>NC_057801.1:358718563-359318563 GCF_018294505.1 Triticum aestivum | reverse complement strand
TCTAGGGTTTAGCCTCTGCGATCTTGTGGTAGATCAACTCTTGTAATACTCATATCATCAGGATCAATCAAGCAGGAAGTGGGTATTACCTCCATCGAGAGGGCCCGAACCTGGGTAAACATCATGTCCCCCACCTCCTGTTACCATTAGCCTTAGACGCATAGTTCGGGACCCCCTACTCGAGATCCGCCGGTTTTGGCACCAACATTGGTGCTTTCATTGAGAGTTCCTCTGTGTCATCCCGATAAGGCTTGATGGCTCGCCTTATTATCAAGGACAACGTCACCTCTGGAGGAACCCTGGCTGTAGGCCAGACTCTTCGGCTGGGCGGCTTCGTCATGGCCGCCCGTTCGGTCGCCGCGCCAATGATGACTTCTCAGGTCATCAAGAACAGCCTCAACGTCAGCTCGGAATTCACCAAGCAGATGGATCCAATATAGCTCTCCTCCCTGAACGAGGTCTTGGATTGCATCGCCGCCCTGGGAGTCGCTACGGACTATGATCGGATCGGGCTTAAACCCGACCAAAGGGAGATTAACTCTCCGCCGGTCACCCATCAGATAGCGTTGGTGGAGGAAGAAAACAACGATTCTTCCTCTATTTTGAGGATGAACTATGTGCGGATTCCCGAGCTCTCCGAGCCGGATACCCGTCTACGGGAGGACATGGCCCAGGCTCCGAACTTAGAATCGGGCAACGGGCCACAAATATTGGGCAATATCCTGGAGTCCGAGCTGCCAAGCTCGGGATCTCCTTTGCCCCTGGATGTCAGATCGGATCAGGATGTGGACTTAAGTCTACCCACCAACCAGACACAAGTGATCTTTCCCACATTAGACAAGAACCCCAAGAGACAGTGCATCACTTCTGGGCCAGATTCCTCCTTGTAATGAGCAAGGTTAAGGACTGTCGCGAGGAAGACGCAATCTCATTCTTTTGCAAAAATTGCACGGACAAGGGAATTCTCAACGCCATAAGTCATCATGAATAGCACACTTCGCCGACTTGGTGGCCATAGTATAGAAGTACTGTGCGATGGAAAGCGCCTGGAAAACCCAAACAAAATTCTGGGATCCTCCGACTCTCACTAAACCCCTCGTCCGAACTAAAAGGGTGCGCTTTCGCAAGTCACCCAATCCAATTACAAAGAAGCCAAAGCCCTTTACAGGGCATGGAACCGTACTGGAGGGATGGCTCAACAGGCCATGCAAAATTCACAGCACACCGGGCATCACACCAACACACTACCTTAGAGCATGTATGGAACTTCTCATCAACAATACCGCAGAGCACCATCCTGCGGGGAATAACAATACAGTATTGACAGTCTTCGAGACTTTCACATCAAACAATAGGCGCAAGCGAGCACTCCGCAACCTCGCCGAAGTCTGCCACATTGCAGCAATAAATCCATGGAACGACACGGCCATAACCTTCAATGCCAGTGACGAACCTCAATTCCGAATAGTCCGAGCACCATCCGCTTTGGTCCTTAGTCCAATTGTGGACGGCTTCCGGCTTACTAAAGTGCTCATGGACGGCGGCAGCGGATTAAACCTCATCTATGAGGAAACTCTGAACAAAATGGAAATAGATAAGAGCCGCATTGAGCAAAGAAGCACGACCTTCAGAGGAATCATCCCTAGTCGGGAGGCACGATGCGTGGGAAAAATTATGCTGGATGTGGCATTCAGCACGCCGGGGAATGATAGGTCCGAAAAATCACATTCCAAGTGGCCCCGTTCAGTAGTGGATACCACGCCCTTTTAGGGTGGGATGCATTCACAAGCTTCCAAGCTATACCCCATTATGGGTACATGAAGCTCAAGATGCGTTGGCCCAATGGAATCATCACCCTAGCTAGTGATCCGGACATAGCACTCCGCGCTGAAAATAAAACCGCCACACTAGCCCTGGAGGCATTATCCGAAGCCATCGCGGCCGAAGAGTTAACTGCACTGTGCTCCACAGTGGACAGGGACGACGTGATAATCGAGAAACGACCCAAGTCCACCTCTTTTAAACCAGCACACGAAATAGTCAAATTCCAGGTCCACCCAACGGACGCTACAAAAACAGCATCAATTGGGGCACAGCTGAACCCCACAATACACACTGCACTACGAGAGTTCTTGCGCGAGAATTGGGACATCTTCGCCTGGCATCCTTCAGACATGCCAGGTATCCCACATAGGCTGGCCGAGCATAGCCTAAATGTACTAAAGGGATACAAGTCGGTCAAGCAGACTCTTCGTCACTTTTCAGAACCCAAGCGACAAGCCATGGGAGAAGAGCTAGCCAAGCTACTGAAGGACGGATTCATCAGAGAAATAAAACATCCGCACTAGCTAGCAAACCTGGTGATGGTACCAAAGAAGGACAAGTCCTGGCGCCTATGCATCAATTTCATGGACATCAATAAGGCTTGCGCTAAGGATCCCTTCGCCCTCCCCCACATCGATCAAATCATCGATGCTACCGCAGGACACGACTCATTGTGTTTCCTCGATGCATACTCCGGATACCATCAAATCAAGATGGCGGAGTCCGATCAAGCTGCAATGGCATTCGTCACTCCATACGGCCCCTTCTGTTTTAACACCATGCCTTTCAGGCTCAAAAACGCCGGTGCAACCTATCAACGCATGATTCAGACATGCCTGGAAACATAAATCGGAAAAATAGTGGAGGCATATGTAGACGATGTGGTCATCAAAACTAGACACGTCGAATCTTTAATAGACGACTTGAGGCTTACGTTCGACAATCTCCGAACATACGACATCAAGCTCAATCCGGAAAAATGCGTTTTCGGCATACCTGCCGGAAAGCTCCTAGGCTTTATTGTTTCCAATAGAGGAATTGAAGCAAATCCGGCTAAAATCCAAGCTCTGTCACAGTTGGCTACCCCAACAGATCCCAAGCAAATCCAAAAATTAACTGGATGCGTGGCCGCCTTAAGCCGCTTTTTCTCCCGATTAGCAGAAAAGGCACTATCTCTTTATCGCCTTCTTCGACGCCCCGAACACTTCGAGTGGACGGATGCGGCTACGGCTGGAATGGAGGAAATAAAAGCCCTCTTGGCCACCAATCCAATCCTGGACGCGCCAAATATCAGCGAACCTATGTTGTTATATAGAGCTGCAACACACCAGGTTGTAAGCGCAGTGCTCATCGTCGAACGAGAGACAGACGGACAGAAGTTCCCGCTTCAAAAGCCGGTATACTATGTATCCACTGTCCTCACTCCATGCAAGTCACGGTACCCACATTATCAAAAGATAGCATACGCGGTCTTCATGGCATCCTGAAAACTACGACACTACTTTCAAGAGTGTTCAATCATGGTGGCCTCCGAAGTACCACTCAATGACATAATAAATAAACGCGATGCCACGGGCCGGATTGCTAAATGGGCTATCGAGCACCTCCCGTTCGATATAACATACAAACCACGGAGAGCCATTAAGTCACAAGTACTGGCTGACTTCGTCGCCGAATGGACAGAAGCCAAACTCCCTAAAGAGTACGACGCGTACTCCAATTGGATAATGCACTTTGACGGCTTTAAGATGCTGGCTGGTCTAGGGGCAGGCGTTGTCCTGACATCCCCCACCGGAGATACAGTCCAATACGTACTCCAAATACTATACAAAGATTCCAACAATGCAGCCGAATATGAGGCCCTGTTGCATGGTCTCCGCATGGCAGCCTCCATGGGCATTCAACGCCTGGAAGTGCGTGCGGATTCAAACCTCGCAATATATCAAATAAATGGAGACTTTGACGCCAAGGACCCAAAAAAGGCGGTCCACCGCAATGTCGTCCTCAAAATGTCAGCTCGGTTCGAGGGGCTCGAATTCCACCATGTGGTCCGAGAAAACAACCAAGCGGCGGATATCCTCGCCCGCATCGGTGCTAAGCGTGACCCCGTCCCACCTACTATCTTTTTGGAAAGGCTGTTCAAGCCATCCGTGGTATGGGAAGGGTAGACCGGCAATACCAGTACGGATCCGAACACAACCCCAGATCCCGAACAATCTGACATAATCAGAGGCTCCGCCACCAAAATAACACCTTCGGCCCACGCGATTATGGCTGTCATCGCTCCGTGGACAGAACCCTTCTTAGCCTACTTAAATAGGCAAGAACTCCCTGAGGACCAAAATGAGGCACGTTACATTGTGCGGCGCTCTAAAGCCTACAAAGTCCATGAGGGAGAGCTTTACAAGAAAAGCACGGCTGGAGTGCTCCAAAGGTGCGTCTCCAAAGAGGAAGGGCGGCAGCTCTTGGCGGAAATTCATGCCGGACTCGGCGGTCACCATGCCGCAGCTCGGGCGCTCATAAGCAAGGCCTTTCTTACAGGTTTCTACTACCCGACAGCCCGGGCAGACGCACAGGACCTTGTTCAACATTGCGTCAGTTGCCAGCTTTTTGCAAAGCAAAGCTATATGCCACCTACCGCTCTCCAAACAATCCCCATAACTTGGCCCTTTGCGGTCTGGGGGCTTGATATGGTTGGACCCCTTAGGAGGAAGCCATAAGAAGAAATACGTGTTGATCATGGTCGATAAATTCACCAAATGGATAGAAGCCAAACTAGTTAAAACGGTCGAGTCCGGACCAGTGATAGACTTCATATCCGGGGTCGTACACCGTTACGGTGTCCCCCACAGCATCATCACCGATAACGGCTCAAACTTCACAGCCGACCAGGTGAAAACTTGGTGCGGCAAAATGGACTTAAAGCTCGATTATGCATCCGTCTATCACCCTCAAACAAACGGTTAAGTCGAACGAGCGAGCGGTCTTATTATGAGCGGCATTAAACCCAGACTAGTGCGATCCCTAAAAGAATCAGATACGCACTAGGTCGAGGAGCTCGACTCCGTACTATGGGGGTTGCGGACCACGCCAAATCGCACAACCGGATACACACCATTTTTTATGGTGTACGGCACAGAGGCAGTGCTACCCTGCGATATCATCCATGACTCACCTCGAGTGCGCATGTACGAAGGGAGAGAAGCCGAGCTGGATCGGCAGGACAGCTTAGATGCCTTGGAGGAGGAACGTGACGTCGCAAAGGCCTGTTCCGCATTATATCAACAGCAGGCTCGAAGGTATCAAAGCAAAGAAGTACGGGCCAAAACTTATAACATTGGCGAACTCGTTCTACGCCTACCAAAGAAGAAAAAGGACAAGCTCAAGCCCAAGTGGGAGGGTCCCTTCGTCATTGATAAAGTTCTCACCGGAGGAGCGTATCGTCTGCGTGATGCATCAGATAATCAACTCGAGCCGAACCCATGGAACACAGCCAGACTCCGAAGATTCTACGCCTAGTGCCGAACTCTGTGTTTGTCTCCTTACCTCCGTCTTCCTTTTTAAATTATATCCTCTCTGTCTTTCTTTTTCATATATATAGCCTTAAAAGCTTCAAGTATGCTTTGACCGCACACTCTTGCCGCGCTATGCGCGCTCAATATACCTGGGGGCTTCTTATACAAAAGCTTAATATAATTATCTTCTGGGCTTTATGCCCACCACATATGCATCATTTCTCCATATGTGCCTTTTTTCACCACTATTTGCGTCGATATGACTTAATTTTGGCCAAGCTGGGTTACCTGGCTCTTGTGTTTATCCCCTACGTTCCCGTTAATTCGGCTAGGGCATAAGGGGAGCACCCCTGCCATTGCTACTGCTGGGTCAGCCGGATGTGTACCTCAGACTGGGTGAAGCCGAAAGCTAGCGTTCTTAAGGGAATATTCGGTCGGTGAACATAAGATGTCTTTTACTTATTGCAAAACATGCCCCCAGATGCTTATATCCCGCGTCATTTTTCGCAGTTCGGACATGCACATTAATGCATGCACACCCAGGGAAAGGAACCCTTAACGGAACTATTCTCCCTAGAAGATGTTTCTTACTACCCATGTAATATAACATAACTACTTGGGTACTTGTCTGTTCAAGCACTTATGACCCCTACGCCTGGTTTCCACGTGTGCCCCGGTTATCACATAACTGAGCGGGTATTCGGATACACTCCGGACTGTCGGGTCCAGAGGTTGAAGTGAAAAGGTCCGCCAAGACAAATGGTTTACAATCCAGCTAGGGACAAAATATGTCCTTTGAAGTACAAAGTCACTTAGACTGACTAAACTCTTCTTCTATACCATCCAACAGGCTGTCTAGCCTACAATCCTGTTGGGAATACTTCGCAGCTAAAGCTACTTGGTCATATACCAGACTAACGGGATCTCTTTCCCATCTGGCCCTACAGGTCCGACCTCGGCCATGTGGTTCGTGTCAGCTTTGGTGTATCGTGTCTTCACCATGGCCCAGGCCTCCCTTGCACCTTGTCGGCAGGCCGATATCTTCCATAATCGGAAGCGCCGCCACGCTCCCTTGAGCATCTCCACGAACTCTCCCATGCCTTCGGGCATGGATGTGGACGGCCCCAAGGCCTGGGCAATACCCTGCATCACCTGCCGAATTTGTCCGTGCAGCTGTGAGAGCTCTTGCAGAAGATCGCCTGCAGATCCGGGCATCTCCTCTTCGGGACGACCTGTCAGCATACCTATAGACATAATTCTGTTAGCCCGCTTCTTCGCCGAACTTTATAAAGGTTCGTTCGAGCATTTACTGAAAATGCCGCATCGAAGCCTCCTATTCTCCTTCATGGAGTCAACAAGCAGGGCCTTCGCATCCTGGAGATCATGCTTCTCCCATATAACTTTTGTAAGCACACGCTCGCCAGCCTTTAGATGTCGTTGAGCATGTTGTTCATCCTCTGATACGATCTCTGAATTACCTCCGGGATTGTCTGCAGAATCTATTGTTAGATTTGCATGCATGCCGAATACTAACTGGTATATGTCAATACATTCTTTTCGATCAAGACAAGTATTACCAGATGAGGCCTTCTTGGACTCCTCCATTCCGGCGACTGCGGCCCGTAGCTGGACTTTGCACTCCTCCATCTCTTTAGACAGCTGGGTATTCTTCTTTGTAAGAACCTATGCATATAATTGATCCTTCAATCAGTTGTGCCAACTGTTTCAAGTCTGAGGGGCTACTGATATATATACTTATTAAATTTTCTTACATGTATATCCTTTACATACTGGTCCGTAGTTCTGGCAAGGCCATCTTGAGCAGCTCGGATGTACGCGTCCACTGAGTTGAAGGTGTTGAACGCCTCTTCAGAGAAATTAGGGTCGCGTAGTGTGGCCCGCCGGCGCCTATGATTCATGGTGCTCTCCACTTCGGACTTCGTAGCAGAGAATCTATCCGCATCCTCTATAGGAGGATCGTCCGACATTGTCCCTGCGTTGACCTCCTCCCTTGGGTCTGGCCTCGGAGTCTGGCTGGTGGAGGCATGGCCGGCAGGCTATCTGGATATAGTTCGGCGAGCGCTTTTTCTGCCAGGAAACAGTGGCACTGTCATATTTCAACGACGATAATTGTGTAGCAGGTTTTTAATCATACCTTTGCAACGGCGTCTCGGTCCTGAGCGCCTTCCTTTTAAGCCTACCCGGCCTTGATGCTCCTTGTTGACGAGTCACCGCGGGTTCGGCACGGCATCCCGATGTCCTTCCCTGTAAAACGCAAAACATATGCGATGGGTAAGTCACAAAGAGGAATCCTTCTTGGAAGTGTGGACTCCGGTTTTACTTACATGTAATACAGGGAGTAGGCCAGGATAATCAGCTATGATGGCCACCAAGGCACCATTGCAGCTTAACGGATAAAATGTCCTGTCGACGAGTTCCACAATTGTGTCCGGATCTTCTTTGAGTCCGTGGTCAAGGGCCCGGTCGGGATCCTCTGGCTGTGGAGACGGGTTGTGAACATCCCTCATAGCTTTGCGCAGTTCCTGCTATGAATTAACAAGGTAAATGTTTGTGCAAGAGAACGCGGGAAAGACTGGAATAAAAGATAGCAGCTCACCCAGCTTGGGGGTTGTACATGGAGAATGCATCCCGTGGCTTAATACGTATGAACTCCTCTTCTTCTCCTTTGAACAAATCGGACAATATTTTTGCCAGAGCGGCGGCAGAGTCCGGACCTTTACGGCCGCAGCGGGTGGCGTCATCTTCTCCATTGTAGTGCCACATGGGTTTCCCCCGATATTTAAGTGGCTGCACTCCCCGCATTATACATATGGACATAACCTCAATATCAGTCCTGATTTGGCCAGTGTTTTTATCATGTCCATCAGGAAAAAGATATCTTTGTTATCTTTCTCCTGGGGGCTCCGGAGGCGCCAGCTATGGCATTTCTTCAACGGGGCATTTGCAAACTCGGGAAGGCCCAACCGAATAGGGTCTGGAAGAGGGACGTCCTCCATATAAAACTACTCCGAAGGCCAGTCTTTGGATGTCTTCTTCAGAGTACCAGACAGGTATTCAGTCCCGGCAATGCGCCATATCTTGGCTCCACCCACTTGATATATTGACCCCTCCTGAGTACGGGGTACAAGGCAGAATAGCCTCTTCCATAGCTCAAAATGAGCTTCGCGACCCAGAAACAGCTGGAAGAAGGCGACATAACCCGCGATATGCAGTATGGAGGCTGGAGTAAAGTTGTGCAGCTGGAGACCGTAGAACTCCAGGAGCCCGCGGAGGAATGGATGGATTGGAAATCCAAGTCCCCTCAGCAAATAGGGGACAAAGCATACCCGCTCCCCCTTGGATGGGTTGGGTGAACTCTTCGCTTGCTCCCCGCCATTATAAGTGGCTAGTCCGGCTCGGACGGGGACCATGTAGGCAGGCGGGAGAAACCCCTCGGTATGCAACTCTACCAATCGGCTATGAGGAACGGAACACTTCTCCCAATCGCCTGGCTTGGTGCTAAGGGAGCGAGAGGAGGAGCCGCGACGACCGGCCATGATGGGATGGATTTTTCCAGGCGCGCTCTGATGGATACTCACTGGGAGGAGATAGTGTGATTTGGATCTGAGGATCCTCAACTCTTTGAATAGACGATTTACTTGCATGGTCAGTGTGGCAAATGAATGCCCCGACTTCTCGCATCCGCTCGACACATGGAGATAGCCATTATTAAAGCACAGAAGCCGAGGAGTGCAATATTAATGGGAAGCCAGACACTACTCGTTACAACATGTACTCTGGAGAATTTGGAGAAGAACCCGCCTTGCAATGCCGAAGGTAATCTGCGCGCCGGACTCATCGTCATTGAAGCCTCGTTTGGGGGCTACTGAGGGAGTCCGGGATTAAGGGATCCTCGGGAAGCCGGACTATGTACTTTGGCCGGACTATTGGACTATGACGATACAAGATTGAAGACTTCGTCCCGTGTCCGGATGGGACTCTCCTTTGCGTGGAAGGCAAGCTTGGCAATTCGGATATGTAGATCTCCCTCTCTGTAACCGACTCTGTGTAACCCTAGCCCCCTCCCGTGTCTATATAAACTGAAGGGTTTAGTCCGTAGGACAAGAACAATCATAATCATAGGCTGCTTCTAGGGTTTAGCCTCTATGATCTCGTGGTAGATCAACTCTTGTAATACTCATATCATCAAGATCAATCAAGCAGGAAGTAGGGTATTACCTCCATCGAGAGGGCCCGAACCTGGGTAAACATCATGTCCCCCGCCTCCTGTTACCATTAGCCTTAGACGCACAGTTTGGGACCCCCTACCCGAGATCCGCTGGTTTTGACACCGACATTGGTGCTTTCATTGAGAGTTCCACTGTGTCGTCCCGATAAGGCTTGATGGCTCGCCTTATTGTCAAGGACAACGTCACCTCTCGAGGAACCCTAGCTGTAGGCCAGACTCTCCGGCTGGGCGGCTTCGTCATGGCCGCCCGTTCGGCCGCCACACCGACGATGACTTCTCAGGTCATCAAGAACATCCTCCACGTCAGCTCGAAATTCACTGAGTAGATGGATCCAATAGAGCTCTACTCCCTGATCGAGCTCTTGGATCACATCGTCGCCCTCGGAGTCGCTACGGACTATGATCGGATTGGTCTTAAACCCGACCAAAGGGAGATCAACTCTCCGCCGGTCACCCATCAGATAGTGGTGGTGGAGGAACAAAACAGCGATTCTTCCTTTATTTTGAGGATGAACTATGTCCGAATTCCCGAGCTCTTCGAGTTGGATACCCGTCTACGGGAGGACATGGCCCAGGCTCCAAACTTAGAATCGGGCAACGGGCCACAAATATTGGGCAACATCCTAGAGTCTGAGCTGCCAAGCTTGGGAGCTCCTTTGCCCCTGGGTCTCAGACCGGATCAGGATTTGGACTTAAGTCTACCCACCCACCCAGACACAAGTGATCTTTCCCACATTAGACAAGAGCCCCAAGAGACAATACATCACTTCTGGGCCAGATTCCTCCTTGTAATGAGCAAGGTTAAGGACTATCAAGAGGAAGACGCAATCTCATTCTTTTGCAAAAATTGCACGGACAAGGGAATTCCCAACGCCATAAGTCACCGTGACATAGCACACTTCGCTGAACTGGAGGCCATAGTACAGAAGTACTGCGCGATGGAAAGCACCTGGAAAACCCAAACAAAATTCTGGGATCCTCCGGCTCTCACTAAAACCCTTGTCCGAACTAAAAGGGTGCACTTTCGCAAGTCACCCAATCCAATTACAAAGAAGCCAAAGCCCTTTACAGGGCATGGAACCGTACTGGAGGGATGGCTCAACAGGCGATGCAAAATTCACAGCACACCGGGCATCACACCAACACACGGCCTTTGAGCATGTTGGATACTCCGACAGGTGGCCAAGAGCGGCGAGGACCTTCTCATCAACAATACCGTAGAACACCATCCCGCGGAGAATAACAATACAGTATTGACAGTCTTCGAGACTTTCACATCAAACAATAGGCGCAAGCGAGCACTCCGCAACCTCGCCGAAGTCTGCCACGTTGCAGCAATAAATCTGTGGAACGACACGACCATAACCTTCAATGCCAGTGACGAACCTCAATTCCGAATAGTCCGAGCACCAGCCGCTTTGGTCCTTAGTCCAATTGTGGACGGCTTCCGGCTTACTAAAGTGCTCATGGACGGCGGCAGCGGATTAAACCTCATCTATGAGGAAACTCTTAACAAAATGGAAATAGATAAGAGCCGCATTGAGCAAAGCAGCACGACCTTCAGAGGAATCATCCCTAGTCGGGAGGCACGATGCGCGGGAAAAATTACGCTGGATGTGGTATTCGTCATGCCGGAGAATTATAGATCCGAAGAAATTACATTCCAAGTGGCCCCGTTCAGTAGTGGATACCACGCCTTTTAGGGCGGGATGCATTTACATGCTTCGAAGCTATACCCCATTATCGGTACATGAAGCTCAAGATACCTGGGCCCAATGGAATCATCACCCTACCTAGTGATCCGGACATAGCACTCCGCACCAAAAATAAAACCGCCGCACTAGCCCTGGAGGCATTATCCGAAGCCCTCGCGGCCGAAGAGATAACTGCGCTGCGCTCCACAGCAGACAGGGACGACGTGATACTCGACAAACGACCCAAGTCCACCTCTTTTAAACCAGCAGATGAAATAGTCAAATTCCAGGACCACCCAACGGACCCTACAAAATAGCATCAATTGGGGCACAACTGAACCCCACAATAGAAGCCGCACTACGAGAGTTCTTGCGCGAGAATTGGGACATCATCGCCTGGCATCCTTCAGACATGCCAGGTATCGGACGGAGGCTGGCCTAGCATAGCCTAAACATACTAAAGGGATACAAGCCGGTCAAGCAGACTCTTCGGCAATTTTCAGAACACAAGTGGCAAGCCATGGGAGAAGAGCTAGCCAAGCTACTCGAGGCCGGATTCATCAGAGAAATAAAACATCCAGACTGACTAGCAAACCTAGTGATGGTACCAAAGAAGGACAAATCCTGGCGCCTATGCATCAATTTCAAGGACCTCAATAAAGCTTGCCCTAAGGATCCCTTCCCCCTCCCCCGCATCGATCAAATCATCGACGCTACCGCAGGACACGACTCATTGTGTTTCTCGATGCATACTCCGGATACCATCAAATCAAGATGGCGGAGTCTGATCAAGCCGCAACGGCATTCGCCACTCCATACGGCCCCTTCTGTTTTAACACCATGCCTTTCAGGCTCAAAACGCCGGTGCAACCTATCAACGCATGATTCAGACATGCCTGGAAACATAAATCGGCAAAACAGTGGAGGCATACGTAGATGATGTGGTCATCAAAACCAGACACATCGAATCATTAATAGACGACTTGAGGCTTACGTTCGACAATCTCCGAACATACGACATCAAGCTGAATCCAGAAAAATGCATTTTTGGCGTACCTGCCGGAAAGCTCCTGGGCTTTATCGTTTCCAATAGAGGAATTGAAGCAAATCCGGCTAAAATCCGAGCTCTGTCACAGTTGGCTACCCCAACAGACCTCAAGCAAATCCAGAAATTAACTGGATGTGTGGCCGCCTTAAGCCGCTTTTTCTCCCGATTAGGAGAAATGGCACTACCTCTTTATCGCCTTCTTTGACGCACCGAACACTTCGAGTGGACGGATAAGACTACGGCCGGAATGGAGGAAATAAAAGCCCTCTTGGCCACCAATCCAATCCTGGCCGCGCGAAATATTGGCGAACCTATGATGTTATATAGAGCTGCAACACACCAGGTTGTAAGCGCAGTGCTCGTCGTCGAACGAGAGACAGACGGAAATAAGTTCCCGCTTCAAAATCGGGTATACTATGTATCCACTGTCCTCACTCCTTGCAAGTCACAGTACCCACATTATCAAAAGATAGCATACGCGGTCTTCATGGCATCCCGAGAACTACGACACTACTTTCAAGAGTGTTCAATCATGGTGGCCTCTGAAGTACCACTCAATGACATAATAAATAACCGCGATGCCACGGGCCGGATTGCTAAATGGGCTATCGAGCACCTCCCGTTCGACATAACATACAAACCACGGCAAGCCATTAAGTCACAAGTACTGCCCGACTTAATCGCCGAATGGATAGAAGCCGAACTCCCTAAAGAGTACGGCGCGTACTCCAATTGGATCATGCACTTTGGCGGCTCTAAGATGCTGGCTAGTCTAGGGGCAGGCATTGTCCTGACATCCCCCACTAGAGATACAGTCCAATACGTACTCCAGACACTATACACAGATTCCAACAATGCAGCCGAATATGAGGCCCTGTTGCATGGTCTCCGGATGGCAGCCTCCATGGGCAATCAACGCCTGGAAGTGCGTGGGGATTCAAACCTCGCAATATCTCAAATAAATGGATACTTTGACGCCAAGGACCCCAAAAAGGCGGTCCACCGCAATGTCGTCCTCAAAATGTCAGCTCGGTTCGAGGGGCTCGAATTCCACCATGTGGTCCGAGAAAACAACCAAGCGGCGGATATCCTCGCCCGCAGCGGCGCTAAGCGCGACCCCGTCCCACCTAATATCTTTTTGCAAAGGCTGTTCAAGCCATACGTGGTATGGGAAGGGTAGACCGGCAATACCAGTCCGGATCCGAACACAACCCCAGATCCCAAACAATCTGACGTAATCGGAGGCTCCACCACCGAAATAACACCTTTGGCCCACGCGATTATGGCTGTCATCGCTTCGTGGACAGAACCCTTCTTAGCCTACTTAAATAGGCAAGAACTCCCTGAGGACCAAAATGAGGCACGTTGCATTGTGCGGCGCTCTAAAGCCTACAAAGTCCACGAGGGAGAGCTTTACAAGAAAAGCGCGACTGGAGTGCTCCAAAGGTGCATCTCCAAAGAGGAAGGGCGGCAGCTCTTGGCCGAAATTCATGCTGGACTCGGCGGCCACCATGCCGCAGCTCGGGCGCTCGTAAGCAAGGCCTTCCGTACAGGTTTCTATTGGCCGACAGCCCGGGCAGACCCACAGGACCTTGTCCAACATTCCGTCGGTTGCCAGCTTTTTGCAAACCATATGCCACCTACCGCTCTCCAAACAATCCCCATAACTTGTCCCTTTATGGTTTGGGGGCTCGATATGGTTGGACCCCTTAAAGGAGGAAGCCATAAGAAGAAATACTTGTTGGTCATGGTCGATAAATTCACCAAATGGATAGAAGCCAAACCAGTTAAAACGGCCGAGTCCAGACCAGTGATAGACTTCATATCCGAGGTCGTACACCGTTACGGTGTCCCCCACAGCATCATCACTGATAATGGCTCAAACTTCACAGCCGACGAGGTGAAAACTGGGTGCGGCAAAATGGACATAAAGCTCGATTATGCATCCGTCTATCACCCTCAAACAAACGGTCAAGTCGAATGAGCGATTGGTCTTATTATGAGCGGCATTAAACCCAGACTAGTGCGATCCTTAAAATAATCAGATACGCACTGGGTCGAGGAGCTCGACTCCGTACTATGGGGGCTGCGGACCACGCCAAATCGCACAACCGGATACACACCATTTTTTATGGTGTACGGCGCAGAGGCAGTGCTACCCTGCGATATCATCCATGACTCACCTTGAGTGCGCATGTATGAAGAGAGAGAAGCCGAGCTGGATCGGCAAGACAGCTTAGATGCCTTGGAGGAGGAGCGTGACATCGCAAAGGCCCATTCCGCATTATATCAACAGCGGGCTCGAAGGTATCAAAGCAGAGAAGTACGGGCCAAAACTTATAACATTGGCGAACTCGTTCTACGCCTAGCAGGGAAGAAAAAGGACAAGCTCAAGCCCAAGTGGGAGGGTCCCTTCATCATTGATAAAGTTCTCACCGGAGGAGCGTACCGTCTGCGTGATGCATCAGATAATCGACTCGAGCCGAACCCATGGAACGCAGCCAGACTCCAAAGATTCTACGCCTAGTGTCGAACTCTATGTTTGTCTCCTTACCTCCGTCTTCCTTTTTAAATTATATCCTCTCTCTCTTTCTTTTTCATATATATAGCCTTAAAAGCTTCAAGTATACTTTGACTGCACACTCGTGCTGCGCTATGCGCGCTCAATATACCTGGGGGCTTCTTATACAAAAGCTTAATATAATTATCTTCTGGGCTTTATGCCCACCACATATGCGTCATTTCTCCATATGTGCCTTTTTTCACCACTATATGCATCGATATGACTTAAGTTTTGGCCAAGTTGGGTTGCCTGGCTCTTGTGTTTATGCCCTACGTTCCCGTTAATTTGGCTAGGGCATAAGGGGAGCACCTCTGCGATTGTTACTGCCGGGTCAGCCGGATGTGTACCTCAGACTGGGTGAAGCCAAAAGCTAGTGTTCTTAAGGGAATATCCGGTCGGTGAACAAAAGATGTCATTTACTTATTGCAAAACATGCCCCCATATGCTTATATCCCGCGTCATTCTTCGCAGCTCGGACATGCACATTAATGCATGCACACCCAGGTAAAGGAACCCTTAATGGAACTATTCTCCCTGGAAGATGTTTCTTACTACCCATGTAATACAACATAGCTAGTTGGGTACTTGTCTGTTCAAGCACTTATGACCCCTACGCCTGGTTTCCACGCGTGCCCCGGTTTTCACATAACTGAGCGGGTATTCCGATACACTCCGGACTGTCGGGTCCAGATGTTGAAGCGAAAAGGTCCGCCAAGATAAATGGTTTACAATC
Source organism: Triticum aestivum (assembly GCF_018294505.1). Lineage (NCBI taxonomy): Eukaryota > Viridiplantae > Streptophyta > Magnoliopsida > Poales > Poaceae > Triticum > Triticum aestivum. The sequence continues at coordinate 359,302,937 of NC_057801.1, read as the reverse complement.
CGGCTAGAGACAAAATATGTCCTTTGAAATACAAAGTCACTTAGATTGACTAAACTCTTCTTCTATACCATCCAACAGGCTATCTAGCCTACAATCCTGTTGGGAATACTTCGCGGCTAAAGCTACTTGGTCATATACCAGACTAACGGGGATCTATTTCCGATCTGGCCCTATAGGTCCGACCTCGGCCATGTGGTTCGGGTCAGCTTTGGTGTATCGTGTCTTCACCATGGCCCAGGCCTCCCTTGCACCTTGTCGGCAGTCCGATATCTTCCATAATCGGAAGCGCCTCGCGCTCCCTTGAGCAACTCCACAAACTCTCCCATGCCTTCGGGCAGGGATGCGGACGGCCACAAGGCCTGGGCAATACCCTGCGTCACCTACCGAATTTGTCCGTGCAGTTGTGAAAGCTCTTGCAGAAGATTGCCTGCAGATCCGGGCATCTCCTCTTCGGGACGACCTGTCAGCATACCTATAGACATAATTCTGTTAGCCCGCTTCTTCGCCGAACTTTATAAAGGTTCGTTTGAGCACTTACTAAAAATGCCTCGTCGAAGCCTCCTATTCTCCTTCACGGAGTCAGCAAGCTGGGCCCGAACATCCTTTAATTCAATGTCCAGCCGGGTCTTCGCGTCCTGGAGATCATGCTTCTCCCGTATAACTTTTGTAAGCGCGCGCTCGCCAGCATTTAGCTGCCGTTGAGCATGTTGTTCATCCTCCGATACGATCTCCAGATTACCTCCAGGATTGTCTGTAGAATCTATTGTTAGATCTGCATGCATGCCGAATACTAACTGGTATATGTCAATACATTCTTTTCGATCAAGACAAGTATTACCAGATGAGGCCTTCTTGGACTCCTCCATTCCGGCGACTACGGCCCGTAGCTGGGCTTTGCACTCCTCCAGCTCTTTAGACCGCTGGGTTTTCTTCTCTGTAAGAACCTATGCATATAATTGATCCTTAAATCAGTTGTGCCAAGTGTTTCAAGTCTCAGGGGCTACTGATATATATACTTATCAAATTTTCTTACCTGTATATCCTTTACATACTGGTCCGTAGCTCTGGCCAGGCCATCTTGAGCAGCTCGGATATACGCGTCCACTGAGTTGAAGGCGTTGAATGCCTCTTTAGAGAAATTAGGGTCGCGTAGTGTGGCCCGCCAGTGCCTATGATTCATGGTGCTATCCACTTCAGAGTTCGTAGCAGAGAATCTATCCGCATCCTCTATAGGAGGATCGTGCGACGTTGTCCCTGCATTGACCTCCGCCCTTGGGTCCGGCCTTGGAGTCCGACTGGTGGAGGCGTGGCCGGCAGGCTCTCCAGATATAGTTCGGCGAGCGCTTTTTCTGCCAGGAAACAGTGGACACTGTCATATTTCAACGACGATCATTGTGTAGCAGGTTTTTAATCATACCTTTGCAACTACGTCTTGGTCCTGACCGCCTTCCTTTTAAGCCTACCCGGCCTCGGAGCTCCTTGTTGATGAGTCACCGTGGGTTCGGCACGGCGTCCCGATGTCCTTCCCTGTAAAACGCAAAACATATGCGATGGGTAAGGCACAAAGAGGGAATCCTTCTTGGAAGAGTGGACTCCGATTTTACTTACATGTGATACAGGGAGTAGGCTAGGATAATCAGCTATGATGGCCACCAAGGCACCATCGTAGCTTAACTGATAAAATGTCCTATCGACGAGCTCCACAATTATGTCTGGATCTTCTTTGAGTCCGTGGTCGAGGGCCCGGTCGGGGTCCTCTGGCTGTGGAGACGGGCTGTGAACATCCCTCATAGCTTTGCGCAGTTCCTGCTATGAATTAACAAGTTAAATGTTTGTGCAAGAGAACACGAGAAAGACTGGAATAAAAGATAGCAGCTCATCCAGCTTGGGGGTTGTACATGCAGAATCCATCCCGTGGCTTAATACGGATGAACTCCTCTTCTTCACCTTTGAACAAATCAGACAATATTTTCGCCAGAGCGGCGGTGGAGTCCAGACCTTTACCGCCGCAGCGAGTGGCATCGTCTTCTCCATTGTAGTGCCACATGGGTTTCCCCCGATATTGAAGTGGCTGCACTCCACGCATTATACATATGGACATAACCTCAATTATTGTCAGCCCTGATTTGGCCAGTGTTTTTATCCTGTCCATCAGGAAAAGGATCTCTCTGTTATCTTCCTCCTGGGGGCTCTGGGGGCGCCAGCTGTGGCATTTCTTCAACGGGGCATTTGCAAACTCGGGACGGCCCAACCGAATAAGGTCCGGAAGAGGGACGTCCTCCATATAAAACTACTCCAAAGGCTAGTCTTCGGATGTCTTCTTCGGAGTACCAGACATGTATTCGGTCCCGACGATGCGCCATATCTCGGCTGCGCCCACTTGATATATCGACCCCTCCTGAGTACGGGGTACAAGGCAGAATAGCCTCTTCCATAGCTCAAAATGAGCTTCGCGGCCCAAAAACAGCTGGCAGAAGGCGACATAACCCGTGATATGCAGTATGGAGGCTGGAGTAAAGTTGTGCAGCTGGAGACCGTAGAACTCCAGGAGCCCACGGAGGAATGGATGGATTGGAAATCCAAGTCCCCTCAGCAAATAGGGGATAAAGCATACCCACTCCCCCTTGGATGGGTTGGGAGAACTCTTCGCTTGCTCCCCGCCATTATAAGTGGCTAGTCCGGCTTGGACGGGTACCATGTAGGTAGGCGGGAGAAACCCCTGGGTCTGCAACTCTACCAATCGGCTGTGAGCAACGGAACACTTCTCCCAATCGCCTGGCTTGGTGCTACAGGAGAGAGAGAAGGATTCGCGACGACCGGCCATGATGGGATGGATTTTTCCGGGCATGCTCTGATGGATACTCACTGGTAGGAGATAGTGTGATTTGGATCTGAGGATCCTCAACTCTTTAAATAGACGATTTACTTGCATGGTCAGGGTGGCAAATGAATACCCCGACTTCTCGCATCTGCTCGACATGTGGAGATAGCCATTATTAAAGCACAGAAACCGAGGAGTACACCATTATTGGGAAGCCGGACACTACTCGTTACAACATGTACTCTGGAGAATTTGGACAAGAACCCGCCTTGCAATGCCGAAGATAATATGCGGGTCGGACTCATCGTCATTGAAGCCTGGTTCGGGGGCTACTGAGGGACTCCGGGATTAAGGGGTCCTCAGGCAGCCGGACTATGTACTTTGGCCGGACTGTTGGACTATGATGATACAAGATTGAAGACTTTGTCCCATGTCCGGATGGGACTCTCTTCGTATATGTAGATATTCTTCTCTGTAACCGACTCTGTGTAACCCTAGCCCCCTCCGATGTCTATATAAACCGAAGGGTTTAGTCCGTAGGACAAGAACAATCATAATCATAGGCTGGATTTTAGGGTTTAGCCTCTACATTCTCGTGGTAGATCAACTCTTGTAATACTCATATCATCAAGATCAATCAAGCAGGAAGTAGGGTATTACCTCCATCGAGAGGGCCCGAACCTAGGTAAACATCGTGTCCCCCGCCTCCTGTTACCATTAGCCTTAGACGCACAGTTTGGGACCCCTACCCGAGATCCGCTAGTTTTGACACCGACATTGGTGCTTTCATTGAGAGTTCCACTGTGCCGTCCCGATAAGGCTTGATGGCTCGCCTTATTGTCAAGGAAAACGTCACCTCTGGAGGAACCCTAGCTGTAGGCCAAACTCTCCGGCTGGGCGGCTTCTTCATGGCCGCCCGTTCGGCCGCCACGCCGACGATGACTTCTCATGTCATCAAGAACAGCCTCCACGTCAGCTCGGAATTCACCGAGCAGATGGATCCAACAGAGCTCTCCTCCCTGAACAAGCTCTTGGATCGCATCGTCGCCCTCGGAGTCGCTATGGACTATGATCGGATCGGGCTTAAACCCGACCAAAGGGAGATTAACTCTCCACCTGTCACCCATCAGATAGCGGTGGTGGTGGAACAAAACAACGATTCTTCCTCTATTTTGAGGACGAACTATGTCCGGATTCCGAGATCTCTGAGCCGGATACCCGTCTACGGGAGGACATGGCCCAGGCTCCGAACTTAGAATCGGGCAACGGGACACAAATATTGGGCAACATCCTGGAGTCCGAGCTGTTAAGCTTGGGAGCTCTTTTGCCCCTGGGTCTCAGATCGGATCAGGATTTGGACTTAAGTCTACCCACCCACCCAGACACAATTGATCTTTCCCACATTAGACAAGAGCCCCAAGAGACAGTACATCACTTCTTGGCCAGATTCCTCCTTGTAATGAGCAAGGTTAAGGACTGTCGAGAGGAAGACGCAATCTCATTCTTTTGCAAAAATTGCACGGACAAGGGAATTCTCAACGCCATAAGTAACCGTGACATAGCACACTTCGCCGACTTGGCGGCCATAGTACAGAAGTACTGTCCGATGGTAAGCGCCTTGAAAGCCCAAACAAAATTCTGGGATCCTCCGGCTCTCACTAAACCCCTCGTCCGAACTAAAAGGGTGCGCTTTCGCAAGTCCCCCAATCCAATTACAAAGAAGTGAAAGCCCTTTACAGGGCATGGAACCGTACAGGAGGGATGGCTCAACAGGCCATGCCAAATTCACAGCACACCGGGCATCACACCAACACATAGCCTTAGAGCATGTTGGATATTCCGACAAGTGGCCAAGAGAGGCAAGGACCTTCTCATCAACAATACCGCAGAGCACCATCCTGCGGAGAATAACAATACAGTACTGACAGTCTTCGAGACTTTCGCCTCAAACAATAGACGCAAGCGAGCACTCTGTAACCTCGCTGAAGTCTGCCATGTTGCAGCAATAAATCCGTGGAACGACACGGCCATACCCTTCAATGCTAGTGACGAACCTCAATTCCGAACAGTCCGAGCACCAGCCGCTTTGGTCCTTAGTCCAATTGTGGACGGCTTCCGGCTTACTAAAGTGCTCATGGACGACGGCAGCGGATTAAACCTCATCTATGAGGAAACTCTTAACAAAATGGAAATAGATAAGAGACGCATTGAGCAAAGTAGAACGGCCTTAAGAGGAATCATCCCTAGCCAGGAGGCACAATGCGCGGGAAAAAGTACGCTGGATGTGGTACTCGGCACGCCGGACAATTATAGATCCGAAGAAGTTACATTCCAAGTGGCCCCGTTCAGTAGTGGATACCACGCCCTTTTAGGGCGGGATGTATTCACATGCTTCCAAGCTATACCCCATTATGGGTACATGAAGCTCAAGATACCTGGGCCCAATGGAATCATCACCCTACCTAGTGATCCGGACATAGCACTCTACGCCGAAAATAAAACCGCCGCACTAGCCCTGGAGGCATTATCCGAAGTCCTCGCGGCCGAAGAGTTAACTGTGCTGCGCTCCACAGTGGACAGGGACGACGTGATACTCAACAAATGACCCAAATCCACCTCTTTTAAACCAGCAGACGAAATAGTCAAATTCCAGGACCACCCAACGGACCGTACAAAAATAGCATCAATTGGGGCACAGCTGAACCCCACAATAGACGCCGCACTAGAGAGTTCTTGCGCGAGAATTGGGACATCATCGCCTGGCATCCTTCAGACATGCCAGGTTTCCAACGCAGGCTGGCCGAGCATGCCTAAACATACTAAAGGGATACAAGCCGGTCAAGCAGACTCTTCGGCGCTTTTCAGAACCCAAGCGACAAGCCATGGGAGAAGAGCTAGCCAAGCTACTCGAGGCCGGATTCATCAGAGAAATAAAACATCCGGACTGGCTAGCAAACCTGGTGATGGTACCAAAGAAGGACAAATCATGGCGCCTATGCGTCGATTTCAAGGACCTCAATACGGCTTGCCCTAAGGATCCCTTCGCCCTCCCCCGCATCGATCAAATCATCGACGCTACCGCAGGATACGACTCATTGTGTTTCCTCGACGCATACTCCGAATACCATCAAATCAAGATGGCGGAGTCCGATCAAGCCGCAACGGCATTCGTCACTCCATACGGCCCCTTCTGTTTTAACACCATGCCTTTCGGGCTCAAAAACGCCGGTGCAACCTATCAACGCATGATTCAGACATGCTTCGAAACAAAAATCAGCAAAACAGTGGAGGCATACGTAGAAGATGTGGTCATCAAAACCAGACATATCGAATCTTTAATAGACGACTTGAGGCTTACGTTTGACAATGTCCGAACATACAACATCAAGCTCAATCCGGAAAAATGCGTTTTCGGCGTACCTGCCGGAATGCTCCTGGGCTTTGTCGTTTCCAATAGAGGAATTGAAGCAAATCCGGCTACAATCCGAACTCTGTCACAGTTGGCTACCCCAACAGACCTCAAGCAAATCCAGAAATTAACTGGATGCGTGGCCGCCTTAAGCTGTTTTATCTCCCGATTAGGAGAAAAGGCATTACCTCTTTATCGCCTTCTTCGACGCACCGAACAGTTCGAGTGGAGGATGCGGCTACGGTCGGAGGGGATGAAATAAAAGCCCTCTTGGCCAGCAATCCAATAATGGCCGTGCCAAATATCGGCGAACCTATGCTGTTACATATAGCTGCAACACACCAGGTTGTAAGCGTAGTTCCCGTCGTCGAACGAGAGACAGACGGACATAAGTTCCCGCTTCAAAAGCCGGTATACTATGTACCCACTATCCTCACTCCATGCAATTCAATGTACCCACATTATCAAAAGATAGCATACGCGGTCTTCATGGCATCCCGAAAACTACGACACTACTTTCAAGAGTGTTCAATCACGGTGGCCTCCGAAGTACCACTCAACGACATAATAAATAACTGCGATGCCACGAGCCGGATTGCTAAATGGGCTATCGAGCTCCTCCCATCCGACATAACATAGAAACCACGGCGAGCCATTAAGTCGCAAGTACTAGCCGACTTCATCACCGAATGGACAGAAGCCGAACTCCCTAAAGAGTACGACGCGTACTCCAATTGGATCATGCACTTTGACGGCTCTAAGATGCTGGCTGGCCTAGGGGCAGGCGTTGTCCTGACATCCCCCAATGGAGATACAGTCCAATACGTACTCCAAATACTATACACAGATTCCAACAATGCAGCCGAATATGAGGCCCTATTGCATGGTCTCCGGATGGCAGTCTCCATGGGCATTCAACACCTGGAAGTGCGTGGGGATTCAGACCTCGCAATATCTCAAATAACGCCAAGGACACCAAAAATGGCGGCCTACCGAAATGTCGTCCTCAAAATGTCAGCTTGGTTCGAGGGGCTCGAATTCCACCATGTGGTCCGAGAAAACAACCAAGCGGCAGATATCCTCGCCAGCATCGACGCTAAGGGCGACCCCGTCCCACCTAATATCTTTTTGGAAAGGCTGTTCAAGCCATCCGTGGTATGGGAAGGGGAGACCTGCAATACCAGTCCGGATCCGAACACAACCCCAGATCCCGAACAATCTGACGTAATCGGAGGCTCCGCCACCGAAATAACACCTTCGGCCCACGTGATTATGGTTGTCATCGCTCCGTGGACAGAACCCTTCATATCCTACTTAAATAGGCAAGAACTCCCAGCGGACCAAAATGAGGCACGTTGCATTGTGCGGCGCTCTAAAGCCTACAAAGTCCACGAGGGAGAGCTTTACAAGAAAAGCGCGACTCGAGTGCTCCAAAGGTGCATCTATGAAGAGGAAGGGCGGCAGCTCTTTGCCGAAATTCATGCCAGACTCAGCGGCCACCATGCCGCAGCTCGGGCGCTCGTAAGCAAGGCCTTCCGTACAGGTTTCTACTGGCCGATAGTCGGGCAGACGCACAGGACCTTGTCCAACATTTCGTCGGTTGCCAGCTTTTTGCAAATCAAAGCCATATGCCACCTACCGCTCTCCAAACAATCCCCATAACTTGGCCCTTTGTGGTCTGGGGGCTCGATATGGTTGGACCCCTTGAAGGAGGAAGCCATAAGAAGAAATACTTGTTGGTCATGGTCGATAAATTCACCAAATGGATAGAAGCCAAACCAGTTAAAACGGCCGAGTCCGGACCAGTGATAGACTTCATATCCGGGGTCGTACACCGTTACGGTGTCCCCCGCAGCATCATCACCGATAATGGCTCAAACTTCACAGCCGACAAGGTGAAAACTTGGTGCGGCAAAATGGGCATAAAGCTCGATTATGCATCTGTCTATCACCCTCAAACAATCGGTCAAGTCGAACGAGCGAATGGTCTTATTATGAGCGGCATTAAACCCAGACTAGTGTGATCCGTAAAAGAATCTGATATGCACTGGGTCGAGGAGCTCGACTCTGTACTATGGGAGCTGCGGACGACGCCAAATCGCACAACCGGATACACACCATTGTTTATGGTGTACGGCGCAGAGGCAGTGCTACCCTGTGATATCATCCATGACTCACCTCGAGTGCGCATGTACGAAGAGAGAGAAGCCGAGCTAGATCAACAGGACAACTTAGATGCCCTGGAGGAGGAGCATGACGTCGCAAAGTCCCGTTCCGCATTATATCAACAGCAGGCTCGAAGGTATCAAAGCAGAGAAGTACGGGCCAAAACTTATAACATTGGCGAACTCGTTCTACGCCTACTAGAGAAGAAAAAGGACAAGCTCAAGCCCAAGTGGGAGGGTCCCTTCATCATTGATAAAGTTCTCACCGGAGGAGCGTACCGTCTGCATGATGCATCAGATAATCGACTTGAGCCAAACCCATGGAACGCGGCCAGACTCCAAAGATTCTACGCCTAGTGTCGAACTCTGTGTTTGTCTCCTTACCTCCGTCTTCCTTTTTAAATTATATCATCTCTCTCTTTCTTTTTCATATATATAGCCTTAAAAGCTTCAAGTATGCTTTGACCGCACACTCCTGCCACGCTATGCACTCTCAATATACCTGGGGGCTTCTTATACAGAAGCTTAATATAATTATCTTCTGGGCTTTATGCCCACCACATATGCGTCATTTCTCCATGTGTGCCTTTTTTCACCACTATATGCATCGATATGACTTAAGTTTTGGCCAAGCTGGGTTGCCTGGCTCTTGTGTTTATGCCCTATGTTCCGTTAATCCGGCTAGGGCATAAGGGGAGCACCTCTGCGATTGTTAATGCCGGGTCAGCCGGATCTGTACCTCAGACTGGGTGAAGCCGAAAGCTAGCGTTCTTAAGGGAATATTCGATCGGTGAACAAAAGATGTCTTTTACTTATGCAAAACATGCCCCCAGATGCTTATATCCTGTGTCATTTTTCGTAGTTCGGACATGCATATTAATGCATGCACACCTAGGGAAAGGAACCCTTAACGGAACTATTCTCCCTAGAAGATGTTTCTTACTACCCATGTAATATAACATAGCTAGTTGGGTACTTGTCTGTTCAAGCACTTATGACCCCTACGCCTGGTTTCCACGCGTGCCCCAGATATTCGGATACAGTCTGAGCGGGTATTCAGATACACTATGGACTGTCGGGTCTAGAGGTTGAAGCCAAAAGGTCCGCCAAGACAAATGGTTTACAATCCGTCTAAGGACAAAATATGTCCTTTGAAACAGATTTAGCCGCGAAGTATTCCCAACAGGATTGTAGGCTAGACAGCCTATTGGATGGTATAGAAGAAGAGTTTGGTCAGTCTAAGTGACTTTGTACTTTAAAGGACATATTATGTCCTTTGTAATGTTTGAAAGTAGTGTCAAAACCGGCGGATCTCAGGTAGGGGGTCCCGAACTGTGCGTCTAAGGATAATGGTAATAGGAGGCGGGGGACACGATGATTACCCAGGTTCGGGCCCTCTCAATGGAGGTAATACCCTACTTCCTACTTGATTGATCTTGATGATATGAGTATTAAAAGAGTTAATCTACCATTAGATCGTAGAGGCTAAACCCTTGAAGCTAGCCTATGATTATGATTGTTGTTGTCCTACGGACTAAACCTTCCAGTTTATATAGACATCGGAGGGAGCTAGGGTTACACAGAGTCGGTTATTGAGAAGGAGATCTACATATCCGAATCGCCGAGCTTGCCTTCCACGCAAAGGAGAGTCCCATCCGGACAAAGGACAAAGTCTTCAATCTTGTATCTTCATAGTCCAAGAGTCCGGGCAAAGTATATAGTTCGGCTATCCGAGGACACCTTAATCCCGGACTCCCTCAATAGCCTTTGAACCAGGCTTCAATGACGATGGGTCCGGCGCGCAGATTTCGGCATTGCAAGTGATAGAGGCAAAGGTGTCCCCTCTTTCGATGAGATGATGGATATCACTTTGGTGGCAGTCGACTTTGACAATCCGACTACGAACGTGCGAGGACGTCGCGCCTTAGCAATCGCTAAACCAACTCCGAGAGGTTATTGACCACGCCGGAGCACGATCAACCTGACCACGAGGGTCTGTTTCCTGCGAGCAAACGAAGAACAAGCAAGAAACTGAGATTGCAATCTGGATATTGCGAATATAAGATGAAAGCTTTATTGATCAAGGTGGGGTTCTGTGACGCCTTTGTCTGGTCGTTGAACACAAACGAAGTACGCGAAGTTGCAGCTATGGCGAACTTTTAATCTAAACAAAACCCAAAGTCTAAACGGTGCCCTAAGGGCTGTATATATGGAGGAAGAGAGGGGGAATTTCGTGGCCCTTGGTGGAGGGGTCCGAGATCAACCCTATCTCTTATTTCCCCACACATACGGACTCTAAAAATAGCCTATACTTATGTATTTCGAAATTACATGGGCCTGGCCCAATAAAAAGGTGACGCAGCACCTACAATAGCCTCGGGACGAAATTTATGAAGTGGCATCTTGTATATTTCTTCCAAGGCTTCATGCACCCATTATGGTGGCTTCAAAGTCCTGAAATCATCACTTGTAACTCCGTTCTTGTTCCCCTTGCGCATGGCATCATCTCCATGCTTGTTCTTGCTCCAATGTTCATCCTTCTCCAAGCTAGGCCCTTCATTTGTAAGCAAAACAAATGTATCCAATTTAGGCAGCATCATATTCTCATGAACATTAGAATCATTACCAAGAAACGAGAGTACCTGATAATTTAATTGGCGTGAGCAAGCTTTAGTAATTGGTCCCGTATATGTAGCAGTAGGGCCTGTGGGTGTAACAATGGTATTGATGTCCTCATCATCCTCCCCTTCTTGAAATGAAGTCGTCCTCGACGGAAACTCATCTTCCTCACCCAAATAAGGCTTCAAATCTGCAATGTTAAAAGTGGGACTAACCCCAAAATCTGCAGGCAGCTCAAGTTTATATGCATTATCATTTATTTTCTCTAACACCTTAAAGGGACCATCAGCACGTGGCATTAGCTTTGATTTGCGCAAATCAGGAAATCTATCCTTACGCAAATGTAACCAAACAAGATCTCCAGGTGCAAACACAACATGTTTGCTACCCTTATCTCCAGCAAGTTTATATTTAGCATTCATACGCTCAATGTTTTCCTTAGTTAACTCATGCATTTTTAAAATCAATTCAGCATGTTGTTTAGCATCAAAATTAACCTTCTCCGAAGATGGAAGAGGCAACAAATCAATAGGTGCACGAGGTAGGAAACCATACACAACTTCAAAAGGGCACATCTTAGTAGTAGAATGCAATGAACGATTATAAGCAAATTCAATATGAGTCAAGCATTCCTCCCACATTTTCTTATTATTCTTCAAAACAGCCCTAAGCATAGTAGACAACGTTCTATTGACTACTTTAGTTTGTCCATCAGTTTGGGGGTGACAAGTAGTACTAAAAAGCAGTTTAGTCCCCAACTTAGCCCATAAACATCTCCAAAAGTGGCTAAGAAATTTAGTATCACGATCTGAAACAATAGTATTTGGCACACCATGCAAGCGAATAATTTCACGAAAGAACAAATCAGCAACATTAACAGCATCATCGCTTTTATGACATGGTATAAAGTGTGCCATTTTCGAGAATCTATCCACGACAACAAATATGCTATCCCTCCCCTTCTTTGTTCGAGGTAAACCTAAAACAAAGTCCATAGATATATCCTCCCAAGGAACACTAGGTACAGGCAAAGGCATATATAAACCATGAGGATTTAGTCGTGACTTAGCTTTTTGACATGTAGTGCATCGAGCAATAAAACGCTCAACATCCCGTCTCATCTTTGGCCAAAAGAAATGTGTAGCAAGTACGTCCTCCGTCTTCTTCACGCCAAAGTGTCCCATTAATCCTCCTCCATGCGCCTCCTGCAACAACAAAAGACGAACGGAGCTAGCTGGAATGCATAGCTTGTTAGCACGAAACACAAATCCATCGTTAATGACGAACTTGTTCCACATTCTTCCTTCTTTACAATTCTGCATTACATCTTTAAAATCAGCATCATGCACATATTGATCTTTTATGGTCTCCAAACCAAATATTTTGAAGTCAAGTTGTGAAAGCATAGTATAGCGGCGAGACAATGCATCAGCAATAACATTTTCTTTTCCCTTCTTGTGTTTAATGACATAAGGAAAAGTCTCAATGAATTCAACCCATTTAGCATGTCTACGATTCAGTTTAGCTTGACTTTTAATATGTTTCAAAGATTCATGATCAGAATGTATAACAAATTCTTTGGGCCATAAATAATGTTGCCATGTTTCTAAAGTCCGAACAAGAGCATATAATTCTTTATCATAAGTAGAATAATTCAGACTAGGCCCACTCAATTTTTCAGAAAAGTATGCAACAGGTTTGCCATCTTGTAATAACACACCGCCTAATCCAATTCCACTAGCATCACATTCAAGCTCAAAAGTCTTATTAAAATCAGGAAGTTGGAGTAAAGGAGCATGGGTCAACTTATCTTTCAATACCGAGAAGGCTTCTTCCTGTGCGATACCCCAAAGAAAAGGCACATCTTTCTTTGTAAGCTCATTGAGAGGTGCAGCAATGGTGCTGAAATCTCTCACAAAACGCCTATAGAATCCAGCGAGGCCAAGAAAACTCCTCACTTGTGTGACCGTTTTGGGTTGCGGCCAACTCTCAATAGCTTCAATCTTGGCTTTATCAACTTCAATTCCCTGTGGAGTGACAACATAGCCAAGAAAAGATACTCGGTCGGTGCAAAAGGTGCACTTCCCAAGGTTACCAAACAAACGTGCATCACGTAGAGCAATAAAAACAGCACGTAAATGTTCCAAATGTTCTTCCAAAGATCTGCTATAAATCAATATGTCATCAAAGTAAACTACCACAAATCGTCCAATGAAAGCACGTAAAACTTCGTTCATTAATCTCATGAAAGTACTAGGTGCATTAGTTAACCCAAAAGGCATGACTAACCACTCATATAATCCAAACTTAGTTTTGAATGCTGTTTTCCATTCATCTCCCAATTTCATACGAATTTGATGGTATCCACTACGCAAATCAACTTTGGAGAATATTGTAAAGCCACTCAATTCATCAAGCATATCATCTAGCCTAGGAATAGGATGACGATAACGAATAGTAATATTATTAATGCCTCTACAATCAACACACATACGTGATGTACCATCCTTTTTCGGCACTAGAATAATAGGAACATCACAAGGACTAAGGGATTCGCGTATATAACCTTTGTCGAGAAGCTCTTGTACTTGACGCATAATCTCCTTCGTCTCCTCTGGATTGGTACGGTATGGTGCACGGTTTGGCAGTGAAGCACCGGGAATTAAGTCAATCTGATGCTCAATCCCTCGAATAGGCGGTAATCCCGGTGGCACGTCTTGTGGAAAGACGTCAGCGAACTCCTGCAAAATGTTAGTGACAGCAGGAGGCAAAGAGGAAGGCACGTCCTCGAATGAAAATAATGCCTCTTTGCACACAAAAGCATAGCAAACAGATTTGCTGAAATCTAGCTCATCAATATCAGATTTGGTGGCAAATAAACATGCACTTTTCAATTTAATTTCAGAAGCAACACTAGATGGTTTATTATTAGGCTTCATTTGTTGCTCAAATTCTTTTGCCACAATCTGATTTTCACTCTTATTCGTCTCCTGTTTTGCTTTATTAGCTGATAGAGGCGGGGTGTCCCGATCTTTCTATGAGATGATAACTATCGATTTGGTGAAGATGACTTTGACGATCCGACTACAAACGTGCACGACGTTGCGCCTTAGCAATCGCTAAACCAACTCCGAGAGGTTATTGACCACGCCGAAGCACAATCAACCTGACCACGAAGGTCTATTCCTGCAAGCAATCGAAGAACAAGCAAGAATATGATAAAGAAATCTGAATATTGCGAATATAGATGAAGTAAGCGGTCTTGGTCTGGTCGTTGGACATAAACGAAGTACACGAAGTTGCAATGGCTAACTTTTAACTAAACAAATCCCAAGGAAAAGCTACTAGATGGATCTACTTATATAGGAGCAAGGGGTGGCGGCCAAGGAGGTGGGAGGACGTCCCAAGGCAGCCTAAAACTAAATCTAGGTCGTACAAGGCCAATGGGCCCAAGTGGAGGTGATGTAACACCTTTGGACTTGTAGTTTGACTCGGATTCTGCTGCAGCATCAGATTGTTTCGTCCACAACTCAACGCTCCGGACGAATTTGAAGGTGAATCCAATTGGGTTGGAAAGTGCACGAAATCTAGTTTCCAACAAAAAAAGAATCACCCAATTCGGAGTCCGTATGAAAAACTTGTGTGCGTTTTGAGTCAGGTGTGTCTGTGCAGTCCGAATCTGAATCCAGAACGTGAGAGACTTGGACTCTATCTTCTCTTGGGCCAAAAGTGACGTGAGAGAACTTTTTGGACAGCAAATAAACATCTCTTTCTTCCTTATCTTCATATGTGGATTGTACAAATGTCCCATACACCTGCAATTAGACAAAACACAAAAGTGTGTGAAGTATTTTTGTTCTGGATAACATAAATAGATTATTGAATAGTTTGCACTAGAAATCACCTGACAAATATGCATATATGCAATATTTTTGGTCATATCCAAGGTAGTCATGTCCTCATCATAAAGTGTGCCATTTTCGAGAATCTATCCACGACAACAGATATGCTATCCCTCCCCTTCTTTGTTCGAGGTAAACCTAAAACAAAGTCCATAGATATATCCTCCCAAGGAACACTAGGTACAGGCAAAGGCATATATAAACCATGAGGATTGAGTCGTGACTTCGCTTTTTGACATGTAGTGCATTGAGCAATAAAACGCTCAACATCCCGTCTCATCTTTGGCCAAAAGAAATGTGTAGCAAGTACGTCCTCCGTCTTCTTCACACCAAAGTGTCCCATTAATCCTCCTCCATGCGCCTCCTGCAACAACAAAAGACGAACGGAGCTAGCTGGAATGCATAGCTTGTTAGCACGAAACACAAATCCATCGTTAACGACAAACTTGTTCCACATTCTTCCTTCTTTACAATTCTGCATTACATCTTTAAAATCAGCATCATGCACATATTGATCTTTGATGGTCTCCAAACCAAATATTTTGAAGTCAAGTTGTGAAAGCATAGTATAGCGGCGAGACAATGCATCAGCAATAACATTTTCTTTTCCCTTCTTGTGTTTAATGACATAAGGAAAAGTCTCAATGAATTCAACCCATTTAGCATGTCTACGATTCAGTTTAGCTTGTCTTTTAATATGTTTCAAAGATTCATGATCAGAATGTATAACAAATTCTTTGGGCCATAAATAATGTTGCCATGTTTCTAAAGTCCGAACAAGAGCATATAATTCTTTATCATAAGTAGAATAATTCAGACTAGGCCCACTCAATTTTTCAGAAAAGTATGCAACAGGTTTGCCATCTTGTAATAACACACCGCCTAATCCAATTCCACTAGCATCACATTCAAGCTCAAAAGTCTTATTAAAATCAGGAAGTTGGAGTAAAGGAGCATGTGTCAACTTATCTTTCAATACCGAGAAGGCTTCTTCCTGTGCGGTACCCCAAAGAAAAGGCACATCTTTCTTTGTAAGCTCATTGAGAGGTGCAGCAATGGTGCTGAAATCTCTCACAAAACGCCTATAGAATCCAGCGAGGCCAAGAAAACTCCTCACTTGTGTGACCGTTTTGGGTTGCGGCCAACTCTCAATAGCTTCAATCTTGACTTTATCAACTTCAATTCCCTGTGGAGTAACAACATAGCCAAGAAAAGATACTCGGTCGGTGCAAAAGGTGCACTTCCCAAGGTTACCAAACAAACGTGCATCACGTAGAGCAATAAAAACAGCACGTAAATGTTCCAAATGTTCTTCCAAAGATCTGCTATAAATCAATATGTCGTCAAAGTAAACTACCACAAATCGTCCAATGAAAGCACGTAAAACTTCGTTCATTAATCTCATGAAAGTACTAGGTGCATTAGTTAACCCAAAAGGCATGACTAACCACTCATATAATCCAAACTTAGTTTTGAATGCTGTTTTCCATTCATCTCCCAATTTCATACGAATTTGATGGTATCCACTACGCAAATCAACTTTGGAGAATATTGTAGAGCCACTCAATTCATCAAGCATACATCTAGCCTAGGAATAGGATGACGATAACGAATAGTAATATTATTAATGCCTCTACAATCAACACACATACGTGATGTACCATCCTTTTTCGGCACTAGAATAATAGGAACAGCACAAGGACTAAGGGATTCGCGTATATAACCTTTGTCGAGAAGCTCTTGTACTTGACGCATAATCTCCTTCGTCTCCTCTGGATTGGTACGGTATGGTGCACGGTTTGGCAGTGAAGCACCGGGAATTAAGTCAATCTAATGCTCAATCCCTCGAATAGGCGGTAATCCCGGTGGCACGTCTTGTGGAAAGACGTCAGCAAACTCCTGCAAAATGTTAGTGACAGCAGGAGGCAAAGAGGAAGGCACGTCCTCGAATGAAAATAATGCCTCTTTGCACACAAAAGCATAGCAAACAGATTTGCTGAAATCTAGCTCATCAATATCAGATTTGGTGGCAAATAAACATGCACTTTTCAATTTAATTTCAGAAGCAACACTAGATGGTTTATTATTAGGCTTCATTTGTTGCTCAAATTCTTTTGCCACAATCTGATTTTCACTCTTATTCGTCTCCTGTTTTGCTTTATTAGCTCTATTATTATCATCTTTCAAAATGGAATCAGGAGTCGTAGGAAGCAAAGTAATATTTTTATCCTTATGAACAAGAGTATAGTGATTGCTTCTACCATGGTGTACAGAATTTTTATCAAATTGCCATGGTCTACCAAGTAATAAGGAACATGCTTGCATAGGTACCACATCACAATCAACATAATCAGCATATGCAGAGATACTAAAATGCACACGAACAGTACGTGTTACCTTAACCTTGCCGCTGTTGTTGAACCATTGGATGTAGTAAGGATGTGGATGTGGTCTTGTGGTGAGAGAAAGCTTCTCCACCATCTCCATGCTAGCCAAGTTGTTGCAGCTCCCTCCGTCTATGATGACGTGCACAGAACGTTCCTTCACAACTCCCTTGGTATGGAACAAATTGTGCCTCTGATTTTGCTCAGCTTGTGTGATCTGCACACTCAAAACACGTTGAGCAACTAAACATTCATACCTTTCAGCGTCTTCAGGAGCCATGTATTGCGTCTCATGATCAGAATCATCTCCACCATGTTCTTCACGTGTAATAAGAGCCAAAGTCTCCTCATCATAGTCACTAGCGGACTCATATCCACCATCCGCGGTAGCAATCATCACACGCGGAGATTTGCATTCTCTCGCATAAGGACCTCCTCCCTTACAACGACGACAAATAATATCACTTGTGTGCCCTGTTGATGCCATAGAAGAAGAAGTACTCTGTGCAGGCCCAGCAGGTGCGCTCTTGGCAGATAATGGTGGTTGTGCCTGTTTTCTTGTATCACGACTGGAGGAGGCATGTGACTGAGGTGCTGGTGCAGCTGAAGTAGAAGATGCACGTGGTGTCCATGATGAAGGTCGGCCTGCAGAAAAGTTAGTTCACCCCAATGCTTGTCGATCCTGCACTTCACGTTCAGCTTTACAAGCAAGATGGAATAAACGAGTGATATTAGTATACTCCTTATAGTCTAGAATGGTCTGAATCTCTCTATTTAATCCACCCAGAAAACGTGCAAGCATAGCTTCATTCTCCTCAACAATACCACATCTAATCATGCCAGTTTGTAATTCCTGATAATATTCTTCTACAGAATTTTTCCCTTGTCTTAAACGCTGCAATTTTTGAAGCAATTCACGTTGATAATATGGTGGAACCCAATGCGTACGCATAGCAGTTTTCAAAGCAGCCCAAGTAGTTTGAATAGGATATAATCTACCATGTTCAGACCACCATACACATGCAAAACTAGTGAAAGCACAAACAGCGGCAGCAACTCGTCTCTCCTCAGGATATTGTAAACATGTAAATCGTTGTTCAGTTTCTAACTCCCAAGTAAGATATATATCAGGAACATATCTACCCTCAAATGGTGGAATATTCAATTTCAGTTTAGGAATATGGACATCATCTCGTACCTGAGGTGGTGGTGCAGGCATACCATTACGAATATATACCTGAGGTCGACCTGCTGGTGGTGGTACAGGTGGCTGCACGTAGTGCTGATTTTGATCAACCTCATCCTCCTAATCTCCCACATAATCATCCTCCTCCGCATCAGCAGCAGGAGCCACAGAAGTATCAACAGCAGCACCAAAAGTTTGGCCAAACGCAAGAGGAACACGGCTTGCTCGGCGGAGGTCTGTTTCGCGACGTGGAGGTAGTTATTGTTGTTGTTGTTGGAGAGGTGCGTTAGGTGCAGCGAGTGGTGCTGGTGGAAGACGCGCGAGCAATTCATTAAACTTGTTATGGAGCTTTGTTTCGAACGTCTTCTCAAGGCCAGTGATCTTCTCCATGGCCTCTTCAAAATTGTTCAGCACATCTTGCACCTGTTCAGTCATCATTTGCTGAAACTTATCATGAAGCTCCTTGTTCGATAAATTCTCCCAGTCAATCTCGTCGGCTTGTGATCCTGGCATGGTTAGAAGCAATAGAAATACACAAGAATATGATCCTACAGACTACGAACAAGTGGTGGTGGTGGGTGTCACAAATCCGTCAAGCAAAACTCAAATTCTTACCAGTTCTTACCCAGCAACAGGCGGTGATCGGCAACCGTTGTAGTCAAAACTCTCAAAGCTTGGATAGAGCGATTACCAGGGAGAGTCAATCGCACGACGTAGATGTATGTGGAGCTAGGAAGGCTTATAATATGGTAGCAAAAAGGGACAGCAATAATCAATTCAGAGATGCAAAGTTGAATAAACGCTCAACGATGGTACTGTGCTGGTCCTAGGCTAGAGTGTGCTAGAGACACGAGCCTAGAACACCAACAAAATCACGGCGCGGCACGTAAACAAGGGAGGAGCACACTCTGAATTTTTTTTCTCTTTTTTTTGCACTTTTTTTTCCTCTTTTTTTTTGCTCCGCAACAATTTTTTTCGAAAAAGTCTACAAATGGTCTAAAAACTGCCTAGCCAGAATTTTCCAGACTTAGTTTTTTTTTGAAATTGGAACTATTTTTCTTTTGCGGATGGCTCGGAAGTTGGGGAGTCCTTCTCTGTCACGACTCGGAGTATCGCGTGATCTGGAAATCGAGAACAATGCAACAATTACTGGACTCGGACTAGAACTGGTGGCGGAGATGAATCTGGTGGAACTCGGACTGGTGGCGGAGATGAATCTGGTGGAACACGGACAGGTGGCGGATATATGTTGCAGGTGAACTCGGATTGGCGTGATGGCGGCGGATATGTGGTGGCGTATATGGATTCGGATTGGCGGTGAATATGTGGTGGTGGTATATGGCAACAGCAACGATGATGATGCGGTGGTGATATATGGCAGCGGCGACGTGACAACCTGTGAACAGAACTCGAAACTCTAAAAGACTAGACGCTAAGACCAGCAATTGGACACGACGATGCAACCGCAAATTCAACAAAGCAAATAAAGAAAAGATTATGCAAGGCTCAGATTGGTTCGGATGGGATGAACTAACCCTATTTTTTTTTGGCTTTTTCGTGGACTATAGGTATGAAGAACAGACTCGATCTAAACTACAAAAAACTGTAAAATCTCACTGAGCAACCTGGAAATCTGATACCACTTGATAGAGGCAAAGGTGTCCCGTCTTTCGATGAGATGATGGATATCGCTTTGGTGGCAGTCGACTTTGACGATCCGACTACGAACGTGCGAGGACGTCGCGCCTTAGCAATCGCTAAACCAACTCCGAGAGGTTATTGACCACGCCGGAGCACGATCAACCTGACCACGAGGGTCTGTTTCCTGCGAGCAAACAAAGAACAAGCAAGAAACTGAGATTGCAATCTGGATATTGCGAATATAAGATGAAAGCTTTATTGATCAAGGTGGGGTTCTGTGACGCCTTTGTCTGGTCGTTGAACACAAACGAAATACGCGAAGTTGCAGCTATGGCGAACTTTTAATCTAAACAAAACCCAAAGTCTAAACGGTGCCCTAAGGGCTGTATATATGGAGGAAGAGAGGGGGAATTTCGTGGCCCTTGGTGGAGGGGTCCGAAATCAACCCTATCTCTTGTTTCCCCACACATACGGACTCTAAAAATAGCCTATACTTATGTATTTCGAAATTACATGGGCCTGGCCCAATAAAAAGGTGACGCAGCACCTATAATAGCCTCGGGACGAAATTTATGAAGTGGCATCTTGTATATTTCGTCCAAGGCTTCATGCACCCATTATGGTGGCTTCAAAGTCCTGAAATCATCACTTGTAACTCCGTTCTTGTTCCCCTTGCGCATGGCATCATCTCCATGCTTGTTCTTGCTCCAATGTTCATCCTTCTCCAAGCTAGGCCCTTCATTTGTAAGCAAAACAAATGTATCCAATTTAGGCAGCATCATATTCTCATGAACATTAGAATCATTACCAAGAAACGAAAGTACCTGATAATTTAATTGGCGTGCGCGAGCTCTAGTAATTGGTCCCGTATATGTAGCAGTAGGGGTTGTGGGTGTAACAATGGTATTGATGTCCTCATCAGCAAGGCAGGTTCCTTCTCCGAATACTCCATAGAAGATTTTGAACACGAGAGTCGTGTCCGGCTCTGCAAAACAAATTCCACATACCACCGTGAAGAGCACAATATCCCACAAATCTAATCTGCTGACAACTTTTCATAGGTGGCATCACACCACGGCCCGGTCATTATCCGAACCGTTTTTCTCCACCAGCCACTACACATGCCGCGAGGCGGTTTTATTGGCACGTCTTGTCGAAGCAGAGATCTTGTTCCCTTTATCACGGGATTCTCATCAATACAGGTGTGGGTAACCCAACCGCTCTTGTTTAATATGACTCCTCGATTTTAGGCAAGTCCCAAATGGCCATGTGGGGGACGCTTGATATTCGTCCTCTTTATAAGGGGGCCAAGGCATGTCCTTTTCTTCCCACGCTTGATCCTTCCCCTCCTGCACCTCGAGTTCCAAGACCCAAGGCTCAAGCTAAGCGCTTCGGACCTTCAACCATGTCCGGATCCAACCTTCAAGGCCGGTGGATGGCCTCCTCTTTCACAGAGGAGGACATCAAGAAGCTTAGGGAGGCCAGGTATCTCACCACTGAAATCCCGCACAGGCTGCCTGCTCAAGGGCAGGTCATCCCCACTCCCGAACTCAATAAGAGTGTCGTATTTAGTTCCCACTTCCTCCGAGGGCTAGGTTTTAGTCTTGATCCCTTCGTGAGAGGGCTCATGTTCTATTACGGGCTAGATTTCCACGATCTAGGTCCGGATTCCATCCTTCACATCTCTTCGTTTATCGTCGTGTGTGAAGCCTTCCTCCGCATCACCACCCACTTCGGCCTATGGCTCAAGACCTTAAATGTGAGGCCGAAGGTGATTGACGGGAGTCACACAGAGTGCGGAGGCGCCATAATACGCAAAGGCGCCGACGCCCCATGGCCAAAGGGTTCCTTCATAGAAACTTCTAACTTATGGCAACGGGAGTGGTTTTACATCACAGCTCCCGAGGTACAAAGCGGGTGGCCGCTCCAGCGTTCCACTCGGGCCCTCCGCTGCAACTTGCATCATTGGTCAACAAGGGGCTGGATTGGGGGCCAATTAACGACGTGCTGACACTGCAAAGCCGCATCCGAGACCTCCTTAAGAAGCATGTCAGTCTTGTCAAGATAATGCAAGTAATGCTGGTCCATCGGGTCCTGCCATGCGAATGTCGACCTCTCTGTATGTGGGAGTTCAACCCGGAAGGACCGCAAACCATTCAACAATTCTTCGGCGTGACGCTCAAAGAGATGTATGGGTCGTTCTTCGGATCACGAATAAAGTGTCCGGACACCACCGAGGATGTGGGTCTCAACTGGAACCGTCCGGATACCCAAGTAAGTATCCGCTACCGAACACGCCATCCTTTATGTTTTTTATAACATCATTCTGAAAAATTACTCTCTGCCAGGACTTGATAAGGAAGGCGGAGAGGATTAGGTGTTCGCCCCCCCTTCCCGAAGGCTCGCGGATCCTTTATTGGTCAGGATGCTTGAGCGCGCACCGTATCAGGTGCCATCGGGAGAAGATGAGGGGACGAATAGAGAAGCCACTGGTGGGCCTCATACTTTACACATCCAAATCTGGGGAGTAAGTGCCTCCACGAAGGAGGATAATCGGGGAGGTGAATCTAAAATCCCCTCTCCTCATGGTAAGAAAAGGGTCGGCTCTGAAGACTTGGAAACAGAGGTTTCCAAACGAGGGAAGAAACCCTCGCCTGGGGGCCCTGCCCCAGAGGGTGTCCTTACCGCACAGCGCCCGCAAGGGGGCCATCCCTCAATCGAGCTGTAAGTGAAAAAAGGTACTTTGGTAAATATATCATGTTTTGTCTCTGAGAATAATAACTGAGACATATTTGTTGCAGTCCGGCTCATAGCTCTTCTCCACAGAGTTCGTCTTCGAGGGATCTTCTTCCGGAGATGATGCAGAGCGAAACGCCTCCTCCTGCCTCCCCGCCACATGGGGCGGACGACCCCGAGGTTCTGTCACGGAGGATTTCTCCTGATCCACCAAGGCCAGAAGTCAACACTTTGGCTGCCCGAAGTCCGGAGTATTCGGCTCCCAAAGAGAGCAACAGAAAGAGTGCAGGATTGTCCGGCACACGACCGGACACACTGATGGGTCTTTTGGAGAGAGCGGTTGTCTCAGAGACGCATCGTATCTTAATGGTACGGTGGTTGAGAGGATTTCATCCGCCAAAAGCGGTTTGAATGAAGCTTTTACGAGTCTACTGAGAGGCTTTGAGGTACGCAAAAAATAATATATGTATTTTTGACAGTACCGCACATGCTAGGTGTGCTCTGTATAGATAGTAGCCCCTGAGACTCTGGTTGCCATACAGAGGTGGCAAACAGAGGTTCATAATCCCAGGTTATGATCGCGCTGCTTTTATGTGCAGGCGGCTGATTGTCCGGCGGCTGACCGGACTGCTGATTTTGCCGAACTGAAGCGGCAGCTTGACATGGCGGATGCCGACATCGCGCTTGTTAACAAGCGGCTTGACGAGGCCCAGGGTATGTATGTTTGGCTTGTCAGCAAATGGTAAGAGGAGCATGATGCTAGTATCTATAATATATTGTGACTGCAGATGGAGCTTCTGCCGTAGAGACCCTTCAGGCGGAGCTTGCCCGAGCCATGGAACGAGCCTGAATAAGTGATGCGGCCGCCCTGAAGGCGGTCGGAGAGTTAAGAGCCGAACAGGCTTCTCATCGCCAGAGCGAAGAAAGGATAGCCAAGATGGTTGTTGAGCCGAAAGATGCTGCCGACCGCTATGAGCTCCTTGAAAAGGAAAGCCAAGCGGAAGTGGCTGGCCTGAAGAAGGCCCTGGAGGCAGTCAAGGAAACCCACTCTGAAAAGAGAGGGATAAGGGAGGAGCTTCGTGAAGCCGGAGATATCATGGCTGGGAGGCCCTATTTGTTGCAGATGAAGTTCGGAGATCCGAAGTATGCCCCTCTGGATCAGTTGTGGAGTGCTGCAGACGCGTATGCGGACCTGGCAAAGAGTGCTACTGATGCGACTGAGTTTTACAAAGATCGGAAAGACCATCGAGTAGAAAGGTTGTTCTGGTCGGAGTTCAGTGCCCCGACGTGTCCGCTGCCGTTGAATGAGAGAATGGCCGCATGGGCCGAACTCCATATACTGTCCGGGCTTGCTATGAGGTCTGTCGTGGATCATCTTTGGTCGAAGGGACCAAGGCCGGACAGTTATTTTGGCTTGGTGCAGCAATTCCTTGGTGCTGCGTCGCATATCGATGTTGTGAAGAGGTCGGCGTGAATGGAGGGTGTGCGGATGGCTCTTGCCCGTGTTAAGACATAGTGGGCAGGGATGGAGGCCACCGCTATTGCAACCCGGGGTCCGGCGGGAGGCCAGGACCAGGCCGAGCACTATTTTGAAGAAGTCCTAGAAGGTGCCAGTTTAATAGAGGCTCAGTGCTCGAAGAGTACCATGTTCGAGTGACATGTATCTGATTTGTAAAAACAATGCTATTTTGATTATAGAGGCTATGTTTATACTTTTGCGTGAAAGTATTATAGTGCCTCCTATGCGGCCATTTATGTATGTATGTATATAACCTGAAAGTTTGCAGTCGTCGGCTTTAGGCCCCACGCATATAATGCGGGGGTGTTCGGAAAAGCGCGTAATCACACTTGATCCAACGTCTTGGTACATTAAGGAGGTGATAGCGCGGCGAACCAGGCAATCGGACTATATAGCTTTAACACTTTCACTTAACCATAGGAGTTTGACGGTGGGGCTACTATATAGCCCTTGGTACTTCCGCGTTCATCAGAATGTGGTGCGCGTACGTACATGGCCGAGAAACCAGTCTGATGCGGAGCATCCTACGGCCGTCACCATGTCAAGAGTCCGTTTGGAAAGTGACACGTGCGACCTCTACTTCTCATACATAAAGGTGAATCTTCTCCTTCACACGTGTTCACTTGACCCCTTCGAGGATGGTATACTACCTGACACTCCACTCGTGTGCATGCATAGGTATTGCCGGAGCTTCACGGATGACGAGGAGGAGTGCAAGCGCCAAGGAACACGTACACCATCCGCGAGGGAAGCATGGAAGAGAGGACGGAAGAAGACGAAGCTGCGGAGTCTACAGCGGCCAGACGTCCGACGTGCCACCGGACGTCCGACACTCTACAGCGCCCGGACGACCGACGTCCACCGGACGTCCGACGCGACCACGCCAGGACCAGCCAGTTGATCTACAGCGACCGGACGACCGACCGATCGGATGTCCGACACCTCCCAGGCCACGAACGACCGAGCGCCTCCGAACGACCGGTGCCACGGCGACAGAACGATATTTACGGAAGTCTGAAGACTTCCGAATGTCCGGACCGTCCCGACCTTCCGGACGTCCGACACCCACCGGATGTCCGATGCCTATGTGCGCAGCCGCGGGCCTTTGGCCTTGTATCCCTCTACCACTTACCCCTTCGTGGCTTAGACTATAAATAGACCACCTCCACGTCCTTTCTAAGGTTAGCAAATATGATAGCTCATTCTTAGGTGAGCTTTGCTCCTACCTCCTCCTCTTGAGAGATAGAGACCACTCCCATGGAGTTCAAGACCTCTATGTGAGAAGACCTGCGAGATATCGTCAAGACCCCCTCGTGGGAAGATCCGTCTAGGATACCATCAAGACCTCCTCTTGGAGATGAACTCTACCTTGTATCTTTCCTTTTGTTGTTCATGTACCCTTGTGGATCTTGTGTGTTTGATTGTCTAGTGGATGTGTGATTGGACTTATTCTTGAGTGTTTCCCCTTGTGATTTCTCTCCGTTCTTCCCCGTGTTCTTCGTGTTCTTCGAGGGACCCCACTCCAAACGTGAAAGATCGGCCTACACTGGGTTAGCCCCGTATCATATGGTATCATGAGCCACGTTTATCACGGATTTGGAGCCTCCCCTCCTTGTTTTCTAGATTGATTTTGTTGTGTTCTTCCCCAATTTGGAAAATCCCCACCAAAAATAGCCTCCAATTTTTGTGATTTGTTGGTCTGATGATGTTTTGTTGATTTTTTGATCCATGGATTTGCTTGGTTTCGAGTGGATCTAGCATTTCCATCTCCCTTGGCATCTTCGCCAAGCGACTTCAAGGCATCTTCGCCTGCGGATATACGGCATCTTCGCCAACAAGAACCTCAAGGCTACGCTCAAGAGAAGCTCCCCAAGCTCAAGTCCGCGACTTCGCTGAGCTACTACGACCTCGACATCGACCATGCGATTCCTTTCTATGGGACTCAAGAACCCGAGGAGTACCTCGAGTGGGAGAGTTTGATGGACGACTACCTCAAGCTACATCAAGTTCGTCCCGAAGATCAAGTGAAGTGCACCTCAAGAAACTTCCACGACTACGCCTCGACATGGTGGCTTCACACACCTTCGGAGAGCTACGAGATGAGTTGGCCAAAGACGAAGAGAGCTTTGTGGCAAGAGTCCGTGCCTCCAACCTACACGGAACAACTTCGACGCCAATTGGAGAACACCATCCAAGGATCCAAGTCCATTGACAAGTACTTCAAGGAGATGAAGATTGCCTTGCGATGAGCCGGCATGGATGACCCCATTTCGATGAAGTTCCACTTCATGATGGGATTGAACAACGACATCTCCAAGACTATCTTCCTCGAGAACGAAAAGTCCATCGACGACTACTACATTGGTGCTCTCAAGGCGGAACAAGAACTCATGAAGGCCAAGGCTTCTCCACCCCAAGCACAGTTCACGGCGACCAAGCTCTACAACAGGCATGAGGCTAGTACCACCACGATGTCCAAGCCCGACAAGCTCCAAGACGATGCTCCCAAGTTCGACTTCACCGCCATCCCTCTTTGTGGCATTGATGATGTTGAGTCTACTTCGACTCTTTTTCAAGACGGTGCGGTGACGAGTACGACTACGGAGACCCTCAAGGACCAAGCTTTGGAGGCGAGTGACAAGGTGGCGAGCAAGGATGATGCTTCCATCTTTGCAGGCGAGAGTGATGATGTGCCATCTTCGGCCTTCATCCACGGCGATTAATAGAGGCAAAGGTGTCCCGTCTTTCGATGAGATGGTGGATTTCGCTTTGGTGGAAGTCGACTTTGACGATCCGACTACGAACGTGCGAGGACGTCGCGCCTTAGCAATCGCTAAACCAACTCCGAGAGGTTATTGACCACGCCGGAGCACGATCAACCTGACCACGAGGGTCTGTTTCCTGCGAGCAAACGAAGAACAAGCAAGAAACTAAGATTGCAATCTGGATATTGCGAATATAAGATGAAAGCTTTATTGATCAAGGTGGGGTTCTGTGACGCCTTTGTCTGGTCGTTGAACACAAACGAAGTACGCGAAGTTGCAGCTATGGCGAACTTTTAATCTAAACAAAACCCAAAGTCTAAACGATGCCCTAAGGGCTGTATATATGGAGGAAGAGGGGGGGGAATTTCGTGGCCCTTGGTGGAGGGGTCCGAAATCAACCCTATCTCTTGTTTCCCCACACATACGGACTCTAAAAATAGCCTATACTTATGTATTTCGAAATTACATGGGCCTGGCCCAATAATAAGGTGACGCAGCACCTAAAATAGCCTCGGGACGAAATTTATGAAGTGGCATCTTGTATATTTCGTCCAAGGCTTCATGCACCCATTATGGTGGCTTCAAAGTCCTGAAATCATCACTTGTAACTCCGTTCTTGTTCCCCTTGCGCATGCCATCATCTCCACGCTTGTTCTTGCTCCAATGTTCATCCTTCTCCAAGCTAGGCCCTTCATTCGTAAACAAAACAAATGTATCCAATTTAGGCAGCATCATATTCTCATGAACATTAGAATCATTACCAAGAAACGAAAGTACCTGGTAATTTAGTTGGCGTGCACGAGCTCTAGTAATTGGTCCAGTATGTATAGCAGTAGGGGCTGTGGGTGTAACAATTGTATTGATGTCCTCATCATCCTCCCCTTCTTGAAATGAAGTCGTCCTCGACGGAAGTTCATCTTCCTCACCCAAATAAGGCTTCAAATCTGCAATGTTAAAAGTGGGACTAACCCCAAAATCTGCAGGCAGCTCAAGTTTATATGCATTATCATTTATTTTCTCTAACACCTTAAAGGGACCATCAGCACGTGGCATTAGCTTTGATTTGCGCAAATCAGGAAATCTATCCTTACGCAAATGTAACCAAACAAGATCTCCAGGTGCAAACACAACATGTTTTCTACCCTTATCTCCAGCAAGTTTATATTTAGCATTCATACGCTCAATGTTTTCCTTAGTTAACTCATGCATTTTTAAAATTAATTCAGCATGTTGTTTAGCATCAAAATTAACCTTCTCCGAAGATGGAAGAGGCAACAAATCAATAGGTGCACGAGGTAGGAAACCATACACAACTTCAAAAGGACACATCTTAGTAGTAGAATGCAATGAACGATTATAAGCAAATTCAATATGAGGCAAGCATTCCTCCCACATTTTCTTATTATTCTTCAAAACAGCCCTAAGCATAGTAGACAACGTTCTATTGACTACTTCAGTTTGTCCATCAGTTTGGGGGTGACAAGTAGTACTAAAAAGCAGTTTAGTCCCCAACTTAGCCCATAAACATCTCCAAAAGTGGCTAAGAAATTTAGTATCACGATCTGAAACAATAGTATTTGGCACATCATGCAAGCGAATAATTTCACGAAAGAACAAATCAGCAACATTAACAGCATCATCGCTTTTATGACATGGTATAAAGTGTGCCATTTTCGAGAATCTATCCACGACAACAAATATGCTATCCCTCCCCTTCTTTGTTCGAGGTAAACCTAAAACAAAGTCCATAGATATATCCTCCCAAGGAACACTAGGTACAGGCAAAGGCATATATAAACCATGAGGATTGAGTCGTGACTTAGCTTTTTGACATGTAGTGCATCGAGCAATAAAACGCTCAACATCCCGTCTCATCTTTGGCCAAAAGAAATGTGTAGCAAGTACGTCCTCCGTCTTCTTCACGCCAAAGTGTCCCATTAATCCTCCTCCATGCGCCTCCTGCAACAACAAAAGACGAACGGAGCTAGCTGGAATTCATAGCTTGTTAGCACGAAACACAAATCCATCGTTAACGACAAACTTGTTCCACATTCTTCCTTGTTTACAATTCTGCATTACATCTTTAAAATCAGCATCATGCACATATTGATCTTTGATGGTCTCCAAACCAAATATTTTTAAGTCAAGTTGTGAAAGCATAGTATAGCGACGAGACAATGCATCAGCAATAACATTTTCTTTTCCCTTCTTGTGTTTAATGACATAAGGGAAAGTCTCAATGAATTCAACCCATTTAGCATGTCTACGATTCAGTTTAGCTTGACTTTTAATATGTTTCAAAGATTCATGATCAGAATGTATAACAAACTCTTTGGGCCATAAATAATGTTGCCATGTTTCTAAAGTCCGAACAAGAGCATATAATTCTTTATCATAAGTAGAATAATTCAGACTAGGCCCACTCAATTTTTCAGAAAAGTATGCAACAGGTTTGCCATCTTGTAATAACACACCTCCTAATCCAATTCCACTAGCATCACATTCAAGCTCAAAAGTCTTATTAAAATCAGGAAGTTGGAGTAAAGGAGCATGTGTCAACTTATCTTTCAATACCGTGAAGGCTTCTTCCTGTGCGGTACCCCAAACAAAAGGCACATCCTTCTTTGTAAGCTCATTGAGAGGTGCAACAATGGTGCTGAAATCTCTCACAAAACGCCTATAGAATCCAGCGAGGCCAAGAAAACTCCTCACTTGTGTGACCGTTTTGGGCTGCGGCCAACTCTCAATAGCTTCAATCTTGGCTTTGTCAACTTCAATTCCCTGTGGAGTAACAACATAGCCAAGAAAAGATACTCGGTCGGTGCAAAAGGTGCACTTCCCAAGGTTACCAAATAAACGTGCATCACGTAGAACAATAAAAACAGCACGTAAATGTTCCAAATGTTCTTCCAAAGATCTGCTATAAATCAGTATGTCATCAAAGTAAACTACCACAAATCGTCCAATGAAAGCACGTAAAACTTCGTTCATTAATCTCATGAAAGTACTAGGTGCATTAGTTAACCCAAAAGGCATGACTAACCACTCATATAATCCAAACTTAGTTTTAAATGCTGTTTTCCATTCATCTCCCAATTTCATACGAATTTGATGGTAGCCACTACGCAAATCAACTTTGGAGAATATTGTAGAACCACTCAATTCATCAAGCATATCATCTAGCCTAGGAATAGGATGACGATAACGAATAGTAATATTATTAATGCCTCTACAATCAACACACATACGTGATGTACCATCCTTTTTCGGCACTAGAATAATAGGAACAGCACAAGGACTAAGGGATTCGCGTATATAACCTTTGTGGAGAAGCTCTTGTACTTGGCGCATAATCTCCTTCGTCTCCTCTGGATTGGTACGGTATGGTGCACGGTTTGGCAGTGAAGCACCGGGAATTAAGTCAATCTGATGCTCAAGCCCTCGAATAGGCGGTAATCCCGGTGGCACGTCTTGTGGAAAGACGTCAGCGAACTCCTGCAAAATGTTAGTGACAGCAGGAGGCAAAGAGGAAGGCACGTCCTCGAATGAAAATAATGCCTCTTTGCACACAAAAGCATAGCAAACAGATTTGCTGAGATCTAGCTCATCAATATCACATTTGGTGGCAAATAAACATGCACTTTTCAATTTAATTTCAGAAGCAACACTAGATGGTTTATTGTTAGGCTTCATTTGTTGCTCAAATTCTTTTGCCACAATCTGATTTTCACTCTTATTCGTCTCCTGTTTTGCTTTATTAGCTCTATTAATATCATCTTTCGAAATGGAATCAGGAGTCATAGGAAGCAAAGTAATATTTTTATCCTTATGAACAAGAGTATAGTGATTGTTTCTACCATGGTGTACAGAATTTTTATCAAATTGCCATGGTCTACCAAGTAATAAGGAACATGCTTGCATAGGTACCACATCACAATCAACATAATCAGCATATGTAGAGATACTAAAATGCACACGAACAGTACGTGTTACCTTAACCTTGCCGCTGTTGTTGAACCATTGGATGTAGTAAGGATGTGGATGTGGTCTTGTGGTGAGAGAAAGCTTCTTGATAGAGGCAAAGGTGTCCCGTCTTTCGATGAGATAGTGGATTTCGCTTTGGTGGAAGTCGACTTTGACGATCCGACTACGAACGTGCGAGGACGTCGCGCCTTAGCAATCGCTAAACCAACTCCGAGAGGTTATTGACCACGCCGGAGCACGATCAACCTGACCACGAGGGTCTGTTTCCTGCGAGCAAACGAAGAACAAGCAAGAAACTGAGATTGCAATCTGGATATTGCGAATATAAGATGAAAGCTTTATTGATCAAGGTGGGGTTCTGTGACGCCTTTGTCTGGTCGTTGAACACAAACGAAGTACGCGAAGTTGCAGCTATGGCGAACTTCTAATCTAAACAAAACCCAAAGTCTAAACGATGCCCTAAGGGCTGTATATATGGAGGAAGAGGGGGGAATTTCGTGGCCCTTGGTGGAGGGGTCCGAAATCAACCCTATCTCTTGTTTCCCCACACATACGGACTCTAAAAATAGCCTATACTTATGTATTTCGAAATTACATGGGCCTGGCCCAATAATAAGGTGACGCAGCACCTAAAATAGCCTCGGGACGAAATTGGTGAAGTGGCATCTTGTATATTTCGTCCAAGGCTTCATGCACCCATTATGGTGGCTTCAAAGTCCTGAAATCATCACTTGTAACTCCGTTCTTGTTTCCCTTGCGCATGCCATCATCTCCATGCTTGTTCTTGCTCCAATGTTCATCCTTCTCCAAGCTAGGCCCTTCATTTGTAAGCAAAACAAATGTATCCAATTTAGGCAGCATCATATTCTCATGAACATTAGAATCATTACCAAGAAACGAAAGTACCTGGTAATTTAGTTGGCGTGCACGAGCTCTAGTAATTGGTCCAGTATGTATAGCAGCAGGGGCTGTGGGTGTAACAATTGTATTGATGTCCTCATCATCCTCCCCTTCTTGAAATGAAGTCGTCCTCGACGGAAGTTCATCTTCCTCACCCAAATAAGGCTTCAAATCTGCAATGTTAAAAGTGGGACTAACCCCAAAATCTGCAGGCAGCTCAAGTTTATATGCATTATCATTTATTTTCCCTAACACCTTAAAGGGACCATCAGCACGTGGCATTAGCTTTGATTTGCGCAAATCAGGAAATCTATCCTTACGCAAATGTAACCAAACAAGATCTCCAGGTGCAAACACAACATGTTTTCTACCCTTATCTCCAGCAAGTTTATATTTAGCATTCATACGCTCAATGTTTTCCTTAGTTAACTCATGCATTTTGAAAATCAATTCAGCACGTTGTTTAGCATCAAAATTAACCTTCTCCGAAGATGGAAAAGGCAACAAATCAATAGGTGCACGAGGTAGGAAACCATACACAACTTCAAAAGGGCACATCTTAGTAGTAGAATGCAATGAACGATTATAAGCAAATTCAATATGAGGCAAGCATTCCTCCCACATTTTCTTATTATTCTTCAAAACAGCCCTAAGCATAATAGACAACGTTCTATTGACTACTTCAGTTTGTCCATCAGTTTGGGGGTGACAAGTAGTA
Organism: Triticum aestivum; assembly: GCF_018294505.1. Taxonomy (NCBI): domain Eukaryota; kingdom Viridiplantae; phylum Streptophyta; class Magnoliopsida; order Poales; family Poaceae; genus Triticum; species Triticum aestivum. The sequence goes on along the minus strand of NC_057801.1, from coordinate 359,270,188 downwards.
CTAAAAAGCAGTTTAGTCCCCAACTTAGCCCATAAACATCTCCAAAAGTGGCTAAGAAATTTAGTATCACGATCTGAAACAATAGTATTTGGCACACCATGCAAGCGAATAATTTCACGAAAGAACAAATCAGCAACATTAACAGCATCATCGCTTTTATGACATGGTATAAAGTGTGCCATTTTCGAGAATCTATCCACGACAAAAAATATGCTATCCCTCCCCTTCTTTGTTCGAGGTAAACCTAAAACAAAGTCCATAGATATATCCTCCCAAGGAACACTAGGTACAGGCAAAGGCATATATAAACCATGAGGATTGAGTCGTGACTTAGCTTTTTGACATGTAGTGCAGCGAGCAATAAAACGCTCAACATCCCGTCTCATCTTTGGCCAAAAAAAATGTGTAGCAAGTACGTCCTCCGTCTTCTTCACGCCAAAGTGTCCCATTAATCCTCCTCCATGCGCCTCCTGCAACAACAAAAGACGAACGGAGCTAGCTGGAATGCATAGCTTGTTAGCACGAAACACAAATCCATCGTTAACGACGAACTTGTTCCACATTCTTCCTTCTTTACAATTCTGCATTACATCTTTAAAATCAGCATCATGCACATATTGATCTTTGATGGTCTCCAAACCAAATATTTTGAAGTCAAGTTGTGAAAGCATAGTATAGCGGTGAGACAATGCATCAGCAATAACATTTTCTTTTCCCTTCTTGTGTTTAATGACATAAGGAAAAGTCTCAATGAATTCAACCCATTTAGCATGTCTACGATTCAGTTTAGCTTGACTTTTAATATGTTTCAAAGATTCATGATCAGAATGTATAACAAATTCTTTGGGCCATAAATAATGTTGCCATGTTTCTAAAGTCCGAACAAGAGCATATAATTCTTTATCATAAGTAGAATAATTCAGACTAGGCCCACTCAATTTTTCAGAAAAGTATGCAACAGGTTTGCCATCTTGTAATAACACACCTCCTAATCCAATTCCACTAGCATCACATTCAAGCTTAAAAGTCTTATTAAAATCAGGAAGTTGAAGTAAAGGAGCATGTGTCAACTTATCTTTCAATACCGTGAAGGCTTCTTCCTGTGCGGTACCCCAAACAAAAGGCACATCCTTCTTTGTAAGCTCGTTGAGAGGTGCAGCAATGGTGCTGAAATCTCTCACAAAACGCCTATAGAATCCAGCGAGGCCAAGAAAACTCCTCACTTGTGTGACCGTTTTGGGCTGCGGCCAACTCTCAATAGCTTCAATCTTGGCTTTGTCAACTTCAATTCCCTGTGGAGTAACAACATAGCCAAGAAAAGATACTCGGTCGGTGCAAAAGTTGCACTTCCCAAGGTTACCAAACAAACGTGCATCACGTAGAGCAATAAAAACAGCACGTAAATGTTCCAAATGTTCTTCCAAAGATCTGCTATAAATCAGTATATCATCAAAATAGACTACCACAAATCGTCCAATGAAAGCACGTAAAACTTCGTTCATTAGTCTCATGAAAGTACTAGGCGCATTAGTTAACCCAAAAGGCATGACTAACCACTCATATAATCCAAACTTAGTTTTAAATGCTGTTTTCCATTCATCTCCCAATTTCATACGAATTTGATGGTATCCACTACGCAAATCAACTTTGGAGAATATTGTAGAGCCACTCAATTCATCAAGCATATCATCTAGCCTAGGAATAGGATGACGATAACGAATAGTAATATTATTAATGCCTCTACAATCAACACACATACTTGATGTACCATCCTTTTTCGGCACTAGAATAATAGGAACAACACAAGGACTAAGGGATTCGCGTATATAACCTTTGTCGAGAAGCTCTTGTACTTGACGCATAATCTCCTTCGTCTCCTCTGGATTGGTACGGTATGGTGCACGGTTTGGCAGTGAAGCACCGGGAATTAAGTCAATTTGATGCTCAATCCCTCGAATAGGCGGTAATCCCGGTGGCACGTCTTGTGGAAAGACGTCAGCGAACTCCTGCAAAATGTTAGTGACAGCAGGAGGCAAAGAGGAAGGCACGTCCTCGAATGAAAATAATGCCTCTTTGCACACAAAAGCATAGCAAACAGATTTGCTGAAATCTAGCTCATCAATATCAGATTTGGTGGCAAATAAACATGCACTTTTCAATTTAATTTCAGAAGCAACACTAGATGGTTTATTATTAGGCTTCATTTGTTGCTCAAATTCTTTTGCCACAATCTGATTTTCACTCTTATTCGTCTCCTGTTTTGCTTTATTAGCTCTATTAATATCATCTTTCAAAATGGAATCAGGAGTCATAGGAAGCAAAGTAATATTTTTATCCTTATGAAAAAGAGTATAGTGATTGTTTCTACCATGGTGTACAGAATTTTTATCAAATTGCCAAGGTCTACCAAGTAATAAGGAACATGCTTGCATAGGTACCACATCACAATCAACATAATCAGCATATGTAGAGATACTAAAATGCACACGAACAGTACGTGTTACCTTAACCTTGCCGCTGTTGTTGAACCATTGGATGTAGTAAGGATGTGGATGTGGTCTTGTGGTGAGAGAAAGCTTCTCCACCATCTCCATGCTAGCCAAGTTGTTGCAGCTCCCTCCGTCTATTATGACGCGCACAGAACGTTCCTTCACAACTCCCTTGGTATGGAACAAATTGTGCCTCTGATTTTGCTCAGCTTGTGTGACCTGCACACTCAAAACACGTTGAGCAACTAAACATTCATACCTGTCAGCGTCTTCAGGAGCCATGTATTGCGTCTCATGATCAGAATCATCTCCACCATGTTCTTCACGTGTAATAAGAGCCAAAGTCTCCTCATCATAGTCACTAGCAGACTCATATCCACCATCCGCGGTAGCAATCATGACACGCGGAGATTTGCATTCCCTCGCATAATGACCTCCTCCCTTACAACGACGACAAATAATATCACTTGTGTGCCCTGTTGATGCCATGGAAGAAGAAAAACGCTGTGCTGGCCCCGCAGGTGCGCTCTTGGCAGATAATGGTGGTTGTGCCTGTTTTCTTGTATCACAGCTAGAGGTGGCACCGGATGGAGGTGCTGGTGCAGTTGAAGTAGAAGATGCACGTGGTGTCCATGATGAAGGTCGGCCTGCAGAAAAGTTAGTTCGCCCCAATGCTTGTCGATCCTGCACTTCACGTTCAGCTTTACAAGCAAGATGGAATAAACGAGTGATATTAGTATACTCCTTATAGTCTAGAATGGTCTGAATCTCTCTATTTAATCCACCCAGAAATCGTGCAAGCATAGCTTCATTCTCCTCAACAATACCACATCTAATCATGCCAGTTTGTAATTCCTGATAATATTCTTCTACAGAATTTTTCCCTTGTCTTAAACGCTGCAATTTTTGAAGCAATTCACGTTGATAATATGGTGGAACCCAACGCGTACGCATAGCAGTTTTCAAAGCAGCCCAAGTAGTTGGAATAGGATATAATCTACAATGTTCAGACCACCATACACATGCAAAACTAGTGAAAGCACAAACAGCAGCAGCAACTCGTCTCTCCTCAGGATATTGTAAACATGTAAATCGTTGTTCAGTTTCTAACTCCCAAGTAAGATATATATCAGGAACATATCTACCCTCAAATGGTGGAATATTCAATTTCAGTTTAGGAATATGGACATCATCTTGATAGAGGCAAAGGTGTCCCGTCTTTCGATGAGATGGTGGATTTCGCTTTGGTGGAAGTCGACTTTGACGATCCGACTACGAACGTGCGAGGACGTCGCGCCTTAGCAATCGCTAAACCAACTCCGAGAGGTTATTGACCACGCCGGAGCACGATCAACCTGACCACGAGGGTCTGTTTCCTGCGAGCAAACGAAGAACAAGCAAGAAACTGAGATTGCAATCTGGATATTGCGAATATAAGATGAAAGCTTTATTGATCAAGGTGGGGTTCTGTGACGCCTTTGTCTGGTCGTTGAACACAAACGAAGTACGCGAAGTTGCAGCTATGGCGAACTTTTAATCTAAACAAGACCCAAAGTCTAAACGATGCCCTAAGGGCTGTATATATGGAGGAAGAGGGGGGAATTTCGTGGCCCTTGGTGGAGGGGTCCGAAATCAACCCTATCTCTTGTTTCCCCACACATACGGACTCTAAAAATAGCCTATACTTATGTATTTCGAAATTACATGGGCCTGGCCCAATAATAAGGTGACGCAGCACCTAAAATAGCCTCGGGACGAAATTTATGAAGTGGCATCTTGTATATTTCGTCCAAGGCTTCATGCACCCATTATGGTGGCTTCAAAGTCCTGAAATCATCACTTGTAACTCCGTTCTTGTTCCCCTTGCGCATGCCATCATCTCAATGCTTGTTCTTGCTCCAATGTTCATCCTTCTCCAAGCTAGGCCCTTCATTTGTAAGCAAAACAAATGTATCCAATTTAGGCAGCATCATATTCTCATGAACATTAGAATCATTACCAAGAAACGAAAGTACCTGGTAATTTAGTTGGCGTGCACGAGCTCTAGTAATTGGTCCAGTATGTATAGCAGCAGGGGCTGTGGGTGTAACAATTGTATTAATGTCCTCATCATCCTCCCCTTCTTGAAATGAAGTCGTCCTCGACGAAAGTTCATCTTCCTCACCCAAATAAGGCTTCAAATCTGCAATGTTAAAAGTGGGACTAACCCCAAAATCTGCAGGCAGCTCAAGTTTATATGCATTATCATTTATTTTCTCTAACACCTTAAAGGGACCATCAGCACGTGGCATTAGCTTTGATTTGCGCAAATCAGGAAATCTATCCTTACGCAAATGTAACCAAACAAGATCTCCAGGTGCAAACACAACATGTTTTCTACCCTTATCTCCAGCAAGTTTATATTTAGCATTCATACGCTCAATGTTTTCCTTAGTTAACTCATGCATTTTTAAAATTAATTCAGCATGTTGTTTAGCATCAAAATTAACCTTCTCCGAAGATGGAAGAGGCAACAAATCAATAGGTGCACGAGGTAGGAAACCATACACAACTTCAAAAGGACACATCTTAGTAGTAGAATGCAATGAACGATTATAAGCAAATTCAATATGAGGCAAGCATTCCTCCCACATTTTCTTATTATTCTTCAAAACAGCCCTAAGCATAGTAGACAACGTTCTATTGACTACTTCAGTTTGTCCATCAGTTTGGGGGTGACAAGTAGTACTAAAAAGCAGTTTAGTCCCCAACTTAGCCCATAAACATCTCCAAAAGTGGCTAAGAAATTTAGTATCACGATCTGAAACAATAGTATTTGGCACATCATGCAAGCGAATAATTTCACGAAAGAACAAATCAGCAACATTAACAGCATCATCGCTTTTATGACATGGTATAAAGTGTGCCATTTTCGAGAATCTATCCACGACAACAAATATGCTATCCCTCCCCTTCTTTGTTCGAGGTAAACCTAAAACAAAGTCCATAGATATATCCTCCCAAGGAACACTAGGTACAGGCAAAGGCATATATAAACCATGAGGATTGAGTCGTGACTTAGCTTTTTGACATGTAGTGCATCGAGCAATAAAACGCTCAACATCCCGTCTCATCTTTGGCCAAAAGAAATGTGTAGCAAGTACGTCCTCCGTCTTCTTCACGCCAAAGTGTCCCATTAATCCTCCTCCATGCGCCTCCTGCAACAACAAAAGACGAACGGAGCTAGCTGGAATTCATAGCTTGTTAGCACGAAACACAAATCCATCGTTAACGACAAACTTGTTCCACATTCTTCCTTGTTTACAATTCTGCATTACATCTTTAAAATCAGCATCATGCACATATTGATCTTTGATGGTCTCCAAACCAAATATTTTTAAGTCAAGTTGTGAAAGCATAGTATAGCGACGAGACAATGCATCAGCAATAACATTTTCTTTTCCCTTCTTGTGTTTAATGACATAAGGGAAAGTCTCAATGAATTCAACCCATTTAGCATGTCTACGATTCAGTTTAGCTTGACTTTTAATATGTTTCAAAGATTCATGATCAGAATGTATAACAAACTCTTTGGGCCATAAATAATGTTGCCATGTTTCTAAAGTCCGAACAAGAGCATATAATTCTTTATCATAAGTAGAATAATTCAGACTAGGCCCACTCAATTTTTCAGAAAAGTATGCAACAGGTTTGCCATCTTGTAATAACACACCTCCTAATCCAATTCCACTAGCATCACATTCAAGCTCAAAAGTCTTATTAAAATCAGGAAGTTGGAGTAAAGGAGCATGTGTCAACTTATCTTTCAATACCGTGAAGGCTTCTTCCTGTGCGGTACCCCAAACAAAAGGCACATCCTTCTTTGTAAGCTCATTGAGAGGTGCAACAATGGTGCTGAAATCTCTCACAAAACGCCTATAGAATCCAGCGAGGCCAAGAAAACTCCTCACTTGTGTGACCGTTTTGGGCTGCGGCCAACTCTCAATAGCTTCAATCTTGGCTTTGTCAACTTCAATTCCCTGTGGAGTAACAACATAGCCAAGAAAAGATACTCGGTCGGTGCAAAAGGTGCACTTCCCAAGGTTACCAAATAAACGTGCATCACGTAGAACAATAAAAACAGCACGTAAATGTTCCAAATGTTCTTCCAAAGATCTGCTATAAATCAGTATGTCATCAAAGTAAACTACCACAAATCGTCCAATGAAAGCACGTAAAACTTCGTTCATTAATCTCATGAAAGTACTAGGTGCATTAGTTAACCCAAAAGGCATGACTAACCACTCATATAATCCAAACTTAGTTTTAAATGCTGTTTTCCATTCATCTCCCAATTTCATACGAATTTGATGGTAGCCACTACGCAAATCAACTTTGGAGAATATTGTAGAACCACTCAATTCATCAAGCATATCATCTAGCCTAGGAATAGGATGACGATAACGAATAGTAATATTATTAATGCCTCTACAATCAACACACATACGTGATGTACCATCCTTTTTCGGCACTAGAATAATAGGAACAGCACAAGGACTAAGGGATTCGCGTATATAACCTTTGTGGAGAAGCTCTTGTACTTGGCGCATAATCTCCTTCGTCTCCTCTGGATTGGTACGGTATGGTGCACGGTTTGGCAGTGAAGCACCGGGAATTAAGTCAATCTGATGCTCAAGCCCTCGAATAGGCGGTAATCCCGGTGGCACGTCTTGTGGAAAGACGTCAGCGAACTCCTGCAAAATGTTAGTGACAGCAGGAGGCAAAGAGGAAGGCACGTCCTCGAATGAAAATAATGCCTCTTTGCACACAAAAGCATAGCAAACAGATTTGCTGAGATCTAGCTCATCAATATCACATTTGGTGGCAAATAAACATGCACTTTTCAATTTAATTTCAGAAGCAACACTAGATGGTTTATTGTTAGGCTTCATTTGTTGCTCAAATTCTTTTGCCACAATCTGATTTTCACTCTTATTCGTCTCCTGTTTTGCTTTATTAGCTCTATTAATATCATCTTTCGAAATGGAATCAGGAGTCATAGGAAGCAAAGTAATATTTTTATCCTTATGAACAAGAGTATAGTGATTGTTTCTACCATGGTGTACAGAATTTTTATCAAATTGCCATGGTCTACCAAGTAATAAGGAACATGCTTGCATAGGTACCACATCACAATCAACATAATCAGCATATGTAGAGATACTAAAATGCACACGAACAGTACGTGTTACCTTAACCTTGCCGCTGTTGTTGAACCATTGGATGTAGTAAGGATGTGGATGTGGTCTTGTGGTGAGAGAAAGCTTCTTGATAGAGGCAAAGGTGTCCCGTCTTTCGATGAGATAGTGGATTTCGCTTTGGTGGAAGTCGACTTTGACGATCCGACTACGAACGTGCGAGGACGTCGCGCCTTAGCAATCGCTAAACCAACTCCGAGAGGTTATTGACCACGCCGGAGCACGATCAACCTGACCACGAGGGTCTGTTTCCTGCGAGCAAACGAAGAACAAGCAAGAAACTGAGATTGCAATCTGGATATTGCGAATATAAGATGAAAGCTTTATTGATCAAGGTGGGGTTCTGTGACGCCTTTGTCTGGTCGTTGAACACAAACGAAGTACGCGAAGTTGCAGCTATGGCGAACTTTTAATCTAAACAAAACCCAAAGTCTAAACGATGCCCTAAGGGCTGTATATATGGAGGAAGAGGGGGGGAATTTCGTGGCCCTTGGTGGAGGGGTCCGAAATCAACCCTATCTCTTGTTTCCCCACACATACGGACTCTAAAAATAGCATATACTTATGTATTTCGAAATTACATGGACCTGGCCCAATAATAAGGTGACGCAGCACCTAAAATAGCCTCGGGACGAAATTTATGAAGTGGCATCTTGTATATTTCGTCCAAGGCTTCATGCACCCATTATGGTGGCTTCAAAGTCCTGAAATCATCACTTGTAACTCCGTTCTTGTTCCCCTTGCGCATGCCATCATCTCCATGCTTGTTCTTGCTCCAATGTTCATCCTTCTCCAAGCTAGGCCCTTCATTTGTAAGCAAAACAAATGTATCCAATTTAGGCAGCATCATATTCTCATGAACATTAGAATCATTACCAAGAAACGAAAGTACCTGGTAATTTAGTTGGCGTGCACGAGCTCTAGTAATTGGTCCAGTATGTATAGCAGCAGGGGCTGTGGGTGTAACAATTGTATTGATGTCCTCATCAGCGATGGTGATGAGATGATCGAGCATGGGATTTTCCCTTCGGTCATGGAGGAGAGTGATGATGTGCCATCTTCGGCCTTCATCCAAGACGACGGCGACGAGATTGTTGAGAATGAGATTGTCCCTTCGACCAGGGTGACGTATGATGACTTGACTGACTTGTGCCACCATATTGAGAGTGAGAGCGAGTTCACCACTAGCCCCAAATATGATGAGTTGCCACAATTCCCATGTTAGGAGAGCCACACCCCCCACCACTTGAGTCAGATGAGTGACTCCACCATATGTGACTTTGAGTGCACCTATTTTGAGGGAGTGAGTGAACCACCACATAGAGAGAGTGTGATAGTTGATAGGTCTCGTGAGGCCATTTGCATTTCTAACAACTTGACCTCTACCTCTATTGTGTCTTCTCATTTGGTGCTAGGTCCCATTTATGATGACGCGTCGATCCTCGACGACTTTGTCCTCCCTTTGGACAAGACGATGGCCATGGTGAAATATGATGCACCCCCACATGGTTCCATCAAGATGAATATGACCACCATTTGGTCTTCCCCACCTCACCTACACCACTTGAGTGGAATGAAAAAGGTAACACAGGTGAAGGTGATGCTCTAGTCCCACTAGTGGACATTCTTAACATTGATTGCTTGCATGATGTTCATACACCTAGTACCATGCTTCATGCTAGTATGATTTCCCCATGCGATGATTTTCCCATTTATGATGATTATGATGATTCTCATGTGGAGTCTATTAGTTGTGATGCCATGTTACATATGATTTCTTGTGACAATTCCCTTGGTCACATCATGTTTGACAATCCGCTTGACTTGTCATATGCTATGCATGAGATCAACCATATGTCTTATTTGCAATCTCTTCATAGTGACTATGCATATGCCATTAAAATAAACCCAATTTGCACTTATGGCATAGATGACAAGCTCATGGTTATAGGCATTTGTTTCTCTTGTGATGATATTGATATGCTCCATTTGCATCATTTATCTCATATGCCATGCCATGCCCACCTAGCGTCGGATATGCATTGTTTTGGATGTTGTCCATTTTCTCCATATGATGTTTCCGATATTGCTCATGAGGAGACCCCCATAGTTTCCTCATACATGTTAGGAGATTTTGATCCATCCCATCCATTGCATGATCCCAATAATTATGTGCACCATATGTTTCCCTTGAATAAAAATGCTATTGATGTGCCATATACTTGCATTCTCAATTTGTGTCCCCATCGTGTTATACACAATAACTATTCTTTCATGATGGCATGTTCTTATACCATGCATCAAATTTCTTTGAGCGATGCTTATCTTGTGCTAACTCACACGTGCACATACACATCATGATGGATGATGTGTGCATTTACCATGCGCACAATTTCTTTGGTTTGTGTCTCTTTTGTGTAGGTACTCATGAATACTTGTCAACCTCGCAAGCCCACGAGTTGACAAAATGAGCTCTAGAGAGCAATGATGACTTGGGCTCCCGTGGATTGTCTTTCCCACTGCTCTCATCGCGTAAAGACATCGCGCATTCATTCTACATTGCCCTCACTTGGCTATGGGTTATTGTTCATTACATATCATATGCCCATCTTGCCATGTTCACTTTGCATGATATACTCATTCCTATGCCTTTGACATGCATTTTTTATTGCACGCATGTTCGAGATATTGCTTTCAACCATGATTGCCACATTTCCATGCTTCATGACATATATACCTTGTGTGTTGCATCCAATTCTTGGACTACTTGCTACTATCATATGGTTGGTTGCACCAATATCATTTCTTCACATATGCCATGTCCCTTTGCTTGTCACATGCTTGACTTGATTGCCTCACACATGATGAACAATTGCTCTTTCTATTGTGTTGAGTGCCACACTATATTCACTACACCCTATGCACATTATGCTTGGATTGTCTTGCAATTGACCCATGTGTTTAGACACTTCTTTTTATTTGGTGTCGTGAAAACTTCCTATGCCTACCATAGACCTTTCATTGAGCAATTTGTGAATACTTGCTATGATAGAGGTAAAGGTGTCCCGTCTTTCGATGAGATGGTGGCTATCATTTTGGAGGAAGTCGACTTTGACGATCCGACTACGAACGTGCGAAGACGTCGCGCCTAAGAAATCGCTAAACCAACTCCGAGAGGTTATTGACCACGCCGGAGCACGATCAACCTGACCACAAAGGTCTGTTTCCTGCAGGCAAACGAAGACCAAGCAAGAAACTAAGATTGCAATCTGGATATTGTGAATATAAGAGGAAGCTTTATTGATCAAGGTGGGGTTCTGTGACGCCTTTGTCTGGTCGTTGAACACAAACGAAGTACGTGAAGTTGCAGCTATGGCGAACTTTAATCTAAACAAAACCCAAAGTCTAAATGGTGCCCTAAGGGCTGTATATATGGAGGAAGAGGGGGGGGGGATTTTGTGGCCCATGGTGGAGGGGTCTGAAATCAACCCTATCTCTTGTTTCCCCACACATACAGACTCTAAAAATAGCCTATACTTATGTATTGCGAAATTACATGGGCCTGGCCCAATAATAAGGTGACGCAACACCTAGAATAGCCTCGGGACGAAATTTATGAAGTGGCATCTTGTATATTTCGTCCAAGGCTTCATGCACCTATTATGGTGGCTTCAAAGTCCTGAAATCATCACTTGTAACTCCGTTCTTGTTCCCCTTGCGCATGCCATCATCTCCATGCTTGTTCTTGCTCCAATGTTCATCCTTCTCCAAGCTAGGCAATTCATTTGTAAGCAAAACAAATGTATCCAATTTAGGCAGCATCATATTCTCATGAACATTAGAATCACTACCAAGAAACGAAAGTACCTGATAATTTAATTAGCGTGCGCGAGCTCTAGTAATTGGTCCAGTATATGTAGCAGTAGGGGCTGTGGGTGTAACAATGGTATTGATATCCTCATCATCATCCCCTTCTTGAAATGAAGTCGTCCTCGACGGAAGCTCATCTTCCTCACCCAAATAAGGCTTCAAATCTGCAATGTTAAAAGTGGGACTAACCCCAAAATCTGCAGGCAGCTCAAGTTTATATGCATTATCATTTATTTTCACCAACACCTTAAAAGGACCATCATCACGAGGCATTAGCTTTGATTTGCGCAAATCAGGAAATCTATCCTTACGCAAATGTAACCAAACAAGATCTCCAGGTGCAAACAGAACATGTTTTCTACCCTTATCTCCAACAAGTTTATATTTAGCATTCATAAGCTCAATGTTTTCCTTAGTTAACTCATGCATTTTTAAAATCAATTCAGCATGTTGTTTAGCATCAAAATTAATCTCCTCTGAAGATGCAAGAGGCAACAAATCAATAGGTGCACGAGGTAGGAAACCATACACAATTTCAAAAGGGCACATCTTAGTAGTAGAATGCAATGAACGATTATAAGCAAATTCAATATGAGGCCAGCATTCTTCCCACATTTTCTTATTATTCTTCAAAACAGCCCTAAGCATAGTAGACAATGTTCTATTGACTACTTCAGTTTGTCCATCAGTTTGGGGGTGACAAGTAGTACTAAAAAGCAGTTTAGTCCCCAATTTAGCCCATAAACATCTCCAAAAGTGGCTAAGAAATTTAGTATCACGATATGAAACAGTAGTATTCGGCACACCATGCAAGCGAATAATTTCACGAAAGAACAAATCAGCAACATTAACAGCATCATCGCTTTTATGACAAGGTATAAAGTGTGCCATTTTCGAGAATCTATCCACGACAACAAATATGCTACCCCTCCCATTCTTTGTTCGAGGTAAACCTAAAACAAAGTCCATAGATATATCCTCCCAAGGAACACCAGGTACAGGCAAAGGCATATATAAACATGAGGATTGAGTCGTGACTTAGCTTTTTGACATGTAGTGTAGCGAGGAATAAAACGCTCAACATCTCGTCTCATCTTTGGCCAAAAGAAATGTGTAGCAAGTACGTCCTCCGTCTTCTTCACGCCAAAGTGTCCCATTAATCCTCCTCCATGCGCCTCCTGCAACAACAAAAGACGAATAGAGCTAGTTGGAATGCATAGCTTGTTAGCACGGAACACAAATCCATCATTAACAACGAACTTGTTCCATGTTCTCCCTTCTTTACAATTCTGCAATACATCTATAAATAAGCATCATGCACATATTGATCTTTGATGGTCTCCAAACCAAATATTTTGAGGTCAGGTTGCGAAAGCATAGTATAGCGACGAGACAATGCATCAGCAATAACATTTTCTTTACCCTTCTTGTGTTTAATGACATAAGGGAAAGTCTCAATGAATTCAACCCATTTAGCATGTCTACGATTCAGTTTAGCTTGACTTTTAATATGTTTCAAAGATTCATGATCAGAATGTATAACTAATTCTTTGGGCCATAAATAGTGTTGCCATGTTTCTAAAGTCCGAACAAGAGCATATAATTCTTTATCATAAGTAGAATAATTCAGACTAGGCCCACTCAATTTTTCAGAAAAGTATGCAACAGGTTTGCCATCTTGTAATAACACACCTCCTAATCCAATTCCACTAGCATCACATTCAAGCTCGAAAGTCTTATGAAAATCAGGAAGTTGGAGTAAAGGAGCATGTGTCAACTTATCTTTCAATACCGTGAAGGCTTCTTCCTGTGCGGTACCCCAAAGAAAAGGCACATCTTTCTTTGTAAGCTCATTGAGAGGTGCAGCAATGCTGCTGAAATCTCTCACAAAACGCCTATAGAATCCAGCGAGGCCAAGAAAACTCCTCACTTGTGTGACCATTTTGGGCTGCGGCCAACTCTCAATAGCTTCAATCTTGGCTTTATCAACTTCAATTCCCTGTGGAGTAACAACATAGCCAAGAAAAGATACTCGGTCGGTGCAAAAGGTGCACTTCCCAAGGTTACCAAACAAACATGCATCACGTAGAGCAATAAAAACAGCACGTAAATGTTCCAAATGTTCCTCCAATGATCTGCTATAAATCAGTATATCATCAAAATAGACTACCACAAATCGTCCAATGAAAGCACATAAAACTTCGTTCATTAATCTCATGAAAGTACTAGGTGCATTAGTTAACCCAAAAGGCATGACTAACCACTCATATAATCCAAACTTAGTTTTAAAGGCTGTTTTCCATTCATCCCCCAATTTCATACGAATTTGATGGTATCCACTATGCAAATCAACATTGGAGAATATTGTAGAGCCACCCAATTCATCAAGCATATCATCTAGCCTAGGAATAGGATGACGATAATGAATAGTAATATTATTAATGCCTCTACAACCAACACACATACGCGATGTACCATCCCTTTTTGGCACTAGAATAATAGGAACAGCACAAGGACTAAGGGATTCGCGTATATAACCTTTGTCGAGAAGCTCCTGTACTTGACGCATAATCTCCTTCGTCTCCTCTGGATTGGTACGGTATGGCGCACGGTTTGGCAGTGAAGCGCCAGGAATTAAGTCAATCTGATGCTCAATCCCTCGAATAGGCGGTAATCCCGGTGGCACGTCTTGTGGAAATACGTCAGTGAACTCCTGCAAAATGTTAGTGACAGCAGGAGGCAAAGAGGAAGGCACGTCCTCAAATGTAAATAATGCCTCTTTGCACACAAAAGCATAACAAACAGATTTGCTAAAATCTAGCTCGGTAATATCAGATTTAGTGGCAAGTAAACATGCACTTTTCAATTTAATTTCAGAAGCAACACTATATGATATAGGCAGAGGTGTCCCGTCTTTCGATGAGATGATGGATATCGCTTTGGTGGAAGTCGACTTTGACGATCCGACTACGAACGTGCGAGGACGTCGCGCCTTAGCAATCGCTAAACCAACTCTGAGAGGTTATTGACCACGCCGGAGCACGATCAACCTGACCACGAAGGTCTCTTTCCTGCAGGCAAACGAAGAACAAGCAAGAAACTAAGATTGCAATCTGGATATTGCGAATATAAGAGGAAAGCTTTATTGATCAAGGTGGGGTTCTGTGACGCCTTTGTCTAGTCGTTGAACACAAACGAAGTACGCGAAGTTGCAGCTATGGCGAACTTTTAATCTAAACAAAACCCAAGTCTAAGCGATGCCTTCAGTGCTATATTTATAGGGAAAAGAGAGGGGATTTCTTCCACCCTAGGCAAGGTGGGACTAAAACACCTCCTAAGTCGTTTCACCTACAATATGGACTCTAAAAATAGATTACATGGGTCTGGCCCAAAATAAGGTGGCGCAACACCAATAATAAGCTATGGACGAAATTTATGAAAGGTCATATTGTATATTTCGTCCATCTTCTTGTATGTCATCATGGTGGCTTCAAAGTTCGGAAATCTCCACTTGAACCTCCGTTCTTGTTCTCTTCGCACGCACCTTCATCTCCATGATTGGCGATGCTCCAATGTTCATCCTTCTTGTCCGTGCTAGGCCCTTCAACTGCAAGCAACACAAATGTATCTAAGTTAGGTAGCATCATATTATCATGAATACTAGAAACATTACCAAGAAACGAAAGTACCTGATAATTTAATTGGCATATGCGAGCTCTAGCAATTGTTCCAAGAGGTAAAACAATAGGGGATATGGGTGTAACTATGGTAGCCATGTCCTCATCATCCTCCCCTTCTTGTAAACAAAGCCGTCCTCGGCGTTGCTTAGTCTGAAATGTGGCTAACAAAAGAGAGAAGGTGTACACGTTGTATATGTATATGTCATCCATTTTTACTGATCTCAATTGGGGCACATGTGACACGGTTATACAAGAGCACCCTTCAAAAGTCATGAAATATAAAACCAATATATTATCACAAGAAGTCAAAGGCATGAAAATATTGCAACTCAGTTTGCACATATAAGTGAAGCTCTTATTCATATCAAAAGATTGACAATGCTTATCATAAAACCATCCCAACATTGATGAATCATCACCAAGATTAGAGGTCATATCAAAATGATTAAACATTGGCACAATTATTTTCAAACGTATTTGATCCAAATATGATTTATTCCATGATTCACATGAGTCTTTTGCATCAATAGTTAATTCAATGGGTTCACTCAAAATTGTTTGATCACAAGGCAAAGTCAAATCATCAACATAGTCCTCTAAAATAACTGGTGTGATCAAAGTAGTGGGTAGCTCATTGGATGGTGCATTTAAATTGACAAGGCATGCAGCATACTCATGTGGAGGTGGAAGTGTTGGGGAACGTAGTAATTTCAAAAAAAATCCTACGCACACGCAAGATCATGGTGATGCATAGCAACGAGAGGGGAGAGTGTTGTCCACGTACCCTTGTAGACCGAAAGCGGAAGTGTTAGAACAACGCGGTTGATGTAGTCGTACGTCTTCACGGCCCGACCGATCAAGCACCGAAACTACGGCACCTCCGAGTTCTAGCACACGTTCAGCTCGATGACGATCCCCGGACTCCGATCTAGCAGGGTGTCAGGGAAGAGTTCCGTCAGCACGACGGCATGGTGATGATCTTGATGTTCTACCGTCGCAGGGCTTCGCCTAAGCACCGCTACAATATTATCGAGGACTATGGTGGAGGGGGGCACCGCACACGGCTAAGAGACCAAGAGATCAATTGTTGTGTCTTAGAGGTGCCCCCCTGCCCCCGTATATAAAGGAGCCAAGGGGGAGGGGGCGGCCGGCTAAGGAGGGCGCGCCAAGGGGGAGTCCTACTCCCACCGGGAGTAGGACTCCCTTCTTTCCTAGTTGGAGAAGGGGAAGGGGGGAAGGAGGAGGAAGAGGGGAAGGAAAGGGGGGGCGCCGCCCGCCTCTCCTTGTCCTATTCGGACTAGGGGGGGCGCGGCCAGCTCTTGCCTCCTCTCTTCCTCTCCACTATGGCCCATGTAGGCCCATTAAGCCCCCCGGGGGGTTCCGGTAACCTCCCGGTACTCCGGTAAAATCCCGATTTCACTCGGAACACTTCCGATATCCAAATATAGGCTTCCAATATATCAATCTTCATGTCTCGACCATTTCGAGACTCCTCGTCATGTCCGTAATCTCATTCGGGACTCCGAACAAACTTCATTACATCAAAACTCATAAACTCATAATATAACTGTCATCAAAACCTTAAGCGTGCGGACCCTACGGGTTCAAGAACTATGTAGACATGACCTAGAACTGTTTCCGGTCAATAACCAATAGCAGAACCTGGATGCTCACATTGGCTCCTACATATTCTACGAAGATCTTTATCGGTCAAACCGCATAACAACATACGTTGTTCCCTTTGTCATCGGTATGTTACTTGCCCGAGATTCGATTGTCGGTATCCAATACCTAGTTCAATCTCGTTACCGGCAAGTCTCTTTACTCATTATGTAATGCATCATTCCGTAACTAACTCATTAGTTACATTGCTTGCAAGGCTTATAGTGATGTGCATTACCAAGAGGGCCCAGAGATACCTCTCCGACAATCGGAGCGACAAAACCTAATCTCGAAATACGCCAACTCAACATGTACCTTTGGATACACCTGTAGAGCTCCTCTATAATCACCCAGTTACGTTGTGACGTTTGGTAGCACACAAAGTGTTCCTCCGGTAAATGGGAGTTGCATAATCTCATAGTTGTAGGAACATGTATAAGTCATGAAGAAAGCAATAGCAACATACTAAACGATCAAGTGCTAAGCTAACGGAATGGGTCATGTCAATCACATCATTCTCCTAATGATGTGATCCCGTTAATCAAATGACAACACATGTCTATGGTTAGGAAACATAACCATCTTTGATTAATGAGCTAGTCAAGTAGAGGCATACTAGTGACATTAAGTTTGTCTATGTATTCACACATGTATTACGTTTCCGGTTAATACAATTCTAGCATGAATAATAAACATTTATCATGATATAAGGAAATAAATAATAACTTTATTATTGCCTCTAGGGCATATTTCCTTCAGTCTCCCACTTGCACTAGAGTCAATAATCTAGTTCACATCGCCATGTGTTTTAACACCAATATTCATATCTGTATATGATTAACACCCATAGTTCACATCGTCATGTGACCAACACCCAAAGGGTTTACTAGAGTCAATAATCTAGTTCACATTGCTGTGTGATTAACACCCAAAGAGTACTAAGGTGTGATCATGTTTTGCTCGTGAGAGAAGCTTAGTCAACGGGTCTGTCACATTCAGAGCCGTATGTATTTTGCAAATATTCTACGTCTATAATGCTCTACATGGAGCTACTCTAGTTAATTGCTCCCACTTTCAATATGTATCCAGATTGAGACTTAGAGTCATCTGGATCGGTGTGAAAGCTTGCACCGATGTAACTTTTTACGACGGGCTCTTTTATCACCTCCATAATTGAGAAATATTTCCTTAGTCCTCACTAAGGATATTCTTGACCAATGTCCAGTGATCTACTCCTAGATCACTATTGTACTCCCTTGCCAAATTCAGAGCAAGGTATACGATAGGTCTGGTACATAGCATAGCATACTTTATAGAACCTATGACTGAGGCATAGGGAATGACTTTCATTCTCTTTTCTGTTTTCTGCCGTGGTCAGGATTTGAGTCTTACTCAATTTCACACCTTTGCAACACAGGCAAGAACTCTTTCTTTGACTGTTCCATTTTGAACTATTTCAAAATCTTGACAAGGTATGTACTTATTGAAAAACTTATCAAGCGTCTTGATCTATCTCAATAGATCTTGATGCTCAATATGTAAGTAGCTTTACTGAGGTCTTTAAAGAACTCCTTTCAAATACTCCTTTATGAGTTCCAGAAAAATTCTACATCATTTCTGATCAACAATATGTTACTCACATATATTTATCAGAAAGGCGGTAGTGCTCTCACTCATTTTATTGTAAATACAGGCTTCACCGCAAGTCTGTATAAAACTATATGCTTTGATCAAAGAGTATATTCCAACTCTCAGATGCTTGCACCAGTCCATAGATGGATCGCTGGAGCTTGCACATTTTGTTAGCACCTTTAGGATTGACAAAACCTTTTGGTTGCATCATATACAACTCTTCTTTAAAAAACCCATTAAGGAATGCAGTTTTGACATCCAATTGCCAGATTTCATGAAATGTGGCAATTGCTAACATGATTCGGACAGACTTAAGCATCGCTACAGTTGAGATAATCTCATTGTAGTCAACACCTTGAACTTGTCAAAAACCTTTTTGCGACAAGTCGAGCTTTGTAGATAGTAACACTACTATCAGCGTCTGTCTTCCTCTTGAAGATCCATTTATACAATATGGCTTGCCGATCATCGGGCAACTCCACCAAAGTCCACACTTTGTTCTCATACATGGATCCCATCTCAGATTTCATGGCCTCAAGCCATTTCGCGGAATTTGGGCTCATCATCCCTTCCTCATAGTTCGTAGGTTTCATCATGGTCTAGTAACATGACTTCCAGAATAGGATTACCGTACCACTCTGGTGCGGACTGTACTTTGGGAGACTTACGAGGTTTTGTAGTAACTTAATCTGAAGTTTCATGATCATCATCATTAGCTTCCTCACTAATTGGTGTAGGAATCACTGGAACTGATTTCTGTGATGAACTACTTTCCAATTCGGGAGAAGGTACAAACTACCTTATCAAGCTCTACTTTCCTCCCACTCACTTCTTTCGAGAGAAACTCCTTCTCTAGAACGGATCCATTCTTAGCAACAAATGTTTTGCCCTCGGATTTGTGATAGAAGGTGTACCCAACAGTTTCCTTTGGGTATTCTATGAAGACGCACTTCTCCAATTTGGGTTCGAGCTTATCAGGTTGAAACATTTTTCACATAAGCATCGCAACTCCAAACTTTAAGAAACGACGGCTTAGGTTTACTTCTAAACCATAGTTCATACGGTGTCGTCTCAACGGATTTAGATGGTGCCCTATTTAAAGTGAATGCAGGTATCTCTAATGCATAACCCCAAAATGATAGTGGTAAATCGGTAAGATACATCATAGATCGCACCATATCCAATAAAGTGCGGTTACGACGTTCGGACACACCATTACGCTCTGGTGTTCCATGTGGCGTGAATTGTGAAACTATTCCACATTTTTTTAAATGAAGGCCAAACTCGTAACTCAAATATTCTTCTCTACGATCAGATTGTAGAAACTTTATTTTCTTGTTACGATAATTCTCCACTTCACTCTGAAATTCTTTGAACTTTTCAAATGTTTCATATTTGTGCTTCATTAAGTAGATATACGCATATCAGCTCAAATCATCTGTGAAGGTCAGAAAATAACGATACCCGCTACGAGCATCAACACTCATTGGACCGTATACATAGGTATGTATTATTTCCAACAAGTTAGTAGCTCGTTCCATTGTTCCGGAGAACGGAGTTTTAGTCATCTTGCCAAAAAGGCACGGTTCGCAAGCATCAAATGATTCATAACCAAGTGATTCCGAAAATCCATCTTTATGGAGTTTTCTTCATGCGGTTTACACCGATATGAACCAAACGGCAGTGCCACAAATAAGTTGCACTATCATTATTAACTTTGCATCTTTTGGCGTCAACATTATGAATATGTTATCACTATGATCAAGATTCAATAAACCATCACCATTGGGTGTATGACCATGGAAGGTTTTATTCATGTAAACAGAATAACAATTTATTCTCTATCTTAGATGAATAATCGTATCGTAATAAACATGATCTTATCATATTTATGCTCAACGCAAACACCAAATAACATTTATTTAGGTTTAACACTAATCTCAAAAATATAGGGAGTGTGTGATGATGATCATATCAATCTTGGAACTACTTCCAACACTCATCGTCACTTCCCCCTCAACTAGTCTCTGTTTATTCTGTAACTCCTGTTTCGAGTTACTAATCACACCAACCGAACAAGTATCAAATACTTAGGGGCTACTATAAACACTAGTAAGGTACACATCAATAACATGTATATCAAATATACCCTTGTTCAATTTACCATCCTTCTTATCCACCAAATATTCAGGGCATTTCCGCTTCCAATGACCATTTCCTTTGCAGTGTAAGCACTCAGTTTCAGGCTTTGGTCCAGCTTTGGGCTTCTTCGCAGGAGTGCCAACTTGCTTGTCATTCTACTTGAAGTTCCCTTTCTTTCCCTTTGCCCTTTTCTTCAAACTAGTGATCTTGTCAACCATCAACACTTGATGATCTTTCTTGATTTCTACCTTCGTCGATTTCAACATCACAAAGAGCTCGGGAATTCTTTTCGTCATCCCTTGCATACTATAGTTCATCGCGAAGTTCTAGTAACTTGGTGATGGTGACTAGAGAATTCTGTCAATCACTATCTTATCTAGAAGATTAACTCCCACTTGATTCAAGCGATTGTAGTACCCAGACAATCTGAGCACATGCTCACTAGTTGAGCGATTCTCCTCCATCTTTTAGCTATAGAACTTGTTGGAAACTTCATATCTCTCAACTCGGGTATTTGCTTGAAATATTAACTTCAGTTCCTGGAACATCTCATATGGTCCATGACGTTCAAAACGTCTTTGAAGTCCCGATTCTAAGCCGTTAAGCATGGTGCACTAAACTATCAAGTAGTCATCATATTGAGCTAGCCAAACATTTATAACGTCTGCATCTGCTCCTGCAATAGGTCTGTTACCTAGCGGTACATTAAGGACATAATTCTTCTGTGCAGCAATGAGGATAAACCTCAGATCACGGATCCAATCTGCATCATTGCTACTAACATCTTTCAACACAATTTTTTCTAGGAACATATCAAAATAAACATATGAAAGCAACAAAACGATCTATTGATCTACAACATAATTTGCAAAATACTACCAGGACTAAGTTCATGATAAATTTAAGTTCAATTAATCATATTACTAAAGAACTCCCACTTAGACAGACATCTCTCTAGTCATCTAAGTGATCACGTCATCCAAATCAACTAAACCATGTCTGATCATCACGTGAGATGGAGTAGTTTTCAATAGTGAACATCACTATGTTGATCATATCTACTATATGATTCACGCTCGACCTTTCGGTCTCCGTGTTCCGAGGCCATATCTGTATATGCTAGGCTCGTCAAGTTTAACCTGAGTATTCTGCATGTGCAACTGTTTTGCACCCGTTGTATTTGAACGTAGAGCCTATCACACCCGATCATCACGTGGTGTCTCAGCACGAAGAACTTTCGCAATGGTGCATACTCAGGGGGAACACTTCTTGATAATTAGTGAGAGATCATCTTAAAATGCTACTGTCAATCAAAGCAAGATAAGATGCATAAAGGATAAACATCACATGCAATCAATATAAGTGATATGATATGGCCATCATCATCTTGTGCTTGTGATCTCCATCTCCGAAGCACCATCGTGATCACCATCGTCACCGGCGCGACACCTTGATCTCCATCGTAGCATCATTGTCATTTACGCCATCTATTGTTTCTACGACTATCGTTACCGCTTAGTGATAAAGTAAAGCAATTACAGGGCGTTTGCATTTCATACAATAAAGCGACAACTATATGGCTCCTGCCAGTTGCCGATAACTTCGATTACAAAACATGATCATCTCATACAATAAAATATAGCATCACGTCTTGACCATATCACATCACAACATGCCCTGCAAAAACAAGTTAGACGTCCTCTACTTTGTTGTTGCAAATTTTACATGGCTGCTACGGGCTGAGCAAGAACCGTTCTTACCTACGCATCAAAACCACAACGATAGTTCGTCAAGTTAGTGTTGTTTTAACCTTCACAAGGACCGGGTGTAGCCACACTCGGTTCAACTAAAGTTGGAGAAACTGACACCCGCCAGCCACCTGTGTGCAAACCACGTCCGTAGAACCAGTCTCGTGTAAGCGTACGCGTAATGTCGGTCCGGGCTGCCGAACCAAAGTATGACATGCTGGTAAGCAGTATGACTTGTATCGCCCACAACTCACTTTGTGTTCTACTCGTGCATATAACATCTACGCATAAAACCTAGGCTCGGATGCCACTGTTGGGGAACGTAGTAATTTCAAAAAAAATCCTACGCGCACGCAAGATCATGGTGATGCATAGCAACGAGAGGGCAGAGTGTTGTTCACGTACCCTCATAGACCGAAAGCGGAAGCATTAGAACAAAGCGGTTGATGTAGTCGTACGTCTTCACGGCCCGACCCATCAAGCACCGAAACTACGGCACCTCCGAGTTCTAGCACACATTTAGCTCGATGACGATCCCCGGACTCCGATCTAGCAGGGCGTCGGGGAAGAGTTCCATCAGCACGACGGCGTGGTGACGATCTTGATGTTCTACCGTCGTAGGGCTTCACCTAAGCACCGCTACAATATTATCGAGGACTATGGTGGAGGGGGGCACCGCACACGGCTAAGAGATCAAGAGATCAATTGTTGTGTCTTAGAGGTGCCCCCCTGCCCCGTATATAAAGGAGCCAAGGGGGAGGGGGCGGCCGGTCAAGGAGGGCGTGCCAAGGAGGAGTCCTACTCCCACCGGGAGTAGGACTCCCTTCTTTCCTAGTTGGAGAAGGAGAAGGGGGGAAGGAGGAGGAAGAGGGGAAGGAAAGGGGGGCGCCGCCCCCCTCTCCTTGTCCTATTGGGACTAGGGGGGAGGGGGCGCAGCCAGCCCTTGTGTCACGCCCAATATGCGACCCTATCCAAAAGGAACTCGAAGGTCCCACCAAGGATAGACCCGCATATTGAAACGCTTTTGCAAGGTGGATATCATTACATCAACATTACATAATACATGGGGATACATACAAGAGGCATACAATGCCACACGAGTACAACATCATAATACATAAGAGCATCATCCGACTACGGATGAAACACAAACAGAAGCTCAAACGACATCCACCCTGCTAGCTCAGGCTGCCGACCTGGAACCTATCCCCTGATCGAAGAAGAAGAAGAAGAACTCAACGCAAGCAAGCATCGCTCTCGCGTCATGATCATCGCATAACCTGTACCTGCAACTGTTGTTGTAGTAATCTGTGAGCCACGAGGACTCAGCAATCCCATTACCATGGGTATCAAGACTAGCAAAGCTTAAAGGGAATGGAAGGGGTAAAGTGGTGAGGTTGCAGCAGCAACTAAGCATATATGGTGGCTAACACACGCAAATAAGAGCGAGAAGAGAGCAAAAGGAACGGTCGTGAAACTAGCAATGATCAAGAAGTGATCCTGAACTCCTACTTACGTCAAACATAACCCAGAAACCGTGTTCACTTCCCGGACTCCGCCGAAAAGAGACCATCACGGCTACAAACGCGGTTGATGCGTTTTAATTCGGATCTGGTGTCAAGTTATCTACAACCGGACATTAACAAATTCCCATCTGCCTATAACCGCAGGCACGGCTTTCGAAAGATTATACCCTGCAGGGGTGTCCCAACTTAGCCCATGATAAGCTCTCGCGATCAACGAAGGATATACCTTCTCCCAGGAAGACCCGATCAGACTCGGAATCCCGGTTTACAAGACATTTCGACAATGGTAAAACAAGACCAGCAAAGCCGCCCGATGTGCCGACAATCCCGATAGGAGTTGCACATATCTCGTTCTCAGGGCAACACCGGATAAGTCAAGGTACGAGTAAAACCAGCCCTCAAGTTGCCCCGAGGTGGCCCCGCAGGCTGCTCGGTTCGGACCAACACTTAGACAAGCACTGGCCCGGGGGGGCTAAAATAAAGATGACCCTCGGGTTGGCAGACCCAAGGGAAAGGTATAGGTGGTGGTGAGGCAAATGGTAAAACCAAGGTTGGGCCTTGCTGGAGGAGTTTTATTCAAAGCGAACTGTCAAGGGGGTCCCATAAATCACCCTACCGCGTAAGGAACGCAAAATCCGGGAACATAACACCGGTATGACGAAAACTAGGGCGACAAGAGTGGAACAAAACACCAGGCATAAGGCCGAGTCTTCCACCCTTTACCAAGTATATAGATGCATTAATAATATAAGAGATATTGTGATATCCCAACCAAAATCATGTCCAGCATGGAGCAATCTTCAACTTCACCTGCAACTAGCAACGCTATGAGAGGGCTGAGCAAAGTCGGTAACATAGCCAAACAACGGTTTGCATAGGAAAAGTGTCAAAGGTTAGAGGTTCATGGCAATATGGGAGGCTTCATAAACAGGTGATAGGTAGCGCAACAAAGCGATAGAACGAAGCAACTAGCATAGCAATGATACTAATGAGATCCAGGGTAGCGGTCATCTTGCCTGAAATCCCGCAAGGAAGAAGAACGAGTCCATGAAGAAGACGAACAGATGAAGCCGAACCAAGCGTAGACGAACGAATCCTCACGATCGCAACGAAACAGGAACTATCGAGAAGAAGCACACAACATAGTAAATACACCACACATGAACAAGGCATGATGCACAAACAAGTATGATGCAAGACAAGACTACATGAAGCTACTCATGGCAAGAGATGATGCAAACAAGAGCAACACATCAAGGCAAGTTTAAATGAGGCCGGGAACAATATATAACAATTCCGGTAAGTCCTCATATGCATATTTCGAAATTGGTCCAGATCTGAATAAACCTTATGTTCAAGTTGTTAAGCAGCAATTTAAGATGCACCAAGATGATCTACACGAGATTTTAGTCAAGTTACATATAAAGTTCATTTAGTTCGGAGCTACGGCCTAGAAGATATGAGCAAAACGAGTTAAACATGGCATTGATGCAAAATGCACCCAAACATCAAGCAAACATCTCAAAACAAGGATGCAACATGATAATATGAAACTACATGCAATTCTAAGCAAGTTTCATATAGAGCACACTCAAAACGGAGCAACGGTTCAACACACACATGAAACAAGTTATAGCAACAATCTATCCAAAACAACAACTAGGCATATTGTAAGCAATAAAACAATAAGCTACAGCACCTCAACAAGAAAACAAAAGGCATGGGCATGAAGTACAGGTAAAGCATAACAACACATGAACACTGAGCTATCTCCGGAAATCACTAGAACATGCTCAAACACACATGGCAAGATTGCAAGTAATAACAATTCAGACTTTGCAGAAAATAACATCAGGTTGCAATGTTTAGATCTATCAAACAGCATGTTACAGGAACTTATAATGGCAAACAAAGGCATGACATGAATCTACTAATTGCATAGAACAAGAGTCCCTTACTGATCATGAGCCAAAAAGGATCAGAAAATATGATGGCACCCATGTAAACATGGCAAGTTATATTACAGATTCAAACATGGCAGGAACAGAATTATGAAGGCATGTTGGTGAGCTTGTGCAACTCACTACAGAGCAATACATGGCATGTTAAGGCACCCAACAGTAAGAAGACATGTTTGTGAAGCTAAGCATGGCAATAGCAAGGTCATAGGGTGCATCAAACACTAGCAACAATCATGGCAACAACTGAACTTAATGTTAACAGGCTGACAGCAACATTATGAAGCAATTTAGAGCAAGGTTACAACAAGCTACAGCAACCTATAATTGCAACCAGAGGCATGGATGGATAGAGCATGACATGTAGAACAAAACATATTTAGTGAACATCTCCAGATTATGCATAGAATGATTAGTAGCAGCAGGTTTACATAGCATCACGAAATAACAGATTCAGCCTAGCAAAACAGCAACATCAAGTGCACTACTTAACAAGCTCGATTCACTCACCACAAGTCATTGCATGACAAGATAAGCATAGAATCATGAAGAAGACATGTTTATGAAACAAACCAAGGCAAGAACAAGTTCATAGCATGCAAGGATCAACTACAACAACCTTGGCAAAATTGAATAACATGTAAACAATCTGCCAGGAAACATTTTGTAGCAAAAGTAGAGCACGGAAATGACATGCTAGACTACTCCATAATTTCAACCAGGGGCATGAATGGATAGATAAAAACCATATGTTCAAAACATCCTTACTGAAGTATCTCAAAATATGCATGGATCTCTCTGTAGCATCAAGTTTACATGGCATCAAAATAACAGCAGAACAGGGACTAAAATCAGCAACATCACGATGCTTAGTTTGCATGCTTGTGCTAGTCACCACATTGATCACAAAAATACATGGTAAGCACCTCTGTAAAGAAGACATGGCATAGTTCAAAACACATGTCGACATCAACCTCATAGGATGCACACATCAAGCATCGCAAAAATGACAAAAGAACAAGTTCTGTTAACAGACAGCAGACAACATCATGAAGCACTCTTGCAACGATGATTCAAGCATCAAGATGGACTCAAATGAACATGATGCAATGGAATGAAATGATGTACTCGTTGAGTCGAACAATTTGACATATTATACGCACAAAACGGAGCTACGGATGCAGAGATATGATGCGATGAACATGGCATGAGAATGTCAAAATATTCGGGACAGTGAAAATTGGACCTCGGGGAAAGTCAACGCGGGACGGAGGGATCCGGGACGGGATGGCGTGTTTGGTTCGGCGAGGTGGTGGATCTCATGCACCCTGTAGTTCCGGGCCGGATCTCGCCGGATCCGGCCGGAGTCTTCACCGGAGACGGTGGCCGGAGGCGAGGGAGAGGCCGGGAGGCGCGGCCGGACGTTGGGCGCGGCACGGCGACGTGATGGAGGGACACGGCGGCGCGGCGAGGAGGCGAGGCGGCGGCGGCACTCCGCGGCGGAGGCGGGCGCCTGCGGGCGGAGGGCGGCAGCGGCCGGCCAGCTCGGGCACGCGGACGGGGCGGCGGCGGAGGCGGCCAAGCCGCGGGGAGGCGACGCGGGCAACGGCGCACGCGGGCGGCGGGGACGAGGCACGGGCAGTGGAGGCGCACGGGGTCGTCGGCGGCGCGGGCCAGGTCGCCGGCAGGGAGCTCCGGCGACGGGGAGCGGCGCTGGGCCGCGGGCCGAACGGGTGGACGGCGGCGGCGGCGCGGGCTCGCGCGGGCCCGATCCGGGCCCCGCGTTCCGCGGCGACGGTGGGCGGCGGAGCGCCACGTGGCGGATCTGGATTCGTCGGGCGGCGGCGGTGGACGCGTTCGGTGGCAGGCGGACATGTCCGGTGGCGTAGAGGAGGTGAGATCTAGTGTTTGACTGCGAAAATGGACGGGGGATGCCTTTATATAGGTAGAGGGAGCTAGGAGTGTCCAAATGAGGAGCGGTTTTCGGCCACGCGATCGTGATCGAACGACCGAGAACATGGAGGGGAGTTAGATGGGTTTTGGGCCAGTTTGAAGGGGTGTTGGGCTTCAAAGAGAAAAGGGGGTTTCGGGCTACGCATTTAACCGTTGGAGTATCAAACGACCTCCAAATGGCACGAAACTTGACAGGCGGTCTACCGGTGGTATACCAAGGCCGCTTGGCAAGACTCGGTCCATTCCGAGAACGTTTAACACCCACACACGAAAACAAGGTCTGAGAGGGGCGACGGGCACGCGCGAGAGGTCCGGACTCCGAACGGACAACGGAGAGAACTGGGAGAACCCGAACGGATGCAAGTTTTGAAAAACATGCGGATGAAATGCAGATGATGACATGTTAAAATGCAACACGCAAACAAATGACATGGCAACGACGGCGAATAACTGGCAGACACCTGGCACATCGAATCCGGGGCGTTACAACACTCCTCCACTAACAAGAGATCTCGTCCCGAGATCTTAGGACCGAGTCGGAAGGGAAAATGGATGAGGTGAAGCAAGAACTCAAGAGAAGAAGCGAAGAATCGAGAGCACTCGAGAAAAAGAGGGGAACGACGAGAATGACGAGAATCAAAAGCTCACGGAATCAGATAGACTATGAAATCACTCCGGTTAGAACGAGATAAGAAACGGATAAGACTGAAAGGATTTAGGCAGCACTCCAGCTAAAAATGGAAGGAAAAGAACAAGAACTTGAGGGGATGGAATGATACCTGATGAATACATGACACAAAACCTCCGGAAAGAATTGAAAGAGTATTCAATGAAAAGAATTTAGAAGGATTGAATGGAGTTGTTGAGAAAATCAACAACGAAAGAATAAGCTTGTTGTGGTCTTATGATAACATCTCAAGATCATGAGGTGATAACCGGCCACAAACAGAAATGATTGGATAGCTTAGAAGAACGAAGAAATGCAAAACTCCACTTCAAAAGAAAACGGAGAATTAATTGCACTTCGAGACGCGAGAAGAAAAGCTACTTGAACGCCACCAACAAAATCTTGATGAACTCTTGAAGAATGAATTAAATCATGAAGAACCACCATGAAGAACTTCGGTGACAAAAGGATGACGAGATAGAATGAAGGAAGAAAGAATAAGATGAGCCTTGCGATGATTTAGATGGAGGTTCCGACGAAATGGCTGAGGAAATTTTGAACTCCGAAAAAGAAAAGACGAAAAGACATGGAACTAGAATTTATTCCTCACGAACAAACTCCGAAGGAAGGGATTACTCACTTGGATGAAATAAGAATAAGATTTATTGTATGCTTATCCTTCATCAAATTAAATTGATGACAAGCAATGGATTTTTGCATACTACTTATTCTTCTTGAAAAGGATTGAGAAGAGATATCGCGCCACCTTGAGAAGGTCTTCATGAACCACCGGTAGGATTCGAAAGAACGGATGGATTAATATGATAACAAAGGAAAAGGAGTCTGAAGGAACCACCGTAAGAATTCGAAAATGACTTCTGAAAGAGAAAGAATCACCGGGAAGAATTAGACGATCAAATATGCCTGAGGGGATTTAGAGAGACGAGAACTTAGAGATTGCGAACTGATTGAAGAATACTTGAACGAAGCACCGGGATAATTATAGGACGATAGCTGGAATGATGGCCTCCGGTGAAAAGAAACATAAATCAACTCCTGACAAACTCCGGATGGTTGAAAAAAAAGGAATATCTGACAAATGGAATAATTCGAGAGGATAGCATGAAGGTAGAACCACGAATCTCCGGGAGAACGGACAAGATTTAGAGGAAAACTCTTCTTCGGTCTTCAAATGACGACGAGAAACATCAACAAAATTATTGAGATACTCCGGTAGAATGAAAAGCAGAGAGGTTGAGCCAATAATTAAAAAGATTTGAAATCGATCTTGGAAAGGCATTTGACTGATGAAATTCATTCTTACGTCAAACTCCAAAAGAATTTGAGAATAACTCCGGGGAAATTAGAAGAGTCAGGTAAGATCCTGGGAAAAAACATGTGGGTTAGGGCCCACTGAAGAGAAAACACCGTTGGAAAGGATTGTTGCAGAGATAGATGATGCACCGGAACACTTGAAATATTTGAATGAGGTGAGAACCTCGAATTAATTGGAACATAGGCAAATCTTCTGAGATGTCTTGAACTCCAGAATGATTGAATGGTGAGATGAAAACGAGCAAGGAAAACACTTGAGCCGAGGGAAAGAATATTATCACTATCGAAAATTAGAATTGAATCCACCGGAGAAGAAAAGAGATGAAGAATGTCAAACGAGACGAGAATTCACCGGTTGATATTATTGAGGAAAGACTGAAGAGGTTCCGCACGAACGAGATAGATGGTCGAGAGAGAGACAGACTCGTGGAAGAAAAGGGTGGGAGGGCAGGAAAACAAAATCATCTTGGAAGGGGAAATCGATGAATATCTTGAAGAGAAAACACCGGTTGAAATCATTGAGGAAAGAAGGCAAAGACTTCGAACGAGTAGGATGGATACTCGATTACGGACTCCGGTTCCGAGAAGAAGAACATGGAGGGCGGGTGGGAAAGAAAACAACTGAGGATTGAACTCAAAGATGAAGAGGCTCGAGTCGACTTGACGAGAAATGCACCGGATGAAAGAGCTGACGAACAACGATCGAAAAACGTGCGTGATCCTAAAGAAAAATTTGAAGGGGAAGAGGAGTAATTCAAAACACATGTATCAAGATTCCTCACCAGAGCGACAAAGGGGCTGAGGAGTAAAAAGAATTCCTACTGTCCGATATAACTAGACTCCGAAAACAGTTTTCTTCTAGACTCAACAACGGCCAAACTACACGATCAATCAAGGGGGGCTCCTAAGGTCGGTCGAGGCTCTGATACCAATTTGTCACGCCCAATATGCGACCCTATCCAAAAGGAACTCGAAGGTCCCACCAAGGATAGACCCGCATATTGAAATGCTTTTGCAAGGTGGATATTATTACATCAACATTACATAATACATGGGGATACATACAAGAGGCATACAATGCCACACGAATACAACATCATAATACATAAGAGCATCATCCTACTATGGATGAAACACAAACAGAAGCTCAAATGACATCCACCCTGCTAGCCCAGGCTGCCGACCTGGAACCTATCCCCTGATCGAAGAAGAAGAAGAAGAACTCAACGCAAGCAAGCATCGCTCTCGCGTCATGATCATCGCATAACCTGTACCTGCAACTGTTGTTGTAGTAATATGTGAGCCATGAGGACTCAGCAATCCCATTACCATGGGTATCAAGACTAGCAAAGCTTAAAGGGAATGGAAGGGGTAAAGTGGTGAGGTTGCAGCAGCGACTAAGCATATATGGTGGCTAACATACGCAAATAAGAGCGAGAAGAGAGCAAAAGGAACGGTCGTGAAACTAGCAATGATCAAGAAGTGATCCTGAACTCCTTACGTCAAACATAACCCAGAAACCGTGTTCACTTCCCGAACTCCGCCGAAAAGAGACCATCACGGCTACACACGCGGTTGATGTGTTTTAATTCGGATCTGGTGTCAAGTTATCTACAACCGGACATTAACAAATTCCCATCTGCCTATAACCGCATGCACGACTTTCGAAAGATTATACCCTGCAGGGGTGTCCCAACTTAGCCCATGATAAGCTCTCGCGATCAACTAAGGATATACCTTCTCCCAGGAAGACCCGATCAGACTCGGAATCCCGGTTTACAAGACATTTCGACAATGGTAAAACAAGACCAGCAAAGCCACCCGATGCGCCGACAATCCCGATAGGAGCTACACATATCTTGTTCCCAAGGAAACACCGAATAAGTCAAGCTACGAGTAAAACCAGCCCTCAAGTTGCCCCGAGGTGGCCCTGCATGCTGCTCGGTTCGGACCAACACTTAGACAAGCACTGGCCCGGGGGGGCTAAAATAAAGATGACCCTCGGGTTGGCCGACCCAAGGGAAAGGTATAGGTGGTGGTGAGGCAAATGGTAAAACCAAGGTTGGGCCTTGCTGGAGGAGTTTTATTCAAAGAGAACTGTCAAGGGGGTCCCATAAATCACCCAACCGCGTAAGGAACGCAAAATCCGGGAACATAACACTGGTATGACGGAAACTAGGGCGACAAGAGTGGAACAAAACACCAGGCATAAGGCCGAGTCTTCCACCCTTTACCAAGTATATAGATGCATTAATAATATAAGAGATATTGTGATATCCCAACCAAAATCCTGTCCACCATGGAGCAATCTTCAACTTCACCTGCAACTAGCAACGCTATAAGAGGGCTGAGCAAAAGCGGTAACATAGCCAAACAACGGTTTGCATAGGAAAAGTGTCAAAGGTTAGAGGTTCATGGCAATATGGGAGGCTTGATAAACTGGTGATAGGTAGCGCAGCAAAGCGATAGAACGAAGCAACTAGCATAGCAATGATAGTAGTGAGATCCAGGGTAGCGGTCATCTTGCCTGAAATCCCGCAAGGAAGAAGAACGAGTCCATGAAGAAGACGAACGGATGAAGCCGAACCAAGCGTAGACGAACGAATCCTCGCGATCGCAACAAAACAGGAACTATCGAGAAGAAGCACACAACATAGTAAACACACCACACATGAACAAGGCATGATGCACAAACAAGTATGATGCAAGACAAGACTACATGAAGCTACTCATGGCAAGAGATGATGCAAACAAGAGCAACACATCAAGGCAAGTTTAAATGAGGCCGGGAACAATATATAACAATTCTGGTAAGTCCTCATATGCATATTTCGAAATTGGTCCAGATCTGAATAAACCTTATGTTCAAGTTGTTAAGCAGCAATTTAAGATGCACCAAGATGATCTACACGAGATTCTAGTCAAGTTACATATAAAGTTCATTTAGTTCGGAGCTACGGCCTAGAAGATATGAGCAAAACGAGTTAAACATGGCATTGATGCAAAATGCACCCAAACATCAAGCAAACATCTCAAAACAAGGATGCAACATGATAATATGAAACTACATGCGATTCTAAGCAAGTTTCATATAGAGCACACTCAAAACGGAGCAACGGTTCAACACACACATGAAACAAGTTATAGCAACAATCTGTCCAAAACAGCAACTAGGCATATTGTAAGCAACAAAACAATAAGCTACAACACCTCAACAAGAAAACAAAAGGCATGGGCATGATGTACAGGTAAAGCATAACGACACATGAACACTGAGCTATCTCCAGAAATCACTAGAACATGCTCAAACACACATGGCAAGATTGCACGTAATAACAATTCAGACTTTGCAGAAAATAACATCAGGTTGCAATGTTTAGAGCTATCAGACAGCATGTTATAGGAACTTATAATGGCAAACAAAGGCATGGCATGAATCTACTAATTGCATAGAACAAGAGTCCCTTACTGATCATGAGCCAAAAAGGATCAGAAAATATGATGGCACCCATGTAAACATGGCAAGTTATATTACAGATTCAAACATGGCAGGAACAGAATTATGAAGGCATGTTGGTGAGCTTGTGCAACTCACTATAGAGCAATACATGGCATGTTAAGGCACCCAACAGTAAGAAGACATGTTTGTGAAGCTAAGCATGGCAATAGCAAGGTCATAGGGTGCATGGAACACTAGCAACAATCATGGCAACAACTGAACTTAATGTTAACAGGCTGACAGCAACATTATGAAGCAATTTAGAGCAAGATTACAACAAGCTACAGCAACCTATAATTGCAACCAGGTGCATGGATGGATAGATCATGACATGTAGAACAAAACATATTTAGTGAACATCTCCAGATTATGCATAGAATGATTAGTAGCAGCAGGTTTACATAGCATCACGAAATAACAGATTCAGCCTAGCAAAACAGCAAGATCAAGTGCACTACTTAACAAGCTCGATTCACTCACCACAAGTCATTGCATGACAAGATAAGCATAGCATCAGCAAGAAGACATGTTTATGAAACAAACCAAGGCAAGAACAAGTACATAGCATGCAAGGATCAACTACAACAACCATGGCAAAATTGAATAACATGTAAACAATCTGCCAGGAAACATTTTGTAGCAAAAGTAGAGCACGAAATTAACATGCTAGACTACTCCATAATTGCAACCAGGGGCATGAATAGATAGAGCAAAACCATATGTTCAAAACATCCTTACTGAAGTATCTCAAAATATGCATGGATCTCTCTGTAGCATCAAGTTTACATGGCATCAAAATAACAGCAGAACAGGGACTAAAATCAGCAACATCACGATGCCGAGTTTGCATGCTTGTGATAGTCACCACATTGATCACAAAAATACATGGTAAGCACCTCTGTAAAGAAGACATGGCATAGTTCAAAACATATGTAGACATCAACCTCATAGGATGCACACATCAAACATGGCAAAAATGACAAAAGAGCAAGTTCTGTTAACAGACAGCAGACAACATCATGAAGCACTCTTGAAATGATGCTTCAGGCATCAAGATGGACTCAAGTGAACATGATGCACTGGAATGAAATGATGTACTCGTTGAGACGAACAATTTGACATATTATACGCACAAAACGGAGCTACGGATGCAGAGATATGATGCGATGAACATGGCATGATAATGTCAAAATATTCGGGATAGTGAAAATTGGACCTCGGGGAAAGTCAAAGCGGGACGGAGGGATTCGGGACGGGACGGCATGTTTGGTTCGGTGAGGTGGTGGATCTCATCCACCCTGCAGTTCCGGGCCGGATCTCGCCGGATCCGGCCGGAGTCTTCGCCGGAGACGATGGCCGGAGGCGAGGAAGAGGCCGGGGAGGCGCGGCCAGAGGTCGGGCGCGGCACGGCGACGCGGTGGAGGGACACGGCGGCGCGACGAGGAGGCGAGGCGGCGCCGGCGCTCTGCGGCGGAGGCGGGCGCCTGCGGGCGGAGGGCGGCGGCCGGGCGGCTCGGGCGCGCGGCCGGGGCGGGGGCAGAGGCGGCCGAGCCGCGGGGAGGCGACGCGGGCAGCGGCGCGCGCGGGCGGCGCGGCCCTGCGGCGAGGCGGCGGGGACGGGGCACGGGCGGCGGAGGCGCGCGGGGTCGTCGGCGGCGCGGGCGAGGTCGCCGGCAGGGAGCTCCGGTGGCGGGGAGCGGCGCTGGGCCACGGGCCGAACGGGCGGACGGTGGCGGCGGCGCGGGCTCGCGCAGGCCCAATCTGGGCCCCGCGGGCCGCGGCGACGGTGGGTGGTGGAGCGCCATGTGGTGGATCTGGATTCATCGGGCGGCGGCGGCGGACGCGTCCGATGGCAGGCGGACATGTCCGGTGGCGCAGAGGAGGTGAGATCTAGGGTTTGACTGCGAAAATGGACCGGGGATGCCTTTATATAGGTAGAGGGAGCTAGGAGTGTCCAAATGAGGAGCGGTTTTCGGCCACGCGATCGTGATCGAACGACCGAGAGCATGGAGGGGAGTTAGATGGGTTTTGGGCCAGTTTGAAGGGGTGTTGGGCTGCAAAGAGAAAAGGGGGTTTCGGGCTACGCGGTTAACCGTTGGAGTATCAAACGACCTCCAAATGGCACGAAACTTTACAGGCGGTCTACCGGTGGTATACCAAGGCCGCTTGGCAAGACTCGGTCCATTCCGAGAATGTTTAACACCCGCACACGAAAACAAGGTCTGAGAGGGGCGACGGGCGCGCGCGAGAGATCCGGACTCCGAACGGACAACGGAGAGAACCGGGAGAACCCGAATGGATGCAAGTTTTGAAAAACATGCGGATGAAATGCAGATGATGACATGGAAAAATGCAACACGCAAACAAAGACATGGCAACGACGGCGAATAACTGGCAGACACCTGGCGCATCGAATCCGGGGCGTTACACCTTGCCTCCTCTCTTCCTCTCCACTATGGCCCATGTAGGCCCATTAAGCCCCCCGGGGGGTTCCAGTAACCTCCCGGTACTCCGGTAAAATCCCGATTTCACCCGGAACACTTCCGATATCCAAATATAGGCTTCCAATATATCAATCTTCATGTCTCGACCATTTCGAGACTCCTCGTCATGTCCGTAATTGTCAGGACCCCGATCCTAAGTCACACCGATCTAGCATGTAACACATCATATCACTTTGCAGCCTCACGCACGGTATTTCCACGGTGCCACCTTACCTGGCCCGGGACCGTTTGCGCCTTTTGGCTCACGTATATGATAGTGCCGCTAGCATCCATATGACAAAGAACCCGGGCTGACATGGCTAGTTGTGAACCCAAAGTGGCACTAACTTATAGGGACCGGCATACATGACCCAACAACGAACGTGTCGGCCATCAGCGAGTGAATCCGGGTTGTAGCAACTGGACTAGCAGGACTCCGGTAAACACCGCGTGACATTTCCCCGAAGGGACAGACACAGGAACGAAGAAGGACACATGCCGGCCAGCCTAAGTGTTCCGGAGCAGTAGCAAGCTACCAAGGCTCAGTGGAAGCACTAGGAGACATTTCTCGGTAAGAGAGGCTACTAAGGATAAACAACTAGATAGTCAGATCCCACACATACCAAGCATTTCAATAACATACACACAATATGCTTGATATGTGCAAATACAACATGGCATCACAACATGATTCTATAACTCAAATATTTTATTCAATAGGCTCCAAGGAGCGAGATATTACAAACATGGGTCTCATGACCCAACACTCAGAGCATACAAGTCAAAGCACAAGCGGAAGCTTAACATGTCTGGGTATAGACATCTACAAATGGAAAAGGCTGAGAAGCCTGACTATCTACCAGATCCTGCCGAGGGCACAAGATCATAGCTGAGGTAACAAGCTAAACGTCGAAGTCCACTCGGAACTACTAGCGAGACTGAAGTCTCTCTGCAAAAACATAAATTAAGCAACGTGAGTACAAATGTACCCAGCAAGACTTACATCAGATCTAACTACATATGCATCATTATCAACAAAGGGGTGGTGGGGTTTAACTGCAGCAAGCTAGCTTTGACTTGGTGGCTATCCTAAACTACGACTGCAAGTAACTCTTTTGAGGTGGCGCACACGAGTCCACATATTCACCATATCAATACACCACTATGGATTCGCTCCCATCTCCCTACGAGAATGCCATCCATAGCACTCACGCTTATCTTGCACATTTTAGAGTATACACTTTCACTTGTCTATGAACTGTACAGGCAACCCAGAAGTCCTTTACCGCGGACACGGCTATTCGAATAGATCATATTAACCTTGCAGGGGTGTACTTCTTCACACATGCTCTCACCACTTACCGCCGTTTACACGACATGTACTCGGCAACCTTCAAGCGGAAGCCCAGCAAGGGTGTCGGCCACGACCTGACTAACCACACAAGTCTCTCGTCCAGGTTTATCGCCTATTCGGGTTCCATCCGCAAGGAGATCCGGCCGGGGTGTCGCTCACGGCCCCAAACGATGTGTGCAGGGTTCCCAAGCCCACCTCGACGGGTGGACCTACGCTTGGTACACCGTGCCATGGTGCCTAGTCTGTCCCAAGCCCACCTGTACCGGGTGCCACTTGGTACACTACTA
Source organism: Triticum aestivum (assembly GCF_018294505.1). Classification (NCBI taxonomy): domain Eukaryota; kingdom Viridiplantae; phylum Streptophyta; class Magnoliopsida; order Poales; family Poaceae; genus Triticum; species Triticum aestivum. The sequence goes on along the minus strand of NC_057801.1, from coordinate 359,232,666 downwards.
ACACTACCTACAAACACCAGAAACTAGTTGCAACTCCTGGACAGAGATCAGGTTGATTAATAAGTCGAGAGGGGCACTTAAGCATTCCAATGCGTGGTAGTAGCTGTTCATGGATCAGAAACACAGAACTCAGTTCCTAAGGACGGCTTCAATGAGACAACCCACCATGTACTCCTACATGGCCTCTCGCCGGTACCTTTACCAAATCGTGTTCACACACTTAGCTCACACACAGTAGGACATGTTTACACACCTCCAATTCATCCCCGATGAATCAGACCTGACTCAACTCTAAGCAGTAGCAGGCATGACAAACAAACATGAATGAGTAGGCACATCAGGGCTCAAGCAACTCCTACTCATGCTAGTGGGTTTCATCTATTTACTGTGGCAATGACAGGTCATGCAGAGGATAAGGGGTTCAGCTACCGCAGCAAGTAACAAATATGTCGTTGTTTTCCTAATGCAGTAAAAGAGAGCAGGAGTGAGAGAGTGGGATTGTATTGGAATGAACAAGGGGGTTTTGCTTGCCTGGCACTTCTGAAGATAGCATTGAGTCTTCATCAATGTCAACGATCACAACGTCGGAACATCGTCTATCGAGAGGGGACAAGCACCGACAAACAAAGAAGAAACACAATCAATGCAATGCACAATATGATGCATGATCGTGACATGGCAATATGCTGTGGTTTGAGCTAATGCAACTAGCAACAGATTAAATGAAGTTCGTTTGAATACAAGAGTCAAATTCAAACTCCATATGTGATCATTCAAATGCCATTTAATTGATTTGACCTAACAGTGAACAGAAGTTGTTCTAACATGCACTAAAATGGTACAGATGGATAGATTGGATTTTTATGATCATTTTTCATATATAATTTATTTCATTTGGAGTAACAGTTGAATTTATATGATTTTTAGAAGTTAAGGGCATTTTCTGGAATTTCCTGAATTAAAATTAATCCAGAAAATGAGTTATGGCGTCAGCACTACGTCACTATGACGTCAGCAGGTCAACTGACCCGGTCCAGGTCAAACCTGACGTGTGGGGTCTGCACATTAGTGACACAGTTAACCAACAGGGTTAATTAAAATTAAACTGAACCTAATCTAGTTTAGTTAAGGCCTGGGCCCACATGTCAGTGGCTAACCTAACTAACTAGGTTAATTAGCGCTAATTAATCTATCGCTAAATTAAGCAGGGGCCTGGCCCACACGTCTGTGGGTCAGGGGAAACTTAAACCCTGGTCAAACGGGGTCAAACCCGCCGGACCTGGTCCACGGCTCGTCGCCGGTGATGATAGGGATGACGGGGCGGCTTGGGAATGCTCTACAGGGCACCGTTTTACTCGTGGTTTGCGGCTACGGCTAGCTGGCAATGCGGAGCATCTAATGGAGCGAGCGGGAGGAGCTGGGGTGGCCTGAGCCAACGGCGGCGAGCTCCAAGGCGGCGGCCGGAGTTCAGGCAACAACGGATTCGGCGCCACGGTGCATGGGAGGAGGAGCTGGTGGGTGCTACGGGCTCCTGGGAGTGCACTGAGTGCAGTGACGCGCTCGGTTTAGACGGAGGCGAACCAAAACGACGACGGCGACAAGTCCGGCGCCGGTGAGGTTTCGGTCTCGACGGAAATGAGGGCTACGATGAGCTAGTGGGCATGTGAGTAGAGGTGATCAGTAGAGGAGCTTACGGCGAGTTCAGAGGTGGCCTTGGCGTGCTCGGGGAAGCACCAGAGCGAGCGGGGCGGCGAGAGGGATCAACAGCGGCCGGTGACGAAGATGATGAAGACGGTGTCGATGCAGGGCCTCCGGCGATGCGTGGCTAGACGGAGAGGACGAGGGAGGCGTGGCGATGCTCATGGACACGTCAAAGAGGCTCGGGGTTGGCTGCGGCTGCGGCTATGGCAAACGGCGGTGGCGTTCGATGGTGAGAGGGAGAGAGAGCAGAGGAGGGGAGAGGGTGCAGCGAGTGAGGGAGAGGAGCGAGGAGACACGGGGCATCGTCGTGGCGTGCTAGGAGGGGCCGAGGAAGCAGGAGGTGGCTGGGGAAGCGTCGGCGCTCGCCACGCACCTGTTTGTCCTCCTGGCAGAGGAGGAAGAAGACGGTGCTGCCCCTTTGGGCTGGGCTGCTACGATGCTGGGCCAGGCGGGCTGCAGGTAAGTCCAGGTGAGTTGATCTCTCTCTCTCTCTCTCTTTTATTTATGTTTTTCTATTTTCCTGCAACTTTGTGGCTTTTTAAAAAATACTTAGGTATTTTCAAAAATCACCTAACTGCACATTCCCATTGTTTAGAACATATCCAACATGGAACATATCAGTTTAGGATTATTTGGACATTATTTCTTATATAACAGAAATAATTCCAACCCAAATATATTATTGATTTAAATCAAAGGCCCAAATAAATATAACAGAAATAATTCCAACTTCAAAAATATTGGTTTGAATTTCACCTCATGCCAATATTTTCACAGAATAACAGGAACATTTTCTTGGACTCATTTGATGCGATTTAAATGTTGGTTATTTTTAGGGGGTTTCTGAGGCTTTGAAAATTCCTCAATTCAAATTTCATTTGAATTTAAACATGATGCACACATGGAAGCTGGCATAGGTCAGACCAGAATTAGGGATGTGATAGTAATCTCATTCGGGACTCCGAACAAACTTCATTACATCAAAACTCATAAACTCATAATATAACTGTCATCGAAACCTTAAGCGTGCGGACCCTACGGGTTCGAGAACTATGTAGACATGACCTAGAACTGTTTCCGGTCAATAACCAATAGCGGAACTTGGATGCTCACATTGGCTCCTACATATTCTACGAAGATCTTTATCGGTCAAACCGCATAACAACATACGTTGTTCCCTTTGTCATCGGTATGTTACTTGCCCGAGATTTGATTGTCGGTATCCAATACCTAGTTCAATCTCGTTACCGGCAAGTCTCTTTACTCGTTATGTAATGCATCATTCCGTAACTAACTCATTAGTTACATTACTTGCAAGGCTTATAGTGATGTGCATTACCGAGAGGGCCCAGAGATACCTCTCCGACAATCGAAGTGACAAAACCTAATCTTGAAATACGCCAACTCAACATGTACCTTTGGAGACACCTGTAGAGCTCCTTTATAATCACTCAGTTATGTTGTGACATTTGGTAGCACACAAAGTGTTCCTCCGGTAAACGGGAGTTGTATAATCTCATAGTTGTAGGAACATGTATAAGTCATGCAGAAAGCAATAGCAACATACTAAACGATCAAGTGCTAAGCTAACGGAATGGGTCATGTCAATCACATCATTGTCCTAATGATTTGATCCCGTTAATCAAATGACAACACATGTCTATGGTTAGGAAACATAACCATCTTCGATTAATGAGCTAGTCAAGTAGAGGCATACTAGTGACATTAAGTTTGTCTATGTATTCACACATGTATTATGTTTCCGGTTAATACAATTCTAGCATGAATAATAAACATTTATCATGATATAAGGAAATAAATAATAACTTTATTATTGCCTCTAGGGCATATTTCCTTCAGGAAGATCGGTACCTTTGTCATTACCCATTACAATCGACTCAGATGATGTAGGCACTCTCGAAGGTGATGTGTCACATGGTGGAGGTGATGTAGTCCTCACACAAATGGATGTGGTTGTCATAGTACGCCTAGCAATGGTAGGAACAACCGTATCATCGCTTGGAATGTGCTCCTTGCGCTTGTTCTCCTTGTGGGCAACACGTCGTTTTATTTCCTGTTCAGCTTTGCAAGCAAGACGATACAAACGGTCCATAGGATAACACTCTTCATGAGTTAGTATCTCCTGAATATCACGGTTTAATCCTCCCCAAAATCAATCCATAAAATCGTCTCCACTTTCTTCTAAAGAGGAATGCAACAAGGTAGTTTGTAAATCATCATAATATTTCGTTACGGTGTCACTACCTTGTTTTAAATGTTGCAACTTTTTAATCATGTCACGAGTATAATAAGCGGGGACAAATATATGTCGCATGGCAAGTTTCAAATCATCCCAAGTACTAGGTATATAATCAGGGTGTAACCGACAATATTCACTCCACCAAACTAAAGCATAACCAGTGAACGAACCAACCGCAACCTTAACTTTTTTATATTCATCAAAAGTATGGGAAGCAAATATATTATTTACGTCAAACTCCCATTCAATATATAGAGCAGGTCTAAAACGGCCATTAAATGGTGGTATAGAAACAGTAACCTGATCATGTGCATCTGGATGTTTGTGCACCTCTCGCGACGTTTGTGGTATTTGCGTAGGTGATGGCATGTCTCTCGTGATCGACAAAGCCCATGAATTAACTCTGGATCCTGTCATGATTAGTAGAAACAAGAAACAAAATCCAAAAATAATGTTCCTATGAATGACAGGGAAGTGGTGGTAAAACACTCACAGTATAGCAAATCAAAGTCTTACAAGTTCTTATCATGTAGCAGGAGGTGACCGGCAACCAGCGGTGTCAAATAACTCCAAAAGTTGATAAAGCGATTGCCAGAGGAACGGACGTATACACAATGTAGAAATATTTGGAGCTGGGTTAGCTTTATATGTGTGGAAAAAATGCTACAACCACAATCGTTAATGCAAGCTGAAAATTCACTCAAAGTGGTTGAGTGCTGGCCCTAGGCTAGACTGTACTAGAGACGCAAGCCTAAGACACCAGTAAAATCACGCGGCAACGCGAAGGAACGACTGCAAAAAGAAAACTCTTGTAGATATTGTATAAAGTGAAGTGATGGAGCGAGAGAAGGTGTCAACAATATTGTGGTGGCGAGCGAATAAGAGCGGCCGCAAAGTGGTGCATGCAACAAATAATAGGTAGATGCAGAGAGCAAAGCAAATAAATCCTGAACTAGCTTCCCTGTAGTATCCACGGAACCAAACTGCCCAAATCACCAAACAAATTAGCATACTTTCTGCAATGTTTTTTTATCCAAACAACACACGTGAAAGCCTGCTTAGAGCATCCCAAATCCTTCTGTCCAATCTTTCTTTTTTAATTATCAACCAGGCAACGTGACAAAAAATCAAGGTGGACTCTTTTTATATCTTTTTTTTCCTCCTTTACCCGTTGGATGCTAGTAGTAGGACATGCTCAAATATGGCTGAGCTCTTGCCATCTTTTTTTAATATTTCCGTGTTCTCTCTCTCCAAAACAGAATCTTTCCTTACAAGGTTACCTTTGATTTGTGTGCAGATTTCTTGCGCAATTAATTTTTCTCCTTCCAAAAACAAATACCTAGCGCAGGATACTTTCCAAAGCCCAACTAATCTGCCTTTTTTTGCTGATCCGAATTTGGTAGGACTTGGTTCCACGCGACTAGCAACAAAGGCACTTTGCAACCGAAAATTCTTTCCTCACTCTTTTCTTCCAACTTTTTCTCTCTCTTGCCAAATCAAACTCCTAAAACGTACGGATCTCTTCCCAATCCGATTGCTACTTCCCCTCACGTTTGTTTTGTATCAACGAAGTTTCCAACAAACGTGCCTACATGTGATTCCGTAACAACTTTTTTTTACATCTCCTCTCCTTCTAATCCGCACACAATTATGTCTCAACTTTTTTTTTCGTTCTTAACCAACAAGATCAGATCGGTCCACAAGATCAGCCAATATTCTCTTTCCCTTTTTTATTTCCACAGAAAAGAATCCCACCAATCCGGCCTTCCTTAGCCACGCACAACTCTTACTTTCCTTCTTTTCTTTGTCGTTTCCCGTGCTGAAATTTGCACACAAAACTTTCCTCGTAAAATGATATGCATCTTCCCTTTTTTTAACTTCTTTTCGTGTAATACGTTCCAAAATTTCCTCAAGAAACAGATTCCAAACTAACAACCAATCTAACTATCCAAAAGTACGCAGCCTCGCTCGAAAGTTGACACCACGGTCATTGGAAATTTTTTTGCCTTTTATTTGGCCGAACCAAACTTGCTCAAAACGAATCTGCTCTCCACCATTAGTACTAGGACACAAAAATACGAGGAAAGCAACTCCAAGAATCTGAACCAATATGATCGCCTATATTTGTTGCTTTTTTTATAGATTGTCTCTCTCTCTCCAAGATGAACTAGCTGATGATGGCAACAAACGACGAAAGTGAACGGATGGTGATGATGGCGGTGAACAAAAGAGTGGCAGCGGATGATGACAATGAAGTGGATGATGGTGTATGTGGATGCAGCGCGAATAAAACGTGACTAGAACTTGAAACTCTAAAAGACTAACACTAAAACCAGCAACTCGACACATGATGCAACCGAAAATTCAACAATGCAAAAGCTAAGTGATAATAGCGAAAGGCTCAGACTGTCTGGGGCACGGATGAACTAATCTAACTCTTTGTTTTGTGGCTTTTCTTGGACTCTACGTATGAAGAACAGATGCAATCTAGACTACGAAAAACTGGAGAATCTCACCGAGCAACCTGAAAACTAATACCACTTGATAGAGGCGGAGGTGTCCCGTCTTTCGATGAGATGATGGATATCGCTTTGGTGGAAGTCGACTTTGACGATCCGACTACGAACGTGCGAGAACGTCGCGCCTTAGCAATCGCTAAACCAACTCCAAGAGGTTATTGACCACGCCGGAGCACGATCAACCTGACCACGAAGGTCTGTTTCCTGCAGGCAAACGAAGAACAAGCAAGAAACTAAGATTGCAATCTGGATATTGCGAATATAAGAGGAAAGCTTTATTGATCAAGGTGGGGTTCTGTGACGCCTTTGTCTGGTCGTTGAACACAAACGAAGTACGCGAAGTTGTAGCTACAGCGAACTTTTAATCTAAACAAAACCGAAGTCTAAGCGATGCCTTAAGTGCTATATTTATAGGGAAAAGAGAGGGGATTTCTTCCACCCTAGGCAAGGTGGGACTAAAACACCTCCTAAGTCGTTTCCCCTACAATATGGACTCTAAAAATAGATTACATGGGTTTGGCCCAAAATAAGGTGGCGCAACACCAATAATAAGCTATGGACGAAATTTATGAAAGGTCATCTTGTATATTTCGTCCATCTTCTTGTATGTCATCATGGTGGCTTCAAAGTTCGAAAATCTCCACTTGTACCTCTGTTCTTGTTCTCTTCGCACGCACCTTCATCTCCATGCTTGGCGATGCTCCAATGTTCATCCTTCTTGTCCGTGCTAGGCCCTTCAATTGCAAGTAACACAAATGTATCTAAGTTAGGTAGCATCATATTCTCATGAACACTAGAAACATTACCAAGAAACGAAAGTACCTGATAATTTAATTGGCATATGTGAGCTCTAGAAATTGTTCCAAGAGGTAAAACAACAGGGGATATGGGTGTAACTGTGGTAGCCATGTCCTCATCACTATATGGTTTACTGTTAGGCTTCATTTGTTGCTCAAATTCTTTTGCCACAATCTGATTTTCACTCTTATTTTTCTCCTGTTTTGCTTTATTAGCTCTATTAATATCATCTTTCAAAATGGAATCAGGAGTCATAGGAAGCAAAGTAATATTTTTATCCTTATGAACAAGAGTATACTGATTGTTTCTACCATGGTGTACAGAATTTTTATCAAATTGCCATGGTCGACCAAGTAATAAGGAACATGCTTGCATAGGTACCACATCACAATCAACATAATCAGCATATGTAGAGATACTAAAATGCACACAAACAATACGCGTTACCTTAACCTTGCCGCTGTTGTTGAACCATTGGATGTAGGAAGGATGTGGATGTGGTCTTGTGGTGAGAGATAGCTTCTCCACCATCTCCATGCTAGCCAAGTTGTTGCAGCTCCCTCCATCTATGATGACGCGCAAAGAACGTTCCTTCACAACTCCCTTTGTATGGAACAAATTATGCCTCTAATTTTGCTTAGCTTGTGTGACCTGCACGCTCAAAACACGTTGAGAAACTAAACATTCATACCTGTCAGCGTCTTCAGGAGCCATGTATTGCGTCTCATGATCAGAATCATCTCCACATGTTCTTCACGTGTAATAAGAGCCAAAGTCTCCTCATCATGGTCACTAGCAGACTCATACCCATCATCCTCAGTAGCAATCATCACACGCTGAGATTTGCATTCTCTCGCATAATGACCTCTTCCCTTCCAACGACGACAAATAATATCACTTGTGTGCCCTGTTGATGCCATGGAAGAAGAAGAACTCTGTGCAGGCCCGGCAGGTGCGCTCTTGGCAGATAATGGTGGTTGTGCCTGCTTTCCTGTATCATGGCTAGAGGTTGCACCTGATGGAGGTGCTGGTGCGGTGGAAGTAAAAGATGCACGCAGTGTCCATGATGAAGGTCGACCTGCAGAAAAGTTAGTTCGCGCCAATGCTTGTCGATCCTGCACTTCACATTCAGCTTTACAAGCAAGATGGAATAAATGAGTGATATTAGTATACTCCTTATACTCTAGAATGGTCTGAATCTCTCTATTTAATCCACCCATAAAACGTGCAAGCATAGCTTCATTCTCCTCAACAATACCACATCTAATCATGCCAGTTTGTAATTCCTGATAATATTCTTCTACAGAAATTTTTCCTTGTCTTAAACGCTGCAATTTTTGAAGCAATTCACGTTGATAATATGGTGGAACCCAATGAGTACGCATAGCGGTTTTCAAAGCAGCCCAAGTAGCTGGAATAGGATATAATCTACAATGTTCAGACCACCATACACATGCAAAACTAGTGAAAGCACAAACAGCAGCAGCAACCCGTCTCTCCTCGGGATATTGTAAACATGTAAAACGTTGTTCAATTTCTAACTCCCAAGTAAGATATATATCAGGAACATATCTACCCTCAAATGGTGGAATATTCAATTTCATTTTAGGAACATGGTCGTGATCTCGTACCTGAGGTGGTGGTGCAGGCCTACCATTGCGATTATATACCTGAGGTCGACCTGCTGGTGGTGGTGCTGGTGGCTGCACGTAGTTCTGATTTTGATCAACCTCATCCTCATAATTGCCCGCATACTCATCATCCTCCTGGGTACCAGCAGCAGCAGCAGTAGCAGGAGCCAAAGAAGGATCAACAATAGGTACAGCAGCACCAGAAGTTTGGCCTGGCTCAATAGGAACACGTTGTGCTTGCCCTACTGTATCGCGGCGTAGAACTGGTTGTGGGAGACGTTTGAGTAATTCATCGAACTTGGCGTCCAACTTGGTGTCAATTGTCTTCTCAGTGTCATCCATCCTCTCCAATGCCTTTCCAAAGCTGGCCATCACGTCTTCCACCTGTTGACCCAACATTTGATGAAACTTATCATGAAGCTCCTTGTTCGTCATGTCCTCCTAGTCAATCGCGTCGGCTTGTGATCCTGCCATGGTTAGTAACAATAGAAACACAGAAGAATATGATCCTACAGACTACTAGGAAGTGGTGGTGGTGGTGGTGTGTCACAAATCCTTCAAGCGAATCTCAAATCTTTACCAGTTCTTACCCAGCAGCAGGTGGTGATCGGCAACCTTTGTAGTCAAAACTCTCAAATCTTGGATAGAACGATTACCTGGGAAAGTCAAACGCACGGCGTAGATGTATGTGGAGCTGGGAAGGCTTATAATATGGTAGCAAAAGAGTCAGCAATAATCAATTCAGAGATGCAAAGTTGAATAAACGCTCAACGATGGTACTGTGCTGGTCCTAGGCTGGACCATGCTAGAGACGCGAGCCTAGAACACTAACAAAATCACGGCGCTGCACGTAAACAAGGGAGGAGCACGCTCTGAATTTTTTTCCTTTTTTCGCTTTTTTTGCACTTTTTTCCACTTTTTTTTTGCTCCGCAACAATTGTTTTTCGAAAAAGTCTACAAATAGCCTAAAAACTGCCAAGCCAGAATTTTCCAGACTAGAACTGTTTTTTTCTACTGCGGGTAGTACGACAGTTCGGGAGTCCTACTCTGTCCCGACTCGGAGTATGGCGTGATCTCAAAATCCAAAACAGAGTAACAAAATACTGGACTCGGACTAGGACTGGTGGCGGAGATGAATCTGGTGGAACTCGGACTGGTGGCGGATATATGTTGCAGGTGGACTCGGATTGGCGTGATGGCGGCGGATATGTGGTGGAGTATATGGACTCGGATTGGCGGTGAATATGTGGTGGTGGTATATGGCAGCGGCGATGAAGTTGATGCGGTGGTGGTATATGGCAGCAGCGATGATGATGATGTGGTGGTGATATATGGCAGCGGCGACGTGACAACCTGTGAACAGAACTCGAAACTCCAAAGGACTAGACGTTAAGACCAGCAACTTGACACGACGATGCAACCGCAAATTCAGCAAAGCAAATACAGAAAAGATTATGCAAAGGCTCAGATTGGTTCAGATAGGATGAACTAACCCTAATTTTTTTTGCTTTTTCGTGGACTGTAGGTATGAAGAACAGACTCGATCTAAACTACGAAAAACTGTAAAATCTCACCGAGCAACCTAAAAATCTGATACCACTTGATAGAGGCAAAGATGTCCCATCTTTCGATGAGATGGTGGCTAATCTTTTGGAGGAAGTCGACTTTGACGATCTGACTACGAACGTGCGAGGACGTCGCGCCTTAGCAATCGCTAAACCAACTCCGAGAGGTTATTGACCACGCCGGAGCACGATCAACCTGACCACAAAAGTCTGTTTCCTACAGGCAAACGAAGAACAAGCAAGAAACTAAGATTGCAATATGGATATTGCGAATATAAGAGGAAGCTTTATTGATCAAGGTGGGGTTCTGTGAAGCCTTTGTCTGGTCGTTGAACACTAACGAAGTACGCGAAGTTGCAGCTATGGCGAACTTTAATCTAAACAAAACCCAAAGTCTAAACGGTGCCCTAAGGGCTGTATATATGGAGGAAGAGGGGGGAATTTCGTGGCCCTTGGTGGAGGGGTCCGAAATCAACCCTATCTCTTGTTTCCCCACACATACGGACTCTAAAAATAGCCTATACATATGTATTTCGAAATTACATGGGCCTGGCCCAATAATAAGGTGACGCAACACCTAGAATAGCCTCGGGACAAAATTTATGAATTGGCATCTTGTATATTTCGTCGAAGGCTTCATGCACCTATTACGGTGGCTTTAAAGTCCTGAAATCATCACTTGTAACTCCGTTCTTGTTCCCCTTGCGCATGCCATCATCTCCATGCTTGTTCTTGCTCCAATGTTCATCCTTCTCCAAGCTAGGCCCTTCATTTTTAAGCTAAACAGATGTATCCAATTTAGGCAGCATCATATTCTCATGAACATTAGAATCACTACCAAGAAACGAAAGTACCTGATAATTTAATTGGCGTGCGCGAGCTCTAGTAATTGGTCCAATATATGTAGCAGTAGGTGTTATGGGTGTAACAATGGTATTGATGTCCTCATCATGCTATGACCTTGAGGTAGATGCGTATGCTCTTGTCACACATATTTGCATCTCTACCTCACACTTACATGCTTGTCCCCATGATATCTTTGCTTGTGCTCAATTTATGTGCTTACATGCCATGTCACAACCCTTTGTCAAACCATATGCTATGCTTGATGACAACACTTGTTTGGTGAATCACCTCTTGAATGCTTGGTTTTGTACTAATGCTAACCACATTTGTTTTTCCAAGTGTTTATTGTATTTGCTCATTTTGAAGGAATTACAAGACGGTTCGACATTGGAGAGTGCCCATTTCGAGCTACTAGACGATGAGTGCTTGGTGATCGACCACTTCGACACCGCACCGCCATCTCTTTCCCATGGTGATTTGGTTTTCGATCCGAGGTCGGATCTTTTCCAAGGTGGAGGGGATGATGTGGAGCATTCTACGGCCATCACCATGTCAAGAGTCCGTTTGGAAAGTGACACGTGCGGCCTCTATTTCTCATACATAAAGGTGAATCTTCTCCTTTACACATGTTCACTTGACCCCTTCGAGGATGGTATACTACTTGACACTCCACTCGTGTGCATGCATAGGTATTGCAGGAGCTTCACGGATGACGAGGAGGAGTGCAAGCGCCAAGGAACACCTACACCATCCGCGAGGGAAGCATGGAAGAGAAGACGGAAGAAGACGGAGATGCGGAGTCTACAGTGGCCGGACGTCCGACATGCCACCGGACGTCCGACACTCTACAGCGCCCAGACGACCGACGTCCACCGGACGTCCGACGCGACCATGCCAGGACCAGCCAGGAGATCTACAGTGACCGGGCGACCGACCGAGATCGGACGTCCGACACCTCCCAGGCCACGGACGACCGAGCGCCTCCGTACGACCGGTGCCACAGCGACAGAATGATATTTATGGAAGTCCGAAGACTTTCGGACATCCGGACCGTCCCGAGCTTCCGGACGTCCGACACCCACCAGACGTCCGACGCCTGTGTGTGCAGCCGCGGGCCTTTGGCCTTGTATCCCTCTCCCACTTACCCCTTTGTGGCTTTGACTATAAATAGACCACCTCCACCTCCTTTCTAAGGTTAGCAAATATGATAGCTCATTCTTAGGTGAGCTTTGCTCCTACCTCCTCCTATTGAGAGAGAGAGAGACCACTCCCATGGAGTTCAAGACCTCCATGTGAGAAGATCCTGTGGGATATCGTCAAGACCCCCTCGTGGGAAGATCCGTCTAGGGTACCATCAAGACCTCCTCTTGGAGATGAACTCTACCTTGTATCTTACCTTTTGTTGTTCATGTACCCTTGTGGATCTTGTGTGTTTGATTGTCTAGTGGATGTGTGATTGGACTTGTTCTTGAGTGTTTCCCCATGTGATTTCTCCCCATTCTTCCCTGTGTTCTTCGTGTTCTTCGAGGGATCCCACTCCAAACGTGAAAGATCGGCCTACACCCGGTTAGCCCCGTATCACAGTCCTTCGTTAATGCGGAGGAATCGCGAAGATTCCGCTGAGTCATCGAGTGGTTGACCAGTCTCGTGCTATATCATGACAGTTAGTTTTCGGCTTTCTCTACTGAGGTGCTCACCCAGATGAACCAGGGAACAATTGCAGTAGTTCTCCTGGTGCCCCCTTAGCCGATAGAACGGAACGTAAGGTAGCAAAACACGGGAGCCAGGCAAACCCAACATTTGACCAAAGACATGATTCAAAGCTGATGCATATAAGACCAAACTCGCGACGCCGAACACTCCCTAAGGTATTCGGACTTTACGACACATACTAGGCTGAGTAACGCCCTCGATAATGAGCCTTGTGTTTCCAGGTACATGCATTAGTCTGGCGTGACGAAGTGTTAAGAACGCCAGTATCCCTCCCAATTGTGTTAAGTGTCCGGAAGGTATGGAGCAACAAGAGACATTAAAAAAGGTTTACGTGGGGTCTTAATCTAAAGAGAAACCTTTGAGCGAGGCCCTGCTGCACGTCTGCGCCTTTATCTCCGTTGTGCCGTATCCTAGAAGGGTGTAGCATGATGATCATCTGTAAAAAAGGAAAAACCCACGTGAAAGACTTTGTGCAAAGAGTTGGTTAATCTGAATGAACCATGAAAATGCAATATGTTATTGTATTAATAGGGTCGAGCCAAACTATGGGCTTCTTTTTTTTGCGAGCAGCACCTAGCACCACTTATGGGGGTATATCTATCAACCCCAGCTCAGGTTTATCTGGGCTGTTACATCTGGTGGAGCGCCGGACTCGTCTGACCGTGTCCATGGTCGTGACGACCGACCGTTTATTCTAGTTGGAGGGTCACTCAGTGTTCGGCTGCTAGAGCCGCCACATATTCTTCCGCACGTAAGGAACGCTTTGTATTTCTGCTAACTATGATAACATCACGTGGACCGGGCATCTTAAGTTTAAGATAGGCGTAGTGCGGTACTGCATTAAAACGAGTGAATGTCGTTCTCCTGAGTAGTGCGTGATAGCCACTTCGGAATGGAGCGATGTCGAAGATTAGTTCTTCGCTTCTGAAGTTGTCGGGAGAACCGAATACAACCTCTAGTACTAGAGAGGCCGTGCAGCGGGCCTCGACGCCTGGTATCACTCCTTTAAAGGTAGTATTGCTTTGGCTGATTCTTGACGGGTCTATCCCCATTTTGCAGACAGTGTCCTGATATATCATGTTAAGACTACTGTGGACGTCCATAAGGACTCGAGTGAGATGGTATCCATCAATTATTGGGTCGAGCACCAAGGCAGCCGATCCTCCGTGTCGGATACTAGTCGGATGATCCCTGCGATTAAAAGTGATCGGGCAGGCCGACCAGGGATTGAATTTGGGGGCGACGGGCTCCACAGCGTATACGTCTCAGAGTGCGCATTTGTGCCTTCTCTTTTGAAGGTGAGTTGCGTAAATCATATTCACTATTTTGACTTCTGGTGGGAATTTTTTCTGTCCCCGAGTGTTCGGCTGGTGAGGCTTATCCTCGTCTTCACTTGGCGTCTCCCGCCCCTTGTGTTCGGCATTTAGCTTGCCAGCCTGCTTGAAGACCCAGCACTCTCTGTGGGTGTGATTTGCAGGTTTTTCGGGGGTGCCATGAATCTGACATAATTTGTCTAGAATCTTATTTAGGTTGGACGGTCCATCTCTGCTGCCTTTAAATGGCTTCTTCCGTTGACCTGGTCGAGAGCCCCTGAATCCGGTGTTGACCGTCGTGTTCTCTGGGCTGTCTTCATTGTTTCGACGCTTGTTTTTATTGCGTCGTGGTTTCCCGTTGCCATCCCTGACTTCGGATGTGCCTGGGTCGCTGGTGCCGCTACGGCCAGCCAACTCTCCTCGCGCGTGCAAAAGCGGGTCATAAGGCTCGTTAAGGCTGCCATTGTCCTCGGCTTTTCCTGGCTGAGGTGTCTGGCAAGCCATTCGTCCCAGACACTGTGTTTGAAGGCCGCTAAGGCTTCGGCATCCAGGCAGTCGACGATTTGATTCTTCTTAGTAAGAAATCTATTCCAAAGTTTTCGGGCTGACTCTCCGGGCTATTGAATTATGTGACTTAAATCGTCTGCATCTAGAGGTCGGACATAGGTCCCTTGAAAATTGGCCCTAAAAGCATCCTCAAGTTCTTCCCAACTTCCAATTGAGTTTTCACGGAGGCTTTTCAACCAGTGCCGAGCTGGTTCTTTCAACTTGACGGGTAGGTATTTAATAGCATGGAGATCATCTCCGCGGGCCATGTGGATGTGAAGGATAAAGTCCTCAATCCAGACCCCAGGGTCTGTCGTTCTGTCGTATGCCTCTATATTCACAGGTTTAAGTCCTTCCGCAAATTCATGGTCCAGCACCTCATCGGTGAAGCACAGGGGGTGTGCGGCACCCCTGTATTTGGACGTGTCATGGCATGTTGTCGATGGTTGTTGTGTTCGGTGCTGATTCCTAGCTGGTATTCGATCAATGTGATCATTTTGGTAGCTCTGATCCTGTGCCGAAGCGCACTTCCTAGATCCATAGATGGACCTGGCCATACCGGATTTTTTGTCCAGGAGTGATAGAGGCAAAGGTGTCCCGTCTTTCGATGAGATAATGGATATCGCTTTGGTGGCAGTCGACTTTGACGATCCGACTACGAACGTGCGAGGACGTCGCGCCTTAGCAATCGCTAAACCAACTCCGAGAGGTTATTGACCACGCCGGAGCACGATCAACCTGACCACGAGGGTCTATTTCCTGCGAGCAAACGAAGAACAAGCAAGAAACTGAGATTGTAATCTGGATATTGCGAATATAAGATGAAAGCTTTATTGATCAAGGTGGGGTTCTATGACGCCTTTGTCTGGTCGTTGAACACAAACGAAGTACGCGAAGTTGCAGCTATGGCGAACTTTTAATCTAAACAAAACCCAAATTCTAAACGATGCCCTAAGGGCTGTATATATGGAGGAAGAGGGGGGGAATTTCGTGGCCCTTGGTGGAGGGCTCCGAAATCAACCCTATCTCTTGTTTCCCCACACATACGGACTCTAAAAATAGCCTAAACTTATGTATTTCGAAATTACATGGGCCTGGCCCAATAATAAGGTGACACAGCACCTAAAATAGCCTCGGGACGAAATTTATGAAGTGGCATCTTGTATATTTCGTCCAAGGCTTCATGCACCCATTATGGTGGCTTCAAAGTCCTGAAATCATCACTTGTAACTCCGTTCTTGTTCCCCTTGCGCATGCCATCATCTCCATGCTTGTTCTTGCTCCAATGTTCATCCTTCTCCAAGCTAGGCCCTTCATTTGTAAGCAAAACAAATGTATCCAATTTAGGCAGCATCATATTCTCATGAACATTAGAATCATTACCAAGAAACGAAAGTACCTGGTAATTTAGTTGGCGTGCACGAGCTCTAGTAATTGGTCCAGTATGTATAGCAGCAGGGGATGTGGGTGTAACAATTGTATTGATGTCCTCATCATCCTCCCCTTCTTGAAATGAAGTCGTCCTCGACGGAAGTTCATCTTCCTCACCCAAATAAGGCTTCAAATCTGCAATGTTAAAAGTGGGACTAACCCCAAAATCTGCAGGCAGCTCAAGTTTATCTGCATTATCATTTATTTTCTCTAACACCTTAAAGGGACCATCAGCACGTGGCATTAACTTTGATTTGCGCAAATCAGGAAATCTATCCTTACGCAAATGTAACCAAACAAGATCTCCAGGTGCAAACACAACATGTTTTCTACCCTTATCTCCAGCAAGTTTATATTTAGCATTCATACGCTCAATGTTTTCCTTAGTTAACTCATGCATTTTTTAAATCAATTCAGCACGTTGTTTAGCATCAAAATTAACCTTCTCCGAAGATGGAAGAGGCAACAAATCAATAGGTGCACGAGGTAGGAAACCATACACAACTTCAAAAGGGCACATCTTAGTAGTAGAATGCAATGAACGATTATAAGCAAATTCAATATGAGGCATGCATTCCTCCCACATTTTCTTATTATTCTTCAAAACAGCCCTAAGCATAGTAGACAACGTTCTATTGACTACTTCAGTTTGTCCATCAGTTTGGGGGTGACAAGTAGTACTAAAAAGCAGTTTAGTCCCCAACTTAGCCCATAAACATCTCCAAAAGTGGCTAAGAAATTTAGTATCACGATCTGAAACAGTAGTATTCGGCACACCATGCAAGCGAATAATTTCACGAAAGAACAAATCAGCAACATTAACAGCATCATCGCTTTTATGACAAGGTATAAAGTGTGCCATTTTCGAGAATCTATCCACGACAATAAATATGCTATCCCTCCCCTTCTTTGTTCGAGGTAAACCTAAAACAAAGTCCATAGATATATCCTCCCAAGGAACACTAGGTACAGGCAAAGGCATATATAAACCATGAGGATTGAGTCGTGACTTAGCTTTTTGACATGTAGGGCAGCGAGCAATAAAACGCTCAACATCCCGTCTCATCTTTGGCCAAAAGAAATGTGTAGCAAGTATGTCCTCCATCTTCTTCACGCCAAAGTGTCCCATTAATCCTCCTCCATGCGCCTCCTGCAACAACAAAAGACGAACGGAGCTAGCTGGAATGCATAGCTTGTTAGCACGAAACACAAATCCATCGTTAACAACAAACTTGTTCCACAATCTTCCTTCTTTACAATTCTGCATTACATCTTTAAAATCAGCATCATGCACATATTGATCTTTGATGGTCTCCAAACCAAATATTTTGAAGTCAAGTTGTGAAAGCATAGTATAGCGACGAGACAATGCATCAGCAATAACATTTTCTTTTCCCTTCTTGTGTTTAATGACATAAGGGAAAGTCTCAATGAATTCAACCCATTTAGCATGTCTACGATTCAGTTTAGCTTGACTTTTAATATGTTTCAAAGATTCATGATCAGAATGTATAACAAATTCTTTGGGCCATAAATAATGTTGCCATGTTTCTAAAGTCCGAACAAGAGCATATAATTCTTTATCATAAGTAGAATAATTCAGACTAGGCCCACTCAATTTTTTAGAAAAGTATGCAACAGGTTTGCCATCTTGTAATAACACACCTCCTAATCCAATTCCACTAGCATCACATTCAAGCTCAAAAGTCTTATTAAAATCAGGAAGTTGGAGTAAAGGAGCATGTGTCAACTTATCTTTCAATACCGTGAAGGCTTCTTCCTGTGCGGTACCCCAAAGAAAAGGCACATCTTTCTTTGTAAGCTCATTGAGAGGTGCAGCAATGGTGCTGAAATCTCTCACAAAACGCCCATAGAATCCAGCGAGGCCAAGAAAACTCCTCACTTGTGTGACCGTTTTGGGTTGCGGCCAACTCTCAATAGCTTCAATCTTGACTTTATCAACTTCAATTCCCTGTGGAGTAACAACATAGCCAAGAAAAGATACTCGGTCGGTGCAAAAGGTGCACTTCCCAAGGTTACCAAACAAACGTGCATCACGTAGAGCAATAAAAACAGCACGTAAATGTTCCAAATGTTCTTCCAAAGATCTGCTATAAATCAATATGTCATCAAAGTAAACTACCACAAATCGTCCAATGAAAGCACGTAAAACTTCGTTCATTGATCTCATGAAAGTACTAGGTGCATTAGTTAACCCAAAAGGCATGACTAACCACTCATATAATCCAAACTTAGTTTTGAATGCTGTTTTCCATTCATCTCCCAATTTCATACGAATTTGATGGTAGCCACTACGCAAATCAACTTTGGAGAATATTGTAGAGCCACTCAATTCATCAAGCATATCATCTAGCCTAGGAATAGGATGACGATAACGAATAGTAATATTATTAATGCCTCTACAATCAACACACATACGTGATGTACCATCCTTTTTCGGCACTAGAATAATAGGAACAGCACAAGGACTAAGGGATTCGCGTATATAACCTTTGTCGAGAAGCTCTTGTACTTGACGCATAATCTCCTTCATCTCCTCTGGATTGGTACGGTATGGTGCACGGTTTGGCAGTGAAGCACCGGGAATTAAGTCAATCTGATGCTCAATCCCTCGAATAGGCGGTAATCCCGGTGGCACGTCTTGTGGAAAAATGTCAGCGAACTCCTGCAAAATGTTAGTGACAGCAGGAGGCAAAGAGGAAGGCACGTCCTCGAATGAAAATAATGCCTCTTTGCACACAAAAGCATAGCAAACAGATTTGCTGAAATCTAGCTCATCAATATCAGATTTGATGGCAAATAAACATGCACTTTTCAATTTAATTTCAGAAGCAACACTAGATGGTTTATTATTAGGCTTCATTTGTTGCTCAAATTCTTTTGCCACAATCTGATTTTCACTCTTATTCTTCTCCTGTTTTGCTTTATTAGCTCTATTAATATCATCTTTCAAAATGGAATCAGGAGTCATAGGAAGCAAAGTAATATTTTTATCCTTATGAACAAGAGTATAGTGATTGTTTCTACCATGGTGTACAGAATTTTTATCAAATTGCCATGGTCTACCAAGTAATAAGGAACATGCTTGCATAGGTACCACATCACAATCAACATAATCAGCATATGTAGAGATACTAAAATGCACACGAACAGTACGTGTTACCTTAACCTTGCCGCTGTTGTTGAACCATTGGATGTAGTAAGGATGTGGATGTGGTCTTGTGGTGAGAGAAAGCTTCTCCACCATCTCCATGCTAGCCAAGTTGTTGCAGCTCCCTCCGTCTATTATGACGCGCACAGAACGTTCCTTCACAACTCCCTTGGTATGGAACAAATTGTGCCTCTGATTTTGCTCAGCTTGTGTGACCTGCACACTCAAAACACGTTGAGCAACTAAACATACATACCTGTCAGCGTCTTCAGGAGCCATGTATTGCGTCTCATGATCAGAATCATCTCCACCATGTTCTTCACGTGTAATAAGAGCCAATGTCTCCTCATCATAGTCACTAGCGGACTCATATCCACCACCCTCGGTAGCAATCATCACACGCGGAGATTTGCGTTCTCTCGCATAATGACCTCCTCCCTTACAACGGCGACAAATAATATCACTTGTGTGCCCTGTTGATGCCCTGGAAGAAGAAGAACTCTGTGCAGGCCTGGCAGGTGCGCTCTTGGCAGATAATGGTGGCTGTTCCTGTTTTCTTGTATCACGGCTGTAGGAGGCACCTGATTGAGGTGCTGGTGCAGTTGAAGTAGAAGATGCACGCAGTGTCCATGATGAAGGTCGGCCTGCAGAAAAGTTAGTTCGCGCCAATGCTTGTCGATCCTGCACTTCACGTTCAGCTTTACAAGCAAGATGGAATAAACGAGTGATATTAGTATACTCCTTATAGTCTAGAATGGTCTGAATCTCTCTATTTAATCCACCCAGAAAACATGCAAGCATAGCTTCATTCTCCTCAACAATACCACATCGAATCATGCCAGTTTGTAATTCCTGATAATATTCTTCTACAGAATTTTTTCCTTGTCTTAAACGCTGCAATTTTTGAAGCAATTCACGTTGATAATATGGTGGAACCCAACGCGTACGCATAGCAGTTTTCAAAGCAGCCCAAGTAGTTGGAATAGGATATAATCTACAATGTTCAGACCACCAGACACATGCAAAACTAGTGAAAGCACAAACAGCAGCAGGAACCCGTCTCTCCTCGGGATATTGTAAACATGTAAAACGTTGTTCAGTTTCTAACTCCCAAGTAAGATATATATCAGGAACATATCTACCCTCAAATGGTGGAATATTCAATTTCAGTTTAGGAATATGGACATCATCTCGTACCTGAGGTGGTGGTGCAGGCCTACCATTACGAATATATACTTGAGGTCGACCTGCTGGTGGTGGTGCTGGTGGTTGCACGTAGTTTTGATTTTGAGCAACCTCATCCTCGTAATCTCCCACATAATCATCCTCCTCCGCATCAGCAGCAGGAGCCACAGAAGTATCAACAGCAGCACCAACAGTTTGGCCAAACGCAAGAGGAACACGGCTCGCTCGGCGGAGGTCTATTTCGCGACGTGGAGGTAGTCGTTGTTGTTGTTGTTGTTGGAGAGGTGCGTTAGGTGCAGCGGGTGGTGGTGGTGGAAGACGCGTGAGCAATTCATTAAACTTGTTATCGAGCTTTGTTTCGAACATCTTCTCCATGCCATCTATCTTCTCCATGGCCTCTTCAAATCTGTTTAGCACGTCTTGCACCTATCCACTCATCATTTGCTGAAATTTATCATGCAAATCCTTATTCGTCATGTTCTCCCAGTCAGTCTCGTGGCTTGTGATCCTGGCATGGTTAGCAGCAATAGAAACACACAAGAATATGATCCTACAGACTACTAACAAGAGGTGGTGGTGGGTGTCACAAATCCGTCAAGCAAATCTCAAATTCTTACCAGTTCTTACCCAGCAGTAGGTGGTGATCGGCAACCGTCGTAGTCAAAAACTCTCAAAGCTTGGATAGAGCGATTACCAGGGAGAGTCAAACGCACGACGTAGATGTATGTGGAGCTGGGAAGGCTTATAATATGGTAGCAAAAAGGGTCAGCAATAATCAATTCAGAGATGCAAAGTTGAATAAATGCTCAACGACGGTACTGTGCTGGTCTTAGGCTAGACTGTGCTAGAGACGCGAGCCTAGAACACCAACAAAATCACGGCGTGGCACGTAAACAAGGGAAAAGCACACTCCGAAAAAAAAATCGCTCTTTTTGCGCTCTTTTTTTTGCGCTGCTTTTTTTTGCGAAAAATCACTACAATGGCGAGTGTCTCAAAACTCTTCCTAGCTCAAACTGACAGGATGGGCACGAAATTTTTTCGACCAAATTTTTTTTTCGACTGCCCGGACCCAAAAACTGGAAACGGGTCAAAAAAAACTTCCTATAATGGCACCTGTCTCAAAACACTTAGAAACACCTAAAAATAGGATAGCCAGAAATTTTTTCGAAAAATGCGTTTTCAAAAAAATTTGGGCCTAAACGGAGCGTGGTTTCCGGACTCTTTTTTTTTCCGAAACCTACTCCGGCAAGGAAACACGAATCGGAATCTAGATGGATCTCGAAAACAAACCTAATATGACAAGAACTCGGATTGGTGGTGGATATATGGTGGTAGATGGCAGCGGTGGTGGTATATGACAGCTGTGGTGGTATATGGATACGGATTCGAAGCAGTGGCGGATAAGCGGTGGTGGTAGATGGCAGGGGTGATGATGATGGTGCGGCGGCGACGTGATAACTTATGACCAGAACTCGAAACTCTAAAAGACTAGACTCTAAGACCAGCAACTAGACACGACGATCCAACCGCAAATTCAACAAAGCAAAACCCTAAAAAGATTATGCAAAGGCTCAGATTGGTTCAGATATGATGAACTAACCCTAATTTTTTTTGTGGCTTTTTCGTGGACTATAGGTATGAAGAACAGACTCGATCTAAACTACGAAAAACTATAAAATCTCACCGAGCAACCTGGAAATCTGATACCACTTGATAGAGGCAAAGGTGTCCCGTCTTTCAATGAGATGATGGATATCGCTTTGGTGGCAGTCGACTTTGACGATCCGACTACGAACGTGCGAGGACGTCGCGCCTTAGCAATCGCTAAACCAACTCCGAGAGGTTATTGACCACGCCGGAGCACGATCAACCTGACCACGAGGGTCTATTTCCTGCGAGCAAACGAAGAACAAGCAAGAAACTGAGATTGCAATCTGGATATTGCGAATATAAGATGAAAGCTTTATTGATAAAGGTGGGGTTCTGTGACGCCTTTGTCTGGTCGTTGAACACAAACGAAGTACACGAAGTTGCAGCTATGGCGAACTTTTAATCTAAACAAAACCCAAAGTCTAAACGATGCCCTAAGGGCTGTATATATGGAGGAAGAGGGGGGGAATATCGTGGCCCTTGGTGGAGGGCTCCGAAATCAACCCTATCTCTTGTTTCCCCACACATACGGACTCTAAAAATAGCCTATACTTATGTATTTCGAAATTACATGGGCCTGGCCCAATAATAAGGTGACGCAGCACCTAAAATAGCCTCGGGACGAAATTTATGAAGTGGCATCTTGTATATTTCGTCCAAGGCTTCATGCACCCATTATGGTGGCTTCAAAGTCCCGAAATCATCACTTGTAACTCCATTCTTGTTCCCCTTGCGCATGCCATCATCTCCATGCTTCTTCTTGCTCCAATGTTCATCCTTCTCCAAGCTAGGCCCTTCATTTGTAAGCAAAACAAATGTATCCAATTTAGGCAGCATCATATTCTCATGAACATTAGAATCATTACCAAGAAACGAAAGTACCTGGTAATTTAGTTGGCGTGCACGAGCTCTAGTAATTGGTCCAGTATGTATAGCAGCAGGGGCTGTGGGTGTAACAATTGTATTGATGTCCTCATCAAGGAGCTCACGTAAATCGTGTTCTGACTTGTGTGCGGCTTCATTATCCATCCTATCGCGGCCATGGGGTGGTCGGTCCGGCTGATCGGTCATTTTCGGCTGAATGGGCTCTATGGCCTCGTCATCGAATTCGGGCAACAGATTGCGCTTTGGATAGCTCTTTGTGTGGCGATCGCCACCGTATTTCTCTTCAGTGTCAAGCACCTTGATCCATCTGCGATTGAGCATATCCTGGGCGGCCTTAAGCCTTTGCTTCTGCTTCTTTAAGCTCCTCGCGGTGGCAATAAGCCTTCTGTGGAGGTTCTCTTGTTCCAAGTGTTTTTCTGGGATGATGAGTGCATCATCGTCTGGACGGTTCTCCTCTCTGGAGACAGGTTGATGAATTTTACCCTCGGGATCGGTGTCATCTGATGTCGGCTCCGGACTATGTTCACCGTCCCCTCGCTCATCCTGCTCCATCGCTGGGTCCATGGGGTCGTCGTTTCCTTTGGAGTCGACTGGGGTATTATTCTTTCTTGCACTGTTTTTACTATGGCGGGATTTAGAGCGGCGCCTACGGCGTCGCTTTGGTGGCTTATCAAGGGTATTATCCTTCATTGCATCATCGCCATCGCCTTCTTTTGGCGTGTCTACCATATATATATATATATATATATATATATATATATATATATATCATATGATGAGGTGGCAGTCCAGCGCCCAGTGGGCGGTGGTTCCTGTTTTTCTCCTGCATCGTCGTAAATACCGTCGATGTCTTCGGAGTCGAAATCGAGCGTGTTGGTTAAGTCATCGACGGTGGCTATGAAGTGGGTGGTGGGTGGGGAACGAATTTCTTCGCCGTCCGCTTCCCACTCGAGCCGGACATAGTTCGGCTAAGAGTCCCCTGACAGAGAGAGAGACTTTAATGAATTTAGCACGTCACCCACGGGCGAGTGTTGAAAGATATCCACAGAGGTGAACTCCATGATCGGTGCCCAATCAGATTCGATAGGCACGGATGTACGCGGTTTGAAGCCTCTAGCCGAAAACGAGTACGAGGGTCCAATGACACCGGTCTCATAGGAGATGGGGTTAGTGTTCGGCTCCAATGCCGATGAGTGTGCGGCCTCCGTGGCGGGCTCCATCCACTCGTCCTCGGATGGCGCGATCTACTCCGAATTGATTCTCGGGGCCGCCGCAGGCACGATCTCCCGAACACTGTCCGATGGTAGATCTAAGTCATGCTCATCGTGACTGTTTGGCGTACCTGACATGGGCTCGAATCCGTCAAAGATCAAGTCTCCGCGGATGTCGGCAGTATAGTTGAAGCTTCCAAAGCTGACCTGATGGCCAGGGGCGTAGCTATCGATCTGCTCCAGATGGCCAACCGAGTTGGCCCGTAGTATGAAGCCGCCAAATACGAAGATCTGTCCGGGAAGGAAAACCTCTCCCTAGACCGCGTCATTAAATATGATTGAAGGAGCCATCAAGCCTTATCGTGATGACACAGAGGAACTCTCAATGAAAGCACCAATGTCGGTGTCAAAACCGGCGGATCTCGGGTAGGGTGTCCCGAACTGTGCGTCTAAGGCTAATGGTAACAGGAGGCGGGGGACACGATGTTTAACCAGGTTCGGGCCCTCTCGATGGAGGTAATACCCTACTTCCTGCTTGATTGATCTTGATGATATGAGTATTACAAGAGTTGATCTACCACGAGATCGTAGAGGCTAAACCCTAGAAGTTGCCTATGATTATGATTGTTCTTGTCCTATGGACTAAACCCTCCGGTTTATATAGACACCGGAGGGGGCTAGGGATACACAGAGTCGGTTACAGAGAAGGAGATCTACATATCCGAATTGCCAAGCTTGCCTTCCACGCAAAGGAGAGTTCCATCCGGACACGGGACGAAGTCTTCAATCTTGTATCTTCATAGTCCAAGAGTCCGGGCAAAGTATATAGTCCGGCTGTCCGTGGACCCCTTAATCCCGGACTCCATCAGGGGGTTCTGTGGGGATCGGAGGGAGTATATTGTACGTTCAAAAGCGAAACAAACATACTGTACCCACCCTAGTCCTCTTTCAATCGATCTCTGGACCCCGAGATGAAACCAAGAGAGAATGAGTGGGTGCATGTGTGATATCTAAGGCAGATTCAAAATTTTGTACCGGTTATAATAGCATCAGCAAATCATATATAAAGGGTATTCAGTGTTTGTTTCGCTTTTGAACGTACAAGATACTCCCTCCGATCCTTTCTAGTTTACATATAAGTTTTATGTGTAGTCAAAGTATCTCTACTTTGATCAAACTTGCAGAAAAAGTTTCAACATTCAACAACGCCCAATCAATAGTGTTAGATTCGTACGTACTCCTATATTTGTATTCAAATAGAGATGGTTTCCAATTTGTTTTCAAACACGTGAATGTGCTTGTTCTCGCGCATGCTCTTCCTACTAGGATTTCGCCACGTATAGCCAGTCCAATAGTAACTTTTTTTAAGCTCCATGTCCAATAGTACTAGTGGAGTACTGACAATCCAACATCTGCAGTAGAGTATGCAGTGCTCATACTACTAGTAGTATACTCCCTCTGTTTTTATTTACTCCGCATAAAACGTAGGGAGTACTAGTAACACTCGGCCGACCTCTCTCTCTTCAACTACCTCCTTCCTGGTTTATTAGTAGTCATTGTAATTTGTGCTAATTTTTTACCAACAATTTAATTGATGGAATGTTAATGCATGTTAATAAAATTATGTCGTTGGAATCGTATTTTAATATAATTTTTAATGATATAATTTTTTATGACATGCATGAATATTTTGTTAGTTAAATTTATGGTCAAACTTTGGCATAGATTACAATGGAGACCAATAAACCAGGACAGAGGTAGTAGTAGTATAAATGACGCGGGCAGGGGAGGGGGAGGAAAGTCGGTTTGCTCTCAACTGCGGTCCCACAAGCGAGCAAAAATGCAAGACGAAGCGCGTTCCATTGGGTGAGCGACGTGGCGGGTCCAGCATGCCGGGGTGCAACGCGAACGCGACAAGAGAGATGTACAATCAAAACCGATTGACGGGTTGTCACCGGAACCACTATTCACACTAGAACCTTCGCTGCTCGGCCTACGCCAGCCACTGCCCCAAAACCACACCTCCTCTCCAGCCCATTCCCCCACCTTTCGATCCCCTAGCCCGCATCAAGTGTCCCCTAGTTCACCGGAAAGCCATGGTGCACCGCAAGATCACGTACTACAAGATGCTGACGCTAGAGCGGCACGTCGAAATCGTGGCGGCAGTCGGTGCCACAGACCTCCGTTCCCAAGCTCGCTTTGCGGTGGGCCAATCCCAAAGTTCTCTGGAGCCAAGCTCCGAGGAGGAGGAAGCCGATCCAATGTTCATGCCGGACATTGCGGCGCAGAAGGCCCCCGATGCATATGAGACAATGGATGTTGACTTCGCGCCAGCGTCCGGGTCCCCCATGGTACAGGCGGACCAGCGGTTCAACCTGGCGATACTAAAGGAGGACCGGGAGGCGGCGGCTCAACTCGACGCGGAGCGCGCGGATGCCGCTACCATCAAGGCCCTCCTGCAGGCGGAACCGAATGTCGTGGATGTGAACCGGGCGGCGGAGGCTCAACTTGATGCGGAGCGCATGGATGCCGCTGCCATCGAGGCCATCCTGCAGGCGGAACCAGACGTCCTAGACTTGCACCGGGCGGTGGAGGCTCAACTCGACGCGGAGCGGGCAATGCCGCTGCAATCGAAGCCCTCCTGCAGGCGGAACCGAACATCCTGGACTTGAACTGGGTGGCGCTCGCATCCGTACAGAGCACCCGCACGCTCCGTGTGAACGAGTAGCTGGAGGCCAAGGACAACCACGGTGCGGAGACAAACGTCGACAGCTACAGCTGGTTTGCGCCGGCAGCCAAAGACGACGAGGCCGTCTCGTTCCACGAGCACTGATAGTTTTTCTTTATGTTGTCCTTTTTAGGGATCTTTTGCTGTGGAAAAACATATATTTATGTGAGTCGCCTGACTTTCATCATTTGGGTCAGTCGACCATTTCAGGCGGTTGGATGAATATCCTACGTCTCCTAACCCTTCTTCCTCACCTCTTCTTCTTCCCCATGAGACCACCGCACGGGCCGTACGGATCTTCCCCAACATGCGGTTGGATAAACATACTATATGAACAAAAATTATGTGTCAGTGGTAGGATGGCTGAGATTGGTTTGATCACATGCGGTATCACGTGTCAGTGAGGGTGCATTCCCTTGGTTGGGTTTGCGGCGTGCAGGAGCGACTGTGTGAGGTTGCGGTGCGACCGCGACAGCCGTGCGCAAGTGTACCTCCTTTTCATTTTGAAAACTTTAGGCAAGCTTGGCAAAAATGTGTGGCGAAGTATGGCAATGCAAGCCCTAGACCCAAACAGGATACAAGTACGTACGTAGGAGTACTACTTGTATTAAAAAAGAAAGGTGGGGTTTTCCTTCGCGGGATTGATCGATACAAATTCTTGTTCGATGTGTCAATTAATGCGTATTTTTTCTTCTACGCCCAAAGAGCTAAACATCTCACACCTTATCGCTTGATTAATGCAGCGCCCTGCAAACCAATGTTCTCACTTCCTCATGCATGCAAGGGTATATTAATGTCCTTGGTTGCTAGTACGAGGCAAACCCCATCAATTTTGCCTTGATTCGTGTTAGTGGCCTTCTGAAAGTGCATTATATCGACTAGAGGGGGGATGAATAGGCGATTTTTACAAATTCATCACTGAGGAAATTCTAAGTGAGGAATTTCCCAAGCAACAAAACACTAGCAGCGGAATAAGTACTCATGTACAAGCATAACAGAGCAATAGCATAGTTATCATGATGAAATGAAAACAAGCACAGAGTACAGGTAGCGTGAAAAGAGGATAAGCAGGCATAAGACAAAGTGACTGAAGAAATAGGGTTGAGGAAATAGAGAAGTCAAAGTCAAAGTCTTCAAACAGTAACGATCAGGTTCATCAACATAGGAATGAGTAAATGAAAGGGTTGAAGAAATAGAACCAGTAGCTTGGTGAAGACGATGTTTTGGTAGACCAGTTCCAACAGTTGTGATAGTTGTACGTCTGGTTAAAGCGGCTAAGTATTTAAACCTGAGGACAAACAATCCTCATCCTATTCTCCTTGAGCTAAAGTCACACATACCTTGCCCAAATACTCGTGGTAAGTCTTTAGGTGACTTCCAAACCTTCACAGACTTGGTCACTTGGCGATCCACAATTCCTCTTGGACGCTCTAGACCATGACGCCTAACTGTCTGGAGGATGCACAATCCTCAAAGGTAACAAGCATCGGTTCCACACAGGAACAATCTCTTCAATGATGCTCAATCACTTTGGGTTGTAGGTGTTTGGGTTTGGGTTTTCCTCACTTGATGATTTTCTCTCAAGTCCTCGGAGGATGGGATGCTCTCAATGACAAGTGTCAGTTTCTCTCGGAGCATCCAACCAGCTAATGGTTGTAGGGGGAGGCATTTATAGCCTAGGGAGCAGCCCGACATGATAAGACATAAATGCCCTTCAATGATAGGACCGTTAGGTGGATAAGATATTTGGGACAGCCGGCGTGTAGCACAACAATGGTCGGAAATTTGAGCTCTGAAATTCCTCAGGGCTATGATGTTCCTCACTTTGTAGGCAATCCGCACTAGCAAATTCCTAACTCCTCAGTCAGAACAAATTCCTCAGGGACCAAAAGATCTTCGTCTTTGTCGAAGGATCGGGTAGGTGTAGGATTTGATATGAGCATCACTTGGAAAGTGTTTCCTTAGTTTTACCTCGACCCCCTTTAACAGTACGGTGTTTCCTATGACTCAAGAAAGAGAAAATGAAACTACGAAAATAGAAGTCTTCACGCTTCATAGTCCTCGCATGAATATCCAAGTCTTTAAGGTCACACCAATTTCCTCACTTTCAAAGTCTTCAAGAAAACCAAAGTCTTCAGCTGAAGACATACATTTTTAGGGGTCGACTTTCATTGTAGATATCATACTTCTCGTCGACTTACAGATCGTGTGTACACTCCGAAACACGTTAGTCCCTTAACCTATAAGTCTTCAATACACCAATATCACTAAGGGGCGATCAAAAGCATTAGAGCACCATAGGACTTAAGTTTACAACTCATCAGAGAAAACACCTCAGAAGAGCAAGAGTTGCAAATTAACAAAAAAATGCCCATATATAAGACCC
The DNA here is from genome assembly GCF_018294505.1 of Triticum aestivum. Classification (NCBI taxonomy): domain Eukaryota; kingdom Viridiplantae; phylum Streptophyta; class Magnoliopsida; order Poales; family Poaceae; genus Triticum; species Triticum aestivum. Next base: position 359,203,126 of record NC_057801.1, on the reverse strand, counting down.
GCTTGAAGACTAACTCAATTTTCTCCCCCTTTGTCATCAAATGACCAAAAGGGACGAAAAATGAGGACTAACGCCCCTGAAGAATATCATCATGATGTCAATGGAGGAGCGCCAGCGTTGTTGGAGTCGTCCGTTGAAGTAGGGTCTGTCGTAGTGTTGTTCAAATCTTCAGCTTCATCCATCTCGCGCGCTGAAGAATATGAACTGGCGACCAGCTGAGGAACTTTGACCTTCTTGAATTTCTTCGAAGGAGGTTGAGACCAGTCAAGTCCTGTTGGAAGTCCATTTCCTTGAGTTCTTTAGCACTGTAGAGATGTGAAAGAATAGCCCAAGTGCGGTCGAAGACTTGATGCAGATAATGGTGATTCTTCTTCACGGTGTTTTGAGTGACTGCCATATTCGGAAGAATTGCACCAAACTGAAGCTTGACCCACTTGGGATTTCGATCAACTTTTTGGTGAAGATTGAGGAGAAGCTCACGATCATTCATTACCCACGGAGCATTGGCTTGAGGATTTCGATTTGAAGCTTTGGCGGCAGAATCTTGTGTTGCAGAGTCATCATTGGTGGAATACGAGGCAGCCTTGCGAAAATGACCATCCAATGGACGAGTGCCTTCATCAATAACAGCAGCTTTGCCATTCTCATCAGCTGAGAAATAGTCCTTTTGAGGACTTCAATAGGTGGCAAATAGCTGAGATGATTTTGAAAGTCAGCTTTGTAATGAATTGAAGTCGTTGATCTGATGAATTTCATGATCTAGGGAGCATAAGGCTTCAACTCAAAAGGTGATAGAGTAGCATTGGCCAAAGTCCTCATGAAGAAATTGTGGTAGTAGATAGGAATACCGTGCATGATATTGAAAAGCAGATTCTTCATGATGCCAACAACCTCTTTGTCATCAGAGTTGTGGCCCTTGATTGTACTGAGGGTTTTGGTCAAAATGCGATAAACTGTCCTTGGCACACTGTAATGCCCCGAGACCGATGCGCCAGATGTCATCCATTTATTCGTCGTCATTGCCATGTCATTCGCTTGCGTGTTGCACTTTGCCATGTCATCATGTGCATTTCATCCGCATGTTTTCCAAAAACTTGCATCCGTCTGGGTCTCCCACTTCTCTCCGTTGTCCGTTCCGAGCCCATTCACACTCTCACGCCCCCGCGGCACCTCCGAAATATTATTTTATAAGTGGCACAAAAATGTTCTTGGAATGGGGTGAAACTTGGCGAGCGTTCTTATTATAGAGTAGGCAGACCGCCTGTCAAATTTCGTTCCATTTGGAGGTCGTTTGATGCCCGAATGGTTAACCGCGTTCACCGCCGGACCCCTTTCTCTTTGCAGCCCAACACCCCTCCACAACAGCCGACAACCCATCAACCCATGCAGGGTTTAAACTTTCTAGAGCCGTGCCCGCGGTTATGTGGCAGATGGGAATTTTTAATGTCCGGTTGTAGAGAACTTGACACCAGATTCAAATTAAAATACACCAACCGCGTGTGTAACCGTGACGGTCTCTTTTCAAGTGAGTCGAGAAGAGAACACGGTGGGGTTATGTTTGAACGTAAGTAGTTCAGGATCACTTCTTGATCATTACTAGTTTGCAACCGTTTGTGTAGCTTCTCATCTTATTCTTGTACTCGTAAGTTAGCCACCATACATTGCTTAGTCGCGTGCTGCAACCTCACCACTTATCCATTCCATGCCCATTAAGCTTTGCTGAGTCCTCGTGGCTGACAGATCACTACAACAACAGTTGCAAGTGTAAGTAGTGCGATGATCTGATGTGAGAGTGATGTTTGCTTGTCTTGGAGTTCCTCTTCTGCTTCTTCTTTGTTCAGGGGTTAGCTTCCTGGTCGGCAGCCTGGACTAGCAGGGTGGATGTCGATTGAGTTTCTATTTGTGTTTTCATCCGTAGTAGGATGTTGCTCTTATGTATGATGTTGTTGTATTCATGTGGCATTGTATACCTTTTGTATGTGTCCCCATCTATTATGTAATGGTACGACGTAATGATATCCACCTTGCAAAAGTGTCTTCAATATGCGGCTCTATCCTTGGTGGGACCTTTGAGTTCCTCTCGGATAGGATCGCATATTGGGCGTGATAAGTTGGTATCAGAGCCTCGACCGACCATAGGAGCCCCCTTGATTGTTCGTAGTTTGGACGTTGTTGATTCTAGAAGAAAACTATTTCTAGAGTCTAGTTATATCGGAGAGTAGGAATTCTTTTTACTCCTCACCCCCTTCGTCGCTCTGGTGAGGAATCTTGAGTAGGTGTTTTGGTTTACTCCTCTTCCCCTTTAAATTTTCTTTAGGATCATGCAGGTGTTTTCGTTCGTTGTTTCACTTCTCTTCAAGTTGATTTGATTATCTTCATCTTTTGCAAGATCAATCCTCAGTTCTTTCTCAACGTCATTGTTTCCCCGTCCTCAGTTATTTTCTTTTCCCAACCGCCCACCCTTTTTCTTCTCGGAGTCGGAGTTCGTAATCGATTATCCATCCTATTTGTGCAAAGCCTCTACATTCTTTCCTCAATTATTTCAACCGATGATTTTCTCTTCATATTATTCGTCTGTTCATCCTTCCAAGTTGCCTTTGTTTTTCCAGCCCTACCACCGATTTTCTGCCCGGAGTCTGCGTCTCTATTCGAGCATCAATTTCATTCGTGCGGATTCTCTTCAGTATTTCCTCAATCACTTCAACCGGTGAATTCTCGTCAAGTTCATCATTGATTCATCTTGTTTTCTTTTCCGGTGGACTCAATTCAAGTATTCGGTGTTGCTCATATTCTTTCCCTCAGCTCAAATGTTTTCCCCTTGCCCATTTGCCTCTCGCCATTTAATCATTCTAGAGTGACGAAGACATCTCAGGAGATTTGTTGTTGTTCCAATTAATTCGAGGTTGTCACATTATTCAAGTCTTTCAATCGTTCCGGCGCATCATTTCTCATTCAACAACCCTTTTCAATGGTGTTTTCTTTTTAGTGGGCCCTAACTGATCTTACCTGACTCTTCTAATTTTTAATGTCCGGTTGTAGACAACTTGACACCAGATTCAAGTTAAAATACACCAACCGCGTGTGTAACCGTGACCGTCTCTTTTCAAGTGAGTCGAGAAGAGAACACGGTGGGGTAATGTTTGAACATAAGTAGTTTAGGATCACTTCTTGATCATTACTAGTTCACGACCGTTTGCGTAGCTTCTCATCTTATTCTTGCACTCGTAAGTTAGCCACCATACATTGCTTAGTCACGTGCTGCAACCTCACCACTTCTCCATTCCATACCCATTAAGCTTTGCTGAGTCCTCGTAGCTGACAGATCACTACAACAACAGTTGCAGGTGCAGGTAGTGCGATGATCTGACGTGAGAGTGATGTTTGCTTGTCTTGGAGTTCCTCTTCTGCTTCTTCTTTGTTCAGGGGTTAGTTTCCTGGTTGGCAGCCTGGATTAGCAGGGTGGATGTCGATTGAGTTTCTATTTGTGTTTTCATCCGTAGTCGGATGTTGCTCTTATGTACGATGTTGTTGTATTCATGTGGCATTGTATAGCTTTTGTATGTATCCCCATCGATTATGTAATGGTACGACATAATGATATCCACCTTGCAAAAGTGTCTTCAATATGCGGCTCGATCCTTGGTGGGACCTTCGAGTTCCTCTCGGATAGGATCGCATATTGGGCATGATAAGTTTGTATCAGAGCCTCGACCGACCATAGGAGCCCCCTTGATTGTTCGTAGTTTGGACGTTGTTGATTCTAGAAGAAAACTATTTCTGGAGTCTAGTTATATCGGAGAGTAGGAATTCTTTTTACTTCTCGCCCCCTTCGTCGCTCTGGTGAGGAATCTTGACGTAGGTGTTTTGGTTTACTCCTCTTCCCCATTAAATTTTCTTTAGGATCATGCAGGTGTTTTCGTTCGTTGCCTCACTTCTCTTCGAGCTGATTCGATTCTCTTCATCTTTTGCAAGATCAATCCTCAGTTCTTTCTCAACGTCATTGTTTCCCCGTCCTTAGTTGTTTTCTTTTCCCAACCGCCCACCCTTTTGCTTCTCGGAGTCAGAGTCCGTAATCAATTATCCATCCTATTCATGCGAAGCCTCTACATTCTTTCCTCAATTATTTCAACCGATGATTTTCTCTTCATGCTATTCATCGGTTCCTCCTTCCAAGTTGCCTTTGTTTTTCTAGCCCTACCACCGATTTTCTGCCCGGAGTCTGCGTCTCTATTCGAGCATCAATTTCATTCCTGTGGAGCCTCTTCAGTCTTTCCTCAATCACTTCAACCGGTGAATTCTCGTCAAGTTCATCATTGATTCGTCTTGTTTTCTTTTCCGGTGGACTCAATTCAAGTACTCGGTGTTGCTCATATTCTTTCCCTCAGCTCAAATGTTTTCCCCTTGCCCATTTGCCTCTCGCCATTTAATCATTCTAGAGTGATGAAGACATCTCAGGAGATTTGTTGGTGTTCCAATTAATTCGAGGTTGTCACATCATTCAAGTCTTTCAATCGTTCCGGTGCATCATTTCTCATTCAACAACCCTTTTCAACGGTGTTTTATTTTTAGTGGGCCCTAACTGATCTTACCTGACTCTTCTAATTTTTCAGAGTTGTCCCCAAATTCTTTTCAAAGTGGGATGTAAGAATGAATTTCATCAGTCAGATGCCTCCTTAGATATCGCTTTCAAATCATTTTCATCTTTCGCTCAACCTTTCCTCTTTTCATTCTTCTGGAGTGTCTCAACAATTCTTGGTGGTTATCATCTTCATTCTCAACCTTGAAGACCGAAGAAGAGTTTCTCTTAAATCTTGTCTATTCTCTCAAAGATTCTTGGTTCTAGCTTCATGTTATCCTCTCGAATTATTCTGTTTGTCAGAAATTCTTTCCTTACTGATCAAAAGCACTTCAGGAGTTGCTTTCCCTCTTGATCATCCGAAGGCCATCAATTTAGAAGCTTATTCATTCTCAACTTTCAGCTCTCGTTCTACAATTCTTCCGGTGCTTTGATCAAGCAGTCTTTAGTCAGCTCTTGATCTCTTCGTTCTTTGGCTTCTATGTCCCCTCAAGCATATTTGTTCTTCTAATTCTTCCTGGTGATTCATTATCTTTCTTCATTTATTTTCAAATTTTTACGGTGGTTCGTTCAACATTCCTCTTCCTTTGTCGTCATATCAATTCATTAGTTCTTTCCAATCCTATCGGTGGTTCATGAAGACTTTCCCAAGTTTTGCGCTATATCTCCCCTTAATCTTTTTCAATGTGAATAAGTAGTATGCCCAATCCGTTTGTCATCAATTGAATTTGATGAGGATAAGCATAACGTAATTCTTATTCTTATTTCATCGTGGTCAAGTAATACCTTCCTTCGGAGATTGTTCATGATGAATAATCTCTTGGTCCTAAGTTGTTCAACTTTTCTTTTCCGGAGTTCCAAGTGTTTCTTGCTTGTCTCATCGCGAAGCTCCATCTAAATCATCGCAAGCTTTAATCTTATTCTTTTCATCCTTCAAGTCGATGTCATCATCCATTTATTATCGGAGTTCTTCACGGTGGTTCGTTAAGGATTTCATTCATTCTTCAGGTGTTCATCAAGATTCTTGTTGGAAGAGTTCAAGTGTCTTTTCTTCTTCCGTCTTGTTAATTCTCCATATTCTTTTGAAGTAGAATTTTGCATTCCTTTGTTCTTCTCAACTATTTAGGCATTTGGTTGTGGCATACTTTTACCTCAAGGTTTGAGATGTTTTTCCATAAGTCCACAACAAACTTATTCTTTTGTTGTTGATGTTCTCAACAACTCCGTTCAATCCTTCCTCTAAGGATGCTATCGAATTCATTCGTGGTGGACTTTATCCGTTCTTTTCATTACACTATTTCAATTCTTCCGGAGGCATTGTGTTATTGCTCTCGTCAAGTGTCATCCCATCTTGTGAAGTTCTTGTTCTATTCATTCCATTTTCAGCCGGAGTGCTGCTGAAATTCTTTTGTTCCTATTCCTTTTCTATCTTGTTCTAACTGGAGTGGTTCAGAGTCTATCTTATTCCTTGAGATTTTGATTCATGTCTTAATCGTCGTTCCTCTTTTCTACCAAGTGATCTCGACTTTGTTCATCTTCTCTCTTGATCTCTTGTTTCACCTTATCCTCTTTTTCTTCTGTCTCGTTCCTAAGATCCTGGGACGACATCTTCTGTTAGTGGAGGAAAGTTGTAACACCCCGAGGTCGATGCACCAGATGTCATCCAGTTATTCATCGTCATTGCCATGTCATTCGCTTGCGTGTTGCACTTTGCCATGTCATCATCTGCATTTCATCCACATTTTTTTCAAAAACATGCATCTGTCTGGTTCTCCCAATTCTCTCTGTCGTCTGTTCCGAGCCAATTCAAACCCACACACGCCCGCGGCACCTCCGAAATATTATTTTACAAGTGGCATAAAAATGTTCTTGGAATGGGGTGAAACTTGGCGAGCGGTCTTACTATAGTGTAGGTAGACCGTCTGTCAAATTTCGTTCCATTTGGAGGTCGTTTGATGCCCCAACGGTTAACAACGTTAACCGCTGAACCCCTTTGTCTTTGCAGCCCAACACCCCTCCACAACATCCCACAACCCATCAACCCCTGCAGGGTTTAAACTTTCGAGAGCCATGCCCACGGTTATGTGGCAGATGGGAATTTTTTAATGTCTGGTTGTAGAGAACTTGACACCAGATTCGAACTAAAATACACCAACCGCATGTGTATCTGTGACGATCTCTTTTCGAGTGAGTCAAGAAGAGAACACGGTGGGGTTATGTTTGAACGTAAATAGTTCAGGATCACTTCTTGATCATTACTAGTTTGCGACCATTTGCATAGCTTCTCATCTTATTCTTGTACTCGTAAGTTAGCCACCATACATTGCTTAGTCGCTTGCTGCAACCTCACCACTTATCCATTCCATACCCATTAACCTCGTGGCTCACAGTTTACTACAACAACAGTTGTAGGTGCAGGTAATGTGATGATCTGACGTGAGAGTGATGTTTGCTTCTCTTGGAGTTCCTCTTATGCTTCTTCTTTTTTCAGGGGTTAGGTTCCTGCTCGGCAGCCTGGGCTAGCATGGTGGATGTCGATTGAGTTTCTATTTGTTTTTTCATCCGTAGTCAGATGTTGCTCTTATGTATGATGTTGTTGTATTCATGTGGCATTGTATGGCTTTTTTATGTATCCCCATCTATTATGTAATGGTGCGATGTAATGATATCCACCTTGCAAAAGCGTCTTCAATATGCGGCTCTATCCTTGGTGGGACCTTCGAGTTCCTCTCGGATAGGATCGCATATTGGGCGTGATACACATAGAGCAATTCCTTCACAAGGAATGTGGTCCTTGCAGCTTGGCCAACCTTCAAAGGCTTCATCAACACTCGCATCAAATGATTTGAGATTTCAGGTTCCTCATTAAGGAGCAGTGCACCTTCAGTGGGAGGACTGACTAGGATGGCATGAAGCAATTCAGAGGCCGGTGCTTTGTAATGAGTATTTTCAGTCATCTAGTCAATCACCCATGAATTCACATCTTGCACATTTCTAGTGAGGTGTAGTGTTGTGTAGAATTTGAAGAATAAGTTATTCATTCTAGTCACAGATATCAGTGCAGAAGTTTAATAGCCCAGTGTCATGAAGAACACTCAGGACAGGTTGGAAACAAGGAAGTGATTCCATATCCATGTGAGGAATTTGTTGATGCTCAAATACCTTGTCCTTGTCAAATAGGATTGAGGAATAAAATTTCATTTGACTGGCTATCCAGAAGCGCTTGCGTCGAAGTCTTGCAGAGTTATATGGATTGTAATCCGTGAACAAATGATGCTCAGCAAAGAAATCATCAGCTTTGAATTTCTGCCTCTTTGTATGAGGATTTTGTGGCTTGGGCTGAAGATTAATAGCTGAAGTCTTCACAGCCTCTTGTTGCACCACCTCTGGAGCAACATACTGAGGAATTTCAGCAGCAGATTCATCAGCAGCTGTCTTGGCCTCCATTTCTCCAGCATTAGTAGCTGGAGCTTCTTTAGGAATAGAATGGAGTGAAGCTTGACGTTCTTCGGATCCTGTATGAATTTCTTTAGTTTGAACTGTGGACTGAGGAACTTGATGTAGAGGAGTGGTCAATGGTGAATTGGGATGATGTCTTTCCCAATAATCATCATTCAGAACTGGTGTAGGTGTCGGGGAAAACGATCACCTATGGGGTCAGAAGGATCCCTTCTACGTTAGTTGCACGAAGAGCAGGTCGAGCCATTAGGACACAGAGGATTTTTATCTAGGTTAGGGCCGCGAGGATGCGTAATACCCTAGTCCTACTTTATCTGGTTATATGAGTGTTCTTGAGCTTTCGAACTAGCTATGATGCGGACAAAAGTCTGAATCCCCTCTCCATGTGCCTTGGGCCTCCTTTTATATGCAAAGGGGTTGCCACAGTGGCACACAAGAGGTGGCAAGCTACAGTGATACGAGCTTATCGCTCGATCCACGTAGGACAAGCACATTTAATGCGTTGCCTACGCGTCCTCTTGCTTTATTGGGGACGGCAACAGAGGCCATCCCGTCCTTCGCTGCTTCCCCTCGCCTTGCCACGCGTTTGGGCCGACGAGGCATGCAGCGCCACACTGGCCAACCAGTTATTGTGTTGGCAAAGTGGTAGGCTTCCACGAAGATCTGCATGCCACCACGCAGGCGCCTGCTTTGCTGGCATGCTTATCACCGCGTTGGAGTGGTGATGAAGTGGCAAAAACCTTGCCGAGCGTGGGCCTGGCCATGCCCAGCGATCGTCCCCGGCAAGGGAGCCATCCCCGGCAAGGGTCTTGCTAGGGGGTCTTCATCATTTTCTCCCACGTGGACTCGTGGGTTATCAATCTCTGTGAGGAGCCGCATGCTACCAGGCATGTGCTCTTCAAATCTTGGTCTTTAACATTGTTGATGGTGTTAGAGGTCTCAAGCCCAAGGGTAGTGGCCTTGCTGGTCCCTTCGCAAGTTGTTCTAGCAAGGGGCTTGCCGGGGGCCTCGCAGGTGGCCTCGGCAAGGCTTGTTGTCGGGCGTGGCATTGCTCGCCTCTTGCTGCTCGATACTCTGAGTACTTGCATTGATGTTCTTCGTTCTTGTCTCCTGCTGTCTTCCTCTGCCTCGCCAAGTGATGAGGACATCAATACCATTGTTACACCCACAACCCCTACTGCTACATATAATGGACCAATTACTAGAGCTCGCGCACGCCAATTAAATTATCAGGTACTTTCGTTTCTTGGTAATGATTCTAATGTTCATGAGAATATGATGCTGCCTAAATTGGATACATTTGTTTTGCTTACAAATGAAGGGCCTAGCTTGGAGAAGGATGAACATTGGAGCAAGAACAAGCATGGAGGTGACGGCATGCGCAAGGGGAACAAGAACGGAGTTACGAGTGATAATTTCAGGACTTTGAAGCCACCATAATGGGTGCATGAAGCCTTGGACGAAATATACAAGATGCCACTTCATAAATTTCGTCCCGAGGCTATTCTAGGTGCTACGTCACCTTATTATTGGGCCTGGCCCATGTAAATTCGAAATACATAAGTATAGGCTATTTTTTAGAGTCCGTATGTGTGGGGAAACAAGAGATATGGTTGATTTCGGACCCCTCCACCAAGGGCCACGAAATTCCCCCCCCCCCTCTTCCTCCTTATATACAGCCCTTAGGGCACTGTTTAGACTTTGGGTTTTGTTTAGATTAAAGTTCGCCATAGATGCAACTTCGCGTACTTCGTTTGTGTTCAACGACCAGACAAAGGCATCACAGAACCCCACCTTGATCAATAAAGCTTTCCTCTTATATTCACAATATCCAGATTGCAGTCTTAGTTTCTTGCTTGTTCTTCATTTGCCTGCACGAAACAGACCTTCGTGGTCAGGTTGATCGTGCTCCGGCGTGGTCAATAACCTCTCGGAGTTGGTTTAGCGATTGCTAAGGTGCGACGTCCTCGCATGTTCATAGTCGGTTCGTCAAAGTCGACTTACTCCAAAATGATAGCCACCATCTCATCGAAAGACGGGACACCTTTGCCTCTATCAAGTGGTATCAGAGTTCCAGCTTGCTCGATGAGATTTTACAGCTTTTCATAGTTTAGATCGAGTCTGTTCTTCATACCTATAGTCCACGAAAAAGCCACAAATAAAATTAGGTTAGTTCATCATATCTGAACCAGTCTGAGCCATTGCATAATCTTTTCTGTTTTTGTGTTGTTGAATTTGCGGTTGCATCGTCGTGTCTAGTTGCTCGTCTTATAGTCTAGTCTTTTAGAGTTTCGAGTTCCGGTCATAAGTTGCCACGCCGCCGCTGCACCATCATCATCGCCCTTGCCATCTACCACCACCGCTTATCCGCCACCGCTCTGAATCCGTATCCATATACCACCACCGATCTGTATCCATATACCACCACCGATCTGTATCCATATACCACCACTGCTACCATATACCACCAATGCTGCCATATCCTACCACCATATTTCCACCACCAATCCGAGTTCTTTTCATATTAGGTTTGTTTTCGAGATCCATCTAGTTTCCGATTCGTGTTTCCTTGCCTGAGTAGGTTTCGGGGAAAAAAAGAGTCTGGAGACCCCGGGTAGTTTTTAGGCCAAAATTTCGGCGACCGAAAATATTTTCTCCCTATCCTATTTTTAGGTACCACAGAGTGTTTTGAGACACTCGCCATCATAGTGATTTTTTGTCGCACTTTTTCGTCGTCGCTGCCCTGATTTCCAAAAAAAAATTCAAAAAAAAATTTGTGCCCCATCCTGTCAGTTTGACCTAGGAAGAGTTTTGAGACACTCGCCATTATAGTGGTTTTTCGCAAAAAAAAGAGCGCAAAAAAAGCGAAAAAAATCCAGAGTGTGTTTTTCCCTTATTTACGTGCAGGGCCGTGATTTTGCTAGTGTTCTAGGCTCGCGTCTCTAGCACGGTCTAGCCTAGGACCAGCACAGTACCGTCGTTAAGCGTTTATTCAACTTTGCATCTCTGAATTGATTATTGCTGACCCTTTTTGCTACCATATTATAAGCCTTCCCAGCTCCACATACATCTACGTCGTGCATTTGACTCTCCCTGGTAATCGCTCTATCCAAGCTTTGAGAGTTTTGACTACAACGGTTGCCGATCACCACCTGCTGCTGGGTAAGAACTGGTAAGAATTTGAGATTCGCTTGACGGATTTGTGACACTCCACCACCACCATATTCCAGTAGTCTGTAGGATCATATTCGTGTTTGTTTCTATTGCTGCTAACTACGGCAGGAACACAAGCCGACGAGATTGACTGGGAGAACATGATGAACAAGGAGCTTCATGATAAGTTTCATCAAATGTTGGGTCAACATGTGGAAGACGTAATGGCCAGCTTTGAAAAGGAATTGGAGAGGATGGATGACATTCAAAAGACAATTGACACAAAGTTGGACGCCAAGTTCGATGAATTACTCAAACGTCTTCCACAACCAGTTCTACGCCACGATACAGTAGGACGAGCACAGCATGTTCCTATTGAGCCAGGACAAAATACTGGTGTTGTTGGTGCTTCTGTAGCTCCTGCTGTTACTGCAGAGGTGGAAGACTATTAAGAGGATGAGGTTGATCAAAATCAGAACTACGTGCAGCCACCAGCACCACCTCCAGCAGGTCGACCTCAGGTATTTATTCGCAACGGTAGGCCTACACCACCACCTCAGGTACGAGATAATGACCATATTCCTAAACTGAAATTGAATATTCCACCATTTGAGGGTAGATATGTTCCTGATATATATCTTACTTGGAGTTAGAAACTGAACAACGTTTTACATGTTTACAATATCCCGAGGAGAGACGGGTTGCTGCTGCTATTTGTGCTTTCACTAGTTTTGCATGTGTATGGTGGTCTGAACATTGTAGATTATATCAAATTCCAACTACATGGGCTGCTTTGAAAACTGCTATGCGTACTCGTTGGGTTCCACCATATTATCAACGTGAATTGCTTCAAAAATTGCAGCGTTTAAGACAAGGAAAAATTTTTGTAGAAGAATATTATCAGGAATTACAAACTGGCATGATTAGATGTGGTATTGTTGAGGAGAATGAAGCTATGCTTGCACGTTTTATGGGTGGATTAAATAGAGAGATTCAGACCATTCTAGAGTATAAGGAGTGTACTAATATCACTCATTTATTCCATCTTGCTTGTAAAGCTGAACGTGAAGTGCAGGATCGACAAGCATTGGCGCGAACTAACTTTTCTGCAGGCCGACCTTCATCATGGACATCGCGTGCATCTTCTACTTCAACTGCACCAGCACCTCCATCAGGTGCCACCTCCAGCTGTGATACAAGAAAGCAGGCACAACCACCATTATCTGCCAAGAGCGCACCTGTCGGGCCTGCACAGAGTTCTTATTCTTCCATGGCATCCACAGGGCACACAAGTGATATTATTTGTCGTCGTTGTAGGGGAAGAGGTCATTATGCGAGAGAATGCAAATCTCAGCGTGTGGTGATTGCTACTGAGGATGGTGGGTATGAGTCCGCTAGTGACTATGTTGAGGAATTAAGGAGACACAAAAGTTCAAGCTTGGGGATGCCCAAGGCACCCCAAGATAATATTTCAAGAACTCTCAAGCATCTAAGCTTGGGGATGCCCCGTTAGGCATCCCACCTTTCTTCTTCAACAACTATCGGTTAGTATCGGTTGAGCCTAAGTTTTTGCTTCTTCACATGAGTTGTGCTATCCTTGCAATGTCATTTTATTTTGCTTTGCTTGCTGTTTGAATAAAATACCAAGATCTGAAATTCTTAAATATTAGAGAGTCTTCACATAGTTGCATAATTATTTGACTACTCATTGATCTTCACTTTTACCGTTTGGAGTAGTTTGTCATTTGCTCTAGTGCTTCACGTATATCCTTTTAGAGCACGGCGGTGGTTTTACTTTGTAGAAATTATTGATCTCTCATGCTTCACTTATATTATTTTGAGAGTCTTTTAGAACAGCATGGTATTTGCTATGGTTATAAAATTGGTCCTAATATGATGGGCATCCAAGTTGGGTATAATAAAAACTATCATAGAAAGTGCATTGGATGCTATGATCAATTTGATGCTTGATAAATATTTTGAGATATAAAGGTGGTAATGTTAGAGTCATGCTAGTTGGGTAATTATGAAATTGAGAAATACTTGTGTTAAAGTTCGCAAGTCCCGTAGCATGCACGTATGGTAAAAGTTGTGTAACAAATTTGTTGCATAGGGTGCTCTTTTGATTGCCTTCCTTATGTGTGGAGGTCGGTATCGCGCGATGGTTAACTCCTACCAACCCTTCCCCTAGGAGCATGCGTAGTAGTACTTTGCTTCGAGGGCTAATAAACTTTTGCAATAAGTATATGAGTTCTTTATGACTAATGTGAGTCCATGGATTATACGCACTCTTACCCTTCCGCAATTCGCTAGCCTCTACGGTATCGTGCATTGCCCTTTCTCACCTTGAGAGTTGGTGCAAACTTCGCCGGTGCATCCAAACCCCGTGATACGATACGCTCTATCACACATAAACCTCCTTATATCTTCCTCAAAACAGCCACCATACCTACCTATTATGGCATTTCCATAGCCATTCCGAGATATATTGCCATGCAACTTTCCACCGTTCCATTTATTATGACATGTTTCATCATTGTCATATTGCTTTTGCATGATCATGTAGTTGACATCGTATTTGTGGCAAAGCCACCTTCATAATTTTTCATACATGTCACTCTTGATTTATCGCATATTCCGGTACACCATCGGAGGCACTCATATAGAGTCATATCTTGTTCTAGTATCGAGTTGTAATCAGTGAGTTGTAAGTAAATAGAAGTGTGATGATCATCATTATTAGAGCATTGTCCCTTAAAAAAGGGGAATGGCCAAAAAAAGAGAAAGGACAAAAAAAGGAGAAAGGCCAAATAAAAAAGAAAGGCCCAAAAAAGGGGGGACAATGTTACTATCCTTTTTCCACACTTGTGCTTCAAAGTAGCACCATGATCTTCATGATAGAGAGTCTCCTATGTTGTCACTTTCATATACTAGTGAGAATTTTTCATTATAGAACTTGGCTTGTATATTCCAATGATGGGCTTCCTCAAAATGCCCTAGATCTTCGTGGGCAAGCAAGTTGGATGCACACCCACTTAGTTTCTTTTGTTGAGCTTTCATACATTTATAGCTCTAGTGCTTCCGTTGCATGGCAATCCCTACTCACTCACATTGATATCTATTAATGGGCATCTCCATAGCCCGTTGATATGCCTAGTTGATGTGAGATTATCTTCTCCCTTTTTTTTCTTGTTCACAACCACCATCCTATTCCACATATAGTGATAGAGGCGAGGGTGTCCCGATCTTTCGATGAGATGATAACTATCGATTTGGTGGAGACGACTTTGACGATCCGACTACAAACATGCACGACGTTGCGCCTTAGCAATCGCTAAACCAATCTCCTAAGGTTACTGGCGATGCCGGAAGCACGGTCAGCCTGACCACGAAGGTCTATTCCTGCAAGCAATCGAAGAACGAGCAAGAATATGATAAAGCAATCTGAATATTGCAAATATATATGAAGTATTGATAATGGTGGGGATCCGGAAGCGGTCTTGGTCTGGTCGTTGGACACAAACGAAGTACACGAAGTTGCAATGGCTAACTTTTAACTAAACAAATCCCAAGGAAAAAGCTACTAGATGGATCTACTTATATAGGAGCAAGGGGTGGCGGCCAAGGAGGTGGGAGGACGTCCCAAGGCAGCCTAAAACTAACCCTAGGTCGTACAAGGCTCATGGGCCCAAGTGGAGGTGATGCAACACCTTTGGGCTTGTAGTTTACCTCGGATTCTGCTGCAATGTCAGATTGTTTCGTCCGTAACTCAACGCTCCGGGCGAATTTGAAGGTGAATCCAATTGGGTTGGAAAGAGCACGAAATCTAGTTTCCAACAAAAAAAGAGTCACCCAATTCGGAGTCCGTATGAAAAAGTTGTTGGCGTTTTGAGTCAGGTATGTCTGTGCAGTCCGAATCTGAATCCAGAACGTGAGAGACTTGGATTCTATCTTCTCTTGGCCCAAAAGTGACGTGAGAGGAATTTTTGAACACAACCTAAACTTCTCCTTTTCCCTTATCTTCATATGTGGATTCTACAAATGTCCCATACACCTGCAATTAGACAAAACACAAAAGTGTGTGAAGTATTTTTGTTCTAGATAACATAAATAGATTACTGAATAGTTTGCATTAGAAATCACCTGACAAATATGCATGTATGCAATATTTTTGGTCGTATCCAAGGTATTCATGTCCTCATCATCCTCCCCTTTTTGAAAACAAAGCCGTCCTTGGCGTTGCTTAATCTGAAATGTGGCTAACAAAAGAGACAATGTGTACATGTTGTATATGTATATGTCATCCCGTTTAACTTCCCTTGATTTTTGCACGTATGACACATGCATACATGAGTAACTTTCATAGTTCATAAAAACTAAAGCCAAAAAATTATCAAAAGAAGTAGAAGGCATGAAAATATTAGAACTCAGTTTGCACATATAAGTGAAGCTCTTATTCATTTCAAAAGATTCGCAATGTTCATCCTTAAACCATCCCAACTTTGGTGAATAAACCTTACTTGCATCAAATTTACATGCTACAACATGCTTAAATAAGCAAACATGCAATAAGTCATTGGACACAGAATCATCACCAAGATTGGAGGCCATATCAAAATGATTAAACATTAGTTCTTTTGCATCAACAGTTAATTCAATGGGTGCACTCAAAATTGTTGATATTTCAGTTGTTTGATCACTCTCTAAAATAGGTGGTGTGCTCAAATCAACAGGTAACTCAATACATGACGCATTCAAGTTAACTAGGCATGCATCTTTCTCATGTGAAGTTATATCATCAATATCTTTACTGTTACCTTGTGGCAAAAATGTAGCTGATGTAGGTACGGACGTTGACAATGTACCATACCCTTGAGATGATGTCGCGCTCATAATCCGAGGTGCAATGATGGAGGAACCCACCGGCGGTGGTGAGCATGAACTGGAATAGTAGTTGTTGTAGTCACCTAATGCATCCTCCTGTATCTGTCTCTCAAAGGTACAAGCACAGACATACATACCAGTAATGCAACGAGGAATATACTGAAATCTTGCCTGAATATCATGGTTCAAACCACCAAAAAATCTATTCATTGTATCATTCTCAGATTCTTCTATGTCACAATGATGCATATAAGATTTGAACTCTTGGTAGTAAGCATGAACAGTGTTGTTGCCTTGTTAAAATTGTTCAAATTTGCGAAGCAATTCACGACGATAATAAAGAGGGAAAAATTGTTGTCTCATTACAGCTTTCAAAACTTTCCAAGTTGTGGGTTGGTTATCAATGTTTTTTACAATGTACACTCCACCAAACAGTAGCAAAATTAGTAAATGCTCTAGTGGTTGCTCGCACTCGCTCAAGTTCAGAAAAATCATGGTGACTAAAAACTTGTTCTACTTCAAGCTCCCAAGCTAGATAAGTAGTAGGATTAAATCTACCCTCAAATGACGGTAAAAAGATAACCTGACCATGTGCTTGTGTGTGCTGTCCCAACTCTCGTGATGGTGAAGATGTGTCCGTCGTCCAAGAACTTCTATCTTCGGAACCTGTCATGATTAGTAGAAACAAGAAACAAAATTCAAGAATAATGTTCCTATGAACTACTAGGGTGTGGTGGTAAAGCACTCACAGTAAAGCAAATATCAATATCTTACAAGCTCTTACCAAGCAGCAGGTGGTGACAGGCAACCAGCGGTGTCAAATAACTCTGAAGATTGTGTAAAGCGATTGCCAGGGGAACGTACGTATACACGGTGTAGAAATATGTGGAGCTGGGTTGGCTATATGTGGTAGCAAAAGATTAGCAATAATCAATTCAGAGATGCGATGTTGAATAAACGCTCAACGACGGTACTGTGCTGGTCCTAGGCTAGACCGAACTAGAGACGCGAGCCTAGAACACTAATGAGGTCACGTCGTAGCACAACTAGCATCAATGAAGGATACTAAGTAGCTTTGGACAGCAAGATATAAGTGAAGATCACAACGGCAGTAAAGATAATGAGGTGAAACAACAGCCAAGCAGGATATATCAACAACTTTGTCTCCAACTTTCCTCTGAAAAAGTTTGTGCCGTTTTTTTTGTTTTTTTTCTTCTCTCTTTTTTTTCCTCACACTTTTTTTTTCTTTCTCTTTTTTTTTCTCTGACTTTTTTTTCTCCTTTTTTTTCTCTCTTTTTTTTCTCCCTCTTTCCAAAACAAACTAGATAAGATGCAGATTGGATCAAGTGCAGATGTGAACGATCTCAACTATTATTATGACAATGAATGGTGGGTAGCACGTGGTGGAAATTGATGGATGGGTGGTGGACAGCGGAAGAGATAATGATGCAGCGGTGGCGTGACTAATGTGAACAGAACTCGAAACTCTAAACGAACTAGACACTAAGACCAGCAACTCGACACGACGATGCAACCGATAATTCAACTATGCAAGCAATGAAAAGAAAATTGCAATGGCTCAGACTGGCTTGGACCAAGGATGAATAGATCTAACTCTTTTTTTGTGGCTTTTTCTTGGACAATAGGTAAGAAAATAAATCTAATCTAGGAAAATTGGAAATTCTCACCGAGCAACCTGAAAACTGATACCACTTGATAGATGTGAGGGTGTCCCGATCTTTCGATGAGATGATAACTATCGATTTGGTGGAGACGACTTTGACGATCCGACTACAAACATGCACGACGTTGCGCCTTAGCAATCGCTAAACCAATCTCCTGAGGTTACTGACGATGCCGGAAGCACGGTCAGCCTGACCACGAAGGTCTATTCCTGCAAGCAATCGAAGAACGAGCAAGAATATGATAAAGCAATCTGAATATTACAAATATATATGAAGTATTGATAATGGTGGGGATCCGGAAGAGGTCTTGGTCTGGTCGTTGGACACAAACGAAGTACACGAAGTTGCAATGGCTAACTTTTAACTAAACAAATCCCAAGGAAAAAGCTACTAGATGGATCTACTTATATAGGATCAAGGGGTGGCGGCCAAGGAGGTGGGAGGACGTCCCAAGGCAGCCTAAAACTAACCCTAGGTCGTACAAGGCTCATGGGCCCAAGTGGAGGTGATGCAACACCTTTGGGCTTGTAGTTTGACTCGGATTCTGCTACAATGTCAGATTGTTTCGTCCGTAACTCAACGCTCCGGACGAATTTGAAGGTGAATCCAATTGGGTTGGAAAGAGCACGAAATCTAGTTTCCAACAAAAAAAGAATCACGCAATTCGGAGTCCGTATGAAAAAGTTGTTGGCGTTTTGAGTCAGGTATGTCTGTGCAGTCCGAATCTGAATCCAGAACGTGAGAGACTTGGATTCTATCTTTTCTTGGCCCAAAAGTGACGTGAGAGAACTTTTTGAACACAACCTAAACTTCTCCTTTTCCCTTATCTTCATATGTGGATTGTACAAATGTCTCATACCTGCAATTAGACAAAACACAAAAGTGTGTGAAGTATTTTTGTTCTGGATAACATAAATAGATTATTGAATAGTTTGCATTAGAAATCACCTGACAAATATGCATGTATGCAATATTTTTGGTCGTATCCAAGGTATTCATGTCCTCATCATATAGTGTTATATCCATGGCTTACGCTCATGTATTGCGTGAGAGTTGAAGAAAGCTGAAGCACGTTAAAAAGTATGAACCAATTGCTTGGCCGAAACCGGGGTTGTGCATGATGGGAGTATTTTGTGTGACGAAAATGAAACATAGCCTAACTATATGATTTTGCAGGGATAAACTTTCTTTGGCCATGTTATTTTGATAAGACATGATTACTTGTTAGTATGCTTGAAGTATTACTATTTTTATGTCAATATGAACTTTTATCTTGAATCATTTGGATCTGACCATTCATGCCACAAATAAGAAAATTACATTGAGAATTATGTTAGGTAGCATTCCACATCAAAAAATCTATTTTTATCATTTATCTACTCGAGGACAAGCAGGAATTAAGCTTGGGGATGCTTGATACGTCCCCAACGTATCTATATATTTTGATTGTTCTATGCTATTATATTATCCATCTAGGATGTTTTATATGCATTTATATGCTATTTTATATGATTTTGGGGGCTAACCTATTAACCTAGAGCCCAGTGTCAGTTTCTGTTTTTCCTTGTTTTTGAGTTTTACAGAAAAGGAATACCAAACGGAGTCCAATTGACGTGCCAATTTTTGTTGATTTTTTATGGACCAAAAGAAGCCCCCGGTGTAAAAGAGTTGGGCCAGAAGAGTCTCGAGCCGTCCACGAGGGTGGAGGGCAAGCCCTACCCCCCTGGGCGCGCCCCCTGCCTCGTGGACGACTAGGAGACCCCCTTGACGTGAGACCGACGCCAAAAATTCCTATAAATACCCAAACCTCCAGAAAATAACCTAGATCGGGAGTTTCGCCGCCGCAAGCCTCTGTAGCCACAAAAAACCAATCGGGACCCTATTTCGGCACCCTGCCGAAGGGGGGATCCCTCACCGGTGGCCATCTTCATCATCTCGGCGCTCTCCATGACAAGGAGGGAGTAGTTCACCCTCGGGGCTGAGGGTATGTACCAGTAGCTATGTGTTTGATCTCTCTCTCTCGTGTTCTTGACATGGCACGATCTTGATGTATCGCGAGCTTTGCTATTATAGTTGGATCTTATAATGGTTCTCCCCCTCTACTCTCTTGTAATGGATTGAGTTTTCCCTTTGAAGTTATCTTATCGGATTGAGTCTTTAAGGATTTGAGAACACTTGATGTATGTCTTGGATGTGCTTATCTGTGGTGACAATGGGATATTCACGTGATCTACTTGATGTACGTTTTGGTGATCAACTTGCGGGTTCAGTTACCTTGTGAACTTATGCATAGGGGTTGGCACACGTTTTTGTCTTGACTCTTCGGTAGAAACTTTGGGGCACTCTTTGAAGTACTTTGCGTTGGTTGAATAGATGAATCTGAGATTGTGTGATGCACATCGTATAATCATGCCCACGGATACTTGAGGCGACATTGGAGTATCTAGGTGACATTAGGGTTTTGGTTGATTTGTGTCTTAAGGTGTTATTCTAGTATGAACTCTAGGATAGATCAAATGGAAAGAATAGCTTCATGTTATTTTACTGCATACTCTTGAATAGATCGATCAGAAAGGATAACTTTGAGGTGGTTTCGTACCCTACAATAATCTCTTCGTTTGTTCTCCGCTATTAGTGACTTTAGAGTAACTCTTTGTTGCATGTTGAGGGATAGTTATATGATCCAGTTATGTTATTATTGTTGAGAGAACTTGCACTAGTGAAAGTATGAACCATAGGCCTTGTTTCCTAGCATTGCAATATCGTTTACACTCACTTTTACCACTTGTTACCTTGCTGTCTTTATATTTTCAGATTTCAAATACTCATATATACCATCCATATTGCACTTGTATCACCATCTCTTCGCCGAACTAGTGCACCTATACAATTTACCATTGTATTGGGTGTGTTGGGGACACAAGAGACTCTTTGTTATTTGGTTGCAGGGTTGTTTGAGAGAGACCATCTTCATCCTACACCTCCCACGGATTGATAAACCTTCGGTCATCCACTTGAGGGAAATTTTCTACTGTCCTACAAACCTCTACACTTAGAGGCCCAACAACATCTACAAGGAGAAGGTTGCGTAGTAGACATCAGGGGTGGAGGGGTATATATAGCCTCCACACAAAATCTAGCCGTTACAAACAATTTACTAAACTTGGTGGGAACGAATAGTGAAACTCGGTCAGAACGATATGGTTCAAAATATGAACGCTAGAGTTTTCGGTGGGGACAAGGTGAACTCGGTGGGACCGATGTTCTAGGGTTAGGGCAAAAACCTCATCTCGGTGAGACCGATTTCGGCAATAAGCAAATAAAGACTTGGTCAAGCAAACTCAGTGGGACCGACTACACATTTCGGTGGGACCGAAATAATTGCAATAGGCAACAGAGAGTCTGCAGGGCCATCTTGGTGAGACCGAGATCCCGTCGGTGAGATCAAACTGATTAGGGTTTTTGGCAGTGGCTATGCCAAGTGAACTCGGTGGCGCAGGATAAATCAAATCGTGGGGTCGAGTTTGACTTTAGGTTTAGGACATATGTGGAAATGAGAAAGTGGTTGAGGGCTTTGGAGCATATCACTAAGCACTTTGAGCAAGCAAGCCATTAAGCAACACCTCATCCCCTTTTAATAGTATTGGCTTTCCTATGGACTCAATGTGATCTTGGATCAGTAAAATAGAAATGAAGAGTCTAGAGCTTTTGCTAATGTTTGTCCTTAGCATCTTGAAGGGGTTCCACATCCTCTTGTCCTGCCACTCCAATGTTGAACTCATCTGAAATATACTAGTTAAAAGTATTAGTCCAACAAGAGATATGTTGACATTAATTACCAAAATCACCCAGGGAGCACTTGTGCTTTCAATCTCCCCTTTTTTGGTAATTGATGACAACATACATCAAAGCTTTAGATAAACATATGAAGAGTAACAAGTAAAGCTTTGGAAGAACATGCAACATGCATTGGCTCCCCCTACATGTATGCAATCATGTGAAGATAGATTATGAAGGCATGTGAATGCATAGGCATATCAGAGCAAGCAATGAGTTACATGTATCTTCGCTATATGCATCAGAGCAAATGATGTGAAATGCAGAAGATATACCTTTCATGTTCATGAGTCCTTCTTGCAAGCAATATGTACATCGGCAAGAGATCATCATGCACATGAGTGTGATGCATATACTTACCTTGTGATCTTGAGCTGACTTTGGAAGAGATGAACCTGAGAAAATAGGGTTAGCTAACACAGGAACATCTAGTAATCAGAGCAAGAACAGGAAACCACAAGAGTACCAAGACTAGGATGACATGTAGTGAATGAGTACATAGTACTTTATTTGGATATAGACATGTCCCCATGGAAAAAAGATATGCAATGAATTCCAAAGATTTTCTTCCCTTAGATGTCTTTCTCCCCTTGAATCTGATATTGGATAATGGGAGAAGATAGGGTAATAGAAAATCGGATCAGAGAAAACAGAACAACAGACACAAAGAAACATCTACTAACATGTCTTTCACGTTTTAAAGACATGTGGCTTCTCTCCTATTTGAATACCAATCATCTGGGAAGACTAAGAAGTCTCTCTCTCCCATAGGGTCTCTTTTGCCCATAAGATAAGCTTTGATGTGATTTCTCTCTCCCCCTTTGACATCAATTTCCAAGAAGGGGTCTTCTGGAGCATGAGTCAAATAGGTTTGGTCCTTGAGTCACATGACAAAGCAGCATGCAGATTGTGATGCGGGTAGAGGATAAGAATCATCGAGTGGAGCTGGAATAGAAATGACAGTTGTAATGGCAAAATGTTTTCTCAGTCGCGAAGTCGGTAACGCCGAATCTTTTTCATCGGTGACACCAAGTTGGTTCGATCTAGCCGATAAGAAAAGATCGGTGAGGCCGAGTTCAATACAGAGGAAAGATTTTTTCATCTCAGCTCACTAGGCAAATAGGATCTCACAAAGATTTGCAGGGAATTAACCTTAAGGATTTGCAATGAATTAAATGCAGGGAATACAGAAAATAACAGAGAAAAGAAGGGAAATGTAGATGAAGGTTTTTTTGAAAGGGGAAACAAACATGCAAGAGACAAATGCCATAACTCAAAGAAGCACTAGAGAACTTCATCTAGAATTGGTCGGCGACAAAGTCACCTATGTTAGAGTATATTGACTTAGGAGTCAAGTGAGGTCACTTGATCATATGTCATACTCATCGTTTAAGCTCAAAATGGGGTTGCCATTTATCGTTTAAGCATTTTGATGTATTCACATCTTGTTGAGCTGCTTTGACCCATGACTTGGGTAAAGCTTCTCTAAGATGGAATAACATACCTTGGTGGTGGTGTTGATCTTGATCATGTAGTTGAACTTGTGTAGGATGCTCAAGGTTGATGTAGTTCATCAAGAGTTGGGAGCACCGCTTGTAGTTTGAGCTCATCTTCCTATATGGGTTAGTTTTGCAAGGAAGAGCACTTGTGTATCCAAAATGACAATCATGAAATTTGATACCAAATGAGATTTGATATTTAGAAATTATCAAAGGATATATTGAAAGAATTTATGCTCCCTTGTCTTCAACCACCATATTGTAGAGACTTGGTGATGTAGAGATTGCTTAGGATGTGAGTGAGTTGCAATCTCATAGAATGGAGCTTATCCAAGTACCTACAAGGGTTAGATAGCATGCAAGGGTGCAAGTATATCCAAGACATTTGATCATCATCATAAGAGAAATATCAAGGATTAGTCATATAAAGGCACATGCCTTGCATGCATCCAAATGGAGTTTCTACTCCAAGTTTGAGGCATCAATGATGTTCAATTCACCTCTCAAATGGCAAAATAATTTCTCATCAAGCAGTTTCGTGACTATACCCGCCAATTGCTTATCGGTATGAACATGTTTAAGATTGATGTCTCCCTTAGCAACATGATCTCAAATGAAATGATGACGAACATCAATATGCTTAGATCAAGAATGTTGAACGAGATTATGAGCAATCATAATAGCATTTTCATTGTCACAAAGCAATGGAACATGTTTCACATGTTTCCCATAGTCTAAGAGTTTGGGTCATCCAAAGTAATTGAGCACAACATGAACCGGCGGCAATGTATTCCGCTTCGGCGGTGGATAAGGATACCGTGTTTTGTTTCTTGGAGGACCAAAACACAAGAGATCTACCAAGAAATTGACAAGTACCCAAAGTGGACTTTCTATCAACCTTGTCACCAGCATAGTCTGAATCAGAGTAGCCAACAAGATCAAAAGAAGACCTCTTAGGATACCGAATGCCAAAGTTTGGTGTATTAATTAAGTATCTCACTATCCTTTTCACAGCCTTAAGATGACATTCTTTGGGGGCCGCTTGATATCGTGCACACATGCACACACTTAGCATAATATCGGGACGGGAGCCACATAGATATAACAATGAACCAATCATAGAGCGGTAGACCTTTTGGTCAACATGTTCGCTATCCTTTGTCAAGTCAAGATGTTCACTAGTAGGCATGGGTGTATTCATAACTTTGCATTCTTGCATGTTGAGCTTCTTGATTAAGTCCTTAGTATACTTTGTTTGAGAAATAAAGGTACCCTTCTTCGTTTGCTTGATTTTCAAACCAAGAAAGAACTGGAGTTCACTCATCATAGACATCTCAAAATTCTCCGACATTACCCTTCCAAACTTTTCACTGAGATGAGGGTTAGTCGAACCAAATATGATATCATCCACATAAATTTGGCACACAAATAATTCACCATTAACCCTTTTAGTAAAAAGTGTAGAATCAAGTTTTCAAATCTCAAAGCCTTTTTCAATAAGGAACTTGGTCAAGCATTTATACCATGCTCTAGGAGCTTGTGTAAGACCATAAAGAGTTTTTTGAAGTTTGTATACATGATCGGGTTTCTTGGGATTAACAAAGCCAGGAGGTTGTTTAACATAAACTTCCTCCTCAATTTCACCATTAAGAAATGCACTTTTAATGTCCATTTGATATAGAGTGATATCATGATGATTGGCATAAGCAAGTAGGATGCGAATGGATTCAAGTCTAGGAACAGGGGCATATGTCTCACCATAGTCCATACCTTCGACTTGAGTGTAGCCTTGAGCGACGAGACGAGCCTTGTTGCATACAAATTGTCCATCTTCATCTTGCTTATTTCGAAACACCCATTTGGTTCCAATGACATTGTGCTTCTCATCGGGCTTTCCAACCAACGTCCACACTTGGTTCATCTTGAAATTGTGTAGCTCTTCATGCATGGCCTTCACCCAATCTGGATCATCAAGAGCATCTTAAACCTTCATAGGTTCAATACTAAAAATTAATGAGTACTATTCACAAAAGTTAGCCAAGCGAGTTTTAGAGCGAGTAAATCTCCCGGTTTGAATGTCATCGAAGATTTGTTTCACGGGATGATCTCTTGAGACTCTTGCTCGAACTCGTGAGAGCTTTTGTTTGGGTTGGGGTGGAACATCCTCTTCAGTATCTTGTTCTTCTTCTTGTCTCTCTTCATTGTCATCGGCGTTGTTGTTCTCTCGTGGAGGTGGAGAAGGTGGTTGATGAGGTTCATCTTGTTATACATCCTCGTTTCCATCATCTTGATGCATTCCACTTGTGGATGCCTCCAAGTCAACTTGTGGGTCACCTTGGCGTGAAGTTGAGGCTTCCACTTGGACGGACGAGGTACTCTCCTTCACCTCCATTGGGTGAATCTTGCCAATAGACAAGTCTTGTATTGGTTCTGAAGGATCTTTGTCACCTACATCAATTGCCAATTGCTCTACTTGTGAGCCGTTAGATTCATCAAACTTCACATCTACCGTCTCTTCAACCTTTAGGGTGAAATTGTTGTAGACATGGTATGTGTGAGAGTTTGAGCCATAACCGAGTAGGAAACCTTCATGAGATTTAGGAGCAAACTTTGAGCGACGATGCTTATCAAGAATATAGAACTTTGAGCCGAATACCTGAAAGTATCCAACTTGGGGTTTGTTACCCGTGAGGATCTCATATGCCGTCTTGCCGAGTAGCTTGTGAAGATATAGACGATTCGTTGCATGGCAAGTTGTCTCAACCGCTTCTGCCCAAAAGTGTTTTGGCGTCTTGTACTCATCAAGCATCGTTCTCGCCATTTTAATGAGCGTCCGGTTCTTCCTCTCAACAATTCTATTTTGTTGAGGTGTGTACGTAGCCGAGAACTCATGTTAAATCCCTTCTTCGTCAAGAAAGGTGTCCACATTGGCGTTATTGAACTCCGTTTTGTTGTCGTTGCGAACCTTCTTTATCTTCACTTCAAATTGTTTTTTGGGCCTTCCTTGCGAAGTTCTTGAAGATCTTTTGGACCTGCGATTTATCATAAAGAAAGAACACCCACGTAAATCTTGAAAAATCATCAACAAGGACTAATCCGAATGAGTTACCACCGAGGCTCTTGTAGGCATTGGGACCGAAAAGATCCATGTGAAGTAGCTCGAGTGATCTTCTCGTGGTCATGATGTTCTTCACGGGATGACTTCTTCCAACTTGTTTTCTTGCTTGGAAGCACTAAAAAGTCTATCCTTGTCAAATATAACATCTTTAGCACCAAGGATATGATCATCTTTAATTAGCTTATCAAGATTTCGCATGCCCACATGACCTAACCGTCTATGCCACAACCAGCCTTTAGAAGATTTAGAAATTAAGCAAGTTCTAGGTTGAGCCTTTTTAGTGAAATCAACAATGTTTAGATCACCTCTATGTATGCCGGTAAAGACCATATTATGATTATATCTTAGAAACACTTGGCAATCTACTTCAGTAAATAGAACATTGAAACCGAAATCGGCTAGTATAGATACAGAAAGTAAATTATAGCCAAGAGATTCAATGAGCATAACATTTTGTATGGAGTTGTCATGTGAGATGGCCACCTTACCGAGGTCGACTACCTTACCCTTTGAGTTGTCACCAAAAGTGACATACTTTCGAGGGCAGTCATTTTCAGCAAGCTCACTAAACATATCCTTGCCTCCGGTCATGTGATCGGTACATCCACTATCAAGAACCCATTCCTTTCCTCCAGCCATGTAGCAGCGAAGGTTAGCCATAAGAAAAAGTGTCTCATAGACTCATCAAGATCATAGTCACTATAATCATCCTAATCATAGTATCCATGTTAAACATCATCTTGTGATTGATCATTTCCTAAAGAGAGTGATTCACTAATTTTGTGATCATGACAATGTGCATCTTTATAAATTTTAATGACTTCGAAAATGATGTAGCTAATGACTCCAACATCTCCTTTGGCACGCATAAGGTCACAAAGTTCAAATAGACAATCACCAAACTTAGGATCATTAGGACTCATCTTATTTAAAGTAACGGACTTGTGAGAATCTCATGTAAATTTTTCAAGGAATAGTTTGGAAATCGTTCCTCAAGAAATCTCCATATAGTGTAAGCACATTCAAGAGTTGGCAAGCAAGTAATCAAATTTCTAGGCAATCCTCTAGTGATAAGATTGACAGTTCTAAGATTATGAATCATATCAAGAGACTCATCGGGGGTAGGATGCAATGGGTCAACAAGGGGCGCACAAGGGGTAGTAATGTACTTGTTCAAGTGATATTCATTAAAAATCTCAAGCATCTCATTTTTCCAAGCATTATAGAACTCTCCATCAAGCATAGGCACTCTAGTCTAATACTCCCAATCGTAGACTCATCCTTCTTCCTCCAATGGTGATTAAACCAAAGCAATGGAGACCAAAGCTCTGATACCAATTGAAAGTATCGAGAAGAGGTGTCTAGAGGGGGTGATTAGACACAAGTAAAGGTAGCAGTTTTTAAGTTTTTCAAGTTGAGGTTGGAGATTAGCACAATTTCAAACATTCAGAATACATTTCATGAAAGCATGGCAAGAGTATATGAGCAACGGAAAGTAAAGCATGCAACTTGCAAGAAAGTAAAGGGATGGGATTGGAGTGTGTAAACGCAATTGGAGACAAAGAGATTTTTTGTGTGGTTCAGATAGGTGGTGCTATCATACATCCACGTTGGTGGAGACTTCAACCCATGAAGGGTAACGGTTGCGTGTGTCCATGAAAGGCTCCACCCATGAAGGGTCCAGGAAGAAGACCCCTTGTCTATCCCACCATGGCCATCGCCCATGAAGGACATGCCTCACTTGGGTAGATCTTCACGAAGTAGGTGATCTCCTTGCCCTTACAAACTCCTTGGTTCAACTCCACAATATTGATGGAGGCTCCCAAGTGATACCTAACCAATCTAGGAGACACCACTCTCCAAAAGGTAATAGATGGTGTGTTAATGATGAACCCTTGCTCTTGTGCTTCAAATGATAGTCTCACCAACACTCTCTCTCTCACACAGATTTGGATATGGTCAAAAGATGATTTGAGTAGAAAGCAACTTGGGGAAGGCTAGAGATCAAGATTCTTTTGGTTGGATTGGAATGTCTTGTTCTCAACACATGAGTAGGTGGTTCTCTCTCAAAAAATGAGTAGTGGAAGTGTAGGCACATTCTGATGGCTCTCTCACAAATGGAGAAGGGGTGGAGGGGTATATATAGCCTCCACACAAAATCTAGCCGTTACACACAATTTACCAAACTCGGTGGGACCGAATAGTGAAATTTAGTCAGACTGATATGGTTCAAAATGGGAACGTTAGAGTTTTTGGTGGGACCGACAAGGTCAACTCGGTGGGACCGATGTGCTAGGGTTAGGGCAAAAACCTCGGTGAGACCGATTGCATGAACTCGATGAGACCAATTTCAGCAATAAGCAAACAGAGACTTGGTCAAGCAAACTCGGTGGGACCGACTACATGCTTCGGTGGGACTGAAATAATTGCAATAGGCAACAAAGACTTTGCAGGGCCATCTCGATGAGACCGAGATCCCATCGGTGAGACCGAACTGATTACGATTTCTGGCAGTGGCTATGTCAAGTGAACTCGGTGGCGTCAGATAAATCAAATCGGTGGGGCCGAGTTTGACTTTAGGTTTATGATGAGGACATCAATACCATTGTTACACCCACAGCCCCTACTGCTACATATACGGGACCAATTACTAGAGCTCGCGCACGCCAATTAAATTATCAGGTACTTTCGTTTCTTGGTAATGATTCTAATGTTCATGAGAATATGATGCTGCCTAAATTGGATACATTTGTTTTGCTTACAAATGAAGGGGCTAGCTTGGAGAAGGATGAACATTGGAGCAAGAACAAGCATAGAGATGATGCCATGCGCAAGGGGAACAAGAACGGAGTTACAAGTGATGATTTCAGGACTTTGAAGCCACCATAATGGGTGCATGAAGCCTTGGACGAAATATACAAGATGCCACTTCATAAATTTCGTCCCGAGGCTATTATAGGTGTTGTGTCACCTTTTTATTGGGCCAGGCCCATGTAATTTCGAAATACATAAGTATAGGCTATCTCTAGAGTCCGTATGTGTGGGGAAACAAGAGATAGGGTTGATTTCGGACCCCTTCACCAAGGGCCACGAAATTCCCCTCTCTTCCTCCATATATACAGCCCTTAGGGCACCGTTTAGACTTTGGGTTTTGTTTAGATTAAAAGTTCGCCATAGCTGCAACTTCGCGTACTTCGTTTGTGTTCAACGACCAGACAAAGGCGTCACAGAACCCCACCTTGATCAATAAAGCTTTCATCTTATATTCGCAATATCCAGATTGCAATCTTAGTTTCTTGCTTGTTCTTCGTTTGCTCGCAGGAAACAGACCCTCGTGGTCAGGTTGATCGTGCTCCGGCGTGGTCAATAACCTCTCGGAGTTGGTTTAGCGATTGCTAAGGCGCGACGTCCACGCACGTTCGTAGTCGGATCGTCAAAGTCGACTGCCACCAAAGCGATATCCATCATCTCATCGAAAGACGGGACACCTTTGCCTCTATCAGTTTCGGACATATGTGGAAATGAGAAAGTGGTTGAGGGCTTTGGAGCATATCACTAAGCACTTTGAGCAAGCAAGCCATTAAGAAACACCTCATCCCCTTTTAATAGTATTGGCTTTCCTATGGACTCAATGTGATCTTGGATCACTAAAATCTAAATGAAGAGTCTAGAGCTTTTTCCAATGTTTGTCCTTAGCATCTTGAAGGGGTTCCACATCCTCTTGTCCTGCCACTCCAATGTTGAACTCATCTAAAATATACTAGATAAAAGTATTAGTCCAACAAGAGATATGTTGACATTAATTAGTAAAATCATCCAGGGAGCACTTGTGCTTTCAATATCCCCTTTTTTGGTAATTGATGGAGATAAAGCAGTGTCCATCAATAAGTTCCTGTCACCAGTCATGTGATTTGTACATCCACTTTCGAGGACCCACTCAATAGCTTTATGTTGTTCATCCTGCAGATGGTTAGTGCAACTTACGAACCCATATACCTCATCAATGAAGAATATGACATCAATTTCATTAGATTGAATTTCATCAAGCAGTACAACAGATATAGCAGTATGAGGACGTGAGAAATGAGTAATTCATTTCTTCATGATTAGCTTGTGTCCTTTCAAGCAAATTCAGGTCTCCAGCAATTTCTTCAGATAATTAAGTTCATCTGGAGACCTAACCTTGCACAAGAGATTAGTTCGTTCTCTTCACCACCCACATATGGAGGGGTGGCAAAGAGTTCATCATTCTCCGAGCTTCGTAAGAGAAAGGTGGCATTGAAGCCAGTTCACTTTGTTTCACAGAAGAGGGTTAGAGTAAGCATATGAATAAGCAGAGAAATTCTTCGAGGACTTATGAACATAATGATTTGAAGAATAATGCACATATTCATAGCCTTTAGACTTTCCCTGCGAAACAGAAATGCTAGCACGATGATGTTCATATGAGGATTTGGATCCATATGAGGAATTTGATCCAAATGAAGAATTTGGTCCATATGAGGACTTGGAGCCATATGAAGATCTTGATTCATATGAAGAATTTGATCTGGGGTTCCTATTCTTCACAGGTGGTGTCATGAGAACATTCACCTGAAGACTTTCAAGGAACTTTTTGGGAACCCAGATTTTCTTCCTAGGGGGACCATTCCTATAGTTAGTTCCAACATATCGAGCAAATACTTCATCCTTCTGATTTCTGAACAGTTTATAGTTGGAGTCAAATGACTCATCAGAGGAATATGAAGATTCACAAGTAAGGCCAAATAAACTGGATGGATCTACGGGAGGTCCTTTCGCAGCAACCCATGAAGTTTTGGGATACTGCTCAGGTTTCCAGTAGGTCCCATTAGCATTGAGTTTCCTCTCAAAGGCAATACCCTCTTTCCTAGGGTTCCTGTTCAAGATCTGCTTTTTGAGAACATCATAAAAAGTCTGATGCCCTTTGAGGCTTTTGTATATGCCTATCACATACAATTCCTTCAAGCCTGCATTATCGTCAATGATACTTGTGGTATCCTGAGATGAGGAATTTGTGACCACAGAGATAGTTGAAGAATTTGCAATAATAGAAGCATTTGAACATTCAGGTGAAGAATTAGCAGATTCATGATCAATGCATTTCAAACATGGTGGAACGAATTCTTCCTGAGCGGAACTGATCTGTTGAGCAAGCAATGAATCATTTTCCTTCTGAAGATCTTCATAACTCACCATCAGCTTCTCAAGATCTTGCTTTCTCTGAAGAAATTCATAAGAAAGCTTCTCATGATAGGCTAAGAGAGAGTTATGATGACTCTGAAGATTATCAAACTTAAACTGAAGTCGCTGAAGATTATCAGTCAGAGTTTGAGTTTGATCCAATTCCCCACCCAACAGGTCATCGCTTTTGTCTAGCAGATTTTGAACCTTTTCCAAAGCCTTTTGTTGTTTAACAGCAATCTTAGCAAGTTTGGAATAGCTAGGTTTGAGATTATCATCGGATTCATCCTCACTAGATTTAGAGGGGGAATGTTTGAGTACCTTGGCTCCTTTTGCCATGGAGCAATAGGCGGGAGCGGAGTCATCGACATTGTCATCAGCAGTGTTGGGGAGGTCATTTTCTTCAGCGTTGAAGATGGACTTGCTGACGTAAGCAATAGCGAGGGCTAGGCTCGCCACACCAGAGTCTGAATCCTCAGATTCCTCCTCTTCCACATTTTCCTCAGATTCAGCTTTAGAGTCCATTTCCTTTCCAATAAATGCCCGAGACTTTTTGGAACAACTCTTCTTATGAGATGAAGACTTTGAAGATGTTGACGATGAGGACTTTGAAGATTTCTACTTCTTCTTTGAGTCATCAGAACTGTCATCCTTGTACTTCTTCTTCTTTGATTCCTTCTCCCACTGAGGACTATCAGTAATGTAGTGATCAGGTTTCTTACATTTGTGGCAAGTCATCTTCTTGTAATTGCAGGATGAGGAATCAGATCTCATGTCATCACTTCTTGAAGATTTTCCAGAGTGACCACACCTTGAGAACTTCTGGAATTTCCTCATGAGCATTGCTACCTCCTGGCTTAGTTCTTCAGGATCACCAAGGCTGCTACCAGAATCCTAACCTTTAGATTCAGAGACTTCCTTGGCCTTTAGTGCACGTGATCTTCCATAGCTTGGCCCATAGAGGTCTTGAAAGTGCGTTATATCGACTAGAGGGGGGTGAATAGGACGTGAGAAATGAGTAATTCATTTCTTCATGATTAGCTTGCGTCCTTTCAAGCATATTCAGGTCTCCAGCAAATTCTTCAGACAATTAAGTTTGTGTGGACACCTGACCCCGCACAAGAGATTAGTTCTTTTTCTTCACCACCCACATATGGAGTGGTGGCAAAGAGTTCATCATTCTACGAGCTCCGTAAGAGAAAGGTGGCATTGAAGCCAGTGCACTTCGTTTCACAGAAGAGGTGATGTAGGGTAGAACCCCAGATGCCCGACCTTCACAATTGGAGGGAATCCTACAAAGAACACGACGAACACGAGGGAAAAACGAGGGGAACACAAGGGGAAACACAAGAGAAATCACTCAACCAACAAGATCTGGTCACATATATACTAGATCCTCGAACACAAAGAGTTATACACGATTCAAAGTCAACAAAGGACAATACAAAAGGTCTTCTCCGTGAGGAGGTCTTGAAGGGTCTTCCCGTGACGGGGTCTTGAATCCGCTTTGGTGATCTTCTCCGAAGAGGTCGTGAACTCCGATGGAGAAGAAACCAAGTTGATGAGCAAAGCTCTATCTCAAATATGAGCTAAACCAATGCTAACCCTATTACAGAGCTAGGGGACAAGTATATATAGTCCAAGGGGTAAGTGGAAGATACATGGGGCTAAACCCCTTTCACTGCGCGCAGGTGTGGCAGTTGTACCGGTCATGGGGGCGGTTGTACTGCTAGGAGCTCAGGTGCGTGTTCCTGGAGGTGTTCTCGGAAGGGGGTAGCAGTTGTACCAGTGTTTGGAGCGGTTGCACCGATCTTTTGGCTGTTACGGGGACAAACTGGTGCTATACCGGTCTTGCACCGCTCGATTACAGAAGCTGGACCGGTAGTTGGGCGGTAGTCGAGCGATTGTACCGCTCGGGTGGTTGTGGGGCGGTACATGGGTGGTTGTACTGGTCCTTCTGGGCTGGGCAGATTGTCTTCATGCTCTCGATGTCCATCCGGCATCGTAACTTCTCCTTGGTTGCTTCCTTGGTACCTAAGCACACAAAGCATCTCCATTTGAGGTAGTAGCCATGTGTCAAGTGGGTCAAAGGGGAGTTCAACAAGGAGAGAGTTAACCTCATTTTCGATAGCTCTCGCACGGGCTCTTGTCATTGGTCCAAGTGGTGTCGTGGGAGACGAAGGTAGGTCCATGGGGATGACCGTAGGATGCTCCGCATCATCTCCCCCCCCCTGCTAGGAAAGATCCAACCTCGGATCGAAAGCCTCATCACCATGGTATGGAGAGAGATCCTTGATGTTGAAGATGTAGCTCACGTTGTACTTGTCGCATGGGAGATCGATCTTGTATGCATTGTTGTTGTAGCGTGCTAGCACCTTCAATGGTCCGTCGGCTCGAGGTATAAGATTTGACTTGTGTTTGTTGGGGAAGCGTTCCTTGCGAAGGTGTAGCCACACGAGATCTCCAACACCGAAAATCATGGGTTGCTTGTTGATGGTGAGCTTGGTCGCGAGTCGTTGTACTTGGTGTCGGTGTCAAAACCGGCAGATCTCAGGTAGGGGGGCCCAAGCTATGCGTTTAAGGACCAATGGTAACAGGAGGCCAGGGGAAATGATATTTACCCAGTTTCGGGCCCTCTTAATGGAGGTAAAGACCCTACTCCTGCTTGATTATAATTATCGAGTATGAAGATTACAAAAGTTGATCTACCTCAAGATCATAATGGCTAACCCTAGATGTCTAGCCTACGAAGATTCCAATGATGATGAAAGTTTCCCACTACAGACTAACCCCTCCAGTTTATATACACACGGAGGGTGGTCTAGGGTTTGTACAAGGTCGGTTCATCAGGTAAGGAAACCTCCAGACTCTATTCTTGCCTTTCACGTATTGAGAACTCCCTTCTGGACACGGTAGGTAATCTTCAGCTTGATCTTGTACGGCCCATGCAACCCGACCCATACTCTTGGGCCGGACACGTGAGGACCCCGAACCCAGGACTCCCTCAGTAGCCTCCGAACTTGCCTTCAATGACGATGTAGTATGCGGGTGTAAATCTTCGCCTTTGCAAGGCGAGTTCTCCATTGTATTCCGAATTGAAGATAGTCCGACATTGGCTTTCGCATCCAGTCTTTATGATTCCTTCCTGCCGTCGCCTCGGTTTCCATGCGTTCGAGTGAATGCGAACGGTCCGTTATCCCTGTATTTAATATTCCTGACAGGCACAAGTCGCGCCTATAAAACAAGGCGAGATCTTCGAAATGCCATCCCGCACCGCACCAAAAGCAACGGTTGCATACCACGGTAAATCAAACCATGGCGAGTGCCCTGGCTCCTCTTTGCATCCTCATGGCCCTCAAGAAGGGGACTGGCAAAGTTGCTCTGTGTCCCACCTCCAGCTCAGTCGGCTCCAAACGCAAGGATACCTTCCTCCCTCGGATCTAATCTCTGTACGGGCGGGGTGAACTACCATAGGTGCTAATGCATTGGTGGAGAATTTCGCCAATCCTAGCCAAGGGGAGAGGGTATGCTTCACCTCATTCCTTTTGAGGGGCGTGGGATTCCTGATCCATCCCTTCCTTAGGGGCCTACTAGAACACTACGAGATCCAGTTGCACAACCTCACACTAGGTTCTATTTCACATATTTCGGGCTTCGTCGCCCCTTGCGAATTGTTTTTGGGTTGCGAGGCTCACTTTGAACTATGGAAAAAGTTCTTCTGCCTCATCCCCCGCCATCAGGGCGGCAGGTCTATTTTTGAAGTGGGCGGTGCCGAAGTATGGTGTATAGCCAGATCCTACCCAGTCGGGACTCCGAAGAAGGGATCTGCCGAATGGTCTTCGTGATGGTTCTATATCGATGATGTACCTCTTCTGGACCCTGTTCGACGCGGGCTGCCAGAATTTTCCAGTGCCCCCTTGAAGAAGCTAAATAGCTGGCGTCCCAAATCCCCTGCTCAGGAAGACAATGCGGGGGTGATGAGATTGGTAAACAAGGTCAAGGCACTGACCTATTCCGGACTCTCCATAGTGGAAGTTATGGCTATTGTGATACAGAGATGCATCCAGCCACTTCAATCCAGGGTAACTCCCTTATGGAACTATAACAGGGAGGACGACGCATCCCGCTATAGGCGAAAGGGTTCGGATAGTCATGCCGCGTTAGCCGCAGCACTGGCTGACTTTTATAAAGGAGAAGAAGAAGATTTCATTATTTTAAATTGCCGAGAGGCATACTCCATGTATACTCCTATTGAATGGGTAAGTTTTCTAACCATTCAATGCTTTTTTACCCATTAGGATTCATTGACCGAATACCCTGGCTATATTTTTTAAAATAGTCATGGAGGCAAATTGTCGAGAAATTTAACTGCCCCACCCCCTAGCCAGAGGATCATAATCGGAATGAAGACCCTGGATTCCATGAGGATCCGGACATATTTGTAGAGTTCGATAATGGAGTCTACTATCAGGCGGGCCTTGACGGCTCGGAGGTGGCCATTATGGCTGACTACCCTGACCTCTACCCCTTCGTGAAGGTATGTATTCGGAAATTGTATTTTCAGGGAGGAGGTATACTTATGCTCGTCTCTTCATCCTCCGCATTGGACCATGTTACGCAGGATCGGCGCTCAGCGAGCCGTACTCAGGGGAGGGCAGCCAAGAAAAGGTCAGCCTCTTCGCGAAAAGGTCATGCAAAGCGAAAGGAGAGCGGCAGCACCACTGAACCCGCTCTAACATCGAAAAGGTATACCCCTCTTTTTAATATTCGGTCGCAAAGATGGACTGTCATTCAAATCCTTCTTCTATCATCGCAAGAGGGGTATACGGTGAACCGCGAGTAAGATTCCAGCCACACGAGCTGCGGCTAATCTGGCGCCAGAGATACCGATCGGGCCGGGGGCGCATGCTGATGTGGCATAGACTCGTTCATCTCACGGAGAGCCGGATGAGATGTCCGTGACCAACTCCAAAGTCGAGAGTGCGATGAACCATCGTCCCTAGAAACCTTGCACGCCCATCCCTTAACGGATCCGGAGTTTAATGCCCTAAGCACTGTAGGTGCATATATCCGAATGCCCGGGATGGACTCATCGGGGTCGTTCGCCTGCTCTCAAAGGATATGAAGGTACAAGTCTTTATGAACTTAGTAGATAGATAGTAGTAGCCCCCGAGACAAAAGCGGGTGGGCAAAACCGATTTAAAGATCGTTTGATGACCAAAGGTTCTCAAGGAGAAGAACAGTGCATTGACCCAGGAGCTTGAGACAAGCCGGACACAGCTAAACGCCGTTGTCTCCGAGCTTGAAGAAATAAAGAGTGCCCAATGTTTTATGGCAACGATAAGAAACTGGAAGAAGAAGTGAGGAAACATGTCGAAGAGATAAAGAGCTTGAACGCTCAACTCTTAGAGGCCCAACAAGAAAACCAGAAGCTGAAGGGCGGCATATTCGGCATGTCTTGTGAACAGTCCGGATTATTGATAGGGTCATATAATGCGGTATATGATAGTTCGGTTGATACAGGTATGTTGACCGGCCGCCCCGAGGAGCAAATGCTTGTCCTATAGAGCGACATTCTGAAGGAGCTGGCAAAGCTGCACAAGCATGCTCGGAAGGCTATGAAGAATATGGCCAAAGCCTTATGGCTTTCCGATGTCCCTCCAGAAAGTATGGAGGGGTTAGCTGATCTATTCAAAGGTGCCCAGCGTCGGTTCGAGCTGTGGAAGACATCTGCGTGCCGTGAAGGCGATCGAGAGGCGTGGGCCATGGTGAAGACACGCTATACTGGTTGACCCGAACCATATGGCCAGAGTTGGACAGCGGGGACCGTATGGGAAGGAAATTCCCGTAAGCCTGGTATACGACCAAGTAATGACAGCGGCGAAATTTTTGCAACAGGATTGAAAATTGGATAGTCTACTAGATGGCATAGAAAGAGAGTGAGCATTCGATTCGATGTACCCATGTACTTTATGACCGAACTTATCTCCTGCCGAACTGTATGAAAATTTTGTCATCGCAGACCTTCGGCTTCTACCTCCGAACCAAAAAGTTGGAGTACTTTGTTTGACTAGGAAATATTTAGTTGTCGGAAACCAGGCAATCCGGCCATATTGCTCAAACAGACAAAATGTGTTTGGCGGAGTTATGTTATATTACTATTTAACGTAAGAAACATCTTCCAAGAACAATAGTTCCATTAAGGGTTCCTTTTCTTTGACTGGGCTTGTATCTGAAGTACGGATAGCCACTTTTATGCGTTTTTCTGAAAACATCATGTTGAATATGTGCCGCTCAATTATTCCCTTAAGAACACTAGCTTTCGGCTTCACCCGTGTGAGGTACAGGGTCGGATAACCCGGTTGTAACAATCGCAGAGGTGCTCCCTTTACACCCTAGCCGAACAATCGGGAACGTAGGGTATAAGCACAGGAGTGAGAAAACCCAGCTTGGCAAAAACTTAAGTCATAGAGGTGCATAAAATGGCAGAAGCAACAGATAGTATGGACACAAGAAGCTTGTAAGCTTTTCAATCAAATGCTTCTTTTAATCTATGGTGGTAAGTATACATTTAAAGATGCATACTCCCAACAATGTGGTTTATCCGAACATACAATTTAAGGAGAGAAAGGTAAAAAGGGTAAAAGGAAAAGAGAAAATGAAAAAAAAACTAGTTTAAACTAGGACCTAAGGAGGCCGAATTATGCGTAGAATCTTCGGAGCCGGGCGGGGTTCCATGGGTTCGGCTCATGGCGATTATCCTCTGCATTGCGAAGGCGATAGGCTCCTCCAGTAAGGACTTCATAAATTATGAAGGGGACCTCCCATTTGGGATTGATCTTATCCTTTTTCTTCTCTGGGAGGCATAGAACAAGTTCTCCGACGTTGTATGTTTTGGCCCGCACTTCTCTACTTTGGTAACGCCTGGCCTGTTGTTGATAGAATGCTGAACGGGCCTTGGCAACATCGTGCTCCTCTTCAAGTCCATCTAGGTCGTCCTACCGATCTAGTTCGGCTTCTTTCTCTTCGTACATGCGCACTCTATGTGAGTCATGAATAATATCACAGGGCAATATGGCTTCTGCGCCGTACACCATAAAGAGAGGTGTATATCCGGTCATTCGATTGGGCGTGGTCCGGAGTCCCCAGAGTACGGAATCGAGTTCCTCAACCCAGTGCTTATCTGATTCTCGTAAAGAGCGCACTAGTCTGGGCTTAATACCACTCATGATCAGACCATTGGCCCATTTGGCTTGGTCATTCGTTTGAGGGTGGTATACAGATGCATAGTCGAGTTTAATGCCCAACTTAGCACACCAGGTTTTCACCTCATCAGCTGTGAAGTTAGAGCCATTATCAGTGATGATAATGTGCGGGACACCATAACGGTGGACTACGCTGGATATAAAGTCGATCACTGGTCTGGCCTCAGCTATTTTGACTGGTTTGGCTTCTATCCTTTTAGTGAATTTATCCACCAAGACCAGTATGTATTTCTTTTTGTGGCTTCCCCCTTTAAGGGGTCCGACCATGTCAAGCCCCCAGACCGCAAAGGGCCAAGTAATGGGGATTGTTCTTAATGCGGTGGGAGGCATGTGGCTCTGATTGGCGAAATGTTGACAACCCACACAACGTTGGACAAGGTCTTGAGCGTCAGCTCGAGTCGTAGGCCAAAAAAAGCATGTCCAGAATGCCTTGCGTACAAGGGCGCGGGCTGCAGCATGATGGCTGCCGAGACCGGCATGTATTTCTGCCAAGAGCTTCCTTCCCTCCTCTTCGGGGATACACCTTTGAAGGACTCCGGTTGTACTTCTTTTATATAGTTCGCCTTCATGCACTTTGAAGGATTTGGAGCGCCAAACTATGCATCACGCCTCGTTTTGATCATCGGGGAGCTCTTGCCTATTGAGGTAGGACAAGTACGGTTCAGCCCAAGGGGCAATAACTGCCATGATCTCATGAGCCGAGGGTGTTATCTCGGTATTCAAACCTCCAACGTTGTCTGCATTGTGTTCGGCGGTTTGGGGTGTGATCAGGTCTGCATTGCGAATGCCGCTCTCACCTTGCCACACCACAGATGGCTTAAAGAGACGCTCCACAAAGGTGTTGGGTGGTACGGGGTCGCGTTTAGCGCCCATACGAGCAAGGATGTTGGCTGCCTGACTACTTTCTCGGGTGACATGATGGAACTCGAGTTCGTCGAATCGAGCTGACAGTTTTAATATGGCGTTTCGATATGCCATCATTTTTGGGTCCTTTGCATCGAACTCTCCATTGACCTAAGAAATTGCGAGGTTTGAATCACCGTGCACCTCCAAGTGTTCTATGCCCATGGAGACATCCATGCGAAGACCGTGTAGTAGCGCCTCGTATTCGGCTGCATTATTAGAGTTTCTATGCATAATTTGCAATACGTAACGGACTGTGTCCCGGTGAGGGATGTGAGGATTACGCCAACCCCCAGTCCGGCCAGCATTTTGGAGTCGTCGAAATACATAATCCAATTAGAGTATGCGGCTTCCGTCCATTCGGCTATAAAGTCGGCCAATACCTGGGATTTAATAGCCCGACGTGGCTTGTATATTATTTCGAACGGTAATAGCTCGATGGCCCATTTGGCTATGCGGCCAGTGGCGTCCCTGTTGTTAATGATGTCATTCAGTGGCACTTCAGATGCCACTATGACCAAACACTCTTGGAAGTAGTGCTGAAGTTTGCGGGATGCCATCAAGATTGTGTAGGCTATCTTTTGATAATGCGAGTATCGGGATTTGCAAGGTGTAAGGACCTCCGATACATAGTAAACTGGTTTTTGGGTGGGGAATTTATGTCCCTCCTCCCCTCGCTCGACAACGAGGACGACACTAACTACTTTGTTAGTTGTTGCAATGTATAATAACATAGGCTCTCCAACGCCAGGTGCGGCCAAGATTGGGTTGCTTGCGAGAAGGGCCTTGATTTCTTCCAATCCGACTGTGGCTGCGTCCGTCCATTTGAAGTTGTCTGTGCGGCACGGTAGCTTGTATAATGGCAATGCTTTTTCTCCTAATTTGGACTTAAAGCCGTGACACACCCAACTAGTTTCTGGACCTGCTTTAGGTCTGTTTGCGTGGCCAATTGTGACAGAGCTCGGATCTTGGCTGGGTTTGCCTCAATTCCTTTATGGGAAACAATAACCCTAGCAACTTTCCGGCCAGAACTCCGAAGACATATTTTCTGGATTAAGCCGGATGTCATATGTTCGGAGATTGTCGAAGGTGAGGCGAAGGTCATCCACCAGTGACTCGACGTGTTTTGTTTTGATGACCACATCGTCCACGTATGCTTCGACTGTTTTTCCTACTTGCTTTTCCAGTTTGAATCATTTGATGGAAGGTAGCCCTAGCGTTTTTGAGTCTAAAGGGCATAGTATTGAAGCAGAAGGGGCTGTAAGGGGTGATGAATGTGGTTGCAGCCTGGTCCGATCCCTTCATCTTGATCTGATGGTATCCGGAATAGCCATCGAGGAAACACAAAGAATCGTGTCCCGCGGTTGCATCAATTATTTGGTCGATGCGGGGCAATGGGAAGGGGTCTTTAGGGCAAGCCTTGTTGAGGTCCTTGAAGTCGACACACAGGCGCCACGATTTGTCCTTTTTAGGTACCATGACCAGGTTGGCTAACCAATCTGGATGTTTGATTTCCCTAATAAACCCAACCTCTAGTAACTTGGCTAGCTCTTCTCCCATGGCCTGACGCTTGGGTTTGGAGAATAGCCGTAGTGTCTGCTTCACGTGTTTGAATCCCTTGATTATATTGAGACTATGTTCGGCCAGTCTTCGTGGGATACCAGGCATGTCTGAAGGGTGCCAGGCGAAAATATCCCAATTCTCGCGTAGGAAGGCGCGTAGGGCAGCATCCACTACCAGATCCAGCTATGCTTCGATAGACGCTGTTTTATTAGGGTCTGTCGGGTGCACTAGGAACTTTACTATTTCTTCTGCTGGCTTGAAAGAGGTGGACATGGATCTTTTATCAAGGATCACATCGTCCCTATCAACTATATCTCGTAAGGTAGTTAATTCTTCTGTCGCTAGGGCTTCAGATAGTGCCTCGAGGGCCAAGGATGTTGTTTTGTTTTCGGCACGAAGGGCTTTGTCTGGGTCGCGCGAGATTGTGATGATTCCATTAGGGCCGGGCATTTTGAGCTTCATGTACCCATAATTGTGTATAGCTTGAAAGCATGCAAAGACGTCCCGGCTGAGGATAGCGTGATACCCGTTGTTAAAGGGGACCACATGGAAGAGCAATTCTTCGGATCTATAGTTTTCTGGTGTACCGAACATCACATCCAGTTTGATTTTTCCAGAGCAGTGTGCCTCTCGACTGGGGATAATACCTCGAAAGGTGGTGTTGCTTTGCTCGATTCGTGACCTATCCATTTGCATCTTGTCGAGTGTGTCCTCATAGATGAGGTTAAGTCCACTACCGCCGTCCATGAGTACTTTGGTAAGCCGGAAACCATCAACGAGGTGGTTTAGTACCAAGGCGACAGGTGCTCGGATGGACCGAGCCTTTGGTTCCTCTTCGGCCGTAAAGGTTATCGCCATGTCATTCCATGGGCTCAGTGCGGTAACTTGATGGACTTCAGTAAGGTCGTGGAGCGCCCATTTACGCCGGTTGTTAGAAGAGAAAGTCTCGAAGACTGATAGGATGTTAAAGTTGTCCCTCTCCGGTGAGTATCCTTCTGGAGTTTTGGTGAGGATGGCCTCTCCACTTTTTGCTACCTGTCAGAGTAACCAGCATGCCCGGAGGTTATGAGTTGGGACTGTGTGCGGAGTAGTATGGATCGGGCAGGGTTTATCCAATAGTTTGTCAAGAACGGACCTATGTCCCGTAAAGGGCTTGTTTTTCCTGCCCATAGCCCGATGGTTGGGTGACGCGCCGGGGTATATTCTTTTAGCCTGGGCTGCATACTGCATCGAGGTGGCAGGCTCCAGTTGAGTTTTCTGGGCCCTCCATATGCTTTCCATCGCACAGTACTTTTGTACTACATGCGATAATTCCATGAAGCTCTGTATGTGGCGACGGTCGAGGGCTTTCAATATCCCTTCGTCTATACAGTTACGGCGGAATACCGAAACCACGTCGTCGTCCAGACAGTCCTTGATCTTGTTTTTAACAAGCAGGAAACTAGCCCAAAAGTGGTGGACCGTTTCCTGGGGCTGCTACCGCACATACATTAGGTCGTATATATCTAGAGGACCTGAGTTGCTTGGAGAGTATAGACTATGGTGGGTGGGTGGATTAAATTTTAGATCTTGTCCCACGTCCGTGTTCGGAGCCGTATGTCTTCTGAAGTGACCGGTTCGGGTCCGGTTGAGCGCGAAGGCTCATGCAATCCTACAGCTGAACCAAAGTCTGGCTGGAGTAAAGTCCCTTCCAAAGGGGAAGTATCCGGCTCAGGGGATTTGGGGACCCAAACATACTTGGTCCTCAACATGGGGGGGAGAGTCATCAGTGGCCGGTTCCTCGATGATCGCCACGAAGTGGGTGATCGGTGGTTGATTAATTTCCCTCTAGTCAGGCTTGAGCCCGATCAGATCATAGTCCGTTGAGACCCCCAGGGCGGCGATGCGGTCTACCAGTTCGTTTGAAGACGAAATATCTGCCGAATCCAATTTCTCAGAGTACTTGGGGCCAATGCAAGGACGGTGTTCGGCAACCATGGGAGGAGTTGTGGGCTCGATGGCCGCGCGGGCCCTCATGGTAAAACTGCCAAGCCGGAGGGTCTTCCCCGAAGCCAGTCACCCTCCGAAAGTGATAATGTCATTGATGACTACGCGAGCCATGGACCGCTTTCTGCAGACAGCACAGCAGAGCTCTCAATGAAAGCACCAATGTCAGTGTCAAAACCGGCAGATCTCGGGTAGGGGGGCCCAAGCTATGCATCTAAGGACCAATGGTAACAGGAGGCCAGGGGACACGATATTTACCCAGGTTCGGGCTCTCTTAATGGAGGTAAAACCCTACTCCTGCTTGATTATAATTGTCGAGTATGAAGATTACAAGAGTTGTTCTACCTCGAGATCGTAATGGCTAGCCCTAGATGTTTAGCCTATGAAGATTCTGATGATGATGAAAGTTGCCCTCTACAGACTAACCCCTCTAGTTTATATACACACACCAGAGGGGGGTCTAGGGTTTGTACAAGGTTGTTTTATCAGGTAAGGAAACCTTCGGACTCTATTCTTTCCTTTCATGCATTGAGAAGTCCCATCCGGACATGGTAGATAATCTTCAGCTTGATCCTGTACTGCCCATGCAACCCGGCCCATACTCCTGGGCCGGACACCTGAGGACCCCCGAATCTAGGACTCCCTCACTTGGCGCTCGATGGTGTTCCTTGTATCTTCATGCATCTTCTTGAGGTAGGTCACTCGTGTACTCGCGTCCATGTTGATGCGCTCTTGTAGAGGTAAAGGGAGAATGTCCAATGGGGACAACGGGTTGAAACCATAGACGACATCGAAGGGGGACTTGCCGGTAGTTGAATGTCTTGCTTGGTTGTAGGCGTACACGACGATGGGTAGACACTCCTCCCATGCCTTGATGTTTCTCTTGATCAACACGCGTAGTAGAGTGGAGAGCTTACAGTTCATCACCTCCGTTTGGCCGTCGGTTTGAGGGTGGTATGCCGAAGAAAACAATAGCTTGATTTAGAGCTTGGCGCATAGAGTCTTCCAAAAGTAACTTAAGAACTTGATGTCGTGGTCCTTTGGTACTCCATGTAATTGCAAGATTTCCCTACAAAAAAGATTTGCAATATGTGAAACATCGTCTATCTTGTTGCATGGGATAAAATGAGCCATCTTAGAGAATTGGTCCACAACAAAAAACACGGAATCTTTTCCATTTCTAGTTCTAGGCAAACCAAGCACAAAATCCATGCTAATATCTTCCCATGGATGATATGGAATTGGAAGGGGCATGTAAAGACTATGGGATTGAGCTTTTGACTTAGCTTTGCGACATGTAGAGCATTGGTTGGTGAAGCATGAGACATCACGGAACATCTTGGGCCAAAAGTAGTTCTTGGAGAGCATGGAGAATGTGTTGTCAC
Organism: Triticum aestivum; assembly: GCF_018294505.1. Taxonomy (NCBI): domain Eukaryota; kingdom Viridiplantae; phylum Streptophyta; class Magnoliopsida; order Poales; family Poaceae; genus Triticum; species Triticum aestivum. The sequence goes on along the minus strand of NC_057801.1, from coordinate 359,158,611 downwards.
GTCCAAAGTGTCTCAATGGTCCTCCTCCATGAGCCTCTTGCAAAAGTAACAAACGAAGAGAAGACTCGGGGATACATAGTTTGTTAGCTCTCATAAGATAATCATCCTTTAGGTAATAGCGTTCCCAAGACGTATGCATCAAACATTTGGCACAAGGAATAGCAAAAGTATGATCATGCACATATAAATATTTTATGTGCTCAAATCCAATGACATTCAATTCAAGTTTAGTGACAAGCATGCATATGCGGGAAAGAGCATCCGCTACCACATTTTCCTTACCTTTGATGTACTTGATGACATAAGGAAATGACTCAATGAATTCACTCCACTTAGCATGACGCTTGTTCAACTTAGTTTGACCCTTAAGATACTTAAGTGTTTCATGATCGGCATGAATGATAAATTCATGAGGGCAAAGATAATGTTCCCATTCGCGCAAAACTCGCACCAAAGTATAGAGCTCTTTGTCATAGATGGCATAATTGACTTGCACTCCGGAAATTTTCTCACTAAAGTATGCTATGGGCCGCACACCTCCTATGACATTACCACTAGCATCGCAATGAATTTCAAAAGGTTTGTCAAAGTTGGGTAATGCAAGCACGGGAGCATGAGTAAGCAAATTCTTAAGCTCATTAAATGCGGTATCTTGGGATGGTCCCCAAACAGATGGCGCATTCTTCTTACTCAAAGCATGCAAAGGTGAAGCAATGGTGCTAAAATCCTTCACAAATCTACGATAGAAACCGGCTAAACCCAGAAAACTACACACTTGTTGCAAGTTGGTTGGTTGGGGACAAGTTTTAATAGCATTGATCTTAGATTCATCTACATGAACACCCTTAGAAGACACAACAAAACCCAAGAAAACAAGCTTATCAACACCTGATGAGGACATGACTACCTTGGATATGACCAAAAATATTGCATATATGCATATTTGTCAGGTGATTTCTAGTGCAAACTATTCAATAATCTATTTATGTTATCCAGAACAAAAATACTTCACACACTTTTGTGTTTTGTCTAATTGCAGGTGTATGGGACATTTGTACAATCCACATATGAAGATAAGGAAGAAAGAGATGTTTATTTGCTGTCCAAAAAGTTCTCTCACGTCACTTTTGGCCCAAGAGAAGATAGAGTCCAAGTCTCTCACGTTCTGGATTCAGATTCGGACTGCACAGACATACCTGACTCAAAACGCACACAAGTTTTTCATACGGACTCCGAATTGGGTGATTCTTTTTTTGTTGGAAACTAGATTTCGTGCACTTTCCAACCCAATTGGAATCACCTTCCAATTCGTCCGGAGCGTTGAGTTGTGGACGAAACAATCTGATGCTGCAGCAGAATCCGAGTCAAACAACAAGTCCAAAGGTGTTGCATCACCTCCACTTGGGCCCATTGGCCTTGTACGACCTAGGGTTCGTTTTAGGCTGCCTTGGGACGTCCTCCCACCTCCTTGGCCGCCACCCCTTTCTCCTATATAAGTAGATCCATCTAGTAGCTTTTCCTGGGGATTTGTTTAGTTAAAAGTTAGCCATTGCAACTTCGTGTACTTCGTTTGTGTCCAACGACCAGACCAAGACCGCTTACGGATCCCCACCTTTATCAATACTTCATATATACTCGCAATATTCAGATTGCTTTTATCATATTCTTGCTTGTTCTTCGATTGCTTGCAGGAATAGACCTTCGTGGTCAGGCTGACCGTGCTTTCGGCATCGTCAGTAACCTCAGGAGATTGGTTTAGCGATTGCTAAGGCGCAACGTCGTGCACGTTTGTAGTCGGATCGTCAAAGTCGTCTCCACCAAATCGATAGTTATCATCTCATCGAAAGATCGGGACACCCTCGCCTCTATCAAGTGGTATCAGTTTTCAGGTTGCTCGGTGAGAATTTCCAGTTTTCCTAGATTAGATTTACTTTCTTACCTATTGTCCAAGAAAAAGCCACAAAAAAGAGTTAGATCTATTCATCCTTGGTCCAAGCCAGTCTGAGCCTTTGCAATTTTCTTTTCATTGCTTGCACAGTTGAATTATCGGTTGCATCGTCGTGTCGAGTTGCTGGTCTTAGTGTCTAGTTCGTTTAGAGTTTCGAGTTCTGTTCATATTAGTCACGCCACCGCTGCATCATTATCTCTTCCGCTGTCCACCACCCATCCATCAATTTCCACCACGTGCTACCCACCATTCATTGTCATAATAATAGTTGAGATCGTTCACATCTTCACTTGATCCAATCTGCATCTTATCTAGTTTGTTTTGGAAAGAGGGAGAAAAAAAGAGAGAAAAAAAGAGAAAAAAAGGAGAAAAAAAAGTCAGAGAGAAAAAAAGGAGAGAAAGAAAAAAAAGTGTGAGGAAAAAAAAGAGAGAAGAAAAAAAACAAAAAAATCGGCACAAACTTTTTCAGAGGAAAGTTGGAGACAAAGTTGTTGATATATCCTGCTTGGCTGTTGTTTCACCTCATTATCTTTACTGCCGTTGTGATCTTCACTTATATCTTGTTGTCCAGAGCTACTTAGTATCCTTCATTGATGCTAGTTGTGCTACGACGTGACCTCATTAGTGTTCTAGGCTCGCGTCTCTAGTCCGGTCTAGCCTAGGACCAGCACAGTACCGTCGTTGAGCGTTTATTTAACATTGCATCTTTGAATTGATTATTGCTAATCTTTTGCTACCATATATAGCCAACCCAGCTCCACATATTTCTACACCGTGTATACGTACGCTCCCCTGGCAATCGCTTTACTCAATATTCTGAGTTACTTGACACCGCTGGTTGCCGATCACCGCCTGCTGCATGGTAAGAACTTGTAAGACATTGATATTTGCTTTACTGTGAGCGTTTTACCACCACATCCTAGTAGTTATAGGAACATTATTTTTGGGTTTTGTTTCTTGTTCTACTAATCATGACAGGATCCAGAGTCAATTCATGGGCTTTGTCGATCGCGGGAGACGTGCCACCACCTTTGCAAATACCACAACCGTCACGAGAGGTGCACAAACATCCAAATGCACATGCTCAGGTTAATGTATCTATACCACCATTTAATGGTCGTTTTAAACCTGCTTTATATATTGAATGGGAGTTCGACATAAAAAATATATTTGCTTCCCATAATTTCAATGAACATAAAAAGGTTAAGGTTGCGGTTGGTTCTTTCACTGGTTATGCTTTGGTTTGGTGGAGTGAATATTGTCGGTTACACCCTGATTATATACCTACTACTTGGGATGATTTGAAACTTGCCATGCGACATACTTTCGTCCCTGCTTATTATACTCGTGACATGATTAAGAAGTTGCAACACTTAAAACAAGGTAGTGAAACTGTAACAAAATATTATGATGATTTACAAACTACCTTGTTGCATTCCTCTTTAGAAGAAAGTGAAGATGATTTTATGGATAGATTTTGGGGAGGATTAAACCGTGATATTCAAGAGATACTAATTCATGAAGAGTGTTATCCTATGGACCATTTGTTTCATCTTGCTTGCAAAGCTGAACAGGAAATAAAACGACGTGTTGGCCACGAGGAGAACAAGCGCACGGTGCACATTCCAAGAGTTGATATGATTGTTCCTTCAACTACTAGGCATACTATGACAACCACACCCGTTGTTGTCAGGACTACATCACCTCCACCATGTGACACATCGCCCCCGAGAGTGGCTACATCATCTGAGTTGATCATAAGAGGTAATGACAAAGGTACTGATCTTCCATCTCTACATGATAATGATGAATGCCTTGTCAATTTGAATGCACCATCTGATGAGCTACCCACTACTTTGATCACACCACCTATTTTAGAGGACTACGTTGATAATTTGACTTTGCCATGTGATCAAACAACTGAAAAACCAACAATTTTGAGTGCACCCATTGAATTAACTATTGATGCAAAAGAACCAATGTTTAATCATTTTGATATGACCTCTAATCTTGCTGATGATTCTGTGTTGAATGACTTATTGCATGTTTGCTTATTTAAGCATGTTGTAGCATGTAAATTTGATGCAAGTAAGGTTTATTCACCAATGTTGGGATGGTTTAATGATGAACATTGTCAATCTTTTGAAATGAATAAGAGCTTCACTTATATGTGCAAACTGAGTTGCAATATTTTCATGCCTTCTACTTCTTGTGCTAATTTTTTGGCTTTAGATTTTATGAACTATGCAAGTTACCCATCTATTCATGTGTCATATATGCAAAAATCAAGGGAAGTAAAAATGGATGACATATACATATACAACATGTACACCTTGTCTCTTTTGTTAGCCACATTTCAAATTAAGCAACGCCGAGGACGGCTTTATTTTCAAGAAGGGGAGGATGATGAGGACATGACTACCTTGGATATGACCAAAAATATTGCATATATGCATATTTGTCAGGTGATTTCTAGTGCAAACTATTCAATAATCTATTTATGTTATCCAGAACAAAAATACTTCACACACTTTTGTGTTTTGTCTAATTGCAGGTGTATGGGACATTTGTACAATCCACATATGAAGATAAGGAAGAAAGAGATGTTTATTTGCTGTCCAAAAAGTTCTCTCACGTCACTTTTGGCCCAAGAGAAGATAGAGTCCAAGTCTCTCACGTTCTGGATTCAGATTCGGACTGCACAGACATACCTGACTCAAAACGCACACAAGTTTTTCATACGGACTCCGAATTGGGTGATTCTTTTTTTGTTGGAAACTAGATTTCGTGCACTTTCCAACCCAATTGGAATCACCTTCCAATTCGTCCGGAGCGTTGAGTTGTGGACGAAACAATCTGATGCTGCAGCAGAATCCGAGTCAAACAACAAGTCCAAAGGTGTTGCATCACCTCCACTTGGGCCCATTGGCCTTGTACGACCTAGGGTTCGTTTTAGGCTGCCTTGGGACGTCCTCCCACCTCCTTGGCCGCCACCCCTTGCTCCTATATAAGTAGATCCATCTAGTAGCTTTTCCTGGGGATTTGTTTAGTTAAAAGTTAGCCATTGCAACTTCGTGTACTTCGTTTGTGTCCAACGACCAGACCAAGACCGCTTACGGATCCCCACCTTTATCAATACTTCATATATACTCGCAATATTCAGATTGCTTTTATCATATTCTTGCTTGTTCTTCGATTGCTTGCAGGAATAGACCTTCATGGTCAGGCTGACCGTGCTTTCGGCATCGTCAGTAACCTCAGGAGATTGGTTTAGCGATTGCTAAGGCGCAACGTCGTGCACGTTTGTAGTCGGATCGTCAAAGTCATCTCCACCAAATCGATAGTTATCATCTCATCGAAAGATCGGGACACCCTCGCCTCTATCAACACCAAAAAGGCATTTGTCCATATTAGCATAAAGGCGCTCTTTCCTAAGGGTTTGTAACACGGTTCTAAGATTGGTGACATGATGTTTGAGATATTTGCTAAATACAAGAATATCATCAAAATAGACCACAAGTACACCAATATAGGGTCGAAGAACAAAATGCATGACCCGCATGAAAGTATTGGGTGCTTTGGATAAACCCATTGGCATAACTAGCCATTCGTATAAGCCAAATTTGGTCTTAAATGCGGTTTTCCATTCATCACCTTCTTGGATGCGTATTTGATAGTAGCCACTCTTAATGTCAATCTTAGAGAAAATGGTGGCTCCGTTAAGCTCATCAAACATATCATCTAGGCTTGGAATAGGGTAACGATATCTAACAGTTATAGAATTGATGGGATGACAATCGGAACACATGCGATAAGCACCGTCTTTCTTTGGAACAAGAATTACCGGAACGATACAAGGGCTCAAGCTTTCACGTACATGACCGTTGTTGATGAGTTGTTGTACTTGCCATTGGATCTCCTTAGTTTCCTCGGGTTTGACGCGGTAGGGAGTATTGTTAGGTAGAGGTGCTCCGGGGATGAGGTCGATTCAGTGTTCAATGCCTCATACTGGAGGTAGACCCGGAGGTAGCTCGTCAGGGAAAACATCTTGGAATTTCTACAAAAGAGAAGACAACACTAAAGATAGATCGTGAGAGGTGTTAGTTTTTGGTGCCTCGTCCTTGCACACAAGGACATAGTGAAGAACACTTGATGGGTTCTCACACACTTCTCTCATCTCACTTTTGGTGGCAAATAGAACTAAATTTTTCTTGTCGCTCATCGTGCAGGCACTCGATTTTGGCTTGTGGCGCTCACTCTCTTTTTGGGTGGGTCACTCTCTCACTCTTTTCTCCATGATGGTGGCTTGCTTGTCGGTGATCACTTGACTTGGAGATATAGGTCGTAGCACGTACTCCTTTCCTTTCATCTTGAAGCTATAGTGATTGGTACGCCCGTTGTGGATGACGCCACGGTCAAATTTCCATGGTCGACCAAGAAGGAGGCGGCAAACGGACATCGGGACGACATCACACTCCAAATTGTCTTCATATGCTCCAATTTTGAAGGAAACTTTGACTGTATGCTCAACTTGGATAGTGCCGGAATCGCTTAGCCATTGAACCTTGTAGGGGTGCGAGTGCTTCATCTTGACCAATTGGAGCTTTGAGCATAGTTTTTCACTTGCCAAGTTGTGACAACTCCCTCCATCGATGATGACCTCGACGGATCTTCCATTGATGCCGACCTTGGTGTGGAAGATGTGGCATCTTTAGTCTTTGTCTTGTTGATGTTGAAGAGTCAAGACCTTGGAAACAACAAGAGCGGGGCTCGAAACCTCATCACAAAAGACTTGATCATCTTCATCTTTGTTCACGCACTAGTGCATGGCCACTTTCTCAAGGGCTTCCATTTCCTCTTCACTCATGGAGTCATAGGTTCCGTCGTCGTTGAGGATCATGGTGCGCTTGTTGGTACACTCAAAGGACTTGTGGCCTCGTCCACCACATGTAAAACACTTGATGCAACTTGTCTTAACGGTCTCATCGGTAGGAGTAGATGATGAAGCTCTCGTCTTGAAGGCGCTTCTAGTAGGAGGGCGACTTAAGGTTGTCGAAGTTTTCTTGTAACTCGACTTGTTTGAGGTAGAAGGTGTTGGAGTCGTAGAAGCTTGGTTGTTGGAGAAGTTGTAGCTCTTGGAAGAGTACTTGGCATACTTGAAGTCATCTTGCACTTGACGTTCCGCTTTGGTAGCTTGATGCACTAGCTCAATGAGATTGGAGTAGGTTTGGAAGTCGGCAATCTTCTTGATGGGATGATTGAGGCCATTCAAGAAACGGGCCATAGTTTGCTCATCATCTTCCATGACATTTGCTCTTATCATGGCAATCTCCATTTCCTTGTAGTATTCTTCAACGCTCTTTGTTCCTTGCTTGAGGAGTTGGAGTTTCTTGAAGAAGTCGCGGTTGTAGTATGTTGGCACAAAGCATGCTCACATGACATCCTTCATTTGATCCCATGTGGTGATTGGTGGTTCACCTCTTGCTTCTCGGCTCTCAAGCACTTGTTCCCACCATATAAGCACATAGTCTTGGAAGTCAAGGGATGCCATAGCAATCTTCTTCTCTTCCTCATAGTTGTGCAAATGAAAGACTTGTCGCCCTTCAATGCCCATGAAAGGTACTCTTCCAGATCATTGCTTCTGTTGAACTTGGGCAGGGTGAACTTGAGCTTGCCATAGCGTTGCTCTTCATTGTGTTGGGGTCGAGGGTGATGATGATGCCCTTGATGTGGATGATTGTAACCTCATATTGCTCTTGGCATGGAGGATTTCCATAGTCATCATGCTCCTGGTGAACTTGAGGTTGTGGAGGAGCTTGTCGAGCTTGTGGAGGAGCTTGAGGAACTTGACGATGCACTCTTGCTTGGTAGCTTCGCTCTTAAATTTCTTCGCGAAGTGCTTCCTCTTGATTGCGCGTATCTCGGTTGCGGTTGGTGACGGATCGACTTGACTCTCGAAGGGCACGTTGCGCCTCAAGTGCTTGTGCTTCATGTTGTTGTTGTTGAAGACATTGAGCCTCGGCATCTTGTTTGTCTTGGTGTTGGTGCGCTCACTCTTCCTCTTGGTGACGTTGACATTGCCTTTCTTGTGCTTGTGCCAGAGTAGCTTGGTTTTGGCAACAAGGATGTGCTTGCTCGTTGAATTGCACTTGTGGATGATTGCCGCATAGAGGATTGTGAGTTGCTTGACGGTTGTGGCATGCGGCTCGACGTAGAGTGTTTGATGTCGGTGTACTTGAGCTGAAGAGGACGTCTTGCGTAGGATGGAGTGGTAGAAGAGCGGTTTAGCAACAAAGCACGAATCTCGTCCATTCTTGCATCGTTCTCTTGTTTATGTGCGCCGAGCTTGTTGTCAAAGTAGTCTCTTGTTCGTTGCTCGGAGAGTCGCAAGTCGGTAGTGAGATTGTCGATGCGGTCGCTCATTGCTTGTTGTTCTTGATGCAAAGCTCTTTGTGCACCGAAGAGGTGGGTCTTGGTGACATAGGATGACATGTCATCATCTTGCTCGATGAAGAGTGGGTTGGTAGAAGAACTTGGCCTATCCATCATTCCAAACAAATATGTAAGTGGGAGAAAGATAAGAACTTATACCAAATGTGATGAGGACATCAATACCATTGTTACACCCACAGCCCCTGCTGCTATACATACTGGACCAATTACTAGAGCTCGCGCACGCCAATTAAATTACTAGGTACTTTTGTTTCTTGGTAATGATTCTAATGTTCATGAGAATATGATGCTGCCTAAATTGGATACATTTGTTTTGCTTACAAATGAAGGGCCTAGCTTGGAGAAGAATGAACATTGGAGCAAGAACAAGCATGGAGATGATGGCATGCGCAAGGGGAACAAGAACGGAGTTACAAGTGATGATTTCAGGACGTTGAAGCCACCATAATGAGTGCATGAAGCCTTGGACGAAATATACAAGATGCTACTTCATAACTTTCGTCCAGAGGCTATTCTAGGTGATGTGTCACCTTATTATTGGGCCAGGCCCATGTAATTTTGAAATACTTGAGTATAGGTTGTTTTTAGAGTCCGTATGTGTGGGGAAACAAGAGATAGGGTTGGTTTCGGACCCCTTCCCCAAGGGCCACGAAATCCCCCCCCCCCTTCCTCCATATATACAACCCTTAGGGCATCATTAAGACTTTGGGTTTTGTTTAGATTAAAAGTTCGCCATAGCTCCAACTCCGCGTACTTCGTATCTGTTCAACAACCAGACAAAGGCGTCACAGAACCCCATCTTGATCAATAAAGCTTTCATCTTATTATTCGCAATGTCCAGATTGTAATCTCAGTTTCTTGCTTGTTCTTTGTTTGCTCGCAGGAAATAGACCCTCGTGGTCAGGTTGATCGTCCTCCGGCGTGGTCAATAACCTCTTGGAGTTGGTTTAGCAATTTCTAAGGCGCGACGTCCTCGCAGGTGCGTAGTCGGATCGTCAAAGTCTACTCCTCAGAAACTATAATCACCATCTCATCGAAAGACAGGACACCTTCGCCTCTATCAAGTGGTATCAGATTTTCAGGTTGCTCGGTGAGATTTTACAGTTTTTTGTAGTTTAGATTGAGTCTGTTTCTTCATACCTATAGTCCACGAAAAAGCCAAAAAAAGTAGGGTTAGTTCATCCTATCCGAACCAATCTGAGCCTTTGCATAATCTTTTCTGTATTTGCTTTGTTGAATTTGCGGTTGCATCGTCGTGTCAAGTTGCTGGTCTTTACGTCTAGTCTTTTAGAGTTTCGAGTTCTGTCATAAGTTGTCACGACGCCACCGCACTATCATCATCGCCCCTGCCATCTACCACCACCGCTTATCCGCCACTAATCCGTATCCATATACCATCACCAATCCGTATCCATATACCACCACTAGTTTGTATCCATATACCACCACCGCTACCATATTTTTCCATCATATATTCGCCACCAGTCCGTGCTTCACCACCCATCATATACCATCATCACCAGTCCGAGTTCCACCAGATTCATCTCCGCCACCAGTCCTAGTCCGAGTCCAGTATTTGTTCCTTTATTTCTGAGTTCCAGATTACGCGATACTATGAGACGTGACCAAGTCGGACTCCCCAACTTTTGTGCTACCCGCAGTAGAAAAATAGTTCCAGTTTCAAAAAAAGAGGAAAAAAGTGCAAAAAAAGTGAAAAAATGAGAAAAAAATCCCGAGTGTGCTCCACCCTTGATTACTTGCCGCGCCGTGATTTTGTTAGTATTCTAGGCTCGCGTCTCTAGCACGGTCTAGCCTAGGACCAGCACAGTACCATTGTTGAGCGTTTATTCAACTTTGCATCTCTGAACTGATTATTGCTGACCCTTTTTGCTACCATATTATAAGCCTTCCCAACTCCACATACATCTACATCATGTGTTTGACATCGCCTGGCCATCGCTCTATCCAAGCTTTGAGAGTCTTGACTACAACGGTTGCCAATCACCACCTGTTGCTGGGTAAGAACTGGTAAGAATTTGAGATTCGCTTGACGAGTTTGTGACACACCACCACCACTTACTAGTAGTCTGTAGGATCATATTCGTGTGTGTTTCTATTGCTGCTAACCATGGCAGGATCACAAGCCGATGAGACTGATTGGGAGAACATGACGAACAAACAGCTACATGATAAATTTCAGGAAATGATGAGTGGACAGGTGCAAGATGTGCTAAACAGATTTGAAGAGTCCATGGAGAAGATAGATGGCATTAGAAGACATTTGAAACAAAGCTCAATAACAAGTTTAATGAATTGCTCACGCGTCTTCAACAACCACCGCCGACTGCACCTGTCGCACCTCTACAACGACAACAACAACGCCCCCTTTCGAATCAGTTTGGACGAGCGAAGCGTGTTTGATGTAGGGAGGAACCCTAGGGGCCGATCTTTCACGTTTGGAGAGGATCCTATGGGGAACACGAAGAACGCGCGGAAGAACACGAGGGAAAACATAAGGGGAAAACAAGAGAAACACTCAACCAACAAGAATATGATCACACATGTGCTAGATCCAAGAAACAGATAGAGATACACGGTCCAAATCCAACAAAGGACGATACAAGCAGTGGTAGTTCATCTTCGAGAGGAGGTCTTGAATCCACGAGGGATCTTCCCGTAAAGGGGTCTTGAATCCATGGTGGATCTTCTCCGAAGAGGCCGCGGTCTCTCACGAGGAGGAGATCCGTATGGATGAGCAAAGCTCTATCTCAAATGAGCTAAGCCTTTGCTAACCCTCTCTAGGAGGAGGAGGTCTATTTATAGTCTAAGTGCAAAAGAGGGGCGAAGTGAAGGGGTACATGGGCCTCAGCCCACAACTAGACACAGCCAGGGGTCGGATGTCCGTAAGGCATCGGTCGTCCGGAGGCTCGCGGAGGTCCGGACGTCCGGAGATTCTCGGATGTCCGTAAATTCGGTTCTGTGGTCGCTGGCATGGTCGTCCGGAGGGGGCCGGTCGTCCGGAGCCTGGGAGTCGTTGGACGTCCGGTCCTGGTCGGACGTCCGGTCCTGGTCGGACGTCCGACCGCTCTAGCTTCTGCTGGCCTATTTTCCTGGGGCTGTAGCAACCTCTAGGGGTCGGACGTCCGGGCTGGGCCGGCCGTCCGGATCCTGTAGCTTCGGAAGCAGCTCTTCTTCTCGATCCTTGTACTTGGCGTCCTCGCTAGCTCGTCCGTTGGGTGTGGTGGCTCCGTGGCTTTCCTCCAAGTACCTGATCATGCATAGGACACATGTTGGAGGTAGTAGCCATGTCTCACATGTAGAAAGTGAAGGTTCGGAGAGGAGCGAGTTCACCTTGTGTCCAATGGCGTATAGTTGAGGTCTCGTCATATGTCCTCTTGGGGCTTGGAGAGTAGTCGGAGTGTACATGTGGATGAATGTGGGATGCTCCGCATCATCTTCCCCCTTGGGAAAGATCCGACCTCGGATCGTGATCCTCATCACCATGGAAACGGTTGTCGTGGATGGACTTGTAGTTGGACGGAGTTGAAGGCATTACGCAATCCAAGTACTCCAAGGTGTCTCCGGTATGTGGTACATGCAAAATGAGCAAACACAAGCGACACTTGGAAATACAATGGTTAGCGCACACAAAATGCCCATCAATTAAGCGTGAGTCCGTGTGAAGGGATAATGCATGACAAAGCGCATGAAGCTTATCAAGATGATATTTAATGATATGCAAGGCATTCATGGGATAATTAGCATGGTGCACAAAGCGACAAATTCTACCATTGTGCAAAATGATGTCATAGAGGGACTGTCGGTGTCAAAACCGGCGGATCTCGGGTAGGGGGTCCCGAACTGTGCGTCTAGGCGGATGGTAACAGGAGACGAGGGACACGATGTTTTTACCCAGGTTCGGGCCCTCTTGATGGCGGTAAAACCCTACGTCTTGCTTGATTAATATTGATGATGTGGGTTACAAGAGTAGATCTACCACGAGATCAAGGAGGCTAAACCCTAGAATCTAGCCTATGGTATGATTGTTGTTCGTCCTATGGACTAAAGCCATCCGGTTTATATAGACACCGGAGAGGGCTAGGGTTACACAGAGTTGGTTACAATGGTAGGAGATCTACATATCCGTATCGCCAAGCTTGCCTTCCACGCCAAGGAAAGTCCCATCCGGACACGGGACGAAGTCTTCAATCTTGTATCTTCATAGTCTTGGAGTCCGGCCGATGATGGTAGTTCGGCTATCCGGACACCCCCTAGTCCGGGACTCCCTCAGTAGCCCCTGAACTAGGCTTCAATGACGACGAGTCCGGCGCGCATGTTGTCTTCGGCATTGCAAGGCGGTTTCCTCCTCCGAATAATTTATAGAAGATTGTGAACACCAGGATAGTGTCCGGCTCTGCAAAATAAATTCCACATACAACCGTAGAGAGAATAATATTACACAAGTTCAATCTGCTGACGTATTTTGTGGCGTAACGTCACACCACTACCAAGCCTTCAAATTGTTTTTATTGTTCCATCTCAGCGCGTTTAGCGAGGCGGTTTCCTTGGCACGTCTTGTCGAAGCAGAGATCGTGTTCCCCTTATTCCGGGATTCCCATCAATAAGGACGTGGGTAACCCAACCGCGTCCATTGCCACGCCCCCTCCATCGAAGGCGGGTTCCAAACAATCATGGGGATGCCTCTTGGTATTCTTCCTCTTTATAATGAGACCAAGGCCCGTTCTTTTTATTCAATCCTCTATCGAATCCGCCCCTCTCCCTGAGTTCCAACACCCAGGGATCCGAATTCAGGTACCTTCGATCCTCGACAATGTCCGGTCCTGATCTACGAGGCCGGTGGATGCCCTCCTCCGTCACGGAGGAGGACGTGCTAAAGCTGAGAGATGCCAGGTACTTAACCTACGAGATTTCGCATAGGCTGCCTGCCCGAGGGCAAGTTATCCCAACTCCCGAGCCTGGCGAGATCGTCGTGTTCATGTCTCACTTTCGTCGGGGTTTAGGCTTCCCGACGGATCCCTTCATGAGGGGGCTCATGTTTTACTATGGGCTGGAATTCCACGACCTGGCTCCGGAGTCCATCCTCCATATCTCATCATTCATTGTCGTCTGTGAAGCCTTCCTCCGCACTACCCCTCACTTCGGCTTATGGCTCAAAACCTTCAACGTGGAGCCGAAGATGATTGAGGGGCGTTAGGCAGAGTGCGGCGGGGCGGTTATAAGCAAGAGGGCCAAAGCTCCATGGCCCAAGGGCTCTTTCCAAGAGGAGCTCGGCTTGTGGCAACAGGAGTGGTTTTATATCACCGCTCCCCGGGCAGCAGGCAGAAGCCGCCGCCCGTCTTTCGCTCGGGCCCTCCATAGCAGCTGACGTCATGGGTCAACAAGGGGCATGACTGGGGGCCGCCCAAAGACGTCCCCCTGTTGCAGGACCGGATTCGAGTCCTCCAAGAAAGGGAGATCAATCTGGTCGCAGTGGTGTAGGTCATGTTGATCCGGCGCCTACTGCCCTGCAAACGTCGCCCCCTCTGTCTGTGGGAATTTAATCCGGAGGGGCCGCAAGCTCTTCAACACTTCATGGGTTTGACTCCCATGGAGATGTATAAACTGTTCTTCGGATTGCAAGAGACGCATCCGTAATTGACCGAGGACACTGGCCTAAGCTGCAATCGCCCGGATACTCAAGTAAGTAGCCCTGTGTCCGGACACACCATCCATTTATTTATCGTGAGTTTGCCTTTTAACCAGCTATCCCTGGACAGGAGTGGATAGCGCAAGCACAATTGATACGGTGTCCGGCCCCCCTCCCTGAGACCACGCAGGATCCCGTGTTAATCAAAAGGTTGGAGGTTGCACCTTCGAATGAGGGCGAAGGGGGGCACGGGGAAACTGTCACCTCTGCCAAGGAGGCGTTTAGTAAGGGAGGAACCGAGAGTCCCTCCTTCCAGGGGGAGAAGAGGAACGCTTCCGAAGACCCGGAGGCCAAGGCCTCAAAGCGGGGAAAGAAATCTGTACCGGAAGGTGATAGAGGCAAAGGTGTCCCGTCTTTCGATGAGATGGTGGATTTCGCTTTGGTGGAAGTCGACTTTGACGATCCGACTACGAACGTGCGAGGACGTCGCGCCTTAGCAATCGCTAAACCAACTCCAAGAGGTTATTGACCACGCCGGAGCACGATCAACCTGACCACGAGGGTCTGTTTCCTGCGAGCAAACGAAGAACAAGCAAGAAACTGAGATTGCAATCTGGATATTGCGAATATAAGATGAAAGCTTTATTGATCAAGGTGGGGTTCTGTGACGCCTTTGTCTGGTCGTTGAACACAAACGAAGTACGCGAAGTTGCAGCTATGGCGAACTTTTAATCTAAACAAAACCCAAAGTCTAAACGATGCCCTAAGGGCTGTATATATGGAGGAAGAGGGGGGAATTTCGTGGCCCTTGGTGGAGGGGTCCGAAATCAACCCTATCTCTTGTTTCCCCACACATACGGACTCTAAAAATAGCCTATACTTATGTATTTCGAAATTACATGGGCCTGGCCCAATAATAAGGTGACGCAGCACCTAAAATAGCCTCGGGACGAAATTTATGAAGTGGCATCTTGTATATTTCGTCCAAGGCTTCATGCACCCATTATGGTGGCTTCAAAGTCCTGAAATCATCACTTGTAACTCCGTTCTTGTTCCCCTTGCGCATGCCATCATCTCCATGCTTGTTCTTGCTCCAATGTTCATCCTTCTCCAAGCTAGGCCCTTCATTTGTAAGCAAAACAAATGTATCCAATTTAGGCAGCATCATATTCTCATGAACATTAGAATCATTACCAAGAAACGAAAGTACCTGGTAATTTAGTTGGCGTGCACGAGCTCTAGTAATTGGTCCAGTATGTATAGCAGCAGGGGCTGTGGGTGTAACAATTGTATTGATGTCCTCATCAGAAGGTCCTGCGCCAGAAAGTGCACCGGCCGTACTATCTCCTCGGAGGAATCAGCCCTCTAACTAGCCGTAAGTGAAAAGGGGGATTTTAATATTATCAGACACCCCTGCTTAATGTATAAAGGTAACGAAGTTTTTACCTTGTAGTTCGGATCCCAGCCCATCTCAGCACAGCTCATCTTCGGGAGACCTTCGTCCGGAGATGATGGAAAGCGAAACGCCTTCATCTGCCGCCCCGTTGTGCGGGGCGGACGACCCTGAGGTGTCGTCGCGGAGGGTCTCCCCGAATCCAGCGGGACCGGAGAGTTTGGTGCCCATTGGAGTACGGCCGGTGGAGCTGCAGGATTTGCTTAAGAGGGCGTCCATCTCAGAAGATCACCGCACATTAATGGGTGATGTGATTGAGAGGATCTCGTCCGCCGAAACCGGGTTGTATGAGGCCGTCGGAAGTTTACTGACGGGATTTGAGGTACGCAAAAAATGACATACCTGTTGACAGTTTTGCACATGAAGTGCGCCCTGTACAGATAGTAGCCCCCGAGACTTGGTATGCTGTCGAAAACGATAGTGTGCCTAGGATCGTAATCTCGGTTATTAACTGTCGCCTTTCCCATGCAGGTGGCGGAATGTTCGGTGGCCAGCCGGACTGATGAATTTGCCGAGCTGAAGAAGCAACTCGGCGCTGCAGATGCGGACATCTCGCTGGTCAATAGACGACTTGATGAGTCACAAGGTATGTGGTTGCCCTGCGGTTGGTTAGTAAGGGAGCTGACGCCCATTACTTACAAATTGTATGCTTAGATGCAGATGGTGCTGCTGCTGTGGAGGACCTTCGAGCAGAACTTACTCGGGCCAAGGAGCAAGCCAGAAAGAGCGAGGCGGCTGCCTTGAAGGCAGCGGAAGGGCTAGAAGCCGAGAAGGCTGCTCACTGCCGAAGCAGGAAGGAGATGGCTGGAGTGGCCATGAAATTAAGAGTTGCTACCGACCGCCTGGAAGTTCTTGAAGGAGAACGCCGAGCAGAGCAAGAGGACCTGAAGAAGGCCGATGCCGAGGCCAAGGATGCCCGTAGTGCGATGCGGGCTATGAAGGAGGAACTGTGTCAGGTCGGAGACATTGTGGCTGGAAAGCCCTTTATGCTGCGTAGGAAGTTCACGGATCCGAAGTATGCTCAGCTGGGCCGATTGTACGGTGCAGAGGATCCTTATTTGGACTTGGCGGCGAGTGCGGCTGACGCAGTCGTGCACTTTCGAAGCCAGGAGGATCATGAAATGGAAGAGCTTTTCTGGTCTCAATTCCATAGTCCGGAGCGTCCACTTCCGTTGAGTGATCGGCTGTTTGAGTGGGCTGAGCTGAATAGATTGTCCGGACTGGCCATGACGGATGTGGTAACTCATCTGTGGCCGAAAAGGCCCAAGCCGAAGAGTTATTTTGGCTTGTTGCAGCAATTCCTTGGGGCAGTGCCGCATATTAAGGCGATGAAGCGGTCGGCATGCATAGAAGGTGCGCGGATGGCTCTCGCCCGTGGTAAAACATACTGGGCGGAGATGGATGCCACCGCTGTTGCATCCCGGGGTTCGGACAGAAGTCGATTCCCCACGAGCATTACTTCGAGGAAGTCCTGCAGGGCGCTCGTATAATAGAGTCGCAGTGCTCGAAAGATGTTATGTTTGAATGACATGTATGATTTCTAAGATCATGTTTATAATGCAATGACTTTTTATACTTGTGTGTTCAAGTATTGAACTATCTCCTGTGCGGCCGTATATGTATGTATAATCTGAAAGATGGCAGTCTTTGGCTTCAGCCCCCACGCACATGGTGCGGGGGTGTTTGCAAAAAGAAAAACGCTTTTTCACACTTAATCCAACGTCTTGGTCCTTTTAAGGAGGTGATAGCATAGCAAACTAGGCAACCGGACTATAATGCTTTATCACTTTCACTTAGCCATAGGAGCTCGAATGTGGGGCTACTATATAGCCCCTGATGGCACCACGCTTCTCCGAACTTGGGGCGCGTATGTGCTTGACCGGGAAGCGGTCCTTCGTCAAAGCGGAGGAATTCTAAACATTCCAATGGTCGATCGAGTGGTTGACCAGTCTCTCGCTATATCATGACAGTCAGTTTTCGGCTTTCTCTACTGAGGTGCTCTCCCGGCCGAACCGGGGCACAATCGCAGTAGTTCTCCTGGTGCCGCGTTAGCCGATGATACGGAACGTAAGGCAGCAAAACACAGGAGCCGGGCAAACCCAACATTTGACCAAAGACATGATTCGGAGCTGATGCATATAAGGCCAAACTCGAGACGCCGAACACTCCCTGAGGTGTTCGGTCTTTATGATATCGGGCAGAATAAAGCCCTAAGCCCCTAGTGTCCAGGTACAGGTGGGAACTTCTGACGCGGCCGATGCCAAAATGCCAGCCTCCTCCTCGGCTCTGGTAGGAAACCGGGGGATGTGTATCAACAAGAGACATTGAGAAAGGTTTACGCGGGGTCTTAATCTGAAAAGAATCCTTGCAACGGGTCCCTACTGCACGTCTACGCCTGTGTCTCCGTTGTGCTGTATCCTGGACGGGTGTAGCACGTGCTTCATCTATAAAAGAGAAGGACTTAGTTTCTAAGAAATATCGTGCAAAAAGTGTATCAAAATAAAGTATAATTTGGAAGATGAAGAAAGTTGAGCTTTATTAGCTTTCATCATTTATGCGCGCGGCCCCCTAAAAAAAAGGGGTATGCGGCTGGGAAGCCCCTTGTTAAGTTACGCCGGACTCGTCTAACCATGTCCGAGGTCTAGATGACCTGTTTTTAGGGGCTTTGACCTGCAAGGTCGGAATAATGTGTGGTTGTCTAGGCAGCCGCACATTCTCCGTGGTCGAGAGACACCTGGAGTTTTAAGAATATGCCACATGGACCGGGCATTTTTAAGCGTAAGAGACGCATAATGTGGTATTGCATTAAAGCAGGCGAAAGCTGCACGCCCCAGTAGTGCTTAAGGGCTTACTGCTAAATGGGGCGATGGAGGGTGAGCTTTTCGCGACGAAGGTTGTCGGATGAACCGAACACGACCCCTAGTGGTACAGAGCCTGTAAAATTGGCTGAAAAGGCCTGGCGTCACTCCTTTGAAGGAAGTGCTTGCTATAGCGAATTTTGGTGGGTTCTATCCCCAGTCTGCGGACGGTGTCCTGGTATAGCAGGGGCCGCGCTGCGTGTTATCACGTGAAGTGAGTTCACTGTTTTGACTTCTAATGGGAAAGTCTTTTGGTTTCCGGAGCGCTGCTTTTGGGTTTCGTCACTTTCACTTGGTGTGTCGAGCCCTTTGTGTTCGGCGTTAAGTCGGCCGGACTGCTTGAAGACCCAACAATCTCTGTGGGTATGGTTTGCAGGCTTCCCGGAGGTACCGTGTATTTGACACAGTCTATCCAGGATCTTGTTGAGGTTGGATAGCTCGTCACTGTTATCCTTTAAGGGCA
Organism: Triticum aestivum; assembly: GCF_018294505.1. Taxonomy (NCBI): domain Eukaryota; kingdom Viridiplantae; phylum Streptophyta; class Magnoliopsida; order Poales; family Poaceae; genus Triticum; species Triticum aestivum. The sequence continues at coordinate 359,139,789 of NC_057801.1, read as the reverse complement.
GTGTTTTGTTGTTCGGCCGAGAGCTTTTGAATCCGGCGTTGACCGCCGTACTATTTGGGCCATTCTCCTTATTCCGGCGCTGATCTTTTTTGCGTCGTGATTTCCCATTTCCATCCCTGATTTCGGATGTACTCGGGTCGCTGGTGCTGCATCTAGCCAACCAGCTGTCTTCCCCCGCGCAAAAGCGGGTCATGAGACTTGTTAGTGCGGCCATTGTTCTTGGTTTTTCCTGGCCGAGGTGTCTGGCGAGCCATTCGTCTCGGACGTTGTGTTTGAAGGCTGCTAAGGCTTCAGCGTCCGGACAGTCGACTATTTGGTTCTTTTTAGTGAGGAACCTGTTCCAGAATTTGCGTGCTGATTCTCCGGGCTGTTGAGTTATGTGACTTAAATCATCTGCATCCGGAGGCCGGACATAAGTCCCCTGAAAATTTGCTCGAAACGCATCCTCAAGCTCTTCCCAACTCCCAATCGTATTTTCTGGGAGGCTTTTAAGCCAATGCCGGGCCGGCCCTTTGAGCTTGAGGGGAAGGTATTTTATGGCATGGAGATCGTCTCCTCTTGCCATGTGTATGTGTAGGATATAATCCTCAATCCAGACTCCGGGGTCTGTTGTTCCGTCGTATGCCTCTATGTTTATGGGTTTAAATCCCGCTGGAAATCCATGATCCAGTACCTCGTCGGTAAAACATAGTGGGTGTGCGGCGCCCCTGTATTTGGGTGTGCCGTTGTCTTCAAATGCTCGGCTGGTTGTGTTACTTCCTGGAGTCTTCTTTTTTGGCCCATAGATAGACCTGGCCGGGTTATCCTTTTTCTGAAGATCTTTATGCTGATCATGTGCCGGCTTGTGTGTGGCGCCCCGTGTTGCTCTTGGCCTGTCATCTGGTCGTCTATCCGGCCAGGCGGCCCCTTTCTTTTTTGACTGCGGGGGCTCGAAGGCCTCCTCGTCAAATTCGGGCAACAACTTGCGCTTCGGGTAGCTCTTTGTCTGGTGACTAGTGCCATATTTATCTGCGGTGTTGAGTACTTTGCTCCATCTTATTCTGAGTGTGTCTTCCGCTGTTTTGAGCTTCCGCTTTTGCTTCTTCAAACTTCTTGCAGTGGCGACGAGCCTGTTATGGAGATTCATATGCTCTGGTGATGTGAGATCATCTTCGCCGGGGATGGGTTGCTTGTCCGGTTCATGTCCGGCTGGCTCCTTGTTGACGTGTGCGTCGTCCACTGCTTCACCCTGCTCTAGGGCCGGGTCCATATGGGTACCGTTTTTGTCGATGCCGGTCTCCGGGCGGCGCTTGCATCACCGCTTTGTTTGTCTGTTAGGGGAGTTGTCCTTCGCCACGTCCCGTTTTTCCTCATTGTCGCTTCCTTTTGGTGTGTCCACCATGCATACGTTGTGGGATGGGGTGGCTTTCCTGCGCCCGTTAGGCGCTGGTTCTTGGTCGTCCCCGGCATCGTCGTCCATACCGTTGATGTCCTCGGAGTCGTAGTCTAGCCTGTCAGTTAAATCGTCGATAGCGGCTACCAAGTGGGTGGTGGGTGGGCTTTGAATTTCTTTGTCGTCCGCATCCCAGCCGTCCTGACCACAATCTGGCCAGGTCTCTCCTGATAACGAGAGGTATTTTAGCGAGCTCAAGATGTCGCCGAAAGGTGAGTGTTGAGAGACGTCCGCTGCGGTGAACTCCATGATCGGCGCCCAGTCGGATTCGATCGGGGCGGGCGCGGGAGGTTCGGAGTCCGGCGAGGAGTCCGGCACCTTGGAGTCACGAGCTTTATGAGGGACGAAGTCAGTGTTCGGCTCTACTGCCGTAGAGGTTGCAACCCCCGAGGCGGTGTCTAGGCATCCATCCTCGATCTGCGGGGCTGGCTCCGAATTGAAGATCGGAGTGGTTTTGAGTGCGGCCTCCAGAGTACTGTCCGGCGGCAGAGCTAAATCATGCCCGACGTGACAGTGCGGCACGCTCGGCTGTGGCTCGAATCCGTCGAAGATCAAGTCCCTGCGGATGTCAGCCGTGAAGTCCAAACTTCCAAATCTAACCTGACGGCCCGGGGCGTAACTTTTGACCTGCTCTAGATGGCCAAACGAATTGGCCCGCAGTGCAAAGCCGCCGAATACGAAGATCTGTCCGGGGAGGAAGGTCTCACCCTGGACGGCATCGTTGATGATGATCGAAGAAGCCATCGAGCCTATCGGTGATGACACAGAGGAACTCTCAATGAAAGCACCAATGTCGGTGTCAAAACCGGCGGATCTCGGGTCCGGGGTCCCGAACTGTGCGTCTAGGCGGATGGTAACAGGAGACGAGGGACACGATGTTTTTACCCAGGTTCGGGCCCTCTTGATGGAGGTAAAACCCTACGTCCTGCTTGATTAATATTGATGATGTGGGTTACAAGAGTAGATCTACCACGAGATCAAGGAGGCTAAACCCTAGAAGCTAGCCTATGGTATGATTGTTGTTCGTCCTATGGACTAAAGCCATCCGGTTTATATAGACACCGGAGAGGGCTAGGGTTACACAAAGTCGGTTACAATGGTAGGAGATCTACATATCCGTATCGCCAAGCTTGCCTTCCACGCCAAGGAAAGTCCCATCCGGACACGGGATGAAGTCTTCAATCTTGTATCTTCATAGTCTTGGAGTCCGGCCGATGATGGTAGTTCGGCTATCCGGACACCCCCTAGTCCGGGACTCCCTCAGGGACGGTTCATCAATAGCATGAATATGGCACTGTATGCTCAATATATGTAAGCTATCATGCAATTGATGGTGGACAATATGATCATGATGTATGAATATGCCATCAAGGAAGATCACAACAAATTTGCTAAGGAAATGCACAAGCTCATATATCATGGATGACATGGGAATACAAGATGCAACAAGGCAATCATAATGTGAGTCAATCCATGCATGGGGTGCAAACTTGTGGTAAGTATGATATGTCCATCGAGCATGACATGTATGAGCACAATCAACAAATATGGAGGTGTTGGTGTACCAATGCTCGATGTCGTGGCAAGAGTGGAGTTTCGAAGGTGCAACCAATAAGTGCGAGCGCTCCTCAATGTGAAGGTCCATAGAGCCAATCTCCAATGTCGCTCCTCCGTTATCGAGATGTATCATGTAGACAACAAGAAGGAAACAACAATGAAAGAGTGACCCATCCAATATGCGTATTTGAGGATGGCTCAAAGAGAAGGAGTTCACCTCAAGAATGTTCCTGAAGATGTTGGAGTTGCACATCATGTATGCCTTCACATAACCAATATGTCTCATGACCGTAATTCCTTGTGAATCCTTCAAAATGAAAGAACATGGCAAACACTCGGAAAAACAAATGAGGTTAGCGGAAGTGCAAAACCTATCATTCGTGTGGTAAAATACCCAACAAGTGTATGCATCATGCTCATCATAAGAAAGGACAAGGGAGCAAGCAGCTCTTCTTCTCGATCCTTGTACTTGGCGTCCTCGCTAGCTCGTACGTTGGGTGTGGTGGCTCTGTGGCTTTCCTCCAAGTACCTGATCATGCATAGGACACATGTTGGAGGTAGTAGCCATGTCTCACATGTAGAAAGTGAAGGTTCGGAGAGGAGCGAGTTCACCTTGTGCCCAATGGCGTATAGTTGAGGTCTCGTCATATGTCCTGTTGGGGCTTGGAGAGTAGTCGGAGTGTACATGGGGATGAATGTGGGATGCTCCGCATCATCTCCCCCCTTGGGAAAGATCCGACCTCGGATCGTGATCCTCATCACCATGGAAACGGTTGTCGTGGATGGACTTGTAGTTGGACGGAGTTGAAGGCATTACGCAACCCAAGTACTCCAAGGTGTCTCCGGTATGTGGTACATGCAAAATGAGCAAACACAAGCGACACTTGGAAATAAAATGGTTAGCGCACACAAAATGCCCATCAATTAAGCGTGAGTTCGTGTGAAGGGATAATGCATGACAAAGCGCATGAAGCTTATCAAGATGATATTTAATGATATGCAAGGCATTCATGGGATAATTAGCATGGTGCACAAAGCGACAAATTCTACCATTGTGCAAAATGATGTCATAGAGGGACGGTTCATCAATAGCATGAATATGGCACTGTATGCTCAATATATGTAAGCTATCATGCAATTGATGGTGGACAATATGATCATGATGTATGAATATGCCATCAAGGAAGATCACAACAAATTTGCTAAGGAAATGCACAAGCTCATATATCATGGATGACATGGGAATACAAGATGCAACAAGGCAAACATAATGTGAGTCAATCCATGCATGGGGTGCAAACTTGTGGTAAGTATGATATGTCCATCGAGCATGACATGTATGAGCACAATCAACAAATATGGAGGTGTTGGTGTACCAATGCTCGATGTCGTGGCAAGAGTGGAGTTTCGAAGGTGCAACCAATAAGTGCGAGTGCTCCTCAATGTGAAGGTCCATAGAGCCAATCTCCAATGTCGCTCCTCCGTTCGCGAGATGTATCATGTAGACAACAAGAAGCAAACAACAATGAAAGAGTGACCCATCCAATATGCGTATTTGAGGATGGCTCAAAGAGATGGAGTTCACCTCAAGAATGTTCCCGAAGATGTTGGAGTTGCACATCATGTATGCCTTCACATAACCAATATGTCTCATGACCGTAATTCCTTGTGAATCCTTCAAAACGAAAGAACATGGCAAACACTCGGAAAAACAAATGAGGTTAGCGGAAGTGCAAAACCTATCATTCGTGTGGTAAAATACCCAACAAGTGTATGCATCATGCTCATCATAAGAAAGGACAAGGGAGCATTTCATAGCATGGAAGCATATGATGCAAGAACAACCAAATACAAGAGGCTCAATCAAACAAGCATGCTTCACAAGTAATATGTCCAAGTCTCCACGATCAATAAGCATAAATGCAACTATTGGTGGCAAGTGACAATGAGCAAGATATATCATGTGAGAGGCATGAGCATATATGTCATCAACCCAAGAAAGCGAGTAAGAGTGGAACATGGGTGATGCAACAAAGCAAGCAATCATAGTGATCAAGTCAAGCAAGCTAGTAGTGCGAAGATGCAACGTACTAGAAGGAATCATGGCAAACATGTCATGTGTGCAAATAGTGGGCATAAATAATGCACGTGACATATCACAAGTATGAAAGCAAGATATGAGAAAAATATCATCAATGTATTGGTGAGAAGCCATATGCAAATAGCAATGGGGCATCATGACTCTCCCAACACAACAAGCATCAATAACATGGGGCACAAAGAAATCATGGCAATAGCTACTAGTATCTCCACCAAGCATGCAAATACACATAGGAGTAGCATAATGGTCAATCATGGGTAGATGCAAGAAAGGGTCACAATTGCATGGCAAAGGCATAGAAGCAAGAATAACATGCAAAGTGAACACGGTAAAATGAGCATAAGGGGACAAATGGTAAATAGCCCATGGCCATGTGAGAGCCAAGTAGAAAAGAAGCGCGTAGTCGTTGCGCGAATAGAATGGTGGTAAGGACAATCCACGGGATCCCAAAGCATCGTTGCTCTCAAGAGCTCGTTCCCTTAACTCTTGGGATTGAGGGGTTGATGAGTATACATGAGTACCTACACAAAACAAAGACAAACGGAAACTTGTGTGTGCGTGGTATATGTACACATCATCCATCATGATGCGCACGTTCATGTGTCGGTTAGCACAAAATATCAAATGCTCAAATAAATGAGATGCGTGATATAGAAACATGCCATCCATCATGAGAGGTTTGTTATTATGTATGGCATAATGGAGACTCAAAGGATGTAATGCATCATGAGAAATATCTAGAGCATTGTTATTCATGGAATGTATATGGTGCACGCAATTATGGTAATCATACAAAATATGGAATGCATCAAAATCTCCTAATATGTATAAGGAAACTATGGGGGTCTCCTCATGAGCATTAATTGAAACATCACATGGAAAATATTGACAACATCCAAAACAATGCATATTTGGAACAATTTGATCATGGCATGGCATAGTAGATGAATTGCACAAATCATGTAAAGGAAGCATGGCAATATCATCACATGAAAAACAAAAGCAATGACCATCATCTCGTCATATATGCCATAGGTGCAAATAGGATTTATTTTAATGGGGCATGCATAGTTACTATGTTGATATTGAAATGATGCAATATGGGAGATCTCACTCATAGCATATGACAAGTTCAATGGGTTGTCAAACATGATGTGACCAAAAGAATTTTCACATGATATCCTATGGAGCATAGCATCACAACTAGGCAACTCAACATGCTCATCATCATATTCATCATAAATGGGTAAGTCATGACATGAGGAAGTCATAGTAGCATGAAGCATGGGAATAGGTGGGTCAACATCATGGGAGAAATCGTTGTCAAGAGAGTCCACTAGTGGGACAAGAGAAGCACCATCACCTATGTTACCTTTGGAGCGTCGCTCATGTGTTGTAGGTGAGGTGTTGAAGATCCACTCGTTGTCATCTTCTTCTTGATGGAACCATGTGGGGGTGCATCATTGTCCACCATGGCCATCGTCGTCTCCATTGGAGGGATGGACTCGTCGAGGATAGGCATGTCGTCATGTAGGAGACCTAGCACCAAAGAAGAAAACACACTAGGAGTAGAGGTTAAGTCGTTAGAAATCATAGTGGCCTCACATGCCGTGTCAACTACCTAACTCTCTAAGTGTTGTGGCTCACTCACTCCCTCAAGGATGCACTCACTCATATGGGTGGTGGAGTCACTCAAATGGCGATCAACCTCACATAGGATGTGTGGCATGCTCTCATGTGTGGGGCTAGTGGTGGTCACACTCATCCTCTCATAGGAAATGCTCTCAATGTCACATATGGTGGAGTCACTCATGTCACTCATGTGGTAGTGGCTCTCCTCACATGGCACTTGGGGCATCTCTTCATATGTGGGTGTCGAAGAGATGTTGGTGCAAATGTTTGCATGTGCGGTCGCGTAGCTTGACTCGGAGTATGAGTCCAATGTGGGCGCCGTCTTCATGTTGTTGAAGAGGTTCGCGCTCGTCGCCGTGATCGAAGGGGATGGCCCTTGCTCGACCGTCTTGTCACCGTCTTGGTGTGGGAGGCCCATATGTTGTGGCACCTCGTAGCTCGTCTCCATGACCGAAGGGAATTTCCCATGCTCGGCCATCTTCCTTGAGAGGCTTCCGAAGATGGAAGTGTCGCTCTCGCTTGTCGTCGGTCGCCTTGGACTTGAAGAAGTCAATGTAGGCGTACACATGGGAAGTAGGCGAAGATACCGTACGTCCAAAGGCGAAGATGCCTTGATAGCACTTGGCGAAGATGCCGAAGTGGTGGTGGTAGCCGTAGCTCCGTCTTGGTGGTGCTCGTCTCTCGGTCTTCTCTTGTGCTCATGAAGCTTGGACTTGGCGTGAAGTAGGGCTTGTTGGGACTTGTGCATTCGCGCTTGTGGAGCATCTTCATGATGATGATGTCGTTGTCGTGCTTGATCTCATAGTAGATGTCGTTCTTCGTCGTCGTGCACATGTTGCTTGGAGGTGACTTGCCCTTCATGAAGATGTGTATCACGAACGTGATGGTGGTCGCCATGTAGATGTGGACGAGGACGGTTTGCACTTGCATCATTTTCGCGCTTCGAAGACTTGTGGCTTGAATGTCGCTGCCTTGAAGAGGACGAAGTGGAAGAAGACTTGATCAAGGCTCTAATCTCCTCCATCCTTGCATCTTGCTCCTCTTTTTGTGCGGAAAGCTTCTTGTCGATGTAGTCCCTTTTCCTTGCTTCGGAGTGAAAAATGTCGATGGAGATGTTCTCGATGTGCTCTCGCAACCTTGATTGTGCGCCTTGCATTTGTCGTTGTAGATCAAAGATGTAGTTGTTCACGCCGTCGTGGTCGTCGAAGACCTTTGCCTATCCATCACAAGACTCGAGCAAATGTGAGTGGGAGAAGGAGAAGAACTAGACCAAATGTACCTTGACCGATGTTGGAGATGGATCAATGATCACTCAAATGTGTAACAAGGAAATAGCACAATTGGTACCAATTCTTGTTGGTTCTCACACCTACACAAGTGAAGCTTATAGTGGAGCTCGGTGAGGATAGTGGCACAAAAAATTGATGCAAAATGCTAGCAAGAGTCAATAATGTTTAAAGAGACTCACAAAGTCGCAAGCGAAACAAGTAGACCAATAGCAATATGTGGCACACGGAAACACACACACGGATGGATAAATGGGGTCATGCAACCAAGGAATGAGCACAAAATGTGGAATCCACGGAAAACGCTCGTGTTGCACAACTCAACAGAGACGCTAGCACGATTGCTCTATAGGCGGATACGACACTTGTGCACAACCTATAAGATGCAAAATATATGGACTTGCTATCCCAAGTATGCTATGTATGTATGGTTCCCGGTGTTGCTCACAAGATGATCTAAGATGATCGGATTTGACAATCTTAATGCAATGTGGTATGATGCTATGGCACTTGCTTACAAGCTCTTTGCTCTTTCTCTTTTGCTTAAAAGCTTTATTCTCTCTTTTTTTATGGCCACTTTTGCACAATGCACAAACCAAGATAGCAATTGTGTATATGCAGGAACAAACTTGTGACACCAGATATCATACCAATATATGCACCACGATGATATGTTATGTATGCTATGGGAAGTATGATCACTAATGTGCACAAGTCACGTTGCCGGCAATACTCAAATGGCTAGTCTCGATAGGCAAGTAACGCAAAATGGGCTAGGGGTTAACAATGCAATGGCAAGGGGAATATACAATGGAGGGTGATGAGGACATCAATACAATTGTTACACCCACAGCTCCTGCTGCTATACATACTGGACCAATTACTAGAGCTCGTGCACGCCAACTAAATTACCAGGTACTTTCGTTTCTTGGTAATGATTCTAATGTTCATGAGAATATGATGCTGCCTAAATTGGATACATTTGTTTTGCTTACAAATGAAGGGCCTAGCTTGGAGAAGGATGAACATTGGAGCAAGAACAAGCATGGAGATGATGGCATGCGCAAGGGGAACAAGAACGGAGTTACAAGTGATGATTTCAGTACTTTGAAGCCACCATAATGGGTGCATGAAGCCTTGGACGAAATATACAAGATGCCACTTCATAAATTTCGTCCCGAGGCTATTTTAGGTGCTGCGTCACCTTATTATTGGGCCAGGCCCATGTAATTTCGAAATACATAAGTATAGGCTATTTTTAGAGTCCGTATGTGTGGGGAAACAAGAGATAGGGTTGATTTCGGACTCCTCCACCAAGGGCCACGAAATTCCCCCCTCTTCCTCCATATATACAGCCCTTAGGGCATCGTTTAGACTTTGGGTTTTGTTTAGATTAAAAGTTCGCCATAGCTGCAACTTCGCGTACTTCGTTTGTGTTCAACGACCAGACAAACGCGTCACAGAACCCCACCTTGATCAATAAAGCTTTCATCTTATATTCGCAATATCCAGATTGCAATCTTAGTTTCTTGCTTGTTCTTCGTTTGCTCGCAGGAAACAGACCCTCGTGGTCAGGTTGATCGTGCTCCGGCGTGGTCAATAACCTCTCGGAGTTGGTTTAGCGATTGCTAATGCGCAACGTCCTCGCACGTTCGTAGTCGGATCGTCAAAGTCGACTTCCACCAAAGCGATATCCATCATCTCATCGAAAGATCGGGACCCTCGCCTCTATCAAGTGGTATCAGATTTCCAGGTTGCTCGGTGAGATTTTACAGTTTTTCGTAGTTTAGATCGAGTCTGTTCTTCATACCTATAGTCCACGAAAAAGCCACAAAAAAAATTAGGGTTAGTTCATCATATCCGAACCAATCTGAGCCTTGCATAATCTTTTTAGGGTTTTGCTTTGTTGAATTTGCGGTTGCATCGTCGTGTCTAGTTGCTGGTCTTAGAGTCTAGTCTTTTAGAGTTTCGAGTTCTGGTCATAAGTTGTCACGCCGCCGCCGCACCATCGTCATCGCCCTGCCATCTACCACCACCGCACCGAATCCGTATCCATATACCACCACCAATCCGTGTCCATATACCACCACCGATCCATATCCATATATTACCACCGCTACCACCACCGCTGCCATATACCACCACCATATACCCACCACCAATCCGAGTTCTTTGCTTATTAGGTTTGTTTTCGGGATCCATCTCGATTCCGATTCGTGTTTCCTTGCCGGAGTAGGTTTCGGAAAAAAAAAAAAAAAAGAGTCGGGTAGCCACGCTCCGTTTAGGCCCAAAATTTTTCGAAAACGCATTTTTCGAAAAAATTTCTGGCTATCCTATTTTTAGGTGTTTCTGAGTGTTTTGAGACAGGTGCCATTATAGGAAGTTTTTTTTGACCCGTTTCCAGTTTTTGGGTCCGGGCAGTCGAAAAAAAAAAAAATTGGTCGAAAAAATTTCGTGCCCATCCTGTCAGTTTGAGCTAGGAAGAGTTTTGAGACACTCGCCATTATAGTGATTTTTCGCAAAAAAAAAAAGAGCGCAAAAAAAAAGAGCGCAAAAAAAAAGAAAAAAAAAAGAAAGAGCGAAAAAAAAAATTCAGAGTGTGCTTTTCCCTTGTTTACGTGCCGCGCCGTGATTTTGTTAGTGTTCTAGGCTCGCGTCTCTAGCACAGTCTAGCCTAGGACCAGCACAGTACCGTCGTTGAGCGTTTATTCAACTTTGCATCTCTGAATTGATTATTGCTGACCCTTTTTGCTACCATATTATAAGCCTTCCCAGCTCCACATACATCTACGTCGTGCGTTTGACTCTCCCTGGTAATCGCTCTATCCAAGCTTTGAGAGTTTTTGACTACAACGGTTGCCGATCACCGCCTGCTGCTGGGTAAGAACTGGTAAGAATTTGAGATTTGCTTGACGGATTTGTGACGCCCACCACCACCACTTGTTCGTAGTCTGTAGGATCATATTCTTGTGTGTTTCTATTGCTGCTAACCATGCCAGGATCACAAGCCGACGAGATTGACTGGGAGAATTTATCGAACAAGGAGCTTCATGATAAGTTTCAGCAAATGATGACTGAACAGGTGCAAGATGTGCTGAACAATTTTGAAGAGGCCATGGAGAAGATCACTGGCCTTGAGAAGACGTTCGAAACAAAGCTCGATAACAAGTTTAATGAATTGCTCGCGCGTCTTCCACCACCACCACCCGCTGCACCTAACGCACCTCTCCAACAACAACAACAACGACTACCTCCACGTCGCGAAGCAGACCTCCGCCGAGCAAGCCGTGTTCCTCTTGCGTTTGGCCAAACTGTTGGTGCTGCTGTTGATACTTCTGTGGCTCCTGCTGCTGATGCGGAGGAGGATGATTATGTGGGAGATTATGAGGATGAGGTTGATCAAAATCAACACTACGTGCAGCCACCTGTACCACCACCAGCAGGTCGACCTCAGGTATATATTCGTAATGGTAGGCCTGCACCACCACCTCAGGTACGAGATGATGTCCATATTCCTAAACTGAAATTGAATATTCCACCATTTGAGGGTAGATATGTTCCTGATATATATCTTACTTGGGAGTTAGAAACTGAACAACGATTTACATGTTTACAATATCCTGAGGAGAGACGAGTTGCTGCTGCCGTTTGTGCTTTCACTAGTTTTGCATGTGTATGGTGGTCTGAACATTGTAGATTATATCCTATTCCAACTACTTGGGCTGCTTTGAAAACTGCTATGCGTACGCGTTGGGTTCCACCATATTATCAACGTGAATTGCTTCAAAAATTGCAGCGTTTAAGACAAGGGAAAAATTCTGTAGAAGAATATTATCAGGAATTACAAACTGGCATGATTAGATGTGGTATTGTTGAGGAGAATGAAGCTATGCTTGCACGTTTTCTGGGTGGATTAAATAGAGAGATTCAGACCATTCTAGACTATAAGGAGTATACTAATATCACTCGTTTATTCCATCTTGCTTGTAAAGCTGAACGTGAAGTGCAGGATCGACAAGCATTGGGGCGAACTAACTTTTCTGCAGGCCGACCTTCATCATGGACACCACGTGCATCTTCTACTTCAACTGCACCAGCACCTCCATCCGGTGCCACCTCCAGCCGTGATACAAGAAAACGGGCACAACCACCATTATCTGCCAAGAGCGCACCTGCGGGGCCTGCACAGCGTTCTTCTTCTTCCATGGCATCAACAGGGCACACAAGTGATATTATTTGTCGTCGTTGTAAGGGAGGAGGTCATTATGCGAGGGAATGCAAATCTCCGCGTGTGATGATTGCTACCGCGGATGGTGGATATGAGTCCGCTAGTGACTATGATGAGGAGACATTGGCTCTTATTACACGTGAAGAACATGGTGGAGATGATTCTGATCATGAGACGCAATACATGGCTCCTGAAGACGCTGACAGGTATGAATGTTTAGTTGCTCAACGTGTTTTGAGTGTGCAGGTCACACAAGCTGAGCAAAATCAGAGGCACAATTTGTTCCATACCAAGGGAGTTGTGAAGGAACGTTCTGTGCGCGTCATCATAGACGGAGGGAGCTGCAACAACTTGGCTAGCATGGAGATGGTGGAGAAGCTTTCTCTCACCACAAGACCACATCCACATCCTTACTACATCCAATGGTTCAACAACAGCGGCAAGGTTAAGGTAACACGTACTGTTCGTGTGCATTTTAGTATCTCTACATATGCTGATTATGTTGATTTTGATGTGGTACCTATGCAAGCATGTTCCTTATTACTTGGTAGACCATGGCAATTTGATAAAAATTCTGTACACCATGGTAGAAACAATCACTATACTCTTGTTCATAAGGATAAAAATATTACTTTGCTTCCTATGACTCCTGATTCCATTTTGAAAGATGATATTAATAGAGCTAATAAAGCAAAACAGGAGACGAATAAGAGTGAAAATCAGATTGTGGCAAAAGAATTTGAGCAACAAATGAAGCCTAATAATAAACCATCTAGTGTTGCTTCTGAAATTAAATTGAAAAGTGCATGTTTATTTGCCACCAAATCTGATATTGATGAGCTAGATTTCAGCAAATCTGTTTGCTATGCTTTTGTGTGCAAAGAGGCATTATTTTCATTCGAGGACGTGCCTTCCTCTTTGCCTCCTGCTGTCACTAACATTTTGCAGGAGTTCGCTGACGTCTTTCCACAAGACGTGCCACCGGGATTACCGCCTATTCGAGGGATTGAGCATCAAATTGACTTAATTCCCGGTGCTTCACTGCCAAACCGTGCACCATACCATACCAATCCAGAGGAGACGAAGGAGATTATGCGTCAAGTACAAGAGCTTCTCGACAAAGGTTATATACGCGAATCCCTTAGTCCTTGTGCTGTTCCTATTATTCTAGTGCCGAAAAAGGATGGTACATCACGTATGTGTGTTGATTGTAGAGGCATTAATAATATTACTATTCGTTATCGTCATCCTATTCCTAGGCTAGATGATATGCTTGATGAATTGAGTGGCTCTACAATATTCTCCAAAGTTGATTTGCATAGTGGATACCATCAAATTCGTATGAAATTGGGAGATGAATGGAAAACAGCATTTAAAACTAAGTTTGGATTATATGAGTGGTTAGTCATGCCTTTTGGGTTAACTAATGCGCCTAGTACTTTCATGAGACTAATGAACGAAGTTTTACGTGTTTTCGTTGGACGATTTGTGGTAGTCTATTTTGATGATATACTGATTTATAGCAGATCTTTGGAAGAACATTTGGAACATTTACGTGCTGTTTTTATTGCTCTACGTGATGCACGTTTGTTTGGTAACCTTGGGAAGTGCACCTTTTGCACCGACCGAGTATCTTTTCTTGGCTATGTTGTTACTCCACAGGGAATTGAAGTTGATAAAGCCAAGATTGAAGCTATTGAGAGTTGGCCGCAGCCCAAAACGGTCACACACGTGAGGAGTTTTCTTGGCCTCGCTGGATTCTATAGGCGTTTTGTGAGAGATTTCAGCACCATTGCTGCACCTCTCAACGAGCTTACAAAGAAGGATGTGCCTTTTGTTTGGGGTACCGCACAGGAAGAAGCATTCACGGTATTGAAAGATAAGTTGACACATGCTCCTTTACTCCAACTTCCTGATTTTAATAAGACTTTTGAGCTTGAATGTGATGCTAGTGGAATTGGATTAGGAGGTGTGTTATTACAAGATGGCAAACCTGTTGCATACTTTTCTGAAAAATTGAGTGGGCCTAGTCTGAATTATTCTACTTATGATAAAGAATTATATGCTCTTGTTCGGACTTTAGAAACATGGCAACATTATTTATGGCCCAAAGAATTTGTTATACATTCTGATCATGAATCTTTGAAACATATTAAAAGTCAAGCTAAACTGAATCGTAGACATGCTAAATGGGTTGAATTCATTGAGACTTTCCCTTATGTCATTAAACACAAGAAGGGAAAAGAAAATGTTATTGCTGATGCATTGTCTCGTCGCTATACTATGCTTTCACAACTTGACTTCAAAATATTTGGTTTGGAGACCATCAAAGATCAATATGTGCATGATGCTGATTTTAAAGATGTAATGCAGAATTGTAAAGAAGGAAGAATGTGGAACAAGTTTGTCGTTAACGATGGATTTGTGTTTCGTGCTAACAAGCTATGCATTCCAGCTAGCTCCGTTCGTCTTTTGTTGTTGCAGGAAGCGCATGGAGGAGGATTAATGGGACATTTTGGCGTGAAGAAGACGGAGGACGTACTTGCTACACATTTCTTTTGGCCAAAGATGAGACGGGATGTTGAGCGTTTTATTGCTCGATGCATTACATGTCAAAAAGCTAAGTCACGAATCAATCCTCATGGTTTATATATGCCTTTGCCTGTACCTAGTGTTCCTTGGGAGGATATATCTATGGACTTTGTTTTAGGTTTACCTCGAACAAAGAAGGGGAGGGATAGCATATTTGTTGTCGTGGATAGATTCTCGAAAATGGCACACTTTATACCATGTCATAAAAGCGATGATGCTGTTAATGTTGCTGATTTGTTCTTTCGTGAAATTATTCGCTTGCATGGTGTGCCAAATACTATTGTTTCAGATCGTGATACTAAATTTCTTAGCCACTTTTGGAGATGTTTATGGGCTAAGTTGGGGACTAAACTGCTTTTTAGTACTACTTGTCACCCCCAAACTGATGGACAAACTGAAGTAGTCAATAGAACGTTGTCTACTATGCTTAGGGCTGTTTTGAAGAATAATAAGAAAATGTGGGAGGAATGCTTGCCTCATATTGAATTTGCTTATAATCGTTCATTGCATTCTACTACTAAGATGTGCCCTTTTGAAGTTGTGTATGGTTTCCTACCTCGTGCACCTATTGATTTGTTGCCTCTTCCATCTTCGGAGAAGGTTAATTTTGATGCTAAACAACGTGCTGAATTGATTTTAAAAATGCATGAGTTAACTAAGGAAAACATTGAGCGTATGAATGCTAAATATAAACTTGCTGGAGATAAGGGTAGAAAACATGTTGTGTTTGCACCTGGAGATCTTGTTTGGTTACATTTGCGTAAGGATAGATTTCCTGATTTGCGCAAATCAAAGCTAATGCCACGTGCTGATGGTCCCTTTAAGGTGTTAGAGAAAATAAATGATAATGCATATAAACTTGAGCTGCCTGCAGATTTTGGGGTTAGTCCCACTTTTAACATTGCAGATTTGAAGCCTTATTTGGGTGAGGAAGATGGACTTCCGTCGAGGACGACTTCATTTCAAGAAGGGGAGGATGATGAGGACATCAATACAATTGTTACACCCACAGCTCCTGCTGCTATACATACTGGACCAATTACTAGAGCTCGTGCACGCCAACTAAATTACCAGGTACTTTCGTTTCTTGGTAATGATTCTAATGTTCATGAGAATATGATGCTGCCTAAATTGGATACATTTGTTTTGCTTACAAATGAAGGGCCTAGCTTGGAGAAGGATGAACATTGGAGCAAGAACAAGCATGGAGATGATGGCATGCGCAAGGGGAACAAGAACGGAGTTACAAGTGATGATTTCAGGACTTTGAAGCCACCATAATGGGTGCATGAAGCCTTGGACGAAATATACAAGATGCCACTTCATAAATTTCGTCCCGAGGCTATTTTAGGTGCTGCGTCACCTTATTATTGGGCCAGGCCCATGTAATTTCGAAATATATAAGTATAGGCTATTTTTAGAGTCCGTATGTGTGGGGAAACAAGAGATAGGGTTGATTTCGGACTCCTCCACCAAGGGCCACGAAATTCCCCCCTCTTCCTCCATATATACAGCCCTTAGGGCATCGTTTAGACTTTGGGTTTTGTTTAGATTAAAAGTTCGCCATAGCTGCAACTTCGCGTACTTCGTTTGTGTTCAACGACCAGACAAAGGCGTCACAGAACCCCACCTTGATCAATAAAGCTTTCATCTTATATTCGCAATATCCAGATTGCAATCTTAGTTTCTTGCTTGTTCTTCGTTTGCTCGCAGGAAACAGACCCTCGTGGTCAGGTTGATCGTGCTCCGGCGTGGTCAATAACCTCTCGGAGTTGGTTTAGCGATTGCTAAGGCGCGACGTCCTCGCACGTTCGTAGTCGGATCGTCAAAGTCGACTTCCACCAAAGCGATATCCATCATCTCATCGAAAGATCGGGACCCTCGCCTCTATCAGAGGGATACCATGATACCAAGATGATATGGAGGTTACCGTCCGTGGCGATGATGAGTGGCAGTGTTCTTGATGTAGATACCAAGATGATGGAGACTCGTCCCTAAGTAGCCGAAACACCTTAGGAAACGGAAAAACCGCGAACTTAAAATCTCAAACGTCAAATGTCAAAATGGTGGTAGCGGAAAGCGGTGGTGGTTTGCACTTGGCAATCTGGAAGTGGAATGATGGGCTACACACGTGTCGAAGTTGAACTTGCCGTCCCTAAGTAGCCGAAACACCTTAGGAGACACAAGCCACAACTCAAACAAGCTCAAACAAAAATTGGGTTAAGTTGGGTTGTCGAAAGTGTATGGTGGGCAAGGTTATGCGGAAGTGGTGGTGGTGGTTGAAGAAGAAGCAATCGTCCCTAAGTAGCTGAAACACCTTATGAGACACGAATCACTACTCAAGCAACCACTAATGCTATGGTGAACAAAATGGGTTAGGTTGCGGAAGTCGGTGGTGGCTATGCGGATGATATGGTGGAAGGCCTAGGCAAACTTGCCAAATTTTAGAAAATTTGATGGAGTCAAATGGTTTTGTTAGTATTTTTTGTGATGGGGGATGTCAATAGCTTCAAAACGAGCTAAAGAACGTCAAAATCGGAGTTCGAATGAATTAGTTATGGACAAAACAAAAATCAGCCGAAGTCTGAAACTACAGGTTACGGACGTCCGGGAAAGCTCGGAAATCCATAAAAACTGTTCTGGAATGGTAGTTCTGGTCGTCCGGAGAGTTGCGGATGTCCGGGGCTTCGAGGGGGATCCATACGTCCATAAAACGCCGGTCGTCCGGGGGTCGGGGTCAACGCGAGATGCGAGTTCGGGGGCACGATTTTGGGCGGAAAATGGAGATTTCGGGGTCAAAATTCGCGGGATTTCGTCTATGAAAGATGAGGAAACTTGGGGAGATGCTAGATTCACTTGAAACCAAGCAAATCCATGGATCAAAATCAACAAAACATCATCAAACCAACAAATCACAAAAAAATTGGGGCTATTTTTGGTGGGGATTTTCGAAATTGGGAAAGAACACAACAAAATTAGGCTAGAAAAAGAGGGGTAGGGGCTCCAAAAACGTTATCAACATGGCTCATGATACCAAGATGATGTAGGGCGGAACCCTAGGGGCCGATCTTTCATGTTTGGAGAGGATCCTACAGGGAACACGAAGAACGCGCGGCAGAACACGAGGGAAAACATGAGGGGAAAACAAGAGAAACACTCAACCAACGAGAATATGATCACACATGTGCTAGATCCAAGAAACACATAGAGATACACGGTCCAAATCCAACAAAGGACGATACAAGCGGCAGTAGTTCATCTCCGAGAGAAGGTCTTGAATCCATGAGGGGTCTTCCCGTAAAGGGGTCTTGAATCCATGGTGGATCTTCTCCGAAGAGGTCGTGGTCTCTCACGAGGAGGAGATCCATATGGATGAGCAAAGCTCTATCTCAAGTGAGCTAATCCTTTGCTAACCCTCTCTAGGAGGAGGAGGAGGTCTATTTATAGTCTAAGTGCAAAAGAGAGGCGAAGTGAAGGGATACATGGGAAAGGAAAGGTTTCGCGGGGACTGACTGTGTGGGATGTACTTACGACCGGAAATGATTTCGCCTGTATAATTGTACTTTTTTAGCACTATTGTACATATAATCGTATTTGGTCGCTCGCCGGTCGCACACGACCTCATTTTGCTGAGCCTGTGTGCCAGGAGGGCATATCCCCGACGGTTTCTGGGTCGTCTGCGAAGGACCCCCTAATCGCCCACACTCACTAGGCGACGGTTCCAAATGCCGTCGCGGAAAGGGGTTTTAAACCTGTATAGCACCAATGCATACCAGCGTAAGTTTCGCAGGGAGGTACCAAAGTAATCCAGGAGTGGATCACGGGACAGCGGTCAAGAATATCCTTAAGTACCTGAAAAGGACCAAGGATATGTTTCTCGTTTATGGAGGTGATGAAGAGCGTGTCATAAAAGGTTACATCGATGCTAGCTTCGACACAGATCCGGATGAGTCTAAGTCTCAAACCAGATACATATTTATATTGAATGGTGGAGCTGTCAGTTGGTGCAGTTCTAAGCAGAGTGTCGTGGCCGGATCTACATGTAAAGTGGAGTACATAGCTGCTTCAGAAGCAGCGCATGAAGGAGTTCATATCCGATCTGGGTGTAATACCCAGTGCATCGGGTCCAATGACAATCTTTTATGACAACACTAGAGCAATAGCCTTAGCTAAAGAGTCAAGGTCTCAAAAGAGAACCAAACACATTAAATGACGCTTCAACTCCATTTGTGAAAAGATCAAGGATGGAGACATAGAAATTTGCAAAATACATACGGATCTGAATGTGCCAGACCTGTTGACTAAACCTCTTCCGCGGGCAAAACATGATCAGCACCAAGACTCCATGGGTGTTAGATTCATTACTATGTAATCTAGATTATTGACTCTAGTGCAAGTGGGAACCTATTGGAAATATGCCCTAGAGGCAATAATAAAGTGGTTATTATTATATTTCCTTAATCATGATAAAGGTTTATTATTCATGTTGTAATTGTATTGACCAGAAACTTAAATACATGTGTGGATACATAAACAAATACCGTGTCCCTAGTGAGCCTCTACTAGACTAGCTCATTGATCAAAATATGGTTAAGGTTTCCTAACCATAGACATGTGTTATCACTTGATGATGGGATCACATCATTAGGAGAATGATGTGATGGACAAGACCCATCCATTAGCATAGCATATGATCGTTCAGTTTTTGTTACTGCTTTCTTAATGTCAAATTCATATTCCTTCAACCATGAGATCATGAAACTTTCGGATATCTGAGTCCTTGTGTACCAAAAAACGTCACTTTGTAACTGGGTGATCATAAAGGTGCTCTACAGGTATCTCCGAAGGTGTCTGTTGAGTTGGCGTGAATCGAGATTGGGATTTGTCACTCCGTATGACGGAGAGGTATCTCTGGGCCCTCTCGGTAATACAGCATCACAAGAATCTTGCAAGCAAAGTGACTAAGGAGTTAGTTATAAGATGATGCATTACGGAATGAGTAAAGAGACTTGCGGTGACGAGATTGAACTAGATATGGAGATACCGACGATCGAATCTTGGGCACGTAACATACCGACAAACAAAGGGAACTACGTATGTTGTCATAAAGGTTTGACCGATAAAGATCTTCGTAGAATATGTAGGAACCAATATGGGCATCCAGGTCCCACTATTGGTTATTGACCGAAGAAGCATCTCAGTCATGTCTACATCATTCTCGGACCCGTAGGGTCCGCACACTTAACATTCGTTGACGATATAGTATAATATGAGTTATGTATGTTGGTGACTAGATGTTGTTCGGAGTCCTGGATGAGATCACGGACATGACGAGGAGCTCCGGAATGGTCCGGAGGTAAAGATATATAGGATGATAGTATTTGGTCTCCGGAAGAGTTTTGGAATTCACCGGATAATTATCGGATCACTAGAAAGGGTTTCGGGAGGCCTCGGGGAGTTATTGGGCCAAACGGGCCAAGGGAGGGAGGACACCAGTCCACAAGGGGGTTGGCGCACCCACCTCCTGGCCGCCGGCCCTATAGGAAGGAAAGGGGGCGTCCAAGCGAGGGCAGCCGCCGACCCCCCTGCCATCTCCTCCACCCCCTAAAGAAGGAAAGGGGGAGGCACCTAGGGCAAGAGCCCAGGGCGGCCGCCGGCCCCCTTGGGGGGCGCCTAGGCAGCCTCCCCTCCCCCGTCCACCTATATATATGAGACGAGGGGAGGGGCAACACACACCATGATTTTTCCCAAGTCGTGTGTGGCGCCCCTCTCCTCTAGTTCGTCCGTCCTAAACCGTCGAGCTTGGCGAAGCCCTGCGGAACAGTTTCACCACCACCATCACCGCGTCGTCATGCTGCTGGAACTCATCTACTACTTCGCCTCTCTTGTTGGATCAAGAAAGCGAGGATGTCATCGAGCTGGACGTGTGCTGAACGCGGAGGTGCCGTGCATTCGGTACTTGATCGGAACAGATCGTGAAGGTGTACGACTACATCAACCGTTTAGCAATTTACAAGGGTATGTAGATGCTCTCCCCCCTCTCGTAGCTATGCATCTCAGTGGATAGATTTTGCGTGTGCGTAGATTTTTTTTGTTTCCATGCAACGTTCCCCAACAGTTGGTAGTAGTTCTGAGTCGAACGGAGCTTTTCAGATCTCACTCCCAAAAGCCATTTGCCAACGTCGGTCTGAGGCGAATGAGGGTCCTTGGATCCAACCCTAGAGTTTCATGAGCAAGGTTGTGGGAGCTCTAGTGAATGATTACATGCCCATGGGGCTTTACATAGCCTTTGTGGTCCTTGAAAAATAATCAAGGCTACCTTGAAGTAAAGAGGTGAAAGGGCAAAACTAGGTAATCGTTGGTCGATGTGTCAATGAGTTCATAGTAGACTAGGAGGGAGAGAGGTGGAGTACATAGTCGTCCCATGAACTAACCCCTATCATCCCTCGACCTTGGTGGGCTTCTCCACTTAGGCCTTGAAGCTTCCCTTGGTCTTCTTTCATAATTATTTTCCTTTTGACTTGGTCTTCTTATCATTTTGTCCTTGTTAACGTGTTCATCATTCCAAGGCTTTATTTGAGTTGACTTGGTCTTGCCTTGACAATCGGCTTTGAGTGTGCTTAGGCAAAGTGAACCCCTGGTTAATTATTATTTATTTTACACAATAAATAATATACAGGAATACTACAACCGACAGTAGTTATCTAGACTATTGAACATGCTCTTACAATATGCGATCATAAGCAAGTTCCCAATGGTTATAACATGACTACTCGAGTAACTTCTTGCACAGTGGGAGTGAATTAGGTTTCGGGCCATAATCTGTCGCACGTTGTGTTGGATGTAGGGCAAGAAATGACCACATGTTTCTCATTATGGAGTTCTTCTGTGCATATGGCGCACGTTGACTACAATCTGTCAGGGTGGTTATTAGTGCCATGTGGAAGATATGTCGTGGTATGGAGATGAAGTGTGTGAAGCCTCTGCCTTGCCTCAGACATAGTATGTATGCGATGCAAAGTGCAAACTATAGTTGCTAATGATAGTTGCGGGAGTGACCATGATCAGGTGCACTATTAGCATGGTCTCGTCCTGAAAACAAGATAGGGGCGATATACAACAATGTGTATTGTGGAGTAAGAGCGAGTGATCGACATGGAATTGGGAAGTGAGCAAGAGGTGGGATGGGAACTCTGGGTTAAGGTGATGCGGGAGCGAGTGATCGACGTAAGCTTGAGAAGGGTAGAGGTATATATGTCACCGCCAAGTATAGAGGTCTCTCTCTACCGCGGTTTGACGGCGGCTCACGTGACATACCTTTTACGTGGTAATAATGATCAATCACAAAGCACAACATGAAAACAAAAAAGGCCACCACCTACAAAGCAAGACACTGTCTCTATTCATTAGTTTGGGTAATTCATAAGGGCCACCACCTACAAAGCAAGACACTGCCACGGGTTAGAATCATAGGGTAGTACTCACCATATATTCTGGTTATTTTGCTATAGGTTATTTGCTTTAACCTGGACGTGTCGCACGGGGTATATGTGGCGAGGTGCTATCCTACTTTACCAGTGTGGTACTAATTAAAAATCAACACAACACGGCCAGCGGTGAGACAACGCGCGTAGACGACGCTACGGAGGCAGTAGTGGGCTTTCCAGCCAGAGAGCAGCGTCGCATGCGGCTGCGCGCGCGCGTTGACGACAAGCCCGACCGGTGGTTTTTTGTTTTCTTTAGAACTATACACTTAGGACACATGCCCACACAGTCAACGCACGATTCACAATTGCCATTCGACCAGTTTTAACCCTGTGACACGGGACCCACCCGAGGCTCACCATCCTCGATTCACTAGGATGCTCTAGCCAAGGGAGCTTAGTATCTGTACTGACTATGCTATAATCCAAATCGTCCCAAAGGCTTTACTTGGCACAAACACTAATTAAAATATAAAAACATAGTTATTACAATAGCAATAATTATGTCATCGCACAAAACAGGAAATGAAAATTGCAAATATGATAAATATTGGGTTGCCTCCCAACAAGTACTATTGTTCTATGCCCCTAGCTAGGCATAATGCATGGTTTCAAATATTATTATAACCATAAGGGAGATCATTCATGTTCATATCATATTCCCTTCTCTCAGCTAAAAGTTTTCTAATAGGCAAGCAAAAATAATTGAAAGGGCTAAATTTGATAGGATCCGAATCCATGAGCAAATTTGGGAGGAGGAGGTTCCTCCTTTGACCCCTCATAAGTGATAGTTATCTCTTCATTATATAAATTTATATAAAGGTATTCTCGTAATTTTTCTTTAAGTCCACAACCTAGTCCCAAATTTCCTATAGAAAATTTATCATTGTTTTCAGAAAGTTTTTCAATCAGAACATTTTGGGGAAGCATTTGCCTAAGATTTTCATTATAAGCAACGTAATCCGTAGATTTTAGTCTTCTTATCTCATCTTGATCATAAAGGATTTCTTCTGTGGGTGGGCATTCACTACTTATTCTGTAGTGGGCAAATATCTCTCTTGCCTCTTTCATTAAGTGATCAAATTCATGAACTAGAAATATTGTAGCAAAATGTTTAACTGAAGGATCATGAATATTGGAGAATTCTAGGTACACTCTTTGTGTAGTAGGATGCATGTGAACAAATTGTTTTTCAAATTCTACTATGAGTAATGATATAGCATCCGGAAAACTAGTGGTTTCATCGAGAATAGATCCCCCTACCATAGGTAAAGAACCAACACAGGTAAAGAAGTCTTGAATAATACCCCTTCCAATAATATCACCACTACCTATTTGAAGTCTTTTTGTGTGCATGATAGTGGTTTCATTTTTACTATTAGGATCATCATCGGCAAGATTATCAAATACTTCTTTATGAACTTTATCATTAGCAACCTCATCAAAAGCTTCTTTTAGGGTTTTCATCTCTTACTAGATTTAGTAACATGGCTTGATGATCATAAGGCTCTGCCCTAGTGGCGTGAGCGACATTAACTTTCTCTTGAGACATAGTGACAATTCAAGCAAGCAAGCAAAATAAAATATATTTGTGTTTTTGATTTTTTTAGCGAGACTAATAAAAGCAAATAAAGGCAAATAAATAATAGAACAAGTAAATGATAATGTGTATGAAGGAACCTTGAGTTGTTTGATAAATCTCCACGGCAACGGCGCCAGAAATTATTTCTGCTACTTGTGAGTTGTGTTGGTTTTTCTCCAAAGAGGAAGGGCGAAACAATATAGTAGCGGATAGTATTTTCCTTAGTAGAGAATCAAGGTTTATCGAACCAAGAGGAGATTCATGCAAACAACCGTCGACAGTACCTATACACACAAGAGCAGATAGTTGCACCCAACACGGGCAAGAGGGTTGTCAATCCCCTTATACTCGTTAATTGCAAAGATTAAATCTGGTAGTAGTAGATAGCTAAATTATAAAAATACAATTAAAGTAAATAAATTGCAGTAAGACATTTTTTGTTTTAATAAATATATTGAATAGACTCGGGGGCCATAGTTTTCACTAGAGTCATCTCTCAAGAACATAACATATGGTGGGTAGACAAATTATTGTTGGGCAATTGATAGAAAAGCGCATAGTTATGACGTTATTCATGACATGATCAGTACATAGGCATTACGTCCATGACAAGTGGACCGACTACTGTCTGCATCTACTACTGTTACTCCACTTCAAGAGCACTCTCTATGCTTGCCTCTAGCTATTAAGTTCATAACATGAACAGGGCACCGGAACTGGGCAGCGACAGCCGGGGGGTGCGTGGCTGTCGATGGGAGGAAGGGGAAATGGCCAATGTGCCACCTATTGGCGGGCAAGGGGAAGGACAAAGGCGGGCATCGCGCATCTGCCACGTGTCCCTGCCACAAACACGTCCTAAATTTGGGCCTGGAATGGATCATATGCAATCAAAAAGCGGACGTTGATCCGTTTGCTTCGGTGCGTTGGACCATCTTTAATGTATGTTTCGACTTAAACGAACAATCATTGACAATTTGAGTCGGCATTTTGGAGTTGCTCTTACCCCCCCCCCCCCCCGGTTTGTCCTACTCTTGTTGCGTCGTATGCATGTAGTCGCCAACCCTTACGCACAGGGCTCGGAGGGCGAGGTGTTGGACCCGGTCAATACCGAAGCAAGGACTAGGGATGTGCAGTGCCATGCAGGGGAGGAGACAAGGGGGCGAACAGGGGCTAGACCCCCGCTTGCCCCCTCCCCCCCCCCTAAAAATTTCTGGTACACGCAGTAGTGTATTACGTGTGCTAATGACCGAGTAATGACTTGATTAATGATAGCCCAGGTGATTTATCCTGTAATTAGTATGCATCAAACTCAGCCAGTAGCCCATGTACGATCGTGGCCTGCCTCATGTGTGTAATTGTTTTGCTGGTCGAGGCCAGGTCCTAGCCCTAATGCTATCTGATCGATTGATCCTCTCTACGTGCGCCTGACTATAGATGGCTGCCGCCGCCGCCACTCACCACCACGCTATACATCTAGGCGCCGGGAGGCCAGCCTATGGATACAAGCAGGTAGTAGTTGTCGTCTGATTGTAGCTATTAGCAGTAATTTCTTTTTACGAATCCAAACCTTAGTCTGATTGTTAGTATTTCTGTTTTGATTTCTGGGATCGATCGCCTGCGTGCGCTAGGGCATTTCCGTGTTGCCATCAGCCACATAAGGAAGATCTTCCCTTTTGTTCATGTGTCTCCTTCAACCTTCATCACCGTCTCATCCCAATGAAACAGTTGTTGCTTCTCGGTCAGTATCAAATCCTATACAATCCAGTCCCACGGCTCATATTATCATGGCTAGACCAAATCTGAAGGTATATCCAACATACAACTAGATTATGCAAATTATTAGGTCATTGCTTACTACAATTTCTAAAGGTACATAACAACCATACATCAAGATGATAACTAAATGTTCTAATATTTACTCTTAGTTTGCTAAATATTCCGAGAGTGATATTGTTGATTTGTTTGATATGTTTTGCCGTCTAGAGTTATATTTATACTAATAAAAGTGTAATTTTCTTTTGAATTATGACATATTTGTCATTGCATTTTGATCCCGGTAATATATATCTAAAAGACGTATATAATCGCCTTTTATATATGTTACATACGATTGCTTGGTATTGGCCTCTTCACCCCCCTCATACTCAAATCCTGGCTCCGCCCCTCGCGCCATGGCCATAGTTGCAGCTAGTGTTTTGTGAAGCCGCGTGATAAGAGAGGCGCATGAATAATGTGGAAAAATTGGATAGGCCGTAGTTATAGCCAGCCGTGGAGACGCTACTGCAATGTTGAGCCATGCCACTGTCGAGCAAGCATGCACTTAGGTTTTTATAGCAAGCTTTTGTGACACAGCCTCGATAGCGGCAGCCATCGATCATCGGAGCTAGGTAGTGAATTTTACCAAAATCTACATTATATAACGGTGTTTTTTAAAACAACTTGAACTTTATTAGTTAGCAATAATGGTTACATCGTCTATCAAGAGAGTTACAAGATTTTCCTTGGGCTCCTCTATCCAATCCCTAGTCATGGAACATTTTGCTAATCTAGCAAGCTCATGAGCTACTTTATTCGCTTCCCTGTTACAATGTTCAAAACTAGTTTGAGGAAAATCACAGGCCATAAAAAACAATCCTCAAAAATTGCAGCAGCCGCCCCCACAGACTGTCCTCCGTTGTTCATTGTGGCAATGACCTCCGTATTATCAGAATTGATAATTAGAAGATTGCATCCCGTCTTTTGTGCCAACAATAAGCCAAATCTGAGTGCTACCGCCTCCGCTGTCAGAGCATCCGCACAATACTGAATCCTCCAATTACCATCTACTATGAAGTTTCCTTTGTCATCTCTCATAAAAGCACCCGTTATGCCTCTTAGCTGATCATGATCAAAAGAAGCATCCACATTCAATTTAACAAACCCCCTAGGAGGTCTGCACCATCCTTCATTCTTTCTCTTTGCTTTAGGAAAGTGGGCATTTACATAGTTCGTTGTTATAGCCCTAATCCCCATCGAGGTTTGGGACGCCTCTTGAGAATTACCCTCATGGACTAGTTTCTGTCTATTCCACCATAAATACCAAGCAGCTATAGCGATTAGTTCCCCTGCATTCGGGGAGCCCAAGATATGTAGTTCATAGTCAGGTATAAGGAGTAAGAATTCAAGGACTGCCTCTCCTACACGATCAATGGCGCATGCTTTTTTCACCACTTCATACAACCCCAAATATTCCCACACTTCCTTTACTTTCTGGCACAGAAATAATATATATTTCGTGTCCTCTAGCCCATCCAAACATGCTGGCATATTGGCTGAGTTTTTATATATCTGTTGGCTAGTGTAACGCGACACGGTAGGGTCCCGTGAAGCATCCGCCAAATAAAAAATTTAACCTTCATCGGACAAGCTAATTTCCAGATCTTACCCCAAATAGGATTGACATTATTTATGCCCATGCCATTCGAGTATTCCAACTTCCCCCCATGTTGCTTATTCCATTCCTCCACATAAGCTGATTGTACAGTGAATAAACCGTTTTCTGTATAGCTCCACGCAATAAAGTCCGACATATTATGCATAGGGATCGGGATCGCTTGTACTCTACGGGCATCAATTGGCCACAAAGTTTGTCTCGCCAACTCTTCATCCCAACCATTTGTGATTGGGTTAATAAGATCAGAAACTTTCGTCAGTTGATTCCCCCTTGTAGGTGTAATAATTTTCCTGTCTGCATAATTTGGGATCCATGCATCTCTCCATATGTCAATATTTTCGCATGTTCCCGCTCTTCATATATAGCCGTTCTTGAGAGAGTCCACTCCTGCCATAATGCTTTGCCAAGTAAAGGAGGCGCCCTTTTTAATATTGCGCTCATCAAATCACCTTTGGCTCTTAGGATTGTTGCACATAACGATTCAGGATTATCCACGAGACGTCACGCTTGCTTCGCTAATAAAGCTAGGTTAAAACAATGTATATCACGGAAGCTCATTCCTCCTTGGTCTTTTGGAACACACAACTTTCACCATGCCATCCAGTGCATCATTTTATGATTGTCCTCATCACCCCACCAAAATTGCGATATCGCGTCTATGATTTCTTTGCAAATCTTTTTAGGAATTTTGAAGACGGACATTGCATATGTTGGGATAGCTTGGACAAAATTTTAAAGACTTAAGCAAAATTTTCTTCCCACCCGCCGATAACAACTTTTCTTTCCAACCACTAATCTTAATAATAATACGATCAATCAAGAACTGAAAACAATCGCTTGTCCATGCCCACATTGGCAGGTAGTCCCAAATATTTATCATTAAATGCCTCAGTCATAATATTTACAATTGTACATATTTGCGCTTTGTCCTCCACTTTCGTGTTGGGACTAAAAAATATGCTGGATTTTTCGACACTCACCATATGCCCCGAGGCGGCGCAGTAAGAGTTCAAAACCGCTTTAAGGGCCACCGCTTTCATTGCATTTGCTCGTACGAGGATCAAAGAATCATCCGCGGATAATAGATTGAAAACTAAGGGAGCTTCCCGCTAACCTTTATGCCGGAGTGAATAAGTAGGGGGAGAGGGGATCCCCCTACCTTAGCCCTCTAGTGGGTTTGAAGCTATCAGTCTCATCTCCATTAAACCGAATTCTGTACTCCACAAAGGACACACATTGCATAATCAAATTCACCCAATTTTCCTTAAAACCCAGCTTCAACAAAATTGCTTTCAAGACCACTCCATTCGGTCATAAGCTTTGTGCATGTCCAACTTGATTGCACACAACCCTTCCCTCCTCATTCTTTTCTTTTTTATTGAGTGGAAACACTCATATGTTACCAAAATATTATCTGTGATTAGTCTTCCAGGAACAAAAGCACTCTGAGAGATATAGGAGGGAGATACTGTATTTGCTGTTTAATAATCATCTGACAAACAGGTACCAAACATAACAGCAAGCACTCTGAGAGATACAGAAGGGAGATACAGTATTTGCTGTTTAATAATCATCTGACAAGCAGGTACCAAACATAACAGCTGCAACGTAAGTGGTCTTCGAAAAGCAGCATTCCACGGATAGAAGCAAATATGTCTTCCCTGAGCATATAATGCCAGGTGAATTTATGATCGCTCATCGTCGCAATACTGTCACCAGCATTGAACTTCAAAGCATGGAAACATGAAACATTAACCAAATGAAGGTGAATATTAAACGACACACATTAAAATAGCAAATATTAACAGTCAGCTAAAACAGGCCACAGCATCTGCTGCACTGTTGTAGTTAGGGGACATGACACTTCTTCCAACAGGCGGCATGATAGTAGTACACTTAATTTACAGGGGAAGAACAACCAATTGAGTTTTGCAAGAACACTACTGTGATCTCCGAGTGTTGATCAAGACGAGCAGCATCCATTCTGCTGAGCAACAGGCTGACCCCGCATTTGCACGGTGGCAGGCTTGCTGGCATTTCCAGCAGGCTGGCTTGCCATCCTGTTCAAAAGAGGTAGCAAAGAGAATTAAGATTTAACACCTATTATTATACACCTACTATTAATGTAAACATAACAGAACCAGATATAATGGTTCATCACTACAAATCAGATTTACTGGCACTAGATTTAAACTACTGTGGCTTTCAAAAATTAGTACCTCTAAAATGGTGTTACTGCTGAGTCAGCATAACACTTGTAACTACTCCCTCCGTTTCTATATATGTACAAAGTTGAGACACTTATTTTGGTAAGGAGGGAGTATAAGATAAGTCATAGAGATTTCAATACATACTACATACGGATGTATATAGACATATTTTGGAGTGTAGATTCACTCATTTCTCTCCATACGTAGTCCATATTGGAATCTCTAAAAAGACTTATATTTAGGAACAGAGGGAGTACATAAGATGTATTTGATGAGCCAAATTGTTATCACTACAAGACTTCCTTCCATGCATGTCTACTGTGTCTGTGTAACACAAATTTCATTCATATATATCCAGAATGGGTATGACAGCACGAGGTGTAGAATATGAATTGTATTGTCACCTGTTCTTTATCTCTGCGGCCATGGTCATAAATGCCTTTTCCACATTTGTTGCATCCTTTGCACTGGTTTCCAGGAATGGTATTCCAATCTCATCGGCAAGGGCCTGCAATCGGCATTCAAGTATGTGATTTTAATAATTAATCGAATCACATGTAGGAACTACATACAAGGGTAATGGATGCACAAACAATTACCTTGCCAGCCTCGTAAGAAACCACTCTGCTCTCAGCTAGATCGCACTTGTTCCCCACCAAAAGCTTGTTCACATTTTCACTAGCGTACCTGTCGATTTCATTAAGCCACTGTTTGACGTTGTTGAAGCTCTCCTGGTCAGTCACATCATACACAACCTGTGTAACAGAAGGTACAATACTATGAATCATGGGTATTGATCTAGTCAAGATATATAACGACAAATGTTGAACAGAGCTCACAATGATGCCATGGGCACCGCGGTAGTAGCTGCTTGTGATGGTCCTAAATCGCTCTTGTCCAGCAGTATCCCACTGAAGGTTAAGAACGTGTTGAAAAATCAGAGCTGAAACTTTTAACTTGTAAGGACAATTTAGAGCTTTCTACAATGGGTTACTTACAATTTGCAGCTTTATCGTCTTCCCATCTTGCTCAACGGTGCGGATTTTCTAGCAAGTCAAAAACAGTGAAAAGGATATACAACAGGGGGCAGTGCGCATGCTATACAGAAAATTAACTTCATGTAAGCTCGCAAAGGAATCAACTTACGAAGTCAACACCAATAGTACTGATATAGCTCTCCAGATATGAATCATCCTGTAAATGTGGTCAGTAAGATCATCAGTTTCTTGCATCAGAAAAGAGGCTGAGCTAGTTCACAGAAGTTGATTCAGAATATCAACATTTCTCTAGAAGGTTTTGTGCTAGATGCTCTTTCATGAACAAACTGAATGCTTCTAAAGATGAGAGGAATATGGAGAGCCTACAAAACTGTTGGTCTTTGCTAGTTTCCAGCAACTAGCGACACATGCTAGGCTCTGCTTACTTGACATTAACAATATAATATACTTCATATTGCAAATAATATCCTTAACTTGAGTACTGAATTAGTAGATACTACTATGAGAGAGACGGAATAGACAAAACATTTGTAACTTGTCAAAAGGCAAATAATTACAATGCATTTTAGAATATTCACAAAATTTAGAAATTGATTTAATACTATATTTGGTTAGTAGTTTTCTCTGAAACTGCGGGAGATCAAAGCCCAAGATAATGGTTAGTTTTCTTTTTTTTTTTTGCTAAATATAAGATAATGGCTGTCCAGCCAAGGGTAACATGCCGGCTGTGTTTGGTTAGCCCCCGACAGGCTCTGCATAACTTTTTGGTAAAGCCACATGTGAGAGGTACGTCGGAGCAGAGAGCAAACATAGAGAAGAAAATGGCAATCTTACACTAGAATCAACATTTGTGAAAATAATCTTCCAGCATTTTAAGTTGTTGTTTGGGTTCCACTTTCCAAACGGAATCAAATGGGTAAAGGAGTTGAATAAAACACAATGTAACGCCATCACTATTGTTTTTGCAAACCTTGTTCATAGCATGGCATCCCTAACAGTCATCTAGCACAGCAATGGCTACTATAAACTGACAGGGTAAATGGGCAGCAACAACAACAAGCAAGAGAAGAAATATGGCTTGCTAACCACTTTTGTGGTGTTCATCCCTGCTACAGATTCCTAACATTTGATTGTGTACGAATAGTAACTTGGTGCTTTGTATTCATTCAAATTAAGAAAAAGTATCTCTATGTTTTCTGGCGCCCTTCCACACTGCATCTACATGAAATAAGTTTACTCAAAGAGATGGTAAAAAGGAGCAATCCTTACCGCAAACCTCAGCAGCAGGCAAGACTTCCCCACGCCCGAGTCCCCAATGAGCAGCAGCTTGAAGAGGTAGTCACTGCATAGTCACGCAAGCATCTCATCGCATCGTTTTGCACATCTAGACAAGCTAATAATACATGCTACTAACAAGTGGAAGTAACAACCCACGTTGAAGACACATCTAAACGAGACTAAAAAGCCCCAACTTCTAAAACTAGAAGCACTCGGTAGGGGCTACGAGATAACGGTGGCGTACGTAGGAGGCACAAATCCGGTGGGCCGAGACGAAGATGAGCGCATCCGAGAATCTGCTATCTCCGGCATGGATGGAACTTAATACAACTAGATCCGATCGTACAACTGAAGTCCAGCGAGGGCGCAGATCCACGAGAGGAGCACGAATCGGTGGCCATCGGACACACCCGTGGGCGAGATCGGCCGCCTCCAAAACCCAGCACTGACAGATTCCATCCAGAACTCGAACAAGGTAGGTAGACGAGAGGGAGTGAGGAGGTCCGTACTATTCGGGATTCATGGCAGCGGACGGAGGCGGCGAGTTTCTAGGAGACGAGGCGGCAGGCGATTTCCCGGGAGGCGAAGGCGACGACCGAGGGAGAGGAAAGGTGAGAATTGGGGGAGAAGGTGGGGAGAGGAAAGGTGAGCGAATAAAAAAGGAGTCCCCGCAAAAAAAAAATAGAAAAGGAGGAGGGTCTCTGGGTTGTCGAGTGGGGCACGTCTCGTCTCGTGGAGTAGTTGGCTGCCCGCATCCAGCCCAACCAGGCCCGTGCGGGATGTGTGTAGCTTGTTTGGTTGTCTGGGCTGCATGCGGGTTGTGGCGGCCGGAGTCTGACTCGGCGCGGCCACGCCAGCGGGGCGGTTGCACGCTTCGGGCTGTGCGGGAGACGAAAGTGACGCTCATAACTCCCCCCACTCTCCTGTCACCGCCCAGCGCACTGTTCCCATCGATCCTTCTCTGCCTCACCGCCTCTCCCTCTCATCCCCTCTGATGGCTTCGCCTCGCCCATCGCCACGCCGCCCTCTGTCCCCCGTCGATCAGCGCATCGCCAGCATCCAGGAGCGCTGGCTGGCCGGGCTCCAGAACTCGGGCAGGGACCTGGCGTCGGCGCTGCGAGCGTCGTCCCTCATCTGCTGCCGTCCACCACGAGGGCCGGCCATTGCGGTGCCGGGCGTTCCTGCTCCGCCGCTGATTTCGGACCTCGTGGTTCTGGGCTCGGCACCGGCGTCGTCCACGGAGCCGCCGCTTCTTGGGACCCCATTGGGCAGGGGGGGTTTCTTGACCCCCGTCCAAGGGTTTTCTCCTATCAGCGCGCCGTCCTCCTCGACCTCCGGTGTGGCCATGAGCACGGGGCCGATGTCGCAGCCCGTCGTCAGGGCTGGCTCCTCCTCTGCTCCGCCACCGGTCTCCTTCCCGCCAGAGTTTTCACCCCGGCCTCGATTCGCTGCGGCTGTGCAAGCTCCGATAAGTCAAACCCCACAATGCCTGCTCGTAGATGTAGATTAGGGATTTATTTTCTTAGGCATGTGCTAGTAGTTAGTGGATTCAATCGGATTAGATAGGATTCGAGTAGATCCGATTTGATTTGATCCCAATCAAATCCAATCGGACTGATCTGTTCTTGTTTTCTACAGTGTGTGCTCTAGGATAATTTTTTCTGCTACTGCTAGTGTGTCCTAAGACATGTCATCATGCTAGTTAGTTGTGTTCATTCTAGTAGTTGTGTTCATGCTAGGGTTTGTGTTGATTGCTATACGTGCATGTAGTAGGACCATTTAAGGATGATGCCAAATGTGCATGGTTGCACATGGGTGCTATTGGCACTTGCACTTGCTATTTTTAGATGTTTTCATGCTTAGGATAGTGCACTGATCAGTGGCACTTGCTGTTGGGCAAGTCCACTGATCAGTGCACTATCCTAAGCAGTGCCACCGATCAGTGGCATTTGCCCAACAGCAAGTGCCCATTTGCAGTGAATTTGTGCACTAATACTTGTCATCTTGCCTGACAAGATATTGAAGGCTGACTCGAATGTGACGGTGATGTAGGGTAGAACCCTAGACACCCGATCTTTCACGTTTGGAGGGAATACTACCAAGAACACAATGATCACGGGGAAGAACGGAGAGAAATCACAAGGGGAAACACTCAAGAACAAGTCCAATTACACATCCACTAGACAATCAAACACACAAGATCCACAAGGTACATGAACAACAAAGGGAAAGATACAAGGTAAGGTTCATCTCTAAGAGGAGGTCTTGATGGTATCCTAGACGGATCTTTCCACGAGGGGGTCTTGATGATATCCCGCAGGATCTCCTCACATGGAGGTCTTGAACTCCATGGGAGTGGTCTCTCTCTCTCTCTCAAGAGGAGGAGGTAGGAGCAAAGCTCACCTAAGAATGAGCTATCATATTTGCTATCCTTAGAAAGGATGAGGGGGAGGTCTATTTATAGTCTTAGCCACGAAGGGGTAAGTTGGAGAGGATGCAAGGCCAAAGGCCGTGGATGTGCACAGGCAGTTACCGGACGTCCGATGGGGGTCGGACGTCCGGTGGCTCGGGACGGGCCGGGCGTCCGAAAGTCTTCGGATTTCTGTTGTTTCTTCTCTAGACTGGTGGCACCGGTCGTCCGATCGGCGTCGGTCGTCCGGTCCCTGATACTTGTTGGACGTCCGGTATCTGGCGGTCGTCCGGGCGCTGTAGGGTCCCTCGGTTGTAGCTGTTCTGGCAGGCTGAACCTCCAAGCGTCGGACGTCCGGTAAGGACCGGTCGTCCGGTGGCTGTGACTTGTAGCAGCTCCATTTCTTCTGTCTTATCTTCCATGCTTCCCTCGCGGATGGTGTAGTCGTTCCTTGGCGCTTGCACTCCTCCTTGACATCCGTGAAGCTCCGACAATACCTATGCATGCACACGGGAGAAGTGTCAAGTAGTACACCATCCTCGAAGGGGTCAAGTGAGCACGTGTAAAGGAGACGATTCACCTTTGTGTATGCGAAGTAGATGTCGCACGTGTCACTTGCCAAATGGACTCTTGACATGGTGATGTCTGTAGGATGCTCTGCATCATCCCCTCCCCCTTGGAAAATATCCGACCTCGGATCGAAAACCAAATCACCATGGGAAAGAGATGGCTTTGCCGTGTAGAAGTGGACGTTCACCAAATAGTCATCATCTTCAAGCTTGAAGTGGGCACTCTCCAATGTCGCACCATCTAGTGATTCCTTCAAAATGGGCAAAGACAACAAACACTTGGAAAAACAAATGTGGTTAGCATTAGTGCAAAACCAAGCATTCATCAGGTGATTCACCAAACAAGTGTCGTCATCAAGCGTAGCATATGGATTGACAAAGGATTGTGACATGACATGTAAGCATGAATTGAGCAAAATCAAAATCATC
The DNA here is from genome assembly GCF_018294505.1 of Triticum aestivum. NCBI lineage: Eukaryota > Viridiplantae > Streptophyta > Magnoliopsida > Poales > Poaceae > Triticum > Triticum aestivum. Next base: position 359,104,568 of record NC_057801.1, on the reverse strand, counting down.
ATGGAAACAAGCATGCAAATGTGAGGTAGAGATGCAAATATGTGTGACAAGAGAATAAGCATCTACCTCAAGTTCATAGCAAGCATTCAAAAAGCGCTCAATGAAAGGTCTATGGTAGGCATAGGAATCATTCACAACACCAAATAAAATGAAGTGTCTAAACACATGGGTCAAGTGCAAGACGATCCAAGCATAGTGTGCATAGGGTGTAGTGAATATAGTGTGGCACTCAACACAATAGAAAGAGCAATTGTTTATCATGTGTGAGGCGACCAAGTCAAGCATGTGACAAGCAATGGGACATGGCATATGTGAAGAAGTGACATTGTTGCAACCAAACATATGATAGAAGCAAGTAATCCAAGAATTGGATGCAACACACAAGGTATATATGTCATGAGGCATGGAAATGCGAAAATGGCAAGTAGAAGCAAGATCTCTATCATGTGCGCAATCAAGTGGTCTAAGATGACCAACAAGTCTCATGGTGCAAGCAACACAAGTAGTATGATCCACAATATCCATGCTCAAGAAGGATGTCACCTTGAAGGCATGTTGATGTAGGGCGGAACCCTAGGGGCCGATCTTTCACGTTTGGAGTGGATCCTACGGGAAAACACGAAGAACGCGCGGAAATCACAAGGGAAAACACGGGGAGAAATGAGAGAATCACTCAACCGACAAGTAATTGATCACACAAGGGCTAGATCATCGAACACATAAGGTAGCACAAGATTCAAAATCAACAAAGAAAAGATACAAAGGTAACCGTTCTTCTACGAGAGGAGGTCTTGAATCCACGAGGGGATCTTCCCGTATAGGGGTATTGAATCCAAGTGGATCTTCTCCGAAGAGGCCGCGGTCTCTCACGAGGAGGAGATCCGATGGATGAGCCAGGCTCTATCTCACAAATGAGCTAAATCAACGCTAACCATAAAACGTAGGTGGAGGGGGAGTATATATAGTCTAAGGGGCGAAGGGGTACATGGGCCTCGGCCCGGATGCACTGCACGCGGGCAGGGGAGGCCGGATGTCCGGGCGACGGGCCGGATGTCCGGGCTTTCCCGAGACGCCGGATGTCCGGGCGCTGGGCCGGATGTCCGGGCTGGCTTGATCCAGCTTCTGGACATTCTGTGATGGGGCGCCGGATGTCCGGGCTGGCGCCGGATGTCCGGGCTGGCGCCGGATTTCCTGGCTGTCGCGGGGCGCCGGATGTCTAGGGCCTGGCCAGATGTCCGGGCCCTGTAGCACTTCGATGGCTGGGCTCATGCTGTTGTTGACATCTTCAGGGGCCGGATGTCTGGGTCGGGGCCGGATGTCCGGGTCCTGTAGCCTTTCTTCGGTTCCTCTCGTCGTGCTCCTTCATCCTTGTACTTGGGGACTTGTCCATCATTCCGAGCATCTCCGAGAGGGTCTCCTTGGTACCTAGGCATGCATAGTGTCCTTGCATTAGGTAGCAACCATGTCTCACACGAATGGAAAGGGGAAGCATTTAGGAACGGGTTCACCTTGTGTCCAATGGCGCATAGTCGAGGTCTGATATTATGTATCCTTGGGGCTTGGAGAGTAGTCGGAGTGTACATGGGGATGAACGTGGGATGCTCCGCATCATCTCCCCCCCCCCTTGGGAAAGATCCGACCTCGGATCGTGATCCTCATCACCATGGAAATGGTTGTCGTGGACGGACTTGTAGTTGGATGAAGTTGAATGCATGGCGTAATCCAAGTATTCCAAGGTGTCGCCGGAGTGGTATACATGCAAAAGGAGCAAACACAAACAACACTCGGAAATACAATGGTTAGCGCACACAAAGTGTCCATCATGTAAGAATGAGTCCGTGCGGAAAGATAGTTCATGACAAAGCGCATGAAGCTTATCAAGATGATCTAGAATGGTATGCAAAGCATTCATGGGAACAAATGCAATCATTGTGCACACAGTTGTGTTATGAGTATGAGCAATGCAACCACAGTGCAAAATGATGTCATAATGGGATGGTGCATCAAAGGCATGAACATAGCAATGGATGCTCAATATGTGAATGTCATCATGCAATTGATGGAGGACCATATGATCATGATGTATGAAAATGCCATCAAGGAAGATCACAACAAATTTGCTAAGGAAGTGAACAAGCTCATGTATCATGGATGACATGGGAATACAAGATGCAACAAGGCAATCATAATGTGAGTCAATCCATGCATAGGGTGCAAACTTGTGGTGAGTATGATATGTCCATCGAGCATGACATGTATGAGCACAATCAACAAATATGGATGTGTGAGTGCAATGTGTCAAAGGAGTGTTGATGTACCAATGCTCGATGTCGTGGTATGAGTGGAATTCCGAAGGTGCATCCCATAAGTGCGAGCGCTCCTCAATGTGAAGGTCCATGTAGCCAATCTCCAATGTCGCTCCTCCGGTCGCGAGATGTATCATGTAGACAACAAGAAGGAAACAACAATGAAAGAGTGACCCATCCAATATGCAAACTTGAGGATGGCTCAAAGGGAAGGAGTTCACCTTTAGTAGATTCTCGCAAATGTTGGTGTTGCACATCGTGTATGCCTTTGCATGACCAAGTTGTCGCATAACGGCATTGCCTTGTGAAACCTCCAAAATGAAAGAACATGACAAACACTCGGAAAAACAAATGAGGTTAGCGGAAATGCAAAACCTATCATTCGAGTGGTAAGATACCCAACAAGTGTATGCATCATGCTCATCATAAGAAAGTACAAGGGAGCATTTCATAGTATGGAGGCATATGATGCAAGAACAACCAAATACAATAGGCTCAATCAAACAAGCATGCATCACAAGTAAGGTGTCAAAGTCTCCAAGATCAATAAGCATAGTATGGTTGCACTCAATACAAGTGGATATGAAAGAGGCAACTAATGGACACAAGAGACAATGATCAGGATATATCAAGTGAGAGGCATGAGCATATATTTCATCAACCCAAGAAAGCAAGTAATAGTGGAACATGGGTGATGCAACATAGCAGGCAATCATAGCAAACAAGTCAAGCAAGCTAGTAGTGCGAAGATGCAACATACTAGGAGGAATCATGGCAAGCATGTCATGTGTGCAAATAGTGGGCATGAATAATGCACATGACATATCACAAGCATGAAAGCAAGATATGAGGAAAATAGCATGAGTGTATTGGTGAGAAGCCATATGTGAATAGCAATGGGTCATCATGACTCTGCCAACACAACAAGCATCAATAGCATGGGGCACAAAGAAATCATGGTAATAGCAACAAGTATCTCCACCAAGCATGCAAATACACATAGAAGTAGCATAATGGTGAATCATGGGTAGATGCAAGCAAGGGTCGCAATTGCATGGCAAAGGCATAGAAAGAGGCATGACATGCAAAGTGAACACAATAGTATGGGCATAAGGTGACAAGTGGTAGATAGCCCATAGCCGTGTGAGAACCAAGTAGAAGAGATGCGCGTAGTCCTTGCGCGAAGGGAACGGTGGTAAAGATAGTCCATGGAATCCCACGTCATCGTTGCGCTCTCAAGAGCTCGTTTCGTCAACTCTTGGGATTGAGAGGTTGACGAGTATATGTGAGTACCTACACAAAACAAAGGCAAAGGAAAAATTGTGTGTGCATGGTATATGTACACATCATCCATCATGATGCGCACATGCATGTGTCGGTTAGCACAAAATATCCAATGCTCAAATAAATGAGATGCATGATATAGAAACATGTCATCCATCATGATAGGTTTGTTGTTATGTATGTCATAATGGAGACTCAAAGGTTGTAATGCATCATGAGAAATATCTAGAGCATTGTTATTCATGCAATGCATATGGTGCACGCAGTCATGGGAATCATGCAAAGTATGGAATGCATCAAGATCTCCGGATATGTATGAGGAAACTATGGGGGTCTCCTCACGAGTAAGAGTAGAAACACCACGTGGAGAATATTGACAACATCCAAAACAAAGCATATTTGGTTCAATGTGATCATGGCATGGCATAGTAGATGAATTGCGCAAATCATGTAAAGGAAGCATGGCAATATCATCACAAGAGAAGCAAAAGCCAATGACCATCATCTCGTCATCTATGCCATAAGTGCAAATGGGATTGATTTTAATGGGGCATGCATAGTTACTATGTTAAGATTGTAAAGATGCAATATGGGAGATCTCACTCATAGCATATGACAAGTTCAAAGGATTGTCAAACATGATGTGACCAAAAGAATTTTCACATGATATCCTATGGAGCATACCATCACAACTAGGCAACTCAACATGCTCATCATCATATTCATCATAAATAGGTAAGTCAAGGCATGAAGAAGTCTCACTAGCATGAAGCATGGGAATAGGTGGGTCAACATCATGGGAGCAATCAATGTCAAGAGAGTCCACTAGTGGGATAAGAGAAGTACCATCACCTATGTTACCTTTGGAGCGTCGCTCATGTGTTGTAGGTGAGGTGTTGAAGATCGTCTCGTTGTCATCTTCATCTTGATGGAACCATGTGGGAGTGCATCATCGTCCACCATGGCCATCGGTTTGTTCATTGGAGGGATGGACTCGTCGAGGGTAGGTATGTCGTCATGTAGGAGACCTAGCACCAAAGAAGAAAACACACTAGGAGTAGAGGTTAAGTCGTTAGAGATCATAGTGGCCTCACGTGCCCTCTCAACTACCTCACTCTCTAAGTGTTGTGGCTCACTCACCCCCTCAAAGATGCTCTCACTCATATGGTTGGTGGAGTCACTCAAATGGCGCTCAACCTCACATAGGATGTGTGGCATGCTCTCATGTGTGGGGCTAGTGGTGGTCACACTCATCCTCTCAAAGGAAATACTCTCAATGTCACATATGATGGAGTCACTCATGTCACTCATGTGGTGGTGGCTCTCCTCACATGGCACTTGGGTCATCTCAACATATGTGGGTGTCGGAGAGATGTTGGTGCAAATGTCTGCATGCGCGGTCGCGTAGCTTGACTCGGAGTATGAGTCCAATATGGGCGCCGTCTTCATGTTGTTGAAGAGGTTCGTGCTCGTCGCCATAGTCGAAGGGGATGGCCCTTGCTCGACTGTCTTGTCACCGTCTTGGTGTCGGAGGTCCATATGATGTGGCACCTTGTAGCTCGTCTCCATGACCGAAGGGAGTTTTCCATGCTCGGCCATCTTCCTTGAGGGGCTTCTGAAGATGGAAGTGTCGCCCTCGCTTGTAGGTGGTCGCCTTGTTATTGAGGATGTCGATGTAGGCGTACTCGTGGGAAGTAGGCGAAGATGCCATACGTCCAAAGGCGAAGATGCCTTGAGAACACTTGGCGAAGATGCCGAAGTGGTTGATGTAGCCGTAGAGCCGTCTTGGTGGTGCTCGTCTCGCGGTCTTCTCTTTTGCTCATGAAGTATCGACTTGGCGTGAAGTAGGGCTTGTTGGGACTTGTGCACTTGCGCTTGTGGAGCATCTTCATGATGATTATGTCGTTGTCGTGCTTGAGCTCGTAGTAGATGTCGTTCGTCGTCGTCGTGCACATGATGCTTGGAGGTGACTTGCCCTTCATGACGATGTTGATCACGAACGTGATGGTGGTCGCCATGTAGATGTGGACGAGGACGATTTGCACTTGCATCGCTTTCGCGCTCCGAAGACTTGTGTCTTGAATGTCGCCGCCTTGAAGATGACGAAGGGGAAGAAGACTTGATCAAGGCTCTAATCTCCTCCATCCTTGCATCTTGCTCCTCTTTATGTGCGGAAAGCTTCTTGTCTATGTAGTCCCTCTTCCTTGCTTCGGAGTGGCAAATGTCGATGGAGATGTTCTTGATGCGCTCTCGCAATCTTGATTGTGCGCCTTGTATTTGTCGTTGTAGATCGAAGATGGACGCTTTGTTGATGTAGTTGTTCACGCCGTCGTTGTTGTCGTAGACTGGAGATGAAATGCCTTGCCTATCCATCACAAGACTCGAGCAAATATGAGTGGGAGAAAGAGAAGAACTTATACCAATGTACCTTGACCGATGTTGACAATGAATCAAGTTCACTCAAATGCGGACAATGAAATAGCACTATTGGTACCAATCCTTGTTGGTTCTCACACCTACACAAGTAAAGCTTATGGTGGAGCTCGGTGAGGATAGTGGCACAAAAATTTAATGCAAAATGTTAGCAAGAGTCAATAATGTTGAAAGAGATTCACAAATTCGCAAGTGAAACAAATGGACCAATAGCAATATGTGGCACACGGAAATGCACACAGGGATAGATAAATGGGGTCGTGCAACCAAGGAATGAGCACAAAATGTGGAATCCACGAAAAACGCTCGTGTTGCACAACTCAAGAGAGACACTAGCACGATTGCTCAATAGGCGGATACGACACTTGTGCACAACCTATAAGATGCAAAATGGATAAACTTCTATCCCAAGTATGCTATGTATGTATGGTTCCCGGTGTTTCTCTCAAGATGATCCAAGATGATCGGATATGACAATCTTATATTCAATGTGGTATGATGCTATGACATTGCTTACAAGCTCTTTGCTCTTTCTCTTTTGCTTAAAAGCTTTTTTGTATGGCCACTTTGCACAATGCACAAACCAAGATAGCAATTGCGTATATGCGGGAACAAACTTGTGACACAAGATATGATACCAAGATATGCACCACGATGATATGGTATGTATTCTATGGGAAGTATGATCACTAATGTGCACAAGTAACGTTGCCGGCAATACTCAAATGGCTAGTCTCGATAGGCAAGTGACGCAAAATGGGCTAGGGGTTAACAATGCAATAGCAAGGGAAATATCAATGGAGGGATACCACAATACCAAGATGATATGGAGGTTACCGTCCTTGGCGATGATGAGTGGCGGTATTCTTGATGTAGAAACCAAGATGATGGAGTCTCGTCCCTAAGTAGGCGAAACACCTTAGGAAACGGAAAAACCGCGAACTCAAAATCTCAAATGTCAAATGTCAAAATGGTGGTAGCGGAAAGCGGTGGTGGTTTGCACTTGGCAATGCAGACGTGGAATGAATGGGCTATACACGGTGTAAGAGTTGGAAGCACGCGGTCCCTAAGGAGCTGAAACACCTTAGGAGACACAAGCCACAACTCAAACAAAACTGGGTTAAGTTGGGTTGGCGGAAGTGTATGGTGGGCAAGCTTATGCGGAAGTTATGTTTTTGGTGGTGGTTGATGAATAAGCAACCGTCGCTAAGTAGCCTAAACACCTTAGGAGACTCAAATCACAACTCAAACAACCACTAATGCTATATGGAACTAAATGGGCTAGGTTGCGGAAGTCGGTGGTGGTTATGTGGATGTTGTGGTGGAAGCCCTAGGTAAAGATGCCAAAATTCACAAAATTTCATGGAGTCAAATGATGTTGGTGGTATTTTTGTGGGATGAGGGATGTCAATAGCTTCAAAACGAGCTAAAGAACGTCAAAAACGGACTCCGGATGAATTAGTTATGGTCAAAACGGTGAAACAGAAAAAGCTGAAATCCCAGGGGCCGGACATCCGGGGGTCGGGCCGGATTTCCGGGGCCTGATGTCCAGAAACTTGCGCGAAAATGCGCTCCAGGAGCCGGATGTCCGGGCTAATGGGCGGATGTCCGGGCTGGCCGGATGTCCGGTGGTCGGGCCGGATGTCCGGGCTCCAAATCCGAGGATGAACTCGAGGAACTCGATTTTGGGGCGGAAAATTGAGATTTCGGGGGCAAAATTGGAGAGATTTTGTGGATGGGAAGTGGGGAAACTTGGGGAGATGCTAGGTCCACTTGAAACCAAGCAAACCCATGGATCAAAATCAACAAAACATCATCAAACCAACAAATCACAAAAAAATTTGGGGGCTATTTTTGGTGGGGATTTTCGGATTTAGGACGAAATCAACAAAATCAAGCTAGAAAAAGAGGGGTAGGGGCTCCAAAAACGTGATCAACATGGCTCATGATACCAAGATGATGTAGGGCGGAACCCTAGGGGCCAATCTTTCACGTTTGGAGTGGATCCTACGAGAAAACACGAAGAACGCGCGGAAATCACAAGGGAAAACACGAGGAGAAACGAGAGAATCACTCAACCGACAAGTAATTGATCACACAAGGGCTAGATCACCGAACACATAAGGTAGCACAAGATTCAAAATCAATAAAGGAAAGATACAAAGGTAACCGTTCTTCTCCGAGAGGAGGTCTTGAATCCACGAGGGGATCTTCCCATATAGGGGTCTTGAATCCAAGTGGATCTTCTCCGAAGAGGCCGCGGTCTCTCACGAGGAGGAGATCCGATGGATGAGCCAGGCTCTATCTCACAAATGAGCTAAATCAACGCTAACCCTAAAACGTAGGTGGAGGAGGAGTATATATAGTCTAAGGGGCGAAGGGGTACATGGGCCTCGGGCCGGATGCACTGCACGCAGGCAGGGGAGGCCGGATGTCCGGGCGACGGGCCGGATGTCCGGGCTTTCCCGAGATGCCGGATGTCCGGGCGCTGGGCCGGATGTCCGGGCTGGCTTGATCCAGCTTCTGGACGTTTTGTGATGGGGCGCCGGATGTCCGGGCTGGCGCCGGATTTCTGGGCTATCGCGGGGCGCCGGATGTCCGGGGCCTGGCCGGATGTCCGGGCCCTGTAGCACTTCGATGGCTGGGATGCTGCTGTTGTTGACATCTTCAGGGGCCGGATGTTCGGGCCGGGGCCGGATGTCGGGGTCCTGTAGCCTTTCTCCAGTCCTCTCGTCATGCTCCTTCATCCTTGTACTTGGGGACTTGTCCATCATTCCAAGCATCTCCGAGAGGGTCTCCTTGGTACCTAGGCATGCGTAGTGTCCTTGCATTAGGTAGCAACCATGTCTCACACGAATGGAAAGAGGAAGCATTTAGGAACGGGTTCACCTTGTGTCCAATGGCGCATAGTCGAGGTCTCATCTTATGTATCCTTGGGGCTTGGAGAGTAGTCGGAGTGTACATGGGGATGAACGTGGGATGCTGCGCATCGCATGTCCTTCTGCATTCTTCACAATGCCGAAGTGGGAGCAAATGCGGTGTAGAAGCGAGTCATGGTAGAATGTATGAGGCTCGCTCTCAAGAGCTTGAATGGTCAACTCACGTGAAGTGAAAGTTGACAGAAAGTTCAAGTATCCTACACATGCACAAAACAAAACAAAGAAAGTATGTGCATGGTAGATAAACACATCATCCATCGTGATGGTTCTATTCTCTTGCACATAACCATTAGAAGCACAAGTGAATAAATAATATGATGCAACAATGGCTATATTCATGGCACTAGGTATATGGTGCAAAGAAGTAAGACAAGCATGCTTCACAAGAATTATGTCAAAATCTACAAATATATGCGAGAATGCTATGGGGGCAATCTCATGAGCAAGAAGAGAATCATTGTTGCACTCAATACATGGCAGATCATCTAGCATGAGAGAGGCAACACATGGAGATATATGACAAGAAACAATATGAATCATGTGCAAAGCATATAGATGGTTGTCATCAACTACATGAAATGAGAAAGTTTGAATCATGGGTGACGCAACATAAGCAAGCAAGTAATCAAGTCGTGCAAACTAGTGGAGCAAAGATGCAACACACTAGAGTAAATCATGGTAATCATGTCATGTGAGAAAATACTAGGCATAGACAATGCACATGACATATCACAAGCACGAACACAAAGCAAGATCATAGTATCATCATAGGGGTGGGTCACAAATGGAACATGGCAACAACAAGCAATATCTCCACCAAGCTTGCGAATACACATAAAAGTATGAGAATCAATCATCATGTGTAAAGCAATGCATGGGTCACAAATGCATGGCAAAGGCATAGGAATGGGCATGTCATGCAAAGTGAACATGGCAAGATGGGCATATAATATGTAATGGACAACGACCCATAGCCAAGTGAGGGCCATGTAGAAGAAATGCGCGAAGTCTTTGCGCGAAGAGAGCGGCGCGAAAGACAATCCATGGGATCCCAATTCATCATTGCTCTCTAGAGCTCGTTTTGTCAACTCGTGGGATTGTGAGGTTGGCAAGTATTCATGGGTACCTACACAAAAGAGACACAAACCAAAAAAATTGTGTGCATGGCAAATGTACACATCATCCATCATGATGTGTATGTGCACATGTGAGTTAGCACAAGATAAGAAATGCTCAAAGAAATTTGATGCATGGTATAAGAACATGTCATCCATCATGAAAGAATAGTTGTTATGTATAACACGATGAGGACATAAATTAAGAATGCAAGTATATGACACATCAATAACATGTTTATTCATGGGGAGCATATGGTGCACACAAGTATTGGGATCATGCAATGAATGGGATGGATCAAAATCTCTTAAGATGCATGAGGAAACTATGGGGGTCTCCTCATGAGCAATATCGGAAACATCACATGGAGAAAATGGACAACATCCAAAACAATGCATATCGAAGCTAGGTGGTCATGGCATGGCATATGCGATAAATGATGCAAAGGGAGCATACCAATACCATCACAAGAAAAACAAATGCCAATAACCATGGGCTTGTCATCTATGCCATATGTGCAAATTGGGTTTATTTTAATGGCATATGCATAGTCACTATAAAGAGATTGCAAATATGGCATATGGTTGATCTCATGCATAGCATATGACAAGTCAAGTGGATTATCAAACATGATGTGACCTAAAGAATTGTCACAAGAAATCCTATGTAACATGGCATCACAACTAATAGACTCCACATGAGAATCATCATACTCATCATAAATGGGCAAATCATCGCATGGGGAAATCATACTAGCATGAAGCATGGTACTAGGTTGATCAACATCATGCAAGCAATCAATGTCAAGAATGTCCACTAGTGGGACTTGAGCATCACCTTCACCTATGTTACCTTTTGTATTCCACTCAAGTGGTGTAGGTGAGGTGGGAAATACCAAATGGTGGTCATATTCATCTTGATGGAACCATGTGGGGGTGCATCATATTCCACCATGGCCATCGTCTTGTCCAAAGGGAGGACGAAGTCGTCAAAGCTCGGCGCGTTGTCATAAATGAGACCTAGCACCAAATGAGAAGACATAGTAGATGTAGAGGTCAATTTGTTAGAAAAGCAAATGGCCTCATAAGACCTATCAACTATCTCACTCTCTCTATGTGGTGGTTCGCTCACTCCCTCAAAGTAGGTGCACTCAAAGTCACATATGATGGAGTCACTCATCTCACTCAAGTGGTGTGAAAGAACATGCGGTGCCCCCATGTTTGGTTTTGGCAATTGATGACAATCTCTATGGACTAATGGTTGCATTGAGTTATATTTGAAGGATTTGTCCATAGGCTCTTCTTGAAGTCCATGTGTTGGTTTCAAGGAGTTTATGTGATGAGGACATCAATACCATTGTTACACCCACAACCCCTGCTGCTATACATACTGGACCAATTACTAGAGCTCGCGCACGCCAACAAAATTACCAGGTACTTTCGTTTCTTGGTAATGATTCTAATGCTCATGAGAATATGATGCTGCCTAAATTGGATACATTTGTTTTGCTTACAAATGAAGGGCCTAGCTTGGAGAAGGATGAACATTGGAGCAAGAAAAAGCATGGAGATGATGGCATGCACAAGGGGAACAAGAACGGAGTTACGAGTGATGATTTCAGGTCTTTGAAGCCACCATAACGAGTGCATGAAGCCTTGGACGAAATATACAAGATGCCACTTCATAAATTTCGTCCAGAGGCTATTATAGGTGCTGCATCACCTTTTTATTGGGCCAGGCCCATGTAATTTCGAAATACATTAGTATAGGCTATTTTTAGAGTCCGTATGTGTGGGGAAACAAGAGATAGGGTTGATTTCGGACCCCTCCACCAAGGGCCACGAAATTCCCCCTCTCTTCCTCCATATATACAGCCCTTAGGGCACCGTTTAGACTTTGGGTTTTGTTTAGATTAAAGTTCGCCATAGCTGCAACTTCGCGTACTTCGTTTGTGTTCAACGACCAGACAAAGGCGTCACAGAACCCCACCTTGATCAATAAAGCTTTCATCTTATATTCGCAATATCCAGATTGCAATCTCAGTTTCTTGCTTGTTCTTCGTTTGCTCGCAGGAAACAAACCCTCGTGGTCAGGTTGATCGTGCTCCGGCGTGGTCAATAACCTCTCGGAGTTGGTTTAGCGATTGCTAAGGCGCAACGTCCTCGCACGTTCGTAGTCGGATCGTCAAAGTCGACTTCCACCAAAGAGAAATCCATCATCTCATCGAAAGACGGGACACCATTGCCTCTATCAAGTGGTATCAGATTTCCAGGTTGCTCGGTGAGATTTTATAGTTTTTCCTAGTTTAGATCGAGTCTGTTCTTCATACCTACAGTCCACGAAAAAGCCAAAAAAAATTAGGGTTAGTTCATCATATCCGAACCAATCTGAGCCTTTGCATAATCTTTTTAGGATTTTGCTTTGTTGAATTTGCGGTTGCATCGTCGTGTCTAGTTGCTGGTCTTAGCGTTAGTCTTATAGAGTTTTGAGTTCTGGTCATAAGTTGTCACGCCGCCACCGCACCATCATCATCGCCTCTGTCACCTACCACCACCGCTCCGAATCCGTATCCATATACCACCACCAATCCGTATCCATATACCACCACCGATCCATATCCATATACTACCACCGCTACCACCACCGCTGCCATATACCACCACCGCTGCCATATATCCGCCACCAATCCGAGTTCCTTGCATATTAGGTTTGTTTTCGAGATCCATCTAGTTTTCGATTCGTGTTTCCTTGCCTGAGTAGGTTTCAAAAAAAAAGAGTCCGGAAACTACCCTCCGTTTAGGCCCAAAATTTTCCAAAAACGCACTAGACAAAAAAAATTTTGGCTATCCTATTTTTAGGTGTTTCTAAGCGTATTGAGACAGTCGCCATTATAGAAGTTTTTTTGACCCGTTTCCTATTTTTGGGTCCGGGCAGTCGAAAAAAAATTGGTCGAAAAAATTTCGTGCCCATCCTGTTAGTTTGACCTGGGAAGAGTTTTGAGACACTTGCCATTATAGTGATTTTTCGCCAAAAAAAAGCAGCGCAAAAAAAGAGCGAATTTTTTTCCAGAGTGTGCTTTTCCCTTGTTTACGTGCAGCGCCGTGATTTTGTTAGTGTTCTAGGCTCGCGTCTCTAGCACGGTCTAGCCTAGGACCAGCACAGTACCGTCGTTGAGCGTTTATTCAACTTTGCATCTCCGAATTGATTATTGCTGACCCCTTTTGCTACCATATTATAAGCCTTCCCAGCTCCACATACATCTACGGCGTGCGTTTGACTCTCCCTGGTAATCGCTCTATCCAAGCTTTGAGAGTTTTGACTACAACGATTGCTGATCACCACCTGCTGCTGGGTAAGAACTGGTAAGAATTTGAGTTTTGCTTGACGGATTTGTGACACCCATGACCACCACTTGTTCGTAGTCTGTAGGATCATATTCTTGTGTGTTTCTATTACTGCTAACCATGCCAGGATCACAAGCCGACGAGATTGACTGGGAGAACTTATCGAACAAGGAGCTTCATGATAAGTTTCAGGAAATGATGACTGAACAGGTGCAAGATGTGCTGAACAATTTTGAAGAGGCCATGGAGAAGATCACTAGCCTTGAGAAGACGTTCGAAACAAAGCTCGATAACAGATTTAATGAACTGCTTGCACGTCTTCCACCACCGGCTGCACCTGCCGCACCTCTGCAACAACAACAACAACAATTACCGTCAGGTCGCGAAACAGCCCTCCGCAGAGCGAGCCGTGTACTTCTTTGGCCTGGCCAAACTGTTGGTGCTGCTGTTGATACTTTTGTGGCTCCTGCTGCTGATGCGGAGGATGATGAGTATGCGGGCGATTATGAGGATGAGGTTGATCAAAATCAGAACTACGTGCAGCCACCAGCACCACCACCAGCAGGTCGACCTCAGGTATATGTTCGCAACGGTAGGCCTGCACCACCACCTCAGGTACAAGATGATGTCCATATTCCTAAACTAAAATTGAATATTCCACCATTTGAGGGTAGATATGTTCCTGATATATATCTTACTTGGGAGTTAAAAACTGAACAACAATTTACATGTTTACAATATCCTGAGGAGAGACGGGTTGCTGCCGCTGTTTGTGCTTTCACTAGTTTTGCATGTGTATGGTGGTCTGAAATTGTAGATTATATCCTATTCCAACTACTTGGGCTGCTTTGAAAACTGCTATGCGTACGCATTGGGTTCCACCATATTATCAACGTGAATTGCTTCAAAAATTGTAGCGTTTAAGACAAGGGAAAAATTCTGTAGAAGAATATTACCAGGAATTACAAACTGGCATGATTAGATGTGGTATTGTTGAGGAGAATGAAGCTATGCTTGCACGTTTTCTGGGTGGATTAAACAGAGAAATTCAGACCATTCTAGACTATAAGGAGTATACTAATATCACTCGTTTATTCCATCTTGCTTGTAAAGCTGAACGTGAAGTGCAGGATCGACAAGCATTGGCACGAACTAACTTTTCTGCAGGCCGACCTTCATCATGGACACCACGTGCATCTTCTACTTCAACTGCACCAGCACCTCAATCAGGTACCTCCTCCAGCCGTGATACAAGAAAACAGGCACAACCACCATTATCTGCCAAGAGCGCACCTGCCGGGCCTGCACAGAGTTCTTCTTCTTCCATGGCATCAACATGGCACACAAGTGATATTATTTATCATCGTTTAAGGGAAGAGGTCATTATGCGAGAGAATGCAAATCTCAGCGTGTGATGATTGCTACCGAGGATGGTGGGTATGAGTCCGCTAGTGACTATGATGAGGAGACTTTGGCCCTTATTACACGTGAAGAACATGGTGGATATGATTCTGATCATGAGACGCAATACATGGCTCCTGAAGATGCTGACAGGTATGAATGTTTAGTTGCTCAACGTGTTTTGAGTGTGCAGGTCACACAAGCCGAGCAAAATCAGAGGCACAATTTGTTCCATACCAAGGGAGTTGTGAAGGAACGTTCTGTGCGCGTCATCATAGACGGAGGGAGCTGCAACAACTTGGCTAGCATGGAGATGGTGGAGAAGCTTTCTCTCACCACAAGACCACATCCACATCCTTACTACATCCAATGGTTCAACAACAGCGGCAAGGTTAAGGTAACACGTACTGTTCGTGTGCATTTTAGTATCTCTACATATGCTGATTATGTTGATTGTGATGTGGTACCTATGCAAGCATGTTCCTTATTACTTGGTAGACCATGGCAATTTGATAAAAATTATGTACACCATGGTAGAAACAATCAGTATACTCTTGTTCATAAGGATAAAAATATTACTTTGCTTCCTATGACTCCTGATTCTATTTTGAAAGATGATATTAATAGAGCTAATAAAGCAAAACAGGAGAAGAATACGAGTGAAAATTAGATTGTGGCAAAAGAATTTGAGCAACAAATGAAGCCTAATAATAAACCATCTAGTGTTGCTTCTGAAATTAAATTGAAAAGTGCATGTTTATTTGCCACCAAATCTGATATTGATGCGCTAGATTTCAGCAAATCTGTTTGCTATGCTTTTGTGTGCAATGAAGCATTATTTTCATTCGAGGACGTGCGTTCCTCTTTGCCTCCTGCTGTCACTAACATTTTGCAGGAGTTCGCTGACGTCTTTCCACAAGACGCGCCACTGGGATTACCGCCTATTCGAGGGATTGAGCATCAGATTGACTTAATTCCCGGTGCTTCACTGCCAAACCGTGCGCCATACCGTACCAATCCAGAGGAGATGAAGGAGATTATGCGTCAAGTACAAGAGCTTCTCGACAAAGGTTATATACGCGAATCCCTTAGTCCTTGTGCTGTTCCTATTATTCTAGTGCCGAAAAAGGATGGTACATCACGTATGTGTGTTGATTGTAGATGCATTAATAATATTACTATTCGTTATCGTCATCCTATTCCTAGGCTAGATGATATGCTTGATGAATTGAGTGGCTCTACAATATTCTCCAAAGTTGATTTGCGTAGTGGATACCATCAAATTCGTATGAAATTGGGAGATGAATGGAAAACAGCATTTAAAACTAAGTTTGGATTATATGAGTGGTTAGTCATGCCTTTTGGGTTAACTAATGCACCTAGTACTTTCATGAGATTAATGAACGAAGTTTTACGTGCTTTCATTGGACGATTTGTGGTAGTTTACTTTGATGACATATTGATTTATAGCAGATCTTTGGAAGAACATTTGGAACATTTACGTGTTGTTTTTATTGCTCTACGTGATGCACGTTTGTTTGGTAACCTTGGGAAGTGCACCTTTTGCACCGACCGAGTATCTTTTCTTGGCTATGTTGTTACTCCACAGGGAATTGAAGTTGATAAAGCCAAGATTGACGCTATTGAGAGTTGGCCGCAGCCCAAAACGGTCACACAAGTGAGGAGTTTTCTTGGCCTCGCTGGATTCTATAGGCGTTTTGTGAGAGATTTCAGCACCATTGTTGCACCTCTCAATGAGCTTACAAAGAAAGATGTGCCTTTTCTTTGGGGTACCGCACAGGAAGAAGCCTTCACGGTATTGAAAGATAAGTTGACACATGCTCCTTTACTCCAACTTCCTGATTTTAATAAGACTTTTGAGCTTGAATGTGATGCTAGTGGAATTGGATTAGGAGGTGTGTTATTACAAGATGGCAAACCTGTTGCATATTTTTCTGAAAAATTGAGTGGGCCTAGTCTGAATTATTCTACTTATGATAAAGAATTATATGCTCTTGTTCGGACTTTAGAAACATGGCAACATTATTTATGGCCCAAAGAATTTGTTATACATTCTGATCATGAATCTTTGAAACATATTAAAAGTCAAGCTAAACTGAATCGTAGACATGCTAAATGGGTTGAATTCATTGAGACTTTCCCTTATGTCATTAAACACAAGAAGGGAAAAGAAAATGTTATTGCTGATGCATTGTCTCGTCGCTATACTATGCTTTCACAACTTGACTTCAAAATATTTGGTTTGGAGACCATCAAAGATCAATATGTGCATGATGCTGATTTTAAAGATGTAATGCAGAATTGTAAAGAAGGAAGAATGTGGAACAAGTTCGTCGTTAATGATGGATTTGTGTTTCGTGCTAACAAGCTATGCATTCCAGCTAGCTCTGTTCGTCTTTTGTTGTTGCAGGAGGCGCATGGAGGAGGATTAATGGGACACTTTGGCGTGAAGAAGACGGAGGACGTACTTGCTACACATTTCTTTTGGCCAAAGATGAGACGGGATGTTGAGCGTTTTATTGCTCGCTGCACTACATGTCAAAAAGCTAAGTCACGACTCAATCCTCATGGTTTATATATGCCTTTGCCTGTACCTAGTGTTCCTTGGGAGGATATATCTATGGACTTTGTTTTAGGTTTACCTCGAACAAAGAAGGGGAGGGATAGCATATTTGTTGTCGTGGATAGATTCTCGAAAATGGCACACTTTATACCATGTCATAAAAGCGATGATGCTGTTAATGTTGCTGATTTGTTCTTTCGTGAAATTATTCGCTTGCATGGTGTGCCAAATACTATTGTTTCAGATCGTGATACTAAATTTCTTAGCCACTTTTGGAGATGTTTATGGGCTAAGTTGGGGACTAAACTGCTTTTTAGTACTACTTGTCACCCCCAAACTGATGGACAAACTGAAGTAGTCAATAGAACATTGTCTACTATGCTTAGGGCTGTTTTGAAGAATAATAAGAAAATGTGGGAGGAATGCTTGCCTCATATTGAATTTGCTTATAATCGTTCATTGCATTCTACTACTAAGATGTGCCCTTTTGAAGTTGTGTATGGTTTCCTACCTCGTGCACCTATTGATTTGTTGCCTCTTCCATCTTCGGAGAAGGTTAATTTTGATGCTAAACAACATGCTGAATTGATTTTAAAAATGCATGAGTTAACTAAGGAAAACATTGAGCGTATGAATGCTAAATATAAACTTGCTGGAGATAAGGGTAGAAAACATGTTGTGTTTGCACCTGGAGATCTTGTTTGGTTACATTTGCGTAAAGATAGATTTCCTGATTTGCGCAAATCAAAGCTAATGCCACGTGCTGATGGTCCCTTTAAGGTGTTAGAGAAAATAAATGATAATGCATACAAACTTGAGCTGCCTGCAGATTTTGGGGTTAGTCCCACTTTTAACATTGCAGATTTGAAGCCTTATTTGGGTGAGGAAGATGAACTTCCATCGAGGACGACTTCATTTCAAGAAGGGGAGGATGATGAGGACATCAATACCATTGTTACACCCACAACCCTTGCTGCTATACATACCGGACCAATTACTAGAGCTCGCGCACGCCAACTAAATTACAAGGTACTTTCGTTTCTTGGTAATGATTTTAATGGTCATGAGAATATGATGCTGCCTAAATTGGATACATTTGTTTTGCTTACAAATGAAGGGCCTAGCTTGGAGAAGGATGAACATTGGAGCAAGAAAAAGCATGGAGATGATGGCATGCGCAAGGGGAACAAGAACGGAGTTACGAGTGATGATTTCAAGTCTTTGAAGCCACCATAACGAGTGCATGAAGCCTTGGACGAAATATACAAGATGCCACTTCATAAATTTCGTCCAGAGGCTATTATAGGTGCTGCGTCACCTTTTTATTGGGCCAGGCCCATGTAATTTCGAAATACATTAGTATAGGCTATTTTTAGAGTCCGTATGTGTGGGGAAACAAGAGATAGGGTTGATTTCGGACCCCTCCACCAAGGGCCACGAAATTCCCCCTCTCTTCCTCCATATATACAGCCCTTAGGGCACCGTTTAGACTTTGGGTTTTGTTTAGATTAAAGTTCGCCATAGCTGCAACTTCGCGTACTTCGTTTGTGTTCAACGACCACACAAAGGCGTCATAGAACCCCACCTTGATCAATAAAGCTTTCATCTTTTATTCGCAATATCCACATTGCAATCTCAGTTTCTTGCTTGTTCTTCGTTTGCTCGCAGGAAACAAACCCTCATGGTCAGGTTGATCATGCTCCGGCGTGGTCAATAACCTCTCGGAGTTGGTTTAGCGATTGCTAAGGCGCGACGTCCTCGCACGTTCGTAGTCGGATCGTCAAAGTCGACTTCCACCAAAGCGAAATCCATCATCTCATCGAAAGACGGGACACCATTGCCTCTATCATTATGTGTTGACCAAGGTGCTATTAAGGAATTATCCAAAGATTGGTCATGTGAGTGTTGAGCTTATTGCAGGCATGTCTTGAAGAAGAAGATTGTGTGATCATTCATGTTGACCTTCAAGACATCATCCAAATGAAGAGAGTTGGAATGATTCAAGGTTGATCAAGACTAAGTGAAGAGTGAATCAAGTTGATCAACTCACAAAGCGTAGAAGATGTACTGAGAGGGATCAAGTGATCCCATGGTATGGTAAGCATTGTGAATTATGCTATGTGTACTAACCCATGGTCTTCGTGAGAGTTCTTTGTGGGGTTAGGATGCGATGTGCAAGTTCAAGTGATGCATCACGAAGAGATCAAGTGCTTGAAGCTTGCCGCCCATTGTGGTGACAATGGACTTGTGAAGATGAGCCGAAGAGTGGCTCACCCATAATGGACTATGGGGAGCAATCATCTAGTCTTCATCGAGCCAACGCAATCAAGAAAGGTGGTCCAACTTGAGGGAGTCAAGATCGTCATCATCTAGCTCAAGTGGACCATGTGCAAGGGAAAGGTTTTCCCTTGATAGGTTTTCTATTTTACCGGTCTCATGGGGGTAGTTGGGAGACCGGGTTATAGGATCGTTTGCCGTACTATCAAGGGGGGCTCTCAAGTTGGTAGCTTGATCATATCATTAGTAGAGAGCTCAAACCATTGCATCCTTGCATCATGTTTCTTGGTTCTTGTTTGGTTCTCTTTGTGAGTCTTAGAGCTTATGGTCATCTTGATGACAAGCTTGAGTTCATCGAAAACGGAGTTCGCATGCGTCTTCTATGATGTTTTCGGTGTTGGAGGTTTTACCGGTCTTATCCGAGGAAGGGTTCTCACCATTTTCTTACGGGCCTTTTCTAATTTGCATCTTATTGATTTTTCTTTCAATATTGTGTTAGCCCTTGTCGCTAGCTTTCCAACAAACTTGGTTTCATCGAATTCGGAGTCCGTTTGCAAAAGTTGTGGCAGTTTTGGTGTTCTGAAAAGGCTGCAGCGGTACTACCGCGAATTGGAGCGGATGTAATTTTTTACTACCGCTCCAGAGCGGTACTACCGCGACTCCTACAGCGGTAGTACCGCTCCGGACCAAAAACTCGTCCCAAGTCCTGCGGTGGTAGGCCCGGATGTAATTTTTTAGTACCGCTTGCAAGCAGTAGTACCGCTACCCTTAGCAGTAGTAACGCTACCCCTAGCGGTAGTACCGTGAGGTCAAGCGGTACTACCGCTCCAACGGTTCTTCTTGCCTTTTTGCCTCCTCGCTGTTGTGTTTCAAAGGGGTACTACCTCGCTAGTGGTAGTACCGCTCCTTGGAGCGGTAGTACCGCTCTGTGCGGGCTGTGAGCATAATGGTTGGATTTTTCCCCACCTATAAAAGGGGGTCTTCTTCCCCATTGAACCTTATACTTTGAGATCGTGTTCTTCCCCCATTGTTGACCTTCTTCGAGCTTGCTAACTCTCAATCCCTCCATGGATTCTTGCTAGTTTTTGAGGGAAAAGAGAGAGGAGATCTAGATCCACATTTCCACCAATCATTTTCTCCTCTATGTGAGGGGAACCCCTTGGATCTAGATCTTGGAGTTCTTGGTGTTCTCCTTCTTGTTCTTCCTCTCATCTTCTTCCCTAGCATTAGTTGCTTCGGTGAGATTTGAGAGAGAAGGACTTGGGCACTCCGTGTGCCCTTGCCATTGCATTTGGTGCATCGGTTTGAGTTCTCCACGTGATACGTGGAAGTTACAAGTTGAGAAGCTTATTACTCTTGGGTGCTTGGTACCCTTGAGCTTGTTACTCTTGGGTGTTTGGACACCCTAGAGCTTGTTCCTCTTGGGTGCCTTGGCGCCCTAGACGGTTGGTGTTGTCCGGAGCTCAATCATTGTGGTGTAAAGCTCCGGGCAAGCGTCGGGGTCTCCAATTAGGTTGTGGAGATCGCCCCGAGCAATTTGACGCGTACCGGTGACCGCCCCCAAGGGTTGCCAAAGTGTACGGGTTCGGTGACCGCCCCCAAGGGTCGCCATTTGTACGGGTTTGGTGACCGCTCTCAAGGGTCCCTTGGTGGAATCACAACATCTTGTATTGTGCGAGGGCGTGAGGAGATTACAGCGGCCCTAGTGGCTTCTTGGGGAGCATTGTGCCTCCACACCGCCACAAACAGAGATTAGCATCCGCAAGGGTGTGAACTTCGGGATACATCGTCATCTCCGCGTGCCTCGGTTATCTCTTACCCGAGCCCTTTACTTGTGCACTTTACTTTATGATAGCCATATTGTTCTTTGTCATATATCTTGCTATCACATAGTTGCTTATCTTGCTTAGCATAAGTTGTTGGTGCACATAGGTGAGCCTAGATGTTTTAGGTTTTGTGCTTGACAAATTAACCGCTAGGTTTATTCCGCATTTGTTCAAGCCTAAACCGTAATTATTTTAAAGCGCCTATTCACTCCCCCCTCTAGGCGACATCCACGATATTTCAATTGGTATCAGAGCCTCATCTCTCTTTGTTAGGCTTAACCGCCTAGAGAGTAAAGATGTCGACTAGGGGATTAGGATTCTCTGACACTCTTAGTTTCGATGGCACAAATTTTGATGTTTGGATAATTCGCATGCTTAACCTCTTTAGGGTCATGGACCCAAATTTAGAGCGAATTGTAGATATGGGTTTTTCTCCTCCAAAGGATCCCCAAAGATTATCTTTAGAGGATGAGAAAAACTCTTATCTCAAAGCTCAAGCTTCTAATGTGCTTTTCGATGCTTTGAGCAATATAGTTATATTTCAACTCATGTCATTCCGGGATGCTCATGAGTTATGGACAAAGCTTCAAGATAAATATGGTGTGTCCAAGATTTGTGGGGATGATTGTTCTCCCTCATCCTCCGGCCGTGTTGCCTTCTCAACTTCTTCTACTTCACCTACATGTGGATTGCCACAAGGTAATGCTAGGGTGAGTAGTGGTGGTCATTGTAATGATGATAGTGTGCTTGTTCTTGGTGATTCTTCATCACTATCTTATTGCAATGGTCCTTCTTTGGGCTTTAACACTTCGAGCACTCCAAATGTTTGACATGCTTGTGTTGATAGTCCTTGCATATCATGTAGAAATTGCTTGACTAAATCTCATGATGATATGCTTGCTATATCTTGTTGCCATGATAAAAATGCATGTATTTCCTCGAGTTGTTGTGCTAACAATGTAGAGGAAACCCAACACTACATGGAACAAGATGTGGTCTTGAATGGTGCTTCAAGGGATCCTACATCATCATCTATTGCTTTTTTCCTTATGGCCAAGGCTTCAAAGGTATCTCTTGTCGTGGTTCTAAGTCTGACAGTAGAATAGGGGCGTAGGAATGGAGAGGCAAGATCCTAGCTATGGAGTAGTTGTATACGCAAGATGTTTACGAGTTCATGCCCTTCTCGGAGGAAGTAACAGCCCTACGTCTCGGAGCCCGGAGGCGGTCGACTGGATTATGTGTATATGAGTTACAGGGGTGCAAACCCTTTACACTGAGGAGGGGGTGGCTTATATAGAGTCTGCCAGACCCCTCCGGCCCTCAGTTATGCAGGGTTTAAGGTACATTAAGGTCGGGCGTTACTGGTAACGCCATAAATAAAGTGCTATGATGACCATAAAAGCTACTTAATGACAGACCGTTGCGTGCAGAGTGACTTTAGGTCTCTTGGCAGTCGAGTGATTGGCTTCATGGTCGAGTGTCTTCGAGTCCGTCGAGTGGAACCCTTCTAGGTCGACTGAAAGGTGGTTTCCTCTAAAGATGTCCTTGGGGAGGGTATCTTGGACAGGTCCATGACCCTACCCTAGGTACATGGCTTCATCATTAGCCCCCAAATGGATCGAGGTTTAAGTGGGGAAGGAGTTGAACACACTTTCGACCCATTTTCATGCTATGAGTATGTCTTGTTCTGGATCAATGAACTTAGGTGATGGCACCAACTTCTTTTTCAGTCGCCTTGATCCATTCTTTGTATCCGTCGAGTGGATTTCTTTACTTGGAGAACTCCGAACAACAGGGCGGAGGAAATCTTCCATCTGACGAGTTGCTCTGCAGCCTGCGGATTTAGCGGGATTCGAATTTCGGGAAGCGCGCGGGGCGGAGGAGGCCGCAGTAATCAGATGGGATAAGGCAGGGACGCCTCGATCTCTGCACCACCTCTTTCGCCACGTATCGCGCGCGCGACTGTTGCGGGATTTGATAGGATCACCCGGGCCTACAAGTCAGTCACTCGGAAGTAACCTCATATAAGGCCTCGGACGGGGGTTTTTGAACAGTGCGCTCTCATTTCCTCCTCTCTTCCTCAGACTTATCTGCCGCATTCGCTTCCGTATCAGTGCCGCTGTTCTGTGCGCGTCTTGCCGGCGACGATGATGAAAGAGAAGACGGCGGCCCTGGAGCGGGCGAACAAGGCGACGACGAAGGCAAAGGGAAGGGTGACCAGTCGGGGCGGATCTTCATCGAGGGCTGGCCTGCCGCAGGGCTGGATCCAGGGCGACTGGATCCGCTCGACGATTCATCAAGAAGACCTTGACGACCTGGCCAACGGAGGACTGATCCCCCATGGATCGGCGCGGCTTCCGGGGAAGGAGTCTGAGCCGCAGCCTCACGAGGGTGAGGTCGTTCTCTTGGCCGCCATGTCGACCGTGGGTTTTCTCTGCCGCCTCATCCTTTCTTTCGGGGATTTCTGAATTTCTTTGGGGCGCAACTCCACCACTTCACACCCAACACCATCGTGTACCTCGCTGCTTTCGTGTCTTTGTGCGAGAATTTCTTGGGTTGTCGGCCTCATTGGGGTCTTTTCAAGCACATTTTCACCTGTCGCTCCCAGACGGTGAAGAAGGCCAATCCGAGTGACCAGAGAACACAAGTGATTCAGATGTGTGGGGGTCTTGGGGTTCAAATGAGGGGGAAAAGTGCTTTTTCGGCCATGGTCCTACCCGACTTGGTTCGTGGGTGGCAGTCGACCTGGTTTTACTGCAAAGACCAGCTGACGCCAGGGCAGTCGACCGGACTTCCTCCTTTTTCCATGGACCGAGTGAGGAAGCCTTCCTCTTTGAAGGTGATCCTGGAAGAGAAGGTGCAGGTTAAGGTGTTGGTCGAACGTGTTGTCTAGCTTATCCGTGACGGGGTGACCGGCATGGACCTCTTGGAGGTCTTCCTCCGACGACGCATCCAGCCACTTCAAGCTCGAGACCATCCGATGTGGTTGTATTCTGGCACTAAGGACACCACTCGGATCCACCCGGAGGAGGTCGAGGATGCCACGCTGGAGAGGTGGCTGACGGCCATCACAGGGAACAGAGACAACCCCCGAGGAGCCAGGAGGATTCCTCCACCGACCAATCATACAAAGTAGACCAGGTCCAATTCTGCATCTCCGAGTGTGATCTTGCTTTCTTCATTCTGTTTGCTTAAAATCAGTCGACTGACTTTTGTCTTGTTTGTTTGTCTTATAGGCTACCACTGAGATGTACTCGATGCCCAACGGGGCGCAAGAACAGGCTGAGGAGGAGGAGGCGAGCGGAGGCGAAAGTGAGGAGGAGTGGCAATCTGACGGTGAGGGGGATGAAGATGACGACAGCTCCAGTGAAGAGGAGGAGGAGGAAGTCGATCCTCCTTGCATGGAAAGGCGATCCAAGGTCATCCACGACCCCGCGGCCGAGCGTGGCAAAGCGATTGTGCCTGTTGGGCAGTCGACGAAACACCCTCGGACGGCCTCTCCAGCGCCGACTGAAAAAACGCCGAAGCATCCCCGAGTGATGTCATCAAAGCCGTCAAAGGCCCTGCCCAAGATGATAATGGCCATTCCCACCATTTCTGGGTAACAACAGAACTTGTGTTTTCTCGTTTAGCATGGACAGACTCTTGGTCGACTCGTTGGCTAACCGACTGATTTCTGAAATCTGCAGTGCTGCTACCTCCGAGACCTCAGCCAAGAACGAAGACCAGGAAATGGAAGATGCTGCCACCTCCAACCTTGGTATGATCTCTGTAGTTTCGCTTTTGGTCGATTGGATTTTCGTTTTTAACTTTG
This sequence comes from Triticum aestivum, assembly GCF_018294505.1. Lineage (NCBI taxonomy): Eukaryota > Viridiplantae > Streptophyta > Magnoliopsida > Poales > Poaceae > Triticum > Triticum aestivum. Next base: position 359,079,244 of record NC_057801.1, on the reverse strand, counting down.
GATCTTTCCTGTAGCTCCACCTCATGTCATTGATCTCCCTGATGATGACGATGAGGCGCCGCTGAGGCCGAGGAGGAATAAAAAGGCGCCAGCCGGCAAGACTACTCAGATTGCTTCAGTGCCTGAGACGCTGGTTCAGGAGGGTGGCAACGTCACTCAGACTTCCGTGTCCTTCGCTGTGCCGCTGATGACTGCTCGACCTTCATCGTCGACTGCTGACCCGCCTTCCCTTTTCGCCACACACCACGTCCCAGAGGACCAAGCGGGTGCTGCTAAGGAGGCTATACGCCAGGCGGGGATCATGACGGAGCAGGTGAAGGCGATCCAGGAAGCCAGCCAAGCGGCCTATGATGCTAGCTCAGCCCTGCAGAGCAACGTCTAGGTTAGTCGGTCACCGCCTGTTCTGTTAGGATATGTTATCTGAAGACTTTCTTTCTGAAGATCTTTGTATCTGTACACCCACTGGGTGTGTCGATTGAATTTTTGGATTAGTGGGGGCACGCTGAGTGCACCCACTGGGTGTAGTCCCCGAGACTATGGTGGACTGTTGGCAGTCGACTGTAGTCTTTGTACTTTGAATTTGTTCATTCTAACTTCTTCACTCGGTCTGGTCGGACCATGTCGAGTGGAATCTTGGAACCAGTGGGAGCACGCTGAGTGCACCCACTGGGTGTAGTCCCCGAGACCATGGTCGACTGCTGGCAGTCGACTAAGGTCTGAAGAACCTATTTTTTTCTTTTTTTGGTAGATCATGATGAGACCGTGGCTGACTGCCGGCAGTTAGCTATGGTTTAAGATCATAACCTCTTTGTCCTTTTTGGTCGACTGATCGGACTGAGTCGGGAGAACCAGTGGGGGCACGCTGAGTGCACCCACTGGGTGTAGTCCCCGAGACTATTGTTGAATATTTTGATTCGGCTGTAGTCTTAGAAATGTTACGATTTTTCTCTTAGTCACTCGGAAGCAACCTATCTTTGATGTATGTCGACTGACCCTTTGCAGAAATCTTGCGAGCTTGTGGCTCGCTATACTGAATTGGAAAACAAGCATATCCAGCTCGACCTTGACTTGAAGCTCGTTCAGGAGAACTTTAAGAAGGCGAAGGATGAAGCAAAAGGTATGTTTTGATAGAGGCAAAGGTGTCCCGTCTTTCGATGAGATGATGGATATCGCTTTGGTGGCAGTCGACTTTGACGATCCGACTACGAACGTGCGAGGACGTCGCGCCTTAGCAATCGCTAAACCAACTCCGAGAGGTTATTGACCACACCGGAGCACGATCAACCTGACCACGAGGGTCTGTTTCCTGCGAGCAAACGAAGAACAAGCAAGAAACTGAGATTGCAATCTGGATATTGCGAATATAAGATGAAAGCTTTATTGATCAAGGTGGGGTTCTGTGACGCCTTTGTCTGGTCGTTGAACACAAACGAAGTACGCGAAGTTGCAGCTATGGCGAACTTTTAATCTAAACAAAACCCAAAGTCTAAACGACGCCCTAAGGGCTGTATATATGGAGGAAGAGGGGGGAATTTCGTGGCCCTTGGTGGAGGGGTCCGAAATCAACCCTATCTCTTGTTTCCCCACACATACGGACTCTAAAAATAGCCTATACTTATGTATTTCGAAATTACATGGGCGCCCAATACTAAGGTGACGCAGCACCTAAAATAGCCTCGGGACGAAATTTATGAAGTGGCATCTTGTATATTTCGTCCAAGGCTTCATGCACCCATTATGATGGCTTCAAAGTCCTGAAATCATCACTTGTAACTCCGTTCTTGTTCCCCTTGCGCATGCCATCATCTCCATTCTTGTTCTTGCTCCAATGTTCATCCTTCTCCAAGCTAGGCCCTTCATTTGTAAGCAAAACAAATGTATCCAATTTAGGCAGCATCATATTCTCATGAACATTAGAATCATTACCAAGAAACGAAAGTACCTGGTAATTTAGTTGGCGTGCACGAGCTCTAGTAATTGGTCCAGTATGTATAGCAGCAGGGGCTGTGGGTGTAACAATTGTATTGATGTCCTCATCATCCTCCCCTTCTTGAAATGAAGTCGTCCTCAACGGAAGTTCATCTTCCTCACCCAAATAAGGCTTCAAATCTGCAATATTAAAAGTGGGACTAACCCCAAAATCTGCAGGCAGCTCAAGTTTATATGCATTATCATTTATTTTCTCTAACACCTTAAAGGGACCATCAGCACGTGACATTAACTTTGATTTGCGCAAATCAGGAAATCTATCCTTACGCAAATGTAACCAAACAAGATCTCCAGGTGCAAACACAACATGTTTTCTACCCTTATCTCCAGCAAGTTTATATTTAGCATTCATACGCTCAATGTTTTCCTTAGTTAACTCATGCATTTTTAAAATCAATTCAGCACGTTGTTTAGCATCAAAATTAACCTTCTCCGAAGATGGAAGAGGCAACAAATCAATAGGTGCACGAGGTAGGAAACCATACACAACTTCAAAAGGGCACATCTTAGTAGTAGAATGCAATGAACGATTATAAGCAAATTCAATATGAGGCAAGCATTCCTCCCACATTTTCTTATTATTCTTCAAAACAGCCCTAAGCATAGTAGACAACGTTCTATTGACTACTTCAGTTTGTCCATCAGTTTGGGGGTGACAAGTAGTACTAAAAAGCAGTTTAGTCCCCAACTTAGCCCATAAACATCTCCAAAAGTGGCTAAGAAATTTAGTATCACGATCTAAAACAATAGTATTTGGCACACCATGCAAGCGAATAATTTCACGAAAGAACAAATCAGCAACATTAACAGCATCATCACTTTTATGACATGGTATAAAGTGTGCCATTTTCGAGAATCTATCCATGACAACAAATATGCTATCCCTCCCCTTCTTTGTTCGAGGTAAACCTAAAACAAAGTCCATAGATATATCCTCCCAAGGAACACTAGGTACAGGCAAAGGCATATATAAACCATGAGGATTGAGTCGTGACTTAGCTTTTTGACATGTAGTGCATCGAGCAATAAAACGCTCAACATCCCGTCTCATCTTTGACCAAAAGAAATGTGTAGCAAGTACGTCCTCCGTCTTCTTCACGCCAAAGTGTCCCATTAATCCTCCTCCATGCGCCTCCTGCAACAACAAAAGACGAACGGAGCTAGCTGGAATGCATAGCTTGTTACCACGAAACACAAATCCATCGTTAACGACGAACTTGTTCCACATTCTTCCTTCTTTACAGTTCTGCGTTACATCTTTAAAATCAGCATCATGCACATATTGATCTTTGATGGTCTCCAAACCAAATATTTTGAAGTCAAGTTGTGAAACCATAGTATAGCGGCGAGACAATGCATCAGCAATAACATTTTCTTTTCCCTTCTTGTGTTTAATGACATAAGGAAAAGTCTCAATGAATTCAACCCATTTAGCATGTCTACGATTCAGTTTAGCTTGACTTTTAATATGTTTCAAAGATTCATGATCAGAATGTATAACAAATTCTTTGGGCCATAAATAATGTTGCCATGTTTCTAAAGTCCGAACAAGAGCATATAATTCTTTATCATAAGTAGAATAATTCAGACTAGGCCCACTCAATTTTTCAGAAAAGTATGCAACAGGTTTGCCATCTTGTAATAACACACCACCTAATCCAATTCCACTAGCATCACATTCAAGCTCAAAAGTCTTATTAAAATCAGGAAGTTGGAGTAAAGGAGCATGTGTCAACTTATCTTTCAATACCGAGAAGGCTTCTTCCTGTGCGGTACCCCAAAGAAAAGGCACATCTTTCTTTGTAAGCTCATTGAGAGGTGCAGCAATGGTGCTGAAATCTCTCACAAAACGCCTATAGAATCCAGCGAGGCCAAGAAAACTCCTCACTTGTGTGACCATTTTGGGTTGCGGCCAACTCTCAATAGCTTCAATTTTGGGTTGCGGCCAACTCTCAATAGCTTCAATTCCCTGTGGAGTAACAACATAGCCAAGAAAAGATACTCGGTCGGTGCAAAAGGTGCACTTCCCAAGGTTACCAAACAAACGTGCATCACGTAGAGCAATAAAAACAGCACGTAAATGTTCCAAATGTTCTTCCAAAGATCTGCTATAAATCAATATGTCATCAAAGTAAACTACCACAAATCGTCCAATGAAAGCACGTAAAACTTTGTTCATTAATCTCATGAAAGTACTAGTTGCATTAGTTAACCCAAAAGGCATGACTAACCACTCATATAATCCAAACTTAGTTTTAAATGCTGTTTTCCATTCATCTCCCAATTTCATACGAATTTGATGGTATCCACTACGCAAATCAACTTTGGAGAATATTGTAGAGCCACTCAATTCATCAAGCATATCATCTAGCCTAGGAATAGGATGACGATAACGAATAGTAATATTATTAATGCCTCTACAATCAACACACATACGTGATGTACCATCCTTTTTCGGCACTAGAATAATAGGAACAGCACAAGGACTAAGGGATTCGCGTATATAACCTTTGTCGAGAAGCTCTTGTACTTGACGCATAATCTCCTTCGTCTCCTCTGGATTGGTACGGTATGGTGCACGGTTTGGCAGTGAAGCACTGGGAATTAAGTCAATCTGATGCTCAATCCCTCGAATAGGCGGTAATCCCGGTGGCACGTCTTGTGGAAAGACGTGAGCGAACTCCTGCAAAATGTTAGTGACAGCAGGAGGCAAAGAGGAAGGCACGTCCTCGAATGAAAATAATGCCTCTTTGCACACAAAAGCATAGCAAACAGATTTGCTGAAATCTAGCTCATCGATATCAGATTTGGTGGCAAATAAACATGCACTTTTCAATTTAATTTCAGAAGCAACACTAGATGGTTTATTATTAGGCTTCATTTGTTGCTCAAATTCTTTTGCCACAATCTGATTTTCACTCTTATTCGTCTCCTGTTTTGCTTTATTAGCTCTATTAATATCATCTTTCAAAATGGAACCAGGAGTCATAGGAAGCAAAGTAATATTTTTATCCTTATGAACAAGAGTATAGTGATTGTTTCTACCATGGTGTACAGAATTTTTATCAAATTGCCATGGTCTACCAAGTAATAAGGAACATGCTTGCATAGGTACCACATCACAATCAACATAATCAGCATATGTAGAGATACTAAAATGCACACGAACAGTACGTGTTACCTTAACCTTGCCGCTGTTGTTGAACCATGGGATGTAGTAAGGATGTGGATGTGGTCTTGTGGTGAGAGAAAGCTTCTCCACCATCTCCATGCTAGCCAAGTTGTTGCAGCTCCCTCCGTCTATGATGACGCGCACAGAACGTTCCTTCACAACTCCCTTGGTATGGAACAAATTGTGCCTCTGATTTTGCTCAGCTTGTGTGATCTGCACACTCAAAACACGTTGAGCAACTAAACATTCATACCTATCAGCGTCTTCAGGAGCCATGTATTGCGTCTCATGATCAGAATCATCTCCACCATGTTCTTCACGTGTAATAAGAGCCAATGTCTCCTCATCATAGTCACTAGCGGACTCATATCCACCACCCTCGGTAGCAATCATCACACGCGGAGATTTGCATTCTCTCGCATAATGACCTCCTCCCTTACAACGACGACAAATAATATCACTTGTGTGCCCTGTTGATGCCCTGGAAGAAGAAGAACTCTGTGCAGGCCCGACAGGTGCGCTCTTGGCAGATAATGGTGGTTGTTCCTGTTTTCTTGTATCACGGCTGTAGGAGGCACCTGATTGAGGTGCTGGTGCAGTGGAAGTAGAAATGCACGCGGTGTCCATGATGAAGGTCGGCCTGCAGAAAAGTTAGTTCGCGCCAATGCGTGTCGATCCTGCACTTCACGTTCAGCTTTACAAGCAAGATGGAATAAACGAGTGATATTAGTATACTCCTTATAGTCTAGAATGGTCTGAATCTCTCTATTTAATCCACCCAGAAAACGTGCAAGCATAGCTTCATTCTCCTCAACAATACCACATCGAATCATGCCAGTTTGTAATTCCTGATAATATTCTTCTACAGAATTTTTTCCTTGTCTTAAACGCTGCAATTTTTGAAGCAATTCACGTTGATAATATGGTGGAACCCAACGCGTACGCATAGCGGTTTTCAAAGCAGCCCAAGTAGTTGGAATAGGATATAATCTATAATGTTCAGACCACCAGACACATGCAAAACTAGTGAAAGCACAAACAGCAGTAGCAACCCGTCTCTCCTCGGGATATTGTAAACATGTAAAACGTTGTTCAGTTTCTAACTCCCAAGTAAGATATATATCAGGAACATATCTACCCTCAAATGGTGGAATATTCAATTTCAGTTTAGGAATATGGACATCATCTCGTACCTGAGGTGGTGGTGCAGGCCTACCATTACGAATATATACCTGAGGTCGACCTGCTGGTGGTGGTGCTGGTGGTTGCACGTAGTTCTGATTTTGAGCAACCTCATCCTCGTAATCTCCCACATAATCATCCTCCTCCGCATCAGCAGTAGGAGCCACAGAAGTATCAACAGCAGCACCAACAGTTTGGCCAAACGCAAGAGGAACACGGCTCGCTCGGCGGAGGTCTATTTCGCGACGTGGAGGTAGTCGTTGTTGTTGTTGTTGGAGAGGTGCGTTAGGTGCAGCTGGTGGTGGTGGTGGAAGACGCGCGAGCAATTCATTAAACTTGTTATCGAGCTTTGTTTCGAACGTCTTCTCCATGCCATCTATCTTCTCCATGGCCTCTTCAAATCTGTTTAGCACGTCTTGCACCTGTTCACTCATCATTTGCTGAAATTTATCATGCAAATCCTTATTCGTCATGTTCTCCCAGTCAGTCTCGTCGGCTTGTGATAGAGGCAAAGGTATCCCGTCTTTCGATGAGATGATGGATGTCGCTTTGGTGGCAGTCGACTTTGACGATCCGACTACGAACGTGCGAGGACGTCGCGCCTTAGCAATCGCTAAACCAACTCCGAGAGGTTATTGACCATGCCGGAGCACGATCAACCTGACCACGAGGGTCTGTTTCCTGCGAGCAAACGAAGAACAAGCAAGAAACTGAGATTGCAATCTGGATATTGCGAATATAAGATGAAAGCTTTATTGATCAAGGTGGGGTTCTGTGACGCCTTTGTCTGGTCGTTGAACACAAACGAAGTACGCGAAGTTGCAGCTATGGCGAACTTTTAATCTAAACAAAACCCCAAAGTCTAAACGATGCCCTAAGGGCTGTATATATGGAGGAAGAGGGGGGAATTTCGTGGCCCTTGGTGGAGGGGTCCGAAATCAACCCTATCTCTTGTTTCCCCACACATACGGACTCTAAAAATAGCCTATACTTATGTATTTCGAAATTACATGGGCCTGGACCAATAATAAGGTGACACAGCACCTAAAATAGCCTCGGGACGAAATTTATGAAGTGGCATCTTGTATATTTCTTCCAAGGCTTCATGCACCCATTATGGTGGCTTCAAAGTCCTGAAATCATCACTTGTAACTCCGTTCTTGTTCCCCTTGCGCATGCCATCATCTCCATGCTTGTTCTTGCTGCAACGTTCATCCTTCTCCAAGCTAGGCCCTTCATTTGTAAGCAAAACAAATGTATCCAATTTAGGCAGCATCATATTCTCATGAACATTAGAATCATTACCAAGAAACGAAAGTACCTGGTAATTTAGTTGGCGTGCACGAGCTCTAGTAATTGGTCCAATATGTATAGCAGCAGGGGCTGTGGGTGTAACAATTGTATTGATGTCCTCATCAGCTTGTGATCCTGGCATGGTTAGCAGCAATAGAAACACACAAGAATATGATCCTACAGACTACTAACAAGAGGTGGTGGTGGGTGTCACAAATTCGTCAAGCAAATCTCAAATTCTTACCAGTTCTTACCCAGCAGCAGGCGGTGATCGGCAACCGTTGTAGTCAAAAACTCTCAAAGCTTGGATAGAGCGATTACCAGGGAGAGTCAAACGCACAACGTAGATGTATGTGGAGCTGGGAAGGCTTATAATATGGTAGCAAAAAGGGTCAGCAATAATCAATTCAGAGATGCAAAGTTGAATAAACGCTCAACGACGGTACTGTGCTGGTCCTAGGCTAGACTGTGCTAGAGACGCGAGCCTAGAACACCAACAAAATCACGGCGCGGCACGTAAACAAGGGAAAAGCACACTCTGGAATTTATTTATTTTTTTTTGCTCTTTTTTTTGCGCTCTTTTTTTTTGCGCTTCTTTTTTTTTGCGAAAAATCACTATAATGGCGAGTGTCTCAAAACTCTTCCTAGCTCAAACTGACAGGATGGGCACGAAACTTTTTCGACCATTTTTTTTGACTGCCCGGACCCAAAAACTGGAAACGGGTCAAAAAAAAACTTCCTATAATGGCACCTGTCTCAAAACACTCAGAAACACCTAAAAATAGGATAGCCAGATTTTTTTTTGAAAAATGCGTTTTCGAAAATTTTGGGCCTAAACGGAGCGTGGTTTCCCGACTCTTTTTTTTTTCCGAAACCTACTCCGGCAAGGAAACACGAATCGGAATCTAGATGGATCTCGAAAACAAACCTAATATGACAAGAACTCGGATTGGTGGTGGATATATGGTGGTAGATGGCAGCGGTGGTGGTATATGACAGCTGTGGTGGTATATAGATATGGATTCGAAGCGGTGGCGGAAAAGCGGTGGTGGTAGATGGCAGGGGTAATGATGATGGTGCGGCGGCGGCGTGACAACTTATGACCAGAACTCGAAACTCTAAAAGACTAGACTGTAAGACCAGCAACTAGACACGACGATGCAACCGCAAATTCAACAAAGCAAAACCCTAAAAAGATTATGCAAAGGCTCAGATTGGTTCGGATATGATGAACTAACCCTAATTTTTTTTGTGGCTTTTTCGTGGACTATAGGTATGAAGAACAGACTCGATCTAAACTACGAAAAACTGTAAAATCTCACCGAGCAACCTGGAAATCTGATACCACTTGATAGAGGCAAAGGTGTCCCGTCTTTCGATGAGATGATGGATATCGCTTTGGTGGCAGTCGACTTTGACGATCCGACTACGAGCGTGCGAGGACGTCGCGCCTTAGCAATCGCTAAATCAACTCCGAGAGGTTATTGACCACGCCGGAGCACGATCAACCTGACCACGAGGGTCTGTTTCCTGCGAGCAAACGAAGAACAAGCAAGAAACTGAGATTGCAATCTGGATATTGCGAATATAAGATGAAAGCTTTATTGATCAAGGTGGGGTTCTGTGACGCCTTTGTCTGGTCGTTGAACACAAACGAAGTACGCGAAGTTGCAGCTATGGCGAACTTTTAATCTAAACAAAACCCCAAAGTCTAAACGACGCCCTAAGGGCTGTATATATGGAGGAAGAGGGGGGAATTTCGTGGCCCTTGGTGGAGGGGTCCGAAATCAACCCTATCTCTTGTTTCCCCACACATACGGACTCTAAAAATAGCCTATACTTATGTATTTCGAAATTACATGGGCCTGGCCCAATAATAAGGTGACACAGCACCTAAAATAGCCTCGGGACGAAATTTATGAAGTGGCATCTTGTATATTTCTTCCAAGGCTTCATGCACCCATTATGGTGGCTTCAAAGTCCTGAAATCATCACTTGTAACTCCGTTCTTGTTCCCCTTGCGCATGCCATCATCTCCATGCTTGTTCTTGCTCCAATGTTCATCCTTCTCCAAGCTAGGCCCTTCATTTGTAAGCAAAACAAATGTATCCAATTTAGGCAGTATCATATTCTCATGAACATTAGAATCATTACCAAGAAACGGAAGTACCTGGTAATTTAGTTGGCGTGCACGAGCTCTAGTAATTGGTCCAGTATGTATAGCAGCAGGGGCTGTGGGTGTAACAATTGTATTGATGTCCTCATCATGTTTGGTGAGAATCTTGACGACTGTCTTTAACTTTCTGTCCCTTCCTGATTCTGATCTCATTGTCACTTTGCAGATAAACTGAAGGAGGCTCTGAAGAAGAAGGACCATGACCTCGCCGAGGTGCAGAAGGCGGCTTTGGACAAAACGAAGCTTGCGAAAGAAAAACTGGCTTCAGGCGGAAAACTTGAAGAGGAGAGCGCCAATCTGAAAGCTGCTCTCGATGCGGCCAACAAGGAGGTCAGCCGTCTGAAGAATGACAAGATAGCTCTGAGTGACAAGGCTAGCGAACTGGCGGGGAAGAAGAACGATCTGGAGGCTTATCTGGGAGGGCTCGCCAAGAAGTTATTCATCATGCTTGAAGGTAATCTCTACTATTCGACTGACTTGTTATCATCGACTCGTCATAGAACTGTTGGCTTAACTTCGAATTGTGTTTACAGAATTCTGCCAGAACTTCGAGGAGGAGACCAGTCGAGTGGAGACAAGCTTGGACCCCATTAACTCTCCTGTGAAGGATGAAGCCGCTATGAATGTGCTCCAACTGGAGTCTCGTGTTGCTGGTGTGGTTGACTACCTCGCTCGACTGAAGGTTGCGGTGTCGCAAATCGACACGACACTCTGGCCAAGAGAGACGCTTCAAAATGACCTCGAGTCTTTAATGACTCGACTGAATGACGTTCCAGGTCGAGTGCAAAAATGGAAGAAGTCTTCTGCCAGGTGCGGTGCTGACGTTGCTCTGTCCCTGGTCCGTGTTCACTGCAAGGATGCGCGAGAGGACAAGCTGGCGTCCATCAAAGTGGCCAATACCAAGAAGCACGACTTCCAATCTTTCATGGAGACCTTCATTGCTGCTGCCACTTGGATTGCTGACAGAATCGACCTGGACCAGTTTGTCGCGCCTTCCAGTCCTCCACCTGAGGAGTAAGAAAAACTTCTATGCTTTGCCTTAAATCAGCCTCGGAATGCCGAGTGGTTTTGTAACCGATAAACTTTTACAGGCTTGACGCCTGAGCACTTCTGAATCCGTAGGATGTTATCTGAACTTGGCTTATCGTTGAATATGCTTGCATTTGCCTTCAAGCGAACTTTGTTCTTCACTCGGAATATACTTTAATGCTTGAGACGCAGCTCTGAGGTGGAAAGTCCAGTCGACCTGCACTTCATCGCTCTTGCAGGTGGGGATGGAGCACAGATTGCAGTCGACCTGCGTCCTTCCGGATCAGGATGGAGCGCACATTGTATTTGTGGCGTAGCTCAGAAGGAGAAGGTAGCAGTCGACCTGCACCTCGTCATCCTTGCAGAGCGCACGTTGTATTTGTGGCATAGCTCCGAAGGAGAAGGTAGCAGTCGACCTGCACCTCGTCGTCCTTGCAGAGCGCACATTGTATTTGTGGCATAGCTCCGAAGGAGAAGGTAGCAGTCGACCTGCACCTCGTCGTCCTTGTGAATTGGAATGGATTAAATACTTAGGCGAATACTGGACTGCAGCTAAGCCTCCGAGTGGGAGGATTGCTCTCCACTTGGTAGGATTTTTAAATACTTAGGCGAGTACTGGACTGCAGCTAAGCCCCCGAGTGGGAGGATTACTCTCCACTCGGTAGGATTTTTAAATACTTAGTCGAGTACTGGACTGCAGCTAAGCCCCCGAGTGGGAGGATTGCTCTCCACTCGGTAGGATTTTTAAATACTTAGGCAAATACTGGACTACAGCTAAGCCCCCGAGTGGGAGGATTGCTCTCCACTCGGTAGGATTTTCAAATACTTAGGCGAGTACTGGACTGCAGCTAAGCCCCCAAGTGGGAGGATTGCGCTCCACTCGGTAGGATCTTTTAATACTTAGGCGAGTACTGGACTGCAGCTAAGCCCCCGAGTGGGAGGATTGGTCTCCACTTGGTAGGATTTTCAAATACTTAGGCGAGTACTGGACTGCAGCTAAGCCCCCGAGTGGGAGGATTGCTCTCCACTCGGTAGGATTTTCAAATACTTAGGCGAGTACTAGACTGCAGCTAAGCCCCCGAGTGGGAGGCTGGCTCACCACTCGGTAGGATTTTTTAAGCTTAAGCGAGTACTGGACTGCAGCTAAGCCTCCGAGTGGGAGGCTGGCTCACCACTCGGTAGGATTTTTCAAATACTTAGGCGAGTACTAGACTGCAGCTAAGCCCCCGAGTGGGAGGCTGGCTCACCACTCGGTAGGATTTTTTAAACTTAGGCGAGTACTGGACTGCAGCTAAGCCTCCGAGTGGGAGGCTGGCTCACCACTCGGTAGGATTTTTCAAACTTAGGCGAGTACTTGGACTGCAGCTAAGCCCCCAAGTGGGAGGCTGGCTGACCACTCGGTAGGATTTTCATGTACTTAGGCGAAACGGATTCGCAGCTAAGCCCCCGAGTGGGAGGCTGGCTCACCACTCGGTAGGGATTTTTTTTACAAACTTAGGCGAAACGGATTCGCAGCTAAGCCACCCACTGGGGGATTTCTCACGTAAACAAAAAGTAACAACAATCACTGGGAAAATTATAACATTCTTGTCTTTGATAAACAAACTACAGATGTACTTTTATTACATCTCATCCGAGTGAGTACTTAAGTATAAAAGGGGTGGAGCAGCTCCGCGTTCCAAGCTCGTGGCTCGTCAATCTAGCAATCGACATTGTAAAGACGGTACGCTCCATTGTGGAGAACTTTGGTGACGATGAAGGGGCCTTCCCAAGTAGGAGCAAGCTTGTGTGGCTTCTGTTGATCTACTCAGAGGACCAAATCTCCTTCTTGGAAGGCTCGACTCTTCACGTTTCTGGCATGGAATCGACGCAAGTCCTGCTGATAGATAGTCGATCAGATCATGGCCATCTCTCTTTCTTCTTCTAGAAGGTCGACTGCGTCCTACCGGGCTTGTTCTGCTTCATCTTCAGTGTAGAGCTCGACTCGGGGTGCATTGTGAAGCAGGTCACTCGGCAGAACTGCTTCAGCTCCATAAACCAGAAAGAATGGAGCCCGTCCAGTCGACCGATTAGGGGTGGTCCTTAATCCCCAAAGAACTGATGGAAGTTCGTCGACCCATGCGCCTGCCGCATGCTTGAGGTCACGCATCATCCGGGGTTTCAGTCCTTTGAGAATTAGACCGTTTGCTCTTTCTGCTTGTCCATTCGACTGGGGGTGAGCGACAGAAGCGTAGTCGACTCGCGTGCCTTGAGAAGCGCAGAAAGCTCTGAATTCGTCGGAATCGAACTTTGACCCATTATTAGTGATGATGCTGTGCGGAACTCCATATCTGAATATCAACTCTCTAATGAAGCTGATAGCAGTGCCGGCATCAAGATTCTTGATAGGCTTAGCTTCAACCCACTTAGTGAACTTGTCGACTGCCACCAGTACATGGGTGAAGCCGCTCCTGCCAGTTCTTAGTGGTCCAACCATATCCAATCCCCAAACATCGAAGGGCTAGACGAGTGGAATGGTCTTCAAGGCTGAGGCGGGTTTGTGTGACATATTGGAATAGAACTGACATCCGTCACACTTGTCGACTATTTCCTTCGCCATTTAATTTGCCCTTGGCCAGTAAAACCCCGCTCGGTATGCTTTAGCCACAATGGTCCGAGAGGACGCATGATGACCACAGGTCCCCGAGCGGATATCGTCAAGAATTATCTGACCTTCTTCTGGTGTTATACATTTCTGACTGACTCCAGTCGCGCTTTCTCTGTACAACTATCCCTTTATCACAGTAAAGGCCTTGGATCAACGGACGATCTGTCGAGCCTCTTCCTCGTTCTCTGGGAGCTCTTTCCTTAGGATATACGCGATGTACGGCACTGTCCAGTCGGGAGTGATGACCAAAACTTCCATGATCAGGTCAACCACAGCTGGGACCTCAACTTCAGTCAGATCCGTGACACTCTTTGGCTATGGGGCTTCTTCAGTGAAAGGATCCTCTTGAACTGATGGTGTGTGGATATGCTCCAAAAACACATTACTGGGAATGGCTTCTCTCTTGGAACCTATTTTTGCCAAATCATCAGCCGCTTGATTTTTCAGTCGGGGTATATGATGGAGCTCTAACCCCTCAAATTTCTTCTCTAGCTTCCTCACTGCATTGGAGTAACCAGTCATGGCTGGACTTCTGACGTCCCACTCCTTCATCACCTGATTAACCACCAAATCTGAGTCGCCATAAACCATGAGGCGACAGTCGCCGAGTGAAATGGCCATACGCAACCCATACAGAAGTGCTTCGTATTCTGCTTCGTTATTGGAGGAATCAAAGTGAATCTGGAGCACATATCTGAGCTTATCTCCTCGGGGGGAAACCAACACTACCCCAGCACCGGAACCATTCAGCATCTTAGAGCCATCAAAGAACATGGTCCAGTGCTCCGAGTGAACTTGAGTCGGCAGTTGCTGTTCAATCCACTCGGCGATGAAATCCGCTATTGCTTGGGACTTAATGGCTTTCTTTGCCTCAAACTTGATATCAAGGGGAAGGAGTTCAATCGCCCATTTTGCCACTCGACCAGTTGCATCTCTGTTGTGCAAAATCTCTGACAATGGGGCGTCGCTGACAACTGTAATGGAATGGTCAGAGAAGTAATGAGCAACCTTCTTCGTGGTCATATAAATCCCATATACAAGGTTCTGATAATGAGGGTATCTTTGCTTTGATGGGTCAAAACTTCAGAAACATAATATACTGGGCGCTGAACTTTAAAGGCTTTTCCTTCTTCTTCCCGCTCGACCGTAAGTACTGTACTGATGACTTGTCCTGAGGCTGCAATGTAAAGCAGCAAAGGCTCTTTGCTGATTGGGGCAGCAAGCACCGGCTGGGTGGAGAGCAGGGCTTTTAGCTCTGCAAACGTTGCATCAGCTTCGGGAGTCCACTCGAACTTGTCTGACTTCTTCATTAGTCGGTAAAGAGGCAATGCTTTTCACCGAGGCGAGAGATGAATCGACTTAAAGCGGCCAAGCATCCAGTAAGCTTCTGGACATCGTGCACACGCACAGGGCGTTTCATTCGGGGTATAGTACCAACTTTTTCTGGGTTGGCGTCGATTCCTCGTTCGGAAACGAGAAAACAGAGTAACTTTCCGCCAGGAACTCCGAATGTGCACTTTGATGGATTAAGCTTGATATCATACCTCCTGAGGTTGGCAAATGTTTCAGCAAGGTCAGTCAGCAGGTCGGAACCCTTCCGTGATTTGACCACAATATC
Organism: Triticum aestivum; assembly: GCF_018294505.1. Lineage (NCBI taxonomy): Eukaryota > Viridiplantae > Streptophyta > Magnoliopsida > Poales > Poaceae > Triticum > Triticum aestivum. The sequence goes on along the minus strand of NC_057801.1, from coordinate 359,064,138 downwards.
ATCCATGTACGCTTCCACATTCCGACTGATTTGAGTGAGCAAACACTTCTGAATCATCCTCATGAACATGGCTACGGCATTCTTGAGGCCGAATGGCATGGTGACATAGCAGAAGCACCCGAATGGAGTGATGAAAGCTGTTTTGATCTCATCGGGTCCATACAGACGGATCTGATGGTAACCTGAATAGGCGTCTAAAAAAGACAGGCGCTCACATCCCGCAGTCGAGTCGACTATTTGGTCGATGCAGGGGAGAGGAAAATGATCTTTCGGTCAGGCCCGATTGATATGTTTGAAGTCAATGTGACTTGTCCTTCTTGGGGACCATGACAACATTGGCGAGCCACTCGGAGTGGTAAATCTCTCGGATAAACTCTGCTTCTAAGAGCCGAGCCACCTCCTCGCTAATGGCCTTTCTCTTCTGGATGGCGGACCGTCAAAGATGTTCCTTGACAGGTTTCACTTTTGAGTCAACTCGTAGACGGTGCTCAGCCAGCCCCCTGGGAACACCCGGCATGTCAGAAGGCTTCCATGCGAAGATGTCCCAGTTCTCACGGAGGAACTGGACGAGCGCTTCTTCCTATTTGGAGTCGAGTGTTGTTGAGGTATGAGTCGGTGCAGCACTGGGGTCGATCGGGTGAATGTGAATCGGCTTTGTCTCACCGGATGACTGAAACGCTGATTCCGTAGCAGGCTTCTTGGCTCGCAACAAATCACTCGGATCTGCAGTTTTCTGGTATTCCTGCAGCTCTACCACTGCCATCTGAGCATCGGCGATCTTTGAGCCTTTCTGAAAGCACTCTTCTGCCTTCTTCTGATTTCCAGTAATAGTGATCACACCTTTGGGACCAGGCATCTTCAATTTGAGGTACACATAACGTGGTCGAGCCATGAAACGTGCATAAGCTGGCCTACCCAAAATAGCGTGATAAGCACTCTGGAAATCCACAACTTCAAACGTCAACTTTTCTTTACGGTAATTCTTGGAATCACCGAAAACCACATCAAGAGAAATTTGGCCGAGTGACTCAGCCTTCTTTCCAAGAATGACTCCATGGAAACTCATGTTGCTGGTACTGAGTCTGGACATCGGGATGCCCATCCGTTTCAACGTCTCTGCATACAATATATTCAGGCCACTGCCACCATCCATCAAGACTTTAGTCAGTCGAGTGCCTTCGACGACTGGGTCGACCACCAAAGCTTGCCTCCCAGGGGTGGCTATGTGTGTCGGATGGTCGGACTGGTCAAATGTGATGGCAGTCTGAGACCATTTTAGATAATTGGGCGTCGCCGGAGCAACCATATTCACCTCTCGCTTGATAACTTTCAATCGACTTTTGCTTTCTACATCAGCAAAAATCATCAGGGTGGAATTGACCTGGGGATATCCATCATCACTATCTTCTTTGTCTTCAACTTTGTCTGACTCCTTTTCCTTATCTTTGGGTTGTTTCCCCTGGAATTGCTGGATCAAGAGCCGACACTGTCGAGTGGTATGTTTCGGGTAAATGAATTTACCCTCTTCATCTTTCTTCGTGTGAATGTCACACAGCAAATCCATCACGTCATTCCCTTCCTTGTCCTTCACCTTCTTAGGGTTCCAAGATCCTTTGGGCTTCCCTTTAAACTTTCATTGAGTCACGGCCAAGGCTTCTCCAGGAGCAGCTGACTCAGCTTTCCGCTTTTGCTTCCGATTGGAGTTCCCTCCTCCGGTTTCATGGGCGACTGATTTGTGCTTGCCACTCCGGAGCCGATCCTCTTCTTCACCATTGGCATACTTGGTGGCAATCTCCATCATTCGACTCAGAAACATGTCTCCGATTCGACCGAATTTTAGGTTTAGCTCTTTGTACTTAACGCCTTCCTTGAAGGCACAGACTGCCTGGTGATCAGATACATTCTCTACCATGTGATGCAACGTGATCCATCTCTGGATGTAATCCCTCAGAGTTTCATTCAACTTCTGCACACAAGATTGCAACTCTGTCAACCCTGCCGGTCGCTTGCAAGTTCCTTTAAATGTTCTGACAAACACTCGGGCAAGATCTTCCCAAGTGTAAATGCTGCTGGGTGCGAACTGATTCAACCATGCTCTGGCCGAACCCTCCAACATAAGAGGCAGGTGTTTCATGGCCACCTGATCGTTGCCGCCACCAATCTGAACAGCCACTCGGTAGTCTTCAAGCCAAGTATCAGGCTTGGACTCACCGGTGAACTTACTGACTCCAATCGCCAACCTGAAGTTGGGAGGAATCACCGCGGCCTTGATGGCTCTGCTGAAGCATTCTGGCCCTGAAACGTGTACTCTGCTGCTGGTAGGCACATCTCTGTCATGACCTTGTCGGTGAGCTCTGTTCCTGTCGACCAAACCTTGAACGATAATGGACCTCGCATCAAAGCCTGGTTCCCTGGGGTCGACTGGAATCCTTCGCCCAACACTGTGCTGACGTCTGTCATCCTGCTATCGAGGCGCGTACGATCCACCCCTTGGGGGAGGGGTGGGCACTCGACGTCGATCATTGCGATCGAGTCGGTGATCATACTGCTCATGGTTCTTGTATCGATCACGCCGGTCTCCACATTCCTCACGCCTCGGGGGCGATCTTGGGCTATGGGCCGACTGGACTGTATTCGCAGTGACGGATCTGCTGTGAATCCTATTCTGTGACTGTGAGACAGCTGAATTCTTATCTCCTGCTGCCCGGAGTAATGCTCTGATCTGCAACAAGCCTCTGGCAGCCTCTGACTGGGAAGGCTGAATCGACTTTGCTATACGGGCTGCAGCTGCTAGATTCTGAATCGGAGTTTGATATACCTGAGTCGGTGGTGGAAAGAGTTGACGTCGACTGGAGTCTGGAACCCGTTGCCGCGCACGCTCGTCGAGTGCTCGCTGGAGGTTCTCCAGTCGAGTGTGCTCAGCCAAGTTGGCCAAGCACGCATCCTCTAAGGCACGAGCCTCGGGGGTTTCTCCGACGATAGGAGTGTGTAGCGCATCCATGTTCCGGCGGCGAAGTTCTTCCTTCTGCAGCGAAGTGAGGGGCTCGGGTTGATATTCTTCGTGAACCTGCGCTGGATCGCCTCCGCCGTCGCCTCTGTCGGCACAGGGAAAACCAGGAGGACTGCGCGGTCCATTGACCATCAGAACCTCTGCCGCTGGATCACTGCTGTCGCACTCAGATGCAGTCTCTGCGGAGCCAGTCGAGAGGTCGAACAGGCCGTAGAGAGATTCGTCGGGCTTGATCACCATGACTTGGTGGGTGGCCGACTGGTGAGCCACCGCATGCCTCACCCACCGCTGAAGCCTCGACCGACCGGAGCACTTGCACCGGCGGGAGACTGGGAGGGAGGACGACACAGGAGCCAACTTATACTGGGTCGACGGTTGCCGCAGGAGGACGCCGCAGACTCACGCGTGAAACTGCGTCGCCCCGCGGACGGGGAGCGCGTAGATGTCGAGTGGAGCCTCCTGAAGCCAAGCGGAGTCGTCGACGATGAACGTGAGCGCGCCGAGACGGATCTCACGGGCCTCAACCAAAACTCCGCCCGAAACCATGGTGAAGGAGATCGGAAAAAATCGCAACTTCTCCAATAAGTCGCTAAGACACCTGCCCCAAGGTGGGCGCCAACTGTCGTGGTTCTAAGTCTGACAGTAGAATAGGGGGTACGAATGGAGAGGCAAGATCCTAGCTATGGAGTAGTTGTATACGCAAGATGTTTACGAGTTCAGGCCCTTCTCGGAGGAAGTAACAGCCCTACGTCTCGGAGCCCGGAGGCGGTCGACTGGATTATGTGTATATGAGTTACAAGGGTGCGAACCCTTTACACTGAGGAGGGGGTGGCTTATATAGAGTCTTCCAGACCCCTCCGGCCCTCAGTTATGTAGGGTTTAAGGTACATTAAGGTCGGGCGTTACTGGTAACGCCACAAATAAAGTGCTATGATGACCATAAAAGCTACTTAATGACAGACCATTGTGTGCAGAGTGACTTTAGGTCTCTTGGCAGTCGAGTGATTGGCTTCATGGTCGAGTGTCTTCGAGTCCGTCGAGTGGAACCCTTCTAGGTCGACTGAAAGGTGGTTTCCTCTAAAGATGTCCTTGGGGAGGGTATCTTGGACAAGTCCATGACCCTACCCTAGGTACATGGCTTCATCATCTCCCACTTTGAATCCCAATATATCTTGTGATGATATTGATAATGGCAAGAGTGATGATGATGTCGATTGTGATGAAGAGAATGATGATGTTGCCTCCTTAAAAATTAAGGGGGAAATGATTTTTAAATCTCTTCTTAAGAATAAAATTGCTCGTTCCAACTTCATGGAAATCATGTCAATTGCTATTGAGAGCAAGAAATATACTGATGAGTTGGAATCTCATCTTGAGGAGCATGAGGTCACCATTGATAAAATGGAAGGTCATGAGCGTGATTACACTAATGAGATTGCGGACCTCTCTCAAGCTCTTGAACTTGAACAAACCACCAAGGAATCTCTTAAGGAGACTTTTGCTCTAAAATTATCTAGAGTGAAGGAATCTAATGATAGAGCTCTTGAGGTGGCCAATGGTTTTGAAACTAAAAATGCTAAGCTTGAAGTTGCTCATGCTAGACTCCTTGAGGATTTTGAGCACCTCGAAAATGGCTCAAGGGTCATCAAGGGTGAGCTCATCAAACTCACCGAGTCTCATGCTCAACTTGAAGCTTCTTATTTAAAAGAGCTTGCCAAGTTGCCTTCTCCTCTTGTTGTTAATGATGATGCTTGTGCTACTATTTCTATTACTTGTGAAGCATCCATTTTGAAGGAGAATGTTGAGCTACGTGCTCAACTTGAGGTGCTATCTAGCAATTATGGGAAATTGGAAGAAAGTCATGAAAAGCTCTCAAGCTCTCATGATGATCTTCTAGTATCCCATAGTGTGCTAAAGATAGCTCATGAGGACATGATTGCTAAGGTAACATCTAGTGAGCCTCATGTGGATACTAGCACTACTTCTAGTCAAAATAGTATATTGCCATGTGCTAGTCCTTGTAATTCATCTACTCACAATGTTGGTACATCTTGTGATGAATTGCTTTCCTTGCCTTGTTGCTCTAACGATGAAGCTTATACTTCCTCTAGTACTTGTGTTGAGACTAACCATGTAGAGGAAATCAAATAGCTCAAGGCCCAAATCACTTCTTTGAAGAAAGACTTGGAAAAGTGTCATGAAGGGAAATGACACTCAACAATATCTTGAGTGTGCAAAAATCCCCCAATGACAAAGGTGGACTTGGATTCAACTCCAATAAGAAGAAGAAGTCCAAGATGAACAAAAAGAAGGGCCAAGAACAAGTCAAGAATTCGGCCAAGATTGTTTGCTTCAAGTGCAAAGTAGAAGGGCATCATGTTAGATCTTGCCCATTGAAGAAGAAGGCCATTAGTGTCAAGCAACAAGGGAAGAGGGCACAAGTTCAATCTCATGCTCAACCTCAAGTTGAAGAAAGGCCACTTCCCAAGAATACTCAAGCTAATGCTTCTCTTGTTGAAAAATCAAGTGAGAAGAAAGTGAAGAGTAGACGTTGCTACTTATGTCGTGAGAAAGGTCGCGTCGCTTCTTCATGCACTAGTGGTAACTTATCCAACCCAATTATTATTGATGATATCTATTCTCTTGGGAAGGATAAGGTTGGCAATGTGTTTGCCAAGTTTGTTGGTACTCAAAGTGGTGTCAAGAAAAGAACCATTTGGGTAGCCAAGCCTATTCTAACTAACCTCTTAGGACCCAACTTGGTTGGGGACCAAGAAGCTCAAACTTGATCAATAGGTGCTTTTGGAGGTCATTGGAGACTCGGCTACATTATGAAGAATTAAGGGGACTTCATCTTTCTTGTTATCTCAAGCCAAGTCAATTGGGTTGTCAAGTTTCTATCTTATATCCAATGTGCCTCCTTGCGGTAACCTGTACTTAAATTGTTTACATTGAAAGTTACTTGCCCTTTTGCATGTTTTGGTTTTGTTCCTTGCATGTGGTTGTATATGTTGTGCTTCCAACTTGCTTATCTTGAGCAATCAAGTATGTGTGTGTTGGTTTGCACATCACGTACATGTGCGTCGTGCGTTGAGCCTTTTTGCTTCTTGTTTGTATCCTAGTTGGCTTGTTTGGGAGATTAATGGAACATCCCATTTTGGGGGAGTGATGTGCTTTGTGCACCTCACAATCCTATAAATGTGTGTACATGAGGAATACCATCTAGTATTGATATTACAAGATTATCTAGTCGCTTGGTGGTATATCTGTCATGAGAAATTCAAATTCTAAAAATTCCATTGATTATGTCTTGTTGGTTCCTCTTATTGCCTCTTGTTAAGTTCTTATTGGTATCACATTATGGGGGAGTAATATGCTATGTGCATAGTACAAGCCTAGAAAATGTGTACATTTGAGATATTGTCACCTAGAATTGATACTGTAATTTATCTTGTTCCTAGGTGGCATGTTAGCTCTACAAGTGGCAATTTCCTTGTGTGTGTTGTGAAGATGATGTTGGATATCCTTGTTATCTACCACCGGGAATTATTTCCAAATACTCCTTGTCTTTTGACAATTGGTAGTCACTTATGTGTGGTAGAATTTATTGATCATCTTTACATTGGCTTTTGTTTTTATTTGCCTTTTCTCTTGCCAAGGTTTGTGTCAACTCCCGTTGTCTTCCATACCACTTGTGGATCTTGTTAATTTCTTGTTCTTGTCTAGTGTTTTCTAGATATAGTGAAAGTGGTGATCCCACCTTGTGCATTTTGTATTCAAACGCAAATTCTCTATAGTGCACAACTCGTGGGGGAGCTATCCTTTTTTCTTTAGAACACTCTTCTTGTGATCCTTATCAAGTGTGTGTGTTGGTGGAGGGCAAGCCATTTTCTTTTGGTACCTTGTGCCATCATGAAACTTTGTTGAGAGCTTGGTTTGTTTGGAACCATCCTCTTTCTGGGAGTTTGACATCTTTAATTTAGTGTGTATCAATGGATATCTCATTCCTTGTTGTATCTTTAATGATATCTTCCAAGTGATGATTTATCTATTTGGTATCCTTTTTCACTTGGCATTTTCTTTTTCCTTTTGGTTTAGGTCCTTGTAAGTCTTGAGCATGCATATTTACTTCATGTATTTTATTTGGTATGCTTTCTTTCTTTGACCCAATATATAGGGGAAACTCCACCTAGTCTCAATTTGGATGAGATGTGCATGAAATTCATTTTCTTATCTATATGCACATATTTATGTGGAGTTTGCCCTATGTATTGGTGCTCCTAACTATTTGGTCCCAATGAGTTTGGGTACCATTTTTTTGTGTTGTTGTTCTAAGAACAATTGGAGATGCATTGGATGCTCGACTCACTCACAAGGAAGGTGGTGTCACCATGTGCTTATTGGAGTCAAGCTAGGATGATCATGATCTACTATCTACCTTTAATTGGTATCTACTACATCCTTCCAATTCTATCTCGGTAACAAGTATCTACTCATGCATACACCTCTCATATTCAACCTTGTGTAGGTTGCATCATGGCATGATTTTCTTGATTAGTTCTTGTGATACTTGTTTCCCTTCTCAAAGCATCTCAACAATGATCTCTTGTTGCTAGTTGTGATGTCTTTGATGGTTGTGTGGTAGGAATTCACTTATATACAATAAGACCATATCTAGCTATGTGCTATGCTTCCAAGCAAATATCTTATTGGTATATGTATGACTTCCTTTTGGATATCTTGTTCCTTCATGTTGTAACTATTTCGGGTGTACATCCTTCTTTGTAGATATATATCATCATGATTTCGTCTACCTAGAACCTTGTACACTTGAGAGAAATTACATCTCTAGATGATATCCTTCCTTTCACGTCCACCTTGTCTTTCTTATGTCATTTATTTGGTGGCTCCGTGAAAGCTTTTGCCTTGAGTGCGTGTCTTATATCATTGCATCTTGATGCACTCGTGTGTGGTGAAGATTATTTCCTCATGCTTATCTTTACGAGGCTTTTACCATCTTAATTGGTATCCCTCGTCTTGATGAGGCTTTCATCTTCCATGTTCACCATGGGTTGTCACAAGCATAGGTTCTTTATATGCTTATTAGTAAGCTTGTGAACCCATTTGCTAGTTGTGTGTGAGAATGATAGGCCTTGCACCGTGTGCCTCTTTTTTCAAGACTTTATTGATGCTTAATGCTCGTCCGTATACTAGTCTTCTCTAGTGCATTGCCTTGACTCACACACATCATTTTGGTTGAGCCCATTCTTAAGTCGCCTCTTCTACTTGTTGCTCAACCATGTTTTATTGCAAGTACTAGGCTTAGTTTCCTATGTCCACTTGCACTTGTTGTAAGTTTCTATTGATTTTGGGGGGAGCTATGATCCTATTTTGTGCACTTTGTATCCAAATATAAAAATTCTTGATGTGCACAAATCATGGGGAGCTTCTCTAGTTTCTTTAGAACACTCCTCTACTCTTATCATAATATCCTTCATTCTTGTGGCTCATAGGATCTTTGGTCTAGTTGGCTCAATTGATATCTTTTGATTGCTTGTTTCTCTCTTTGTTATGTCTTTGTGGCATATCATTCTTTTGCAATCTTTGGGCCTCAATATAGTTTGTCTTCCTCCAAGCATTTACCATTGGATATGTGTATTGCATTCCACTCTCTTGTTGAGAGATACACAATTTTTGGAGGAACACTTTTTATTTTGGCCTTCTAAGCTTTTCACCCATTTTGGCAATCGATGCCAATGGGGGAGGAGTTTCAGAGAGTTTTGTGGAGAAGTCTTCTGAGTTTTCTCCTTGCTTTTGTTTTTGTTCCTAAGCATTTGCATCTCATTCTCATGCATCATTGGTTGTTGCATTGCATGGTGATGCATAATTCCTTGTATAAACTCTCTTGAAAGTGATTGTCATCAATTACCAAAATGGGGGAGATTGAAAGAACAAGCGGTGCCCCCATGTTTGGTTTTGGCAATTGATGACAATCTCTATGGACTAATGGTTGCATTGAGTTATATTTGAAGGATTTGTCCATAGGCTCTTCTTAAAGTCCATGTGTTGGTTTCAAGGAGTTTATGTGTTGACCAAGGTGCTATTAAGGAATTATCCAAATATTGGTCATGTGAGTGTTGAGCTTATTGCAAGCATGTCTTGAAGAAGAAGATTGTGTGATCATTCATGTTTACCTTCAACACATCATCCAAATGAAGATAGTTGGAATGATTCAAGGTTGATCAAGACTAAGTGAAGAGTGAATCAAGTTGATCAACTCAGAAGGCGTAGAAGATGTACTGAGAGGGATCAAGTGATCCCATGGTACGGTAAGCATTGTGAATTACGCTCTGCGTACTAACCCATGGTCTTCGTGAGAGTTCTTTGTGGGGTTAGGATGCGGTGTGCAAGTTCAAGTGATGCATCACGAAGAGATCAAGTGCTTGAAGCTTGCCGCCCATTGTGGTGACAATGGACTTGTGAAGATGAGCCGAAGAGTGGCTCACCCATAGTGGACTATGGGGAGCAATCATCTAGTCTTCATCGAGCCAACGCAATCAAGAAAGGTGGTCCAACTTGAGGGAGTCAAGATCATCATCATCTAGATCAAGTGGACCATGTGCAAGGCAAAGGTTTTCCCTTGATAGGTTTTCTATTTTACCGGTCTCATGGTGTTAGTTAGGAGACCGGGTTATAGGATCGTTTGCCGTACTATCAAGGGGGGCTCTCAAGTTGGTAGCTTGACCGTACCATTAGTAGAGAGCTCAAACCATTGCATCCTTGCATCATGTTTCTTGGTTCTTGTTTGGTTCTCTTTGTGAGTCTTAGAGCTTATGGTCATCTTGATCACAAGCTTGATTTCATTCGAAAACGGAGTTTGCATGCGTCTTCTATGATGTTTTCGGTGTTGGAGGTTTTACCGGTCTTATCCGAGGAAGGGTTCTCACCATTTTCTTATGGGCCTTTTCTAATTTGCTTCTTATTGATTTTTCTTTCAAGATTATGTTAGCCCTTGTCGCTAGCTTTCCAACAAACTTGGTTTCATCGAATTCGGAGTCCGTTTGCAAAAGTTGTGGCAGTTTTGGTGTTCTGAAAAGGCTGCAGCGGTACTACCGCGAATTGGAGCGGATGCAATTTTTTACTACCGCTCGAGAGCGGTACTATCACAGCTCCTACAGCTGTAGTACCGCTCCGGACCAAAAACTCGTCCCAAGTCCTGCGGTGGTAGGCCCGGATGTAATTTTTTAGTACCGCTTGCAAGCAGTAGTACCGCTACCCTTAGCAGTAGTAACGCTACCCCTAGCGGTAGTACCGTGAGGTCAAGCGGTACTACCGCTCCAACGGTTCTTCTTGCCTTTTTGCCTCCTCGCTGTTGTGTTTCAAAGGGGTACTACCTCGCTAGTGGTAGTACCGCTCCTTGGAGCGGTAGTACCGCTCTGTGCGGGCTGTGAGCATAATGGTTGGATTTTTCCCCACCTATAAAAGGGGGTCTTCTTCCCCATTGAACCTTATCCTTTGAGATCGTGTTCTTCCCCCATTGTTGACCTTCTTCGAGCTTGCTAACTCTCAATCCCTCCATGGATTCTTGCTAGTTTTTGAGGGAAAAGAGAGAGGAGATCTAGATCCACATTTCCACCAATCATATTCTCCTCTATGTGAGGGGAACCCCTTGGATCTAGATCTTGGAGTTCTTGGTGTTCTCCTTCTTGTTATTCCTCTCATCTTCCTTCCTAACATTAGTTGCTTCGGTGGGATTTGAGAGAGAAGGACTTGGGCACTCCGTGTGCCCTTGCCATTGCATTTGGTGCATCGGTTTGAGTTCTCCACGTGATACGTGGAAGTTACAAGTTGAGAAGCTTATTACTCTTGGGTGCTTGGTACCCTTGAGCTTGTTACTCTTGGGTGTTTGGACACCCTAGAGCTTGTTCCTCTTGGGTGCCTTGGCGCCCTAGACGGTTGGTGTTGTTCGGAGCTCAATCATTATGGTGTAAAGCTCCGGGCAAGCATCGGGGTCTCCAATTATGTTGTGGAGATCGCCCCGAGCAATTTGACGGGTACCGGTGACCGCCCCCAAGGGTTGCCAAAGTGTACGGGTTCGGTGACCACCCCCAAGGGTCTCCATTTGTACGGGTTTGGTGACCGCCCTCAAGGGTCCCTTAGTGGAATCACGACATCTTGCATTGTGCGAGGGCGTGAGGAGATTACGGTGGCCCTAGTGGCTTCTTGGGGAGCATTGTGCCTCCACACCGCTCCAAACTGAGATTAGCATACGCAAGGGTGTGAACTTCGGGATACATCGTCATCTCCGCGTGCCTCAGTTATCTCTTACCCGAGCCCTTTACTTATGCACTTTACTTTGTGATAGCCATATTGTTCTTTGTCATATATCTTGCTATCACATAGTTGCTTATCTTGCTTAGCATAAGTTGTTGGTGCACATAGGTGAGCCTAGCTGTTTTAGGTTTTGTGCTTGACAAATTAACTGCTAGGTTTATTCCGCTTTTGTTCAAGCCTAAACCGTAATTATTTTAAAGCGCCTATTCCCCCCCCCCCCTCTAGGCGACATCCATGATCTTTCATGGTGGGGGTTGTGGCTCTCCTCACATGGAAAGTGGTGCAACTCGTCATATATGGGGCTAGTGGTGAAGTCACTCTCACTCTTAATATGGTGGCAAAAGTCACTCAAGTCATCATACGTCGCCGTGGTCGAAGGGAGAATCCCATGCTCAACCATCTCGTCATTGTCGCCGTGGATAAAGGTCAAAGATGGCACATCATCACTCTCCTCCATGACTGAAGGGAAAATCCCATGCTCAATCATCTCGTCACCGTCGTTGTGGATGAAGGCCAAAGATGGAACATCATCACTCTCCTCCATGACCGAAGGGAGAATCCCATGCTCAATCATCTCGTCATCGTCACCGTTGATGAAGGCCGAAGATGGCACATCATCACTCTCGCCTCCTAAGATGGAAGCGTCACCCTTGCTCGCCACCTTGTCGCTCGCCTCCAAAGCCTGGTCCTTGAAGGTCTCCGTAGTCGTACTTGTCGCCACACCATCTTGAAAAAGAGTCAAGGTAGACTCGGCATCATCAATGCCACAAAGAGGGATGGCGGTGAAGTCGAACTTGGGAGCATTGTCTTGGATCTTGTAGGGCTTGGACATCGTGGTGGTACTAGCCTCATGCTTGTCGCAGAGCTTGGTCGCCGCGAAGTGTGCTTGGGGTGGAGAAGCCTTGGCCTTCATGAGTTCTTGTTCCGCCTTGAGAGCACCAATGTAGTAGTCGTTGATGGACTTGTAGTTATCGAGGAAGATAGTATTGGAGATGTCATTGTTCAATCCCATCATGAAGTGGAACTTCATCGAAATGGGGTCGTCCACGTCGGCTCATCGGAAGGCAATCTTCATCTCCTTGAAGTACTTGTCGATGGACTTGGATCCTTGGATGGTGTTCTCCAATTGGCGTCGAAGTTGTTTCATGTAGGTTGGAGGCACGAACTCTCGCCGCAAAGCTCTCTTCGTCTTGGGCCAACTCATCTCGTAGCTCTCCGAAGGTGTGTGAAGCCACCATGTCGAGGCATAGTCGTGGAAGTTTCTTGTGGCGCACTTCACTTGATCTTCGGAAAGGACTTGATGTAGCATGAGGTAGTCGTCCATCAAACGCTCCCACTCGAGATACTCCTTGGGTTCTTGAGTCCCATAGAAAGGAATCGCATGGTCGATGTCGAGGTCGTAGTAGCTCGATGAAGTCGCAGACTTGAGCTTGGGGAGCTTCTCTTGAGCGTAGCCTTGAGGTTCTTGTTGTCGAAGATGTCGTATGTCCGTAGGCGAAGATGCCTTGAAGTCGCTTGGCGAAGATGCCAAGGAAGATGGTGAAGTCGTTGAGCGGTTGTTGGTGTTGAGCTCTTAACCTTCACGTTCTTGTTGGTGATGGTGTCGATGCCGATGTGATCTTGCCGGAGATGGTAGCTCGGAAGCATGTGCTCTTGAGCGTCTTCTCAAAGATGAGGAAGATCACTTGTAGGACTTGATGAGGGCTTTGATCTCCTCCATTTGAGCTTGCATCTTGGCGTCGGAGTTGTTTTTCGTGGCATCGAACTCGTCGTTGTTGTTGTAGACCGAAGGTGAAATGCCTTGCCTATCCATCACAAGACTCGAGTAGAGGTGATTAGGAAATGAGATAAACAATACCAAGTTACCTTTTTCCAAAGTTGAGGATGTATCCCGTTTCACTCAATGTGAAATGAAAGAATAGTGGAATTGGTACCAGATTGTTCACTCACACCTATCAAGTAAAGCTTATGGTGTAGCTCGGTGAGGATAGTGGCACAAAAATTTGATGCAAAATGTTAGCAAGAGTCAATAATGTTGAAAGAGATTCACAAATTTGCAAGTGAAACAAGTAGACCAATAGCAAAGAATGTCACACGGAAACACACACACACAGATAGATAAATGGGGTCATGCAACCAAGGAATGAGCACAAAATGTGGAATCCACGGAAAACGCTCGTGTTGCACAACTCAAGAGAGATGCTAGCACGATTGCTTAATAGGCGGATACGACACTTGTGCACAACCTATAAGATGCAAAATGGATAAACTTTCTATCCCAAGTATGCTATATATGTATGGTTCCCAGTTTTTCTCTCAAGATGATCCAAGATAATCGGATATGACAATCTTATGTGCAATGTGGTATGGTTCTATGGCACTTGCTTACAAGCTGCTTTGCTCTCTTTCTTTTGCTTAAATGCTTTATTTCTTTCTCTTTCTTTCTTTTTATGGCCACTTTTGCACAATGCACAAACTAAGATAGCAATTGTGTATATGCAGGAACAAACTTGTGGCACAAGAGATGATACCAAGATATGCACCACGATGATATGGTATGTATGCTATGGGAAGTATGATCACTAATGTGCACAAGTAACATTGCCGGCAATACTCAAATGGCTAGTCTCGATAGGCAAGTAATGCAAAATGGGCTAGGGGTTATCAATGCAATTTGCAAGGGGAATATACAATGATGTCATCGAGGTTACCGTCTGTGGCGATGATGAGAGGCGATGTTGCCGATGTCGACTCGTTCCTAGTTAGCCGAAACACCCTAGGAAACGGAAAAATCGCAACTCAAAATCTCAAAGGCAAATGTCAAATGGTGGTAGCGAAATGATGCGGTGGTTTGCACTTGGCAATGCGGAAGTGGAATGATGGGCTATACACGTGTTGGAGTTGAAGTTGTCATCCCTAAGTAGCCAAAACACCTTAGGAGACACAAGCCTCAACTCAAACAATCTCAAACAAATTTGGGTTAAGTTGGGTTGTCGAAAGTGTATGGTGGGCAATGTTATGTGGAAGTGGTGGTGGTGGTTGATGAAGAAGCAGCCGTCCCTAAGTAGCCGAAACACCTTAGGAGACTCGAATCACTACTCAAGCAACCACTAATACTATATGGATCACAATGGGTTAGGTTGCGGAAGGCTATGGTGGTTATGCGAATGATATGATGGAAGGCCTAGGAAAACTTGCCAAAATTTGAAATATTTGATGGAGCCAAATGGTGTTGGTGGTATTTTTGTGTGATGGGGGATATCAATAGCTTCAAAACAAGCTAAAGAACGTTAAAATCGGACTCCGAACGAATTAGTTATGGCCGAAACAAGAATCAGCCGAAGTCAATATCTATAGGTAGCAGACGTCCAGAAATGGACGGATGTCCGGTCGCCGGTCATCCGATCGGGTCGGAAATCCGCTAATTTCGTTCTGGAATGGGATGCCAGACATCCAGTAAGTAGTGGATGTCTGGTGGTTCCTGGGGGTCCGGACGTCCCGTAAAGTGGCGGTCGTCCGGTGGGTCTGGGTCAATGCGAGATGCGAACTCCGGAACGCGATTTTGGGCGGAATTTGGGGATTTTGGGGTCAAAATTAATGAGATTTCGTAGATGAAAGATGAGGAAACTTGGGGAAATGATAGATTCACTCCAAACCGAGCAAATCCACGGATCAAAATCAACAAAACATCATCAAACCAACAAATCACAAAAAAATTGGGGGCTATTTTTGGTGGGGATTTTCGAATTTTATGACGAACACAACAAAATCAAGCTAGAAAACAGGTGTAGGGGCTCCAAATACGGGATCAACGTGGCTCATGATACCAAGATGATGTAGGGTAGAACCCTAGACGTCCGATCTTTCACGTTTGGAGGGAATCGTACCAAGAACACGATGAACACGGGGAAGAACGGAGAGAAATCACAAGGGGAAACACTCAAGAACAAGTCCAATTACACATCCACTAGACAATCAAACACACAAGATCCACAAGGTACATGAACAACAAAGAGAAAGATACAAGGTAAGGTTCATCTCCAAGAGGAGGTCTCGATGGCATCCTAGAGCGATCTTCCCACGAGGGGGTCTTGATGATATCCCGCAGGATCTTCTCACATGGAGGTCTTGAACTCCATGGGAGTGGTCTCTCTCTCTCAAGAGAAGGAGGTAGGAGCAAAGCTCACCTAAGAATGGTGATGCGGAGCATCCTACGGTCATCACCATGTCAAGAGTCCGTTTGGCAAGTGACACGTGCGACCTCTACTTCTCATACATAAAGGTGAATCTTCTCCTTTACACGTGCTCACTTGACCCCTTCAAGGATGGTATACTACTTGACACTTGATGAGGACATGACTACCTTGGATATGATCAAAAATATTGCATATATGCATATTTGTCAGGTGATTTCTAGTGCAAACTATTCAATAATCTATTTATGTTATCCAGAACAAAAATACTTCACACACTTTTGTGTTTTGTCTAATTGCAGGTGTATGGGACATTTGTACAATCCACATATGAAGATAAGGAAGAAAGAGATGTTTATTTGCTGTCCAAAAAGTTCTCTCACGTCACTTTTGGCCCAAGAGAAGATAGAGTCCAAGTCTCTCACGTTCTGGATTCAGATTCGGACTGCACAGACATACCTGACTCAAAACGCACACAAGTTTTTCATACGAACTCCGAATTGGGTGATTCTTTTTTGTTGGAAACTAGATTTCGTGCACTTTCCAACCCAATTGGAATCACCTTCAAATTCGTCCGGAGCGTTGAGTTGTGGACGAAACAATCTGATGCTGCAGCAGAATCCGAGTCAAACTACAAGTCCAAAGGTGTTACATCACCTCCACTTGGGCCCATTGGCCTTGTACGACCTAGATTTAGTTTTAGGCTGCGTTGGGACGTCCTCCCACCTCCTTGGCCGCCACCCCTTGCTCCTATATAAGTAGATCCATCTAGTAGCTTTTCCTTGGGATTTGTTTAGTTAAAAGTTAGCCATTGCAACTTCGTGTACTTCGTTTGTGTCCAACGACCAGACCAAGACCGCTTCCGGATCCCCACCATTATCAATACTTCATATATATTTGCAATATTCAGATTGCTTTATCATATTCTTGCTCGTTCTTCGATTGCTTGCAGGAATAGACCTTCGTGGTCAGGCTGACCGTGCTTCCAGCATCATCAGTAACCTCAGGAGATTGGTTTAGCGATTGCTAAGGCGCAACGTCGTGCACGTTTGTAGTCGGATCGTCAAAGTCGTCTCCACCAAATCGATAGTTATCATCTCATCGAAAGATCGGGACCCTCGCCTCTATCAAGTGGTATCAGTTTTCAGGTTGCTCGGTGAGAATTTCCAGTTTTTCTTAGATTAGATTTATTTTCTTACCTATTGTCCAAGAAAAAGCCACAAAAAAAGTTAGATCTGTTCATCCTTTATCCAAGCCAGTCTGAGCCTTTGCAATTTTCTATTCATTGCTTGCATAGTTGAATTATCGGTTGCATCGTCGTGTCAGTTGCTGGTCTTAGTGTCTAGTTCGTTTAGAGTTTCGAGTTCTGTTCACATTAGTCACGCCGCCGCTGCATCATTATCCCTTCCGCCGTCCACCATCCCATCTATTAATTTCCACCACGTGCTACGCACTCTTCATTGTCATAATCATAGTTGAGGTCACTCACATCTTCGCCTGATCGAATCTGCATCTTATCTAGTTTGTCTTGGAAAGAGGGAGAAAAAGAAGATAAAGAAAAAAAAGAGAGAAAAAAGGAAAGAAAAAAAAGAAAAAGAGGGAGAAGAAAAAGAAAAAAAAGCGTAAGAAAAAAAAGAGAGAAGAAAAAAAATTGGATCTATCTAGAATCAATCTCGTACCTGAATTCGGATTGGAATCTGTTTTGCGCACTGTTCAGTAAAACAGATGTATCTTCCTCATACGAAGTCCGTTTTGGCTCCGTGAGTACTCAAATTGAAGATAGCGACGAGCCGCATCTAAATAGTTGCAGAAGCAAGTTCAATATTTGACACCTCAAAATCGGCTTCTAAATAGGTCTTTTTGCCCTCCGAAGTTCGTGAACACAGCTTGTTCCAATTTTTCAGGCCAGTTTTAGAATTCTTTGACTCCTCATATCAACTCGGAATTGAGTGATTCTTTTTGCATTGGAAAGCTTGAGTTAGTAGCATTCTTTAAAAGAATTTATCACGAAATTGTCTCAAACTTTTCAAGAGGAAAGTTGGAAAGAGAGTTGTTGTATATCCTGCTTGGCAGTTGTTTTTCATCATTATCTTCACTGCCGTTGTGATCTTCACTTATATCTTGCTGTCAAGAGCTACTTAGTATCCTTCATTGATGCTAGTTGTGCTACACCGTGACCTTATTAGTGTTCTAGGCTCGCGTCTCTAGTCCGGTCTAGCCTAGGACCAGCACAGTGCCGTCGTTGAGCGTTTATTCAACATTGCATCTTTGAATTGATTATTGCTAATCTTTTGCTACCATATATAGCCAACCCAGCTCCACATATTTCTACACCGTGTATACGTACGCTCCCCTGGCAATCGCTTTACTCAATATTCGTAGTTACTTGACACCGCTGGTTGCCGATCACCGCCTGCTGCATGGTAAGAACTTGTAAGACATTGATATTTGCTTTACTGTGAGCGTTTTACCACCACATCCTAGTAGTTATAGGAACATTATTTTTGGGTTTTGTTTCTTGTTCTACTAATCATGACAGGATCCAGAGTCAATTCATGGGCTTTGTCGATCGCGGGAGACGTGCCACCACCTTTGCAAATACCACAACTGTCACGAGAGGTGCACAAACATCCAAATGCACATGATCAGGTTAATGTATCTATACCACTATTTAATGGCCGTTTTAAACCTGCTTTATATATTGAATGGGAGTTCGACATAAAAAATATATTTGCTTCCCATAATTTCAATGAACATAAAAAGGTTAAGGTTGCGGTTGGTTCTTTCACTGGTTATGCTTTGGTTTGGTGGAGTGAATATTGTCGGTTACACCCTGATTATATACCTACTACTTGGGATGATTTGAAACTTGCCATGCGACATACTTTCGTCCCTGCTTATTATACTCGTGACATGATTAAGAAGTTGCAACACTTAAAACAAGGTAGTGAAACTGTAACAAAATATTATGATGATTTACAAACTACCTTGTTGCATTCCTCTTTAGAAGAAAGTGAAGATGATTTTATGGATAGATTTTGGGGAGGATTAAACCGTGATATTCAAGAGATACTAATTCATGAAGAGTGTTATCCTATGGACCATTTGTTTCATCTTGCTTGCAAAGCTGAACAGGAAATAAAACGACGTGTTGGCCACGAGGAGAACAAGCGCACGGTGCACATTCCAAGAGTTGATATGATTGTTCCTTCAACTACTAGGCATACTATGACAACCACATCCGTTGTTGTCAGGACCACATCACCTCCACCATGTGACACATCGCCCTCGAGAGTGGCTACATCATCTGAGTTGATCATAAGAGGTAATGACAAAGGTACCGATCTTCCATCTCTACATGAAAATGATGAATGCCTTGTCAATTTGAATGCACCATCTGATGAGCTACCCACTACTTTGATCACACCACCTATTTTAGAGGACTGCGTTGATAATTTGACTTTGCCATGTGATCAAACAACTGAAATACCAACAATTTTGAGTGCACCCATTGAATTAACTATTGATGCAAAAGAACCAATGTTTAATCATTTTGATATGACCTCTAATCTTGGTGATGATTCTGTGTTGAATGACTTATTGCATGTTTGCTTATTTAAGCATGTTGTAGCATGTAAATTTGATGCAAGTAAGGTTTATTCACCAATGTTGGGATGGTTTAATGATGAACATTGTCAATCTTTTGAAATGAATAAGAGCTTCACTTATATGTGCAAACTGAGTTGCAATATTTTCATGCCTTCTACTTCTTGTGCTAATTTTTTGGCTTTAGATTTTATGAACTATGCAAGTTACTCATCTATTCATGTGTCATATATGCAAAAATCAAGGGAAGTAAAAATGGATGACATATACATATACAACATGTACACCTTGTCTCTTTTGTTAGCCACATTTCAGATTAAGCAACGCCGAGGACGGCTTTATTTTCAAGAAGGGGAGGATGATGAGGACATGACTACCTTGGATATGACCAAAAATATTGCATATATGCATATTTGTCAGGTGATTTCTAGTGCAAACTATTCAATAATCTATTTATGTTATCCAGAACAAAAATACTTCACACACTTTTGTGTTTTGTCTAATTGCAGGTGTATGGGACATTTGTACAATCCACATATGAAGATAAGGAAGAAAGAGATGTTTATTTGCTGTCCAAAAAGTTCTCTCACGTCACTTTTGGCCCAAGAGAAGATAGAGTCCAAGTCTCTCACGTTCTGGATTCAGATTCGGACTGCACAGACATACCTGACTCAAAACGCACACAAGTTTTTCATACGGAACTCCGAATTGGGTGATTCTTTTTTTGTTGGAAACTAGATTTCGTGCACTTTCCAACCCAATTGGAATCACCTTCAAATTCGTCCGGAGCGTTGAGTTGTGGACGAAACAATCTGATGCTGCAGCAGAATCCGAGTCAAACTACAAGTCCAAAGGTGTTACATCACCTCCACTTGGGCCCATTGGCCTTGTACGACCTAGATTTAGTTTTAGGCTGCGTTGGGACGTCCTCCCACCTCCTTGGCCGCCACCCCTTGCTCCTATATAAGTAGATCCATCTAGTAGCTTTTCCTTGGGATTTGTTTAGTTAAAAGTTAGCCATTGCAACTTCGTGTACTTCGTTTGTGTCCAACGACCAGACCAAGACCGCTTCCGGATCCCCACCATTATCAATACTTCATATATATTTGCAATATTCAGATTGCTTTATCATATTCTTGCTCGTTCTTCGATTGCTTGCAGGAATAGACCTTCGTGGTCAGGCTGACCGTGCTTCCAGCATCATCAGTAACCTCAGGAGATTGGTTTAGCGATTGCTAAGGCGCAACGTCGTGCACGTTTGTAGTCGGATCGTCAAAGTCGTCTCCACCAAATCGATAGTTATCATCTCATCGAAAGATCGGGACCCTCGCCTCTATCAACACTTCTCCCGTGTGCATGCATAGGTATTGTCGGAGCTTCATGGATGTTGAGGAGGAGTGCAAGCGCCAAGGAACACCTGCACCATCCGCGAGGGAGGCATGGAAGCAAAGACGGAAGAAGAAGGAGGTGCGGAGTCTACAGCGACCGGATGACCGGAAGCCACCGGACGTCCGACACCCCTATAGCGCCCAGACGACCGGACTACACCGAACGTCCGACACCTGGAACTCCAGCTAGCCCAAAAGTCCAACCGACGAAAGCTACAGTGGCCGGACGACCGACGAATGCCGGACGTCCGACAAGTCCCAGCGCACGGACGACCGACACCGACCGGATGACCGGTGCCACGGCGATAGAACGAAATTTACGGAAGTCCGAAGACTTCCGGACATCCGGACTGTCCCGAGCTTCCGGACGTCCGACCCCCACCGGACGTCCGACGCGTGTGTGCGCAGCCGCGGGCCTTTGGCCTTGTATCCGTCTCCCACTTACCCCTTCGTGGCTTAAACTATAAATAGACCTCCTCCACCTCCTTTCTAAGGTTAGCAAATACGATAGCTCATTCTTAGGTGAGCTTTGCTCCTACCTCTACTCTTGAGAGAGAGAGACTACCACTCCCATGGAGTTCAAGACCTCCATGTGAGAAGATCCCGCGGGATTCAAGACCCCCTTCATGGTAAGATCCTTCTAGGATTCAAGCCCTCATCTCCTTCATAGGATTTGGGATGAACTCTACCTTGTATCTTTCTCTTTGTTGTTCATGTACCTTGTGATCTTGTGTGTTTGATTGTCTAGTGGATGTGTGATTTGAACTTGTTCTTGAGTGTTTCCCCTTGTGATTTCTCCACGTTCTTCCCCGTGTTCATTGTGTTCTTCGAGGGATCCCACTCCAAACGTGAAAGATCGGCCTACACCGAGTTAGCCCCGTATCATATGGTATCATGAGCCACGTTGATCACGTATTTGGAGTCCCTTCCACCATTTTCTAGCCTTGTTTTGTTGTGTTCCCCAAAATCCGAAAATCCCCATCAAAAATAGCCTTAATTTTTTTTGTGATTTGTTGGTTTGAGGAAGTTTTGTTGATTTTGATCCATGGATTTGCTTGGTTTCAAGTGGATATAGTATTTCCCCAAGTTTCCCCATCTTTCATCCACGAAATCCCGCGAATTTTGACCCAAAAATCCCCAATTTCCGCCCAAAATCGCGTCCCGGATCTGAAATTTCACGTTGACCCCGACCCACCGGCGTTTTACGGACGTCCGGACCCCCACGAAGCACCGGACGTCCGACCTTTCCCGGACGACGGGAACCCCAAAGCCGAGCTGAATTTATAGATTTCCGACTTTCCCGGACGTCCGACGCCCCGGACATCCTACCTTCCCGGACGTCCGTAACCTGTAGGTTTTGACTTCAGTTGATTCTTGTTTCGGCCATAACTAATTCATCCGAACTCCGATTTTGACGTTCTTTAGCTCGTTTTGAAGCTCTTGACATCCCCCATCCCATAAAAATACCACCAACATCATTTGACTACATCAAAGTTTCGAAAATTTGGCAAGTTTACCTAGGCCTTCCACCATATCATCCGCATAGTCACCACCGACTTCCGCAACCTAACCCATTTTGTTCCATATAGCATTAGTGGTTGCTTGTGTAGTGATTCGAGTCTCCTAAGGTGTTTCGGCTACTTAGGGACAATTGCTTCTTCATCAACCACCACCACCACTTCCGCATAGGCTTACCCACCATACACTTCCACCCCAACTTAACCCAATTTTGTTTGAGCTTTTTGAGTTGTGGCTTGTGTCTCCTAAGGTGTTTCGGCTACTTAGGGACGGCAAGTTCAACTCCGACATGTGTATAGCCCATCAATCCACTTCCGCATTGCCAAGTGCAAACCACCACCGCTTTCCTCTACCACCATTTGACATTTGTCATTTGAGATTTTGAGTTCGCGTTTTTTCCGTTTCCTAAAGTGTTTCGGCTACTTAGGGACGAGTCTCCATCATCTTGGTATCTACATCAAGAACACCGCCACTCATCATCGCAAAGGACGGTAACCTCGACAACACCATTGTATATTCCCATTGCAATTGTATTGATAACACCTAGCCCATTTTGCGTTACTTGCCTATCGAGACTAGCCATTTGAGTATTGCCGGGCCACGTTACTTGTGCACATTAGTGATCTACACCATCCATTGCATACATATTATATCATATTGATATCATATCTTGTGTCACAAGTTCGTTCCCGCATATACACAATTGCTATCTTGGTTTGTGCAAAGTGGCCATACAAAAAAAGAAAGAAATAAAGCTTTTAAGCAAAAGAGAGAGCAAAGAGCTTGTAAGCAATAGCCATAGCATCAAAATATATCATATGTATCATACTTGATCATCTTGGATCATTGTGTGAGAAACTCCGGGAACCATACATACATAGCATACTTGGGATAGAAAGTTTATCCATTTTGCATATCATAGGTTGTGCACAAGTGTCGTATCCGCCTATTGAGCAATCGTGCTAGCGTCTCTCTAGAGTTGTGCAACACGAGCGTTTTCCATGGATTCCACATTTTGTGCTCATTCCTTGGTTGCATGACCCCATTTATCTATCCGTGTGTGTGTTTTCGTGTGCCACATATTGCTATTGGTCTACTTGTTTCACTTGCGAATTTGTGAATCTCTTTCAACATTATTGACTCTTGCTAACATTTTGCATCAAATTTTTTGTGCCACTATCCTCACCGAGCTCTACCATAAGCTTTACTTGATAGGTGTGAGTGAACAAGTCTGGTACCAATTCCACTATTCTTTCATCTCACATTGAGTGAAACGGGATACATCCTCAACTTTGGGAAAAGGTAACTTGGTATTGTTTATCTCATTTCCTACTCACCTCTACTCGAGTCTTGTGATGGATAGGTAAGGAATTTCACCTTCGGTCTACAACAACAACGATGAGTTCGATGCCATGAACAACTCCAACTACGCCAAGATGCAAGCTAAAATGGAGGAGATCAAAGCCCTCATCAAGTCCTACAAGCGATCTTCCTCATCTTCGAGAAGACGCTCAAGAGCACATGCTTCCGAGCTACCATCTCCAGCAAGATCACATCGGCATCGACACCATCACCAACAAGAACGTGAAGGTCAAGAGCTCTACACCAACAACTGCTCAAAGACCTCACCATCTCCCTTGGCATCTTCCCCAAGCGACTTCAAGGCATCTTCGCCTACGGACATACGACATCTTCGCCAACAAGAACCCCAGACTACGCTCAAGAGAAGCTCCCCAAGCTCAAGTCCACGACTTCCACGAGCTACTACGACCTCGACATCGACCATGCGATTCCTTTCTATGGGACTCAAGAACCCGAGGAGTACCTCGAGTGGGAGTGTTTGATGGACGACTACCTCAAGCTACATCAAGTTCGTCCCGAAGATCAAGTGAAGTGCGCCACAAGAAACTTCCACGACTACGCATTGGCATGGTGGCTTCACACACCTTCGGGGAGCTACAAGACGAGTTGGCCCAAGACGAAGAAAGCTTTGCGGCGAGAGTTTGTGCCTCCAACCTACACGGAACAACTTCAACGCCAATTGGAGAACACCATCCAAGGATCCAAGTCCATCGACGCGTACTTCAAGGAGATGAAGCATGCCTTGCGACGAGCCGGCTTGGACGACCCCATTTGAATGAAGTTCCACTTCATGATGGGATTGAACAACGACATCTCCAAGACAATCTTCCTCGAGAACTATGAGTCCCTCGACGACAACTACATTGGTGCTCTCAAGGTGGAACAAGAACTCATGAAGGCCAAGGCTTCTCCACCCCAAGCAAACTTCGCGGCGACCAAGCTCCATGAGAACGAGCATGAGGATAGTACCACCAAGATGTCCAAGGCCGACGAGCTCCAAGACGATGCTCCCAAGTTCGACTTCACCGCCACCCCTATTTGTGGCATTGATGGTGCCGAGTCTACTTCGACTCTTTTTCAAGACGGTGCGGCGATGAGTACGACTACGGAGACCCTCAAGGACCAAGCTTTGGAGGCGAGCGACAAGGTGGCGAGCGAGGATGATGCTTCCATCTTTGGAGGCGAGAGTGATGATGTGCCATCTTCGGCCTTCATCCACGGCGACGATGACGAGATGATCGAGCATGGGATTTTCCCTTCGGTCATGGAGGAAAGTGATGATGTGCCATCTTCGGCCTTCATCCATGGCGACAGTGATGAGATGGTTGAGTATTTCACCTCGACCACGGCGACGTATGATGACTTGAGTGACTTGTGCCACCATATTGAGAGTGAGAGTGCCTTCACCACTAGCCCTATATATGATGTGTTGCCACAAATCCCATGTGAGGAGAGCCACAACCCCCGCCACTTGAGTGAGATGAGTGACTCCACCATACGTGAGTTTGAGTGCACCTATTTCGAGGGAGTGGGTGAACCACCACATAGAGAGAGTGAGATAGTTGATAGGTCATGTGAGGCCACTTTCAACACTAACGACTTGACCTCTACCTCTATTGTGTCTTCTCGTTTGGTGCTAGGTCCCATTTATGATGACATGCCGATCCTCGACGACTTCGTCCTCCCTTTGGACAAGACGATGGCCATGGTGGAATATGATGCACCCCCCACATGGTTCCATCAAGATGATGATATTGACAACCATTTGGTCTTTCCCACCTCACCTACACCACTTGAGTGGAATGACAAAGGTAACAAAGGTGACGGTGATGCTCTAGTCCCACTAGTGGACATTCTTGACATTGATTGCTTGCATGATGTTGATCCACCTATTGCCATGCTTCATGCTAGTATGATTTCCCCATGCGATGATTTGCCCATTTATGATGAGTATGATGATTCTCTTGTGGAGTCTATTAGTTGTGATGCCATGTTACATAGGATTTCTTGTGACAATTCTTTAGGTCATATCATGTTTGATAATCCGCTTGACTTGTCATATGCTATGCATGAGATCCACCATATGTCTTATTTGCAATCTCTTCATAGTGACTATGCATATGCCATTAAAATAAACCCAATTTGCACATATGGCATAGATGACAAGCCCATGGTTATTGGCATTTGTTTTTCTTGTGATGATATTGATATGCTCCCTTTGCATAATTTATCTCATATGCCATGCCATGACCACCTAGCTTCGGATATGCATTGCTTTGGATGTTGTCCATTTTCTCCATATGATATTTTTGCTATTGCTCATGAGGAGACCCCCATAGTTTCCTCATACATGTTAGGAGATTTTGATACATCCCATCCATTGCATGATCCCAATACCTGTGTGCACCATATGCTACCCATGAATAAACATACTATTGATGTGCCATATACTTGCATTCTCAATTTGTGTCCCCATCGTGTCATACACAATAACTATTCATTCATGATGGATGACTTGTTCTTATACCATGCATCAAATTTCTTTGAGCATTTCTTATCTTGTGCTAACTCACACGTGCACATACACATCATGATGGATGATGTGTACATTTACCACGCGCACAATTTCTTTGGTTTGTGTCTCTTTTGTGTAGGTACCCATGAATACTTGTCAACCTTGCAATCCCACGAGTTGACAAAACGAGCCCTAGAGAGCAATGATGATTTGGGATCCCATGGATAGTCTTTCCCACCGCTCTCTTCGTGCATAGACGTCGTGCATTCATTCTACATGGCCCTCACTTGGCTATGGGCTATTGTTCATTACATATCATATGCCCATCTTGCCATGTTCACATTGCATGATACGCCCATTCCTATGCCTTTGCCATGCATTTGTGACCCATGCTTTGCATTACACATGATGATTGATTCTAGCACTTGTATGTGTATTTGCATGCTTGGTGGAGATATTGCTTGTTCTTGCCATGCTCCTTTTGTGTACCATTCCTATGATGATACTTTCATCTTGCTTTGTGTTCATGCTTGCGATATGTCATGCGCATTCCCTATGCCTATTATTTGCTCACATGACATGATTGCCATGATTTACTCTAGTGTGTTGCATCTTCGCTCCACTAGTTTGCACGACTTGATTACTATGCTTGCTTATGTTGCATCACCAATGACTCATACTTGCTCATTTCATGCGGTTGATGACAACCATCTATATGCTTTGCACATGATTCATATTGCTTCTTGTCACATATCTCCATATGTTGCCTCTCTCATGCTAGATTTGCCATGTATTGAGTGCAACCATGCTATTAGTCTTGCTCATGAGTTTGCCCCCATAGCATTCTCACATATGTTTGGAGATTCTGACATAATTCTTGTGAAGCATGCTTGTCTTACTTCTTTGCACCATATACCTAGTGCCATGAATTTAGCCATTGTTGCATCATATTATTCATGCACTTGTGCTTCTAATGGTTTTGTGCAAAAGATGAGAACCATCATGATGGATGATGTGTTTGCCTACCATGCGCATACTTTCTTTGTTTTGTTTTGTGCATGTGTAGGATACTTGGACTTTGTGTCGACTTCCACTTCACATGAGTTGACCATTCGAGCGCTTGAGAGCGAGCCTCATGTATTCTACCACGACTCACTTCTACACCACATTTCCTACAACTTCGGCATTGTGAGGAATGCACAAGGACACACTTTCAAGGTGACATCCTTCTTGAGCTTGGATATTGTGGATCATACTTCATGTGTTGCTTGCACCATTTGCACGCATGTTCGAGATATTGCTTTCAGCCATGATTGCCACATTCCCATGCTTCATGATATATATACCTTGTGTGTTGCATCCAATTCTTGGCCTACTTGCTACTGTCATATGATTGGTTGCACCAATATCATTTCTTCACATATGCCATGTCCCTTTACTTGTCACATGATTCACTTGATTGCCTCACACATGATGAACAATTGCTCTTTCTATTGTGTTGAGTGCCACACTATATTCACTACACCCTATGCACATTATGCTTGGATTGTCTTGCACTTGACCCATGTGTTTAGACACTTCATTTTATTTGGTGTTGTGAATCCTTCTTATGCCTACCATAGACCTTTCATTGAGAAATTTGTGAATGCTTGCTATGACCTCGAGGTAGATGCTTATTCTCTTGTCACACATATTTGCATCTGTACCTCACATTTGCATACTTGTCCCCATGATATCTTTGCTTGTGCTCGATTGATATGCTTACATGCCATGTCACAATCCTTTGTCGAACCATATGCTATGCCTGATGACAATGTTTGTTTGGTGAATCACCTCTTCAATGCTTGGTTTTGCACTAACGCTAACCACATTTGTTTTTCCAAGTGTTTGTTCTATTTGCTCCTTTTGAAGGAATCACAAGACGGTGCGACATTGGAGAGTGCCCATTTCGAGATACTAGACTATGAGTGCTTGGTGATCGACAACTTCGACACGACACCGCCATCTCTTTCCCATGGTGATTTGGTTTTCGATCCGAGGTCGGATCTTTTCCAAGGGGGAGGGGATGATGCGGAGCATCCTACGGTCATCACCATGTCAAGAGTCCATTTGGCAAGTGACACGTGTGACCTCTACTTCTCATACATAAAGGTGAATCTTCTCCTTTACACGTGCTCACTTGACCCCTTCGAGGATGGTATACTACCTGACACTTCTCCCGTGTGCATGCATAGGTATTCTCGGAGCTTCACGGATGTTGAGGAGGAGTGCAAGCGCCAAGGAACACCTGCACCATCCGCGAGGGAGGCATGGAAGCAAAGACGGAAGAAGAAGGAGCTACGGAGTCTACAGCGACCGGACGATTGGAAGCCACCGGACGTCCGACACCCCTACAGCGCCCGGACGACCGGACTACGCCGGACGTCCGACACCTGGAACTCCAGCCAGCCCAAAAGTCCAATCGACGAAAGCTACAGTGGCCGGACGACCGACGAATGTCGGACGTCCGACAAGTCCCAGCGCACGGACGACCGACATCGACCGGACGACCGGTACCACGGCGATAGAACGAAATTTACGGAAGTCCGAAGACTTCCGGACGTCCGGACTGTCCCGAGCTTCCGGACGTCCGACCCCCACCGGACGTCCGACACCTGTGTGCGCAGCCGCGGGCCTTTGGCCTTGTATCCCTCTCCCACTTACCCCTTCATGGCTTAAACTATAAATAGACCTCATCCACCTCCTTTCTAAGGTTAGCAAATATGATAGCTCATTCTTAGGTGAGCTTTGCTCCTACCTCTACTCTCGAGAGAGAGAGACTACCACTCCCATGGAGTTCAAGACCTCCATGTGAGAAGATCCCGCGGGATTCAAGACCCCCTTCATGGGAAGATCCTTATAGGATTCAAGCCCTCATCTCCTTCATAGGATTTGGGATGAACTCTACCTTGTATCTTTCTCTTTGTTGTTCATGTACCTTGTGATCTTGTGTGTTTGATTGTCTAGTGGATGTGTGATTTGGACTTGTTCTTGAGTGTTTCCCCTTGTGATTTCTCCACGTTCTTCCCCGTGTTCATCGTGTTCTTCGAGCGATCCCACTCCAAAAGTGAAAGATCGGCCTACACCGGGTTAGCCCCGTATCAAATGGGCTATCATATTTGGTACCCTCAGAAAGGATGAGGGGGAGGTCTATTTATAGTCTTAGCCACGAAGGGGTAAGTGGGAGTGGATACAAGGCCAAAGGCCGTGGCTGCGCACAGGCAGTTACTGGACGTCTGGTGGGGGTCGGACATCCGGTGGCTCGGGAAGGGCCGGGCGTCCGGAAGTCTTTGGACTTTCGATGTTTCTTCTCTGGACTGGTGGCACCGGTCGTTCGGTCGGCGTCGGTCGTCCGGTCCCTGGTACTTGTCGGACGTCCGGTATCTGGCAATCGTCCGGGCGCTGTTGAGTCCCTCGGCTGTAGCTGTTCTGGCAGGCTGAACCTCCAGGCATCGGACGTCCGGTAAGGACCGGTCGTCCAGTGGCTGTGACTTGTAGCAGCTCTATTTCTTCCGTCTTCTCTTACATGCTTCCCTCGCGGATGGTGTAGTCGTTCCTTGGCGCTTGCACTCCTCCTTGACATCCGTGAAGCTCCGACAATACCTATGCATGTACACGGGAGAAGTGTCAAGTAGTACACCATCCTCGAAGGGGTCAAGTGAGCACGTGTAAAGGAGACGATTCACCTTTGTGTATGCGAAGTAGAGTTCGCACGTGTCACTTGCCAAACAGACTCTTGACATGGTGATGTCCGTAGGATGCTCCACATCAGGCGGGTGGAGGAGCTCAGGTGGTGGCCGTAGCTGAGCGCGCCGAGGATTTCATCCCCACAAATAGGTGGCTCGGGACGATGGATCTGCCTGGCAGGATCACCTTCATGAGCCTGCCTCATTCAAGGGGACGATCTCCAAGGCAGGGCCACGAGGAGGGGCCCCGGGAGCCGCTGCGCTTCTACCAGCAGATCAAGGACAACGAAGACCTCGGCATGCCTCATCATCCCTCACAAGTTTGTGGAGGTGATGAACACCTGGCTGGTCATCAAGCGGCTCCCGCGCATGGTCAAGTTGTCGGTGAACAAGCGGTCTGTGTTCTGGGTGCAGGTCCAGAACTTCGAGGGGCACATGGTGCTTGGCCAGGGCTGGAACTACTTCTGCCGCCACCGGATCGTCCCCGGCGACCTCGTCATTGTGCGCATCTCAGGACTCGGACGGAAGGTTCAGATCTACAACCACGACTCCTCGGTCATGTGCAGGTTTCATTGCAGAAGGCACAACTGCGTTGGTGACATCGAGCATGCTATGTAGTTAAGTTAAGTTGTTAGTGTTGAACTTTTATGGTGTGTGGCTAGAATTATGCTGAGAACTTGTGCTGGGAACATGTTAATATTTTGGCCATGAGCAGCCCCCTGGTGTGGAGTAGGGAAGGAGGATGCCCCTGCTGTTAATCTTAAGTAGTTTGTTGTCATTTCTTTGCTTGCTTGCTTGCTTTGTTTGATCTTGCTTTGTTTATGCTGTTGTGCTAATCATGTGGTGGTAGAGCAGAACACATACGTTGTTTGCAACCAAAGAGCTGAAGTTTGCATCTGTTCACACCCTAAGCACAAAAACGGCAACCAAACAGCTGGGGGGGGTAAGTGCCCCTCCATGCGATGCAGGCAACCAAACAGGTTGCATCTGCTGCATATGAGGTTTCATTTCAAGAACCAGACTGGGTTGAGATGGACATGCGATGCAGGAACTATTCCAAACTGGAACTAAACACGTCCGTAAACTCCACGACCACACGGGGTGGTTTGTTTCACCAGCTGGGCCTGCAAGTCTCCGCTCAGCCGGAACCACCTCGACTTTGGGGTGGTCGGGCTAAGGCCAACTCCAGCGTACGATCCCAAACGAAGGTCCATTTTGCCCGGATTCTATCCGTTTGAGTAGGGCAATGGTGATGAGGACATGACTACCTTGGATACGACCAAAAATATTGCATACATGCATATTTGTCAGGTGATTTCTAGTGCAAATTATTCAATAATCTATTTATGTTATCCAGAACAAAAATACTTCACACACTTTTGTGTTTTGTCTAATTGCAGGTGTATGGGACATTTGTACAATTCACATATGAAAATAAGGGAGAAAGAGATGTTTACTTGCTGCTCAACAAGTTCTCTCACGTCACTTTTGGGCCAAGAGAAGATAGAGTCCAAGTCTCTCACGTTCTGGATTCAGATTCGGACTGCACAGACATACCTGAATCAAAACGCCAACAACGTTTTCATACGGACTCCAAAGTGGGTGATTCTTTTTTTGTTGGAATCTAGAGTTTGTGCTCTTTCCAGCCCAGTTGGATTCACCTTCAAATTCGTCCGGAGCGTTGAGATATCGATGAAACAATCAGATGCTGCAGCAGAATCCGAATCAAACAACAAGTCCAAAGGTGTTGCATCACCTCCACTTGGGCCCATGAGCCTTGTACGACCTAGGGTTGGTTTTAGGATGCCTTGGGATGTTCTCCCACCTCCTTGGCCGCCACCCCTTTCTCCTATATAAATAGATCCATGTAGTAGCTTTTTCCTTGGGATTTGTTTAGTTAAAAGTTAGCCAACGCAACTTTGTGTACTTCGTTTGTGTCCAACGACCAGACCAAGACCACTTTCGGATCCCCACCATTATCAATACTTCATCAATATTCGCAATATTCAGATTGCTTTATCATATTCTTGCTTGATATTCGATTGCTTGCAGGAATAGACCTTCGTGGTCAGGTTGATTGTCCTCCAGCGTGGTCAATAACCTCTCGGAGTTGGTTTAGCGATTGCTAAGGCGCAACGTCGTGCACGTTTGTAGTCGGATCGTCAAAGTCATCTTCACTAAATCGATAGTTATCATCTCATCGAAAGATTGGGTCACCCCGCCTCTACCAAATGGGGTCATGTCCGGGCCTTTCCTGGGATGCGGTGGCCGTGCGCCCAACGCGCGGACGCATCCTTTGGCCCCATCTTGTCCGCCGCCATTTTCAAATGCCACCTTTCGAAAATAGCATGCCCTAGTTCAGGCCAGCAGCCCTAGTTCACGCTGGCAACAGAGCCAACGGCCTACAAATCCTCGCCAGCAACACAACCAGCGGCCTACATGTCCTCGCCAGTAACACAACCAGCCTACAAAATGAATAGTTTTGTTTCCGGCAACACAGCCAGCGGCCGGTAACACAACGAGCCTCCAAAATGAATGTGTTTCTCGCCGGCACACAGCCAGCGGCTGGCACCCATGCCAGCCTCCAAAAAAGAACGGTCACCGCTGATCAGATGACTGTAACATCCCAAATTTCCCATTTGAAATGTTTTACAATTATCGCTAAGCATCTATGCATATTGTTTGAATTGAGTGACATTTGAATTATTTCAGAGGCTTTTGAGTTTGTTGGAATTTGAATTCAAATTGGCAGTTGAACTTATTTCAAAACAATGCCTCACAAATACTTGAGCAAAAGTATGAGAGGAGTAAACATGACACTCCAAAAATGTCAGAAGAAAAGTATTGCCAAAAAGTTTGATTTCAAATTGAATTTTATTTGGGATTTTCAGAAAGTGTTTTTTTTAGTTTGAGTTTTGCCCCTGGAAAAATGTTCGCGTTGTAGGATAAATTCCCCTGAGAATTTTGATATATATATGTCCTATATTTTTATTCCTCCCTCTGTCTAATTCAAAAAAAAGCCAGGCGCCAGGCCAGCAAGCCTAGCCACCCGGGCCGCAGCCCACTAGCCAGGCGCCAGCCTAGTCGCCCGCGCAGGCCGCCCACCAGCGCCGCTCCCACGCACGCTCGTGAGGGAGATCTCAGGTAACTCCCTTCTCCCTCACGTAACTATCTCTCTCTTTTTTTTATTTTTTTCTCTTTCTTTATCTTCTTTTTCTCCTGTGACCGCTGGACCCCACCGCGTTATCTCCTTCCTTGCGAACAGGCTGCGCCGCGTATCTAGCTGGCCGCCTCGCGCACGGCTGCATCCGCGCCCTCGCCAAACCCTAGCTAAAATTCTTCCGCTCGCTCAAGTAACACGTCCTATAAATACCCCTACCTGTCCCCTTGCGATCCCCTTCAAAAACCATCTCTAAAACCCTCCACAGCCGCCGCCATCTTCATCCCGATCTCGTTCTGTTCGCCGCAGTTCATCGCCGCACCCGACGCCGGTGAGCACCCCTTCGACCCCTCCTTCCATCCACGCACTGCCGTCACCCAGGCGCACTCCCTAGACATGTTTTTGCCCTCTCTTGTCAACTACAGGGGGCAAACCAAGCTCGTATGTCGACCACCGGAGCTACAGAGCGCCCACCGCTGTCACCATCGCCCTGCTCGTTCCCGTCATCGCCAGGTGCGAACTCCACCACCCCGCGACGCCCTCGCTTCACCGCATCCGTTCAGCCACTCCACCGACGCCCGTGACCGCCGAAATCGCCGCCCCGTTCGACGCCGACCCGCGCACGGCTGGACCCCACTGCGTTATCTCCTTCCTTGCGAACAGCCTGCGCCGCGTATCTCGCTGGCCACCTCGCGCACGGCTGCGTCCGCGCCCTCGCCAAACCCTAGCTAAAATTCTTCCCCTCGCTCAAGTAACACGTCCTATAAATACCCCTACCCGTCATCTCGCGATCCCCTTCAAAAACCATCTCTAAAACCCTCCACAGCCGCCGCCATCTTCGTCCCGATCTCGTTCTGTTCGCCGCAGTTCATCGCCGCACCCGACGCCGGTGAGCACCCCTTCGACCCCTCCTTCCATCCACGCACTGCCGTCGCCCAGGCGCACTCCCTTGACATGTTTTTGCCCTCTCTTGTCAACTACAGGGGGCAAACCAAGCTCGTACGTCGACCACCGGAGCTACAGAGCGCCCACCGCTGTCACCATCGCCCTGCTCGTTCCCGTCATCGCCAGGCGCGAACTCCACCACCCCGCGACGCCCTCGCTTCACCGCATCCGTTCAGCCACTCCATCGACGCCCGCGACCGCCGGAATCGCCGCCCCGTTCGACGCCGACCGCCGCTCCGCCTCTGTACGTCGTCCACGTCACTGTAAGCGAGCGCTCCTTTTTTTTTTCTTTTAGATCGAACCGTTAGATCGGTTTAGTAACTTGTTTTTTTAGAATGGTTTTAGCGTATGGTTTTTTTAGGTTTAGATTTAAACCGGTTCACCAGTTTCTTTTAGTTATACACTATACGCGTATGTTAATAAATGACCGAGCGCTGTTTAGTTTTAGATCGCACCACCCCGATCCCAATAGCACCCATTAGTTTTTTTTTCTGTTATTTACGTTCTGTTTTAAGAACAGAAAAGTTTCAGTTTTGTAAAATCTATAACTTTTAGGTTATTTATTGTTTTTAGTTCATTTTTTTCCTAGTTTGCAAATTTGTTGTAGTTTCTATAGAAAATATGTTTAGCCATGTTGAAATTATTAGAAATAGTTGTATATTAGTTTTAGTCAAATTAGTTTTTCTGCCATAAATTGAGTTAGGAATTATTTTTTAGTGATTCTTTTTGCTACAGCTTAGTTTAGTCCATGCCTAGCAGTAGCAACTTGTTTGGGTATTTTAGATTTAATAAAAAAAATAGTTTTAGTCGAAATCATTTGTTTCTTGTTTATTTAACTAGCTACTATTTTCCTACTGTTCTAGTTAGTAAATTATTTTATTTTTTATTATGTTATAGTTTATTTTAGATTAGTTTCTGTAGCTACAGAGGATGAACTTTTATTTACAGTAGAATAAATTTTTTATTTTATTTTCTTTGCTAGTATTGTTTTAGGCATAATAGGAGTTCTATAATAGCTTTTGATGTGATTCTTTTGCTCCTAGTTTGTATGATGTTTTCCCTTCTGTTAGTTAGCAAAACCCATGCTTAGGTTCTGTTAAGAAAAGTTTTAGTTGTCTAAAACTATTTCTTAGTTGTTGTTCGATGTGGTGAAAACCTTGAATTGCTTTCTCCGAGTGTTTCTTTGGTTTTGGTTTGAGTGCTTGGGTGTTTTACTTCAACTTGCTGTTATGTTATATTGTGCTATACTTATTTGTGCTATTGTTTCACTCGGTAGAATACCCGGAGTGCGAAGCCTGCTATTACGAGCCGCTAGCTTTCGAAGACCGTCAGCTAGGCAAGTCATTTGATCATGTTTTTACAATACCTATGATTTTATTGCATTAGAATTATACCTCCGCACCATGCATGCAGTAGGAGAATTTTTTTAAGTTGTTCTTGAGTAGTGTCATGAGGTAGGATGAACCCTTCTCCCTTGTTACCGATGCCCGGGACGATGTAGTTGATTGCTATGCTTTAGTAGACAGGGTTGGTTGAGTGTTTCATAAGGGAGATGCAAGAGTCAAGATGATGCAACCCCATGACTTCAAGCTCAAGATGGACTTCAAAATTCACTACTGGGTGGAGGACGGTTGACAGGCACCCTGGAGAAACCAGCGGATGGCCGGGATGCATGGAGAAGTGCCATGACATCTTGCGAAAAGCTTCACCCAGCCACGAAGAGACGGATCGATACCCCATTGACCGGAAGCTTACCTGTGCAGCCGCAAGCCATTATGGGCTCTGGCTTGGTTGACCCTAGGCGTGACTCTGGCCGGACGGTGCTACGAGATGTAGAAGAACGATATGATTGGATGGGCACTGGCAGTGGCCCAGAGGAACTCTTCGAAAGACCCTGTTTCGTTCGTCCCGTCTTCAAACACCAGGCAGTGCGAAGACTTAAAGGAGGGAACGATTCTTGCGGGTAAAGTTCACAAACCTCCGTAGAGTGAAGATCTAATCGATTAGTCGTGTCCCCGGTTACGGACAATTTGAGCCTCTGGAACTTGGAGTATTTCGGTTATCTCAACACCGAACTTAATAAATTAATTGAGGGGTTATTTAATAATTGAGAATGAGACATTGGTTGGCGGAACCATCTCAATAACTACCAACATTTTGTAGTATTTGCAAACAAGTCCTTGTTGTAGGGAAAAACTGGCTTTTTCGCAAAGCAATGAAACTTAGAGCCCCACAGCCAAATTGCATATAGTGTTAGTAATTTTTATTGTTGTTCTCTCTTCATGACTTGCCGGCATATTCAAAAATGCTGACCTACACGGCTGCAACGTCTTATGTTGCAGAGGAGTTTTTCGATCAGGAGTGAGGCTACGATCCACGCTTGATGATTGCCCTATGGAGTCGGATGGACTCGCTATTCGTCTACGCTTCCGCAGCTTTATTTAGTTTATTTCTCATGAGTTGGCCTTCGGCCGAATTTATTATCTTGTAATAAAGACTCGATATGAGAATCGTGCAATAAATTCAGGTGTGATTGAACTTTGAATCTTTGCATCAATGTACTGTGTGTGCCAGCATGATCTTGGGGTGGTACAGCTACACAGAGACTTGACCGATTTCGGGTCGGGTCGTTACAGAGATGGTATTCAGAGCACACGTTGACCGTAGGACGTAACCCCTAGGATCGGAAAGCCATAGGAAGAGACCAGTTTACTTTTTATCTTTACTTTTCCGTATTTTTCTTCCCTGATCATTTCTGACTCTTCTCCGATTTCAACAATTCTAGATGGCCGTTGAGGTCATCCCAGTTCTGCTCCCGGAGTTTTGCCAGCCCGACGAGACTATGCTTTTCGGTAGAAGGATCGTCCAGATCACCAAGGAATTGAAGATTGCTCTGCCTTCAATCACCGGGACCCCTACCATGGCATTTTCGAATGACCGTCGCTTCAGGATTAAGGTGCACATACTAGGGAGGACGTTCAGAAATCTCTCGGCGCCCATTGACTTCAAGTTCATTGCACCTGATTGGATCATCGGGAGAGACTTAGCAGTTCATATTGCACTTGGACGCATACAAGAGGAATACATGGCCGAGCTTGTTGGATCAAACCACGCCATGGTTTGTCGCAGGACTGCAGAGGGAGAGATCATCCGCACCAGAAATGACGACTCTGTTCACTCATTTGCCCAAGACTCGGAGGTTCTCATCAGGGCTCTGGAGATCCATATGCGCAGTAGCATGAAGACGATCCAGAAGTTGCACCATCGTGAACTTGATCTGGAGGCTGCAGCACGTGAAGCCGACTATGAGCATGAGGATGAAGTCAAGGATTTCATGGAGAGAGTCGCCAACCTGAAGCTGGAGGTGGCCGCATTGGAGGAGAAGCTGGATCAGGGAGAAGACCTTTTTCCGAGTGGAGATGATGGACCTCTTGTGAGCAATGATTGGGATTATGAAAGCTCCACCGAAGGAAGCCGCAAGAGGAGGCGCCACAGCAGGGGACGCCGCACCAGAGAACGCCGTACCGGAGGACGC
This sequence comes from Triticum aestivum, assembly GCF_018294505.1. NCBI lineage: Eukaryota > Viridiplantae > Streptophyta > Magnoliopsida > Poales > Poaceae > Triticum > Triticum aestivum. The sequence goes on along the minus strand of NC_057801.1, from coordinate 359,026,847 downwards.
AAGGATGATTGATGAAGACATTTAGTCGACTACCATGTTTATTTTTATTTTTCCGTCGATCAATTAGGCCGTTATTTTTGATTAGTTGTGAGAATTTGTAATCCGAGATTGAACCATGTTTGAGATGATTGAATAAATGATTGGTGTGATTATGATTGTGCATTCATATGGGTAGTGCTATTTTCTCATTAGACCCTTGTTCTATTCTAATTTTCTCATCCACTCCAAAACACCAGATGCCTTCGAGACGTGACCCCGGTTTCAACTTTCCGCCGGAGCTCACCCAGCTGATCCAGCAGCAGAATGCCCTCATGCAGATGCTCATCCAGAACCAGAACAACAACAACAACAACAATCCACCGCCGCCACCCCCTGTTGACAACTTGACTCGCTTCCTAAGGCTGAATCCGCCAGTGTTCTCTAGCAGCACTGAGCCGATTGTGGCCGATGATTGGCTCCGCAAGGTCGAAAGGGAGTTAGCCACTGCTGGATGCACAGATGCAGAGAAGGTGCGCTTTGCCGCACATCAGCTTGATGGACCTGCAGCTTCTTGGTGGGAGAACTACATCGCCACTTATCCGGCTGCCACCGTGACATGGTCTGAGTTCCAGCAGGCCTTCCGCACCGCTCATGTCTCAGCTGGAGCCATGAGTCTGAAGAAGCGTGAGTTCCGCAACTTACGCCAGGGGAACCGTACTGTGGGACAGTACGTGGATGAGTTCAGCAAGTTAGCTTGCTATGCCCCGAATGATGTGGCCACAGATGCAGCAAAGCAGGAAAAGTTTCTCGAGGGACTCAATGATGAGCTGGGAATGCAGCTAATGGTGGCTACCTTCAACAACTACCAGGAGTTGGTAGACAAGGCCACCATACTTGAAGGCAAGCAGCAGCAGATTGATAGCCGCAAGCGGAAGTATGGCCAGGGGAAGTACAACTCCGGAGCTCAGCAGAAGCCCCGTTATGCCCCATACTCGGGAGGGCATACCCATCACACCCATGGAGGACATAATCATGGAGGACATAACCATGGAGGGAATGGGAACAACCGCAACCACGACAACAAGTCAGGCAATGGAAATGGCAATGGCAACTAGCATCGTCCTGCCCCGGCTCAGAAGGATCTGAGTCACATCACCTGTTTCAAGTGCCAGAAAATAGGGCACTATGGCACCGACTGCCCGGAGGCCAAGCAGAGGAATGGAAACGGCAATGGAAGCTCATCAAAGAAGCCCAACCCTTTTTCTCGTGCTCAGGTGAACTACATTGACGTGGAGGACATCTATGATTAGCCAGACACTGTGGTTGGTAAGTTTTTATTAAATTCACATCCAGTATTGGTACTCTTTGATTCTGGTGCAACACATTCATTTATATCAAGGGTAGTTGTGGAAAAGTATGGGTTGCCCACTAGAACCCTTAGAAGCCCTCTTCAGGTCAGTTCCGTAGGAGGAGAAATGATGGCAGGCTTAGGCTGTCATGCAACCCTCAACATCGGAAACCATAAATTTCCCACAGACCTCATAGTATTGGAAACCCAGACCTTGGATGTAATCCTAGGCATGGATTGGTTGACGAAGTTTGAAGGAAACATAGACTGTGCCTGCAAGACGATTCTGCTCACCACACCGGAGCAGAAGAGGATCAAGTATGTATCCAGACGTATCCCGATGAAGAATCAGGTGAATTCCCTCACGGGAGTTGTTCAGGAGGAAGTGCCGGTAGTGCAAGATTTTCCCGATGTGTTTCCGGAGGAATTACCAGGAATGCCACCGGACAGAGACATTGAATTTCTGATTGAGTTATTGCCCGACACAGCCCCAATATCCAAGAGACCCTATCGGATGCCCCCGAACGATTTGGAAGAGATCAAGAAGCAAATTAATGAGCTATTGGAGAAGGGATATATTCGGCCAGGCTCGTCACCTTGGGGAGCCCCAATTCTTTTGGTAGAGAAGAAGGATGGAACCCTGAGAATGGTTGTGGATTATCGTTCATTGAACGACGTGACCATCAAGAACAAGTACCCTCCGCCAATGATCCCCAGGAGTTAGCCGATGACCTCAGAGATCTTCATCTGGAGATAGTTTTGAGAGGATATGTTGCAACTCTGGAAGTTCAGTCCACCTTGGCCGAAAGAATTCGTGAAGCCTAGAAGTCGGACAAGGAAATTGATGAGATAAAGAAAAGGATGAATGAAGGAAAAGCTAAAGGGTTCCGTAAGGATGAATACATAGCTATATGGTTCGAGGATCGTATTTATGTACCCAATGATCCTGAACTCAGGAAGCTAATTCTTCAGGAGGCTCATGATTCACCATACTTGATCCACCCCGGTAACACCAAGATGTATCTGGATTTGAAGGAAAGTTTTTTGTGGACGGGTATGAAGAAGGATATTGCTGAGTACGTAGCAGTATGCGATGTTTGCCAACGAGTAAAGGTGGAACATTAGAAGCCAGCAGGGTTACTTCAACCTTTGCCGATTCCCGAGTGGAAATGGGAGAAACTTGGAATGGATTTTATCACAGGATTACCCAGGACCCGTTCAGGTTATGATTCCATCTGGGTAGTGGTTGATCGGTTGACCAAGGTAGCTCATTTCATTCCCGTGAAGACTACCTATACCAGCGCTAAGTTAGCCAAGATATACATGACTAGGATCGTATGTCTGCATGGAGTTCCGAGGAGTATCGTGTCAGATAGAGGAACACAGTTTACCTCAAAGTTTTGGAATCAGTTGCATGAAACTTTGGGTACGAGGCTGGAATTCAGTACATCTTTTCATCCGTAGACAGATGGACAGACCGAGAGAGTCAACCAGATTCTGGAGGACATGTTGAGAGCTTGTGCTCTAGACTATGGGTCTAGCTGGGATGATAATTTGCCATACGCAGAGTTCTCGTACAATAACAGTTATCAGACCAGTCTGAAGATGGCCCCTTTCGAAGCTCTATACGGAAGGAGGTGCAGAACACCATTGTTGTGGGATGGTGTTGGAGATCGAAAACTTTTCGGTCCCGATCTTATCAGAGACTCCGAAGTGAAGGTAAAGCTGATTCGGGATAGACTCGAGGTAGCTCAGTCGAGGCAGAAGAGTTATGCCGACAGTAAACGCAAGGAAGTAACATACGAAGCGGGAGACCGAGCATATCTCCGTGTGTCCCCACTTCGTGGAATCAAGAGGTTTGGTGTTAAAGGAAAGTTGGCACCCAGGTTCATTGGCCCCTACAAAATCCTCGAACGTCGTGGAGAAGTTGCTTACAAGCTAGAATTGCCAGAAGGATTGTCCGGAGTACATGATGTCTTCCATGTTTCTCAGCTGAAGAAATGCCATGCCGAGATGGCCGATATCCCGTTGAGAGACACGGTGCCCCTAGAGGCCATACAACTCGACAGTGATCTGACTTACGAGGAGAAACCCGTCCGAATTCTCGAGACTGCGAACAGAGTCACCCGCAGCAAGATCATCAAGTTTTGCAAGGTTCTGTGGAGTCATCATTCCGAGGAGGAAGCCACCTGGGAGCGAGAAGAAGACCTCCGCCGAGACCACCCGCAGCTATTTGCTAGCCAACCTGAATCTCGAGGGCGAGATTCATCTTAAGGTGGGTAGGTTTGTAACATCCTAAATTTCCCATTTGGATTGTTTTACAATTATAGCTAAGCATCTATGCATATTGTTTGAATTGAGTGACATTTGAATTATTTCAGAGGCTTTTGAGTTTGTTGGAATTTGAATTCAAATTGGCGGTTGAATTTATTTCAAAACAATGCCTGGCAAATCCTTGAGCAAAAGTATGAGAGGAGTAAACATGACACTCCAAAAATGTCAGAAGAAAAGTATTGCCAAAAAGTTTGATTTCAAATTGAATTTTATTTGGGATTTTCAGAAGGTGTTTTTTTAGTTTGAGTTTTGCCCCTGGAAAAATGTCCGCGTTGTAGGATAAATTCCCCTGAGAATTTTGATATATATATATGTCCTATATAAATATATATATATATATATATATATATATATTCTCCTATATTTTTATTCCTCCCTCTGTCTATTTCAAAAAAAAAAGTCGGGCGCCAGGCCAGCAAGCCTAGCCACCTGGGCCGCAGCCCACTAGCCAGGCGCCAGCCTAGTCGCCCGCGCAGGGCGCCCACCAGCGTCGCTCCCACTCATGCTCATGAGGGAGATCTCATGTAACTCCCTTCTGAGAATGTTTTTGTCTACCCTCTCGTTTAGGGTTTTCGTCCTCCGACGGCGTTCCCATCGCCGTTGTGAGTTTTCCGTTTGACGTCGATCCCTCTCTAGCGAGCGCACTACTACCTGATCCGCTGCTACGATGGGGGACCGGTGTGCCCTTCTGGTTTCTGTGTCCCAACGCGGCGGCTTCTTTCTTCAACCCTAACCCTAGATGGCGAGTTCTCAAGGGTCTTCGGCCGGTTGGGCGGGGAAGAATCTGGAGGAGATGCTGCAGCACCTTGATCTGCAAGATGAGGAGCTTGATGATGTGATTGTGGGGGAGGAAGAGGTGAGAAAGTTTGAGGCAGATGCGCGCTGGATGGCTATCAGGAAGCTGCATACATCGCGACCCTTTAGTTCCACTGCTATGTTCGAGACTCTGAAGTCTGTTTGGGGCCTAGCTCATGTGCCGAAATTCAGAGAAGCGGGGGACAACCTGTTCGTGTTCCAGATGGATTGCTTGGGCGACTGGAAGAAGGTTGTTTGTGGTGGTCCGTGGCTGTTCAAGGGGATGGGTCTCTTAATTGAGGATTATGATGGCAAGGCGGAACCAACCTCGGTGGTCTTCGATGGTCTCTATGTCTGGGCTCAGATCCATAGTATCCCGGAGCTGTACCGTAAGGCGGAAGTGGTGGACCAATTGGCTCGCCATATCGGGAGAGTGAAGGAAACCCAACTCACATCAAAGCTATACTATGAAGGGGATTATGTCAGAGTCCGAGTGAGAGTTCAGGTGCAAAAGCCGCTCACCAGAATCACGCCTTTGAATGTTGCAGGCGAGGGACGTCGTTTGCTACCAGTGAAGTATGAGAAGATCCCATATTTTTGTCAGGTTTGCGGACATATGGGGCATAATCATGAGGAATGTGGGGATGGAGTCTGGGAGGAGAAAGCAAAACAGTGGGGTTCATGGATGCTGGCTAAGCGAAAGGAAAGTGCCCCGGAGCCACAAGGTGGCGAGCGGGCACAGTGTGGGGGTAGGTCTGGGGGTCGAGGTAGATCAGGCAGGGGGGGACATGGCGGCCCACCCCCTCGTCAGAGGTCACCGCCCCGGAAGAGATCCTCCCAGGAGGCCGGCCTGGGTACAGGGGAGGACGTGGATGATGAAGTGACGAGCCCTCTAAAACCCGTGGAACCGGCTACGACCGGGATCGATAAAGGGGAGCCAACAACACGCAAAAACCTGAACTTGGTATTGTCAGAAAATGCGGGGATGGAACAACAGCCTAACATACAACAAATTGTAGTTAAGGGGGCCATAGGACAGAACTTGGAGCAATCAGCAGTGGGGACGGAAGGTGCACCAGCTAGTACACTACTTGTGGATACACCTCCATTACCACAGGTGTATGTACCCCCAAGAGAGCTTAAGAAGTCAAAGAAGGCGGGTTCACCAACAAAACACTCTCAGATGGCATTATTGGCGGGCTCCGAGCGGGGGCACCGCCAGGCCCAATGAAAATCCTCAGTTGGAACTGCCGCGGGATAGGTGATCCCGCGACAGTTCGAGAGCTCCGCGACCTCGTGGAGATGAGTTCACCGTCGGTCTTATGTTTAGTTGAAACTCAGCTGCAAAAGAGTCGAGTAGAAGGTCTTCGCTTTTCCCTTGGTTTTGATTTTAGTTTTGGAGTCGGTAGTACTGGCCGCAGTGGTGGCATTTGTGTTCTTTGGAAAAATTCTGTTGATATTTCAATAAAGAGCTTTTCGCAGTATCATGTGGATGCATGGGTGACGGAGTTAGGGATAGATCAATGGCGATTATCATGCTTCTATGGCGAGGCCACAAGGAGCCTCAGATATAAAACGTGGGACATGATGAAAAGATTACGTGGGGAAAGTACTTTGCCTTGGCTGTGTATAGGCGATTTCAATGAAATACTTCGGCCCGAGGAGCAGATGGGTCTGCATGAAAGAGATAGTGCACAGATAGAAGCTTTTCGCGAGGCAGTGGATCTCTGTGGCCTCGGTTATTTGGGCTATAGAGGCCTAGACTGGACATGGGAAAAGAAAGTAGCTGGTGGTAGCTACTGCAGGGTTCGGTTAGACCGAGCGCTCGGCTCGGCAGGCTGGTCTGAATTGTTTCCTTTTGCTTTTGTCGAGCACCTGACGGCCGCCAAGTCCGACCACTCGCCAATTCTACTAGAGACAGAAAGAAGAGATGGAAATGTGAGGGCAGCTCAAAGGCCATTTCGCTACGAGTGTATGTGGGAACAAGACCCATGTTTTGCTGATGCTTTGATGGATGCCTGGGAAAAGCCAGGTAAGGCGCACAGTGCTCACGGCCTGGCACAGAAACTTGCTTCGGTGGCCAGCTCTCTCAAGCACTGGAGTCGGACCAAGTTTGGCTCAGTTAGGTCAGAATTACACCAACTGCGGCGCCGCCTCGAGGAGTTGAGGGCGGAAGTGCAGCGGGTTGCGCCAAATGATGAAGAAAAGAGGGTAGAAGCCCGGATTGTTTAACTCTGCTACAGGGAGGAAATTATGTGGCGGCAGCGTGCACGAATACAGTGGCTAGTAGAAGGTGATAGTAACTCAAAAATTTTTCACCGGAAAGCGAGTGCGAGGAGGGCAAAAAATAGCATCACCGAGCTCCAAAGGCCTAATGGGTCGCCGTGTTCTAATCAGGAGGAGTTGGCTGCCATGGCGACAGAATTTTATGGAAACCTGTATGCATCTGAAAATACAATTGGTATGGAGGAGGTATTGTCGTATATCCCTACAAAGGTTGATGATAATATGAACAACATGCTCAATGCGCCTTACAGCAACGACGAGGTGAAAACATCCCTCTTTCAAATGTTCCCGACGAAGGCCCCTAGGCTGGATGGATTTCCTGCCCACTTCTTTCAGCGGAATTGGGAGTTATGTGGTGACGAGGTGACCGATATGATGCTACGAGTTCTGAGTGGAGTTGACTCGCCGGAGGAGATAAATAAAACATTCATTGTTTTAATCCCAAAGATTGCTAGTCCAAAAAATTTAGGACAGTTTCGACCGATCAGTCTCTGCAATGTGATCTACAAGGTTGCATCGAAGGTACCGGCTAACCGGCTCAAACTTATTCTCCCTGATATCATCTCCGAGGAACAGTCTGCATTTGTACCAGGCCGTCTTATTACTGATAATTTCATTTCTGCTTACGAATGCTTGCATCTCATGAAGACAAAGAAATTGAAAAGGAATAGATTTTCTGCCTTGAAGCTGGACATGATGAAGGCGTATGATCGTCTTGAGTGGTCTTACTTGAAGGCAGTCATGCTGAAACTTGGGATTAGTGCTTGTTTCACGGAGACAGTCATGAGATGTGTCACATCAGTGTATTTTGCTGTGATGTTTAATGGTGGGAAGCTTGACGAGTTCAAGCCATCACGAGGTATCCGGCAGGGGGACCCAATTTCCCCATATCTTTTTCTGCTAGCAGCTGAAGGCTTGTCATGTTTACTCAAATCCCTCAACCCTGATGATAGCATCCCAGGAATTCAAGTGGCTCCGAATGCTCCCTAGGTGAATCATCTCCTTTTTGCGGATGATAGTTTATTGTTCTTTCATGCTACCCCGGCTATGGCCACCAGGGTTGATTTGCTTTTGCAGAGGTACTGTGCAGCTTCGGGACAACGCATAAATAAGGAGAAATCCTCTATTTTTTTAGCAAGGGCTGCCCTAAGAACTTGAGGGAAGATATCAAAGTGTTGCTTGATGTTCAGAATGAGAAACTGTCTGAAAAGTACCTTGGGCTTCCTTCTGATGTGGGGCGAGCTAAGGAGGGCTCCTTCAAATTCCTCAAGGATAAAATCTGGAAACAAGTACATGGATGGATGGAAAAAACTCTTTCAGTGGGGGGTAAGGAGGTTCTTATTAAGTCGGTGGCCCAAGCTACCCCAACATATTCTATGGCATGTTTCAAACTGCCACGGGGTTTGTGCCAACATATAAATGGCCTGTTTCGGAAATTATGGTGGGGTTCTAAAAAGGGAGAAAGGAAGACAGCCTGGGTGTCGTGGGAAGTTATGTCACAGCCGAAGTTTATGGGCGGGATGGGCTTTTGCGATATTGAACTTTTTAACCTTGCACTCTTGGCCCGTCAGGCGTGGCGACTCCTGCAGGAACCGGAGTCCTTGAGCGCCCGGATTTTGAAGGCTGTGTACTATCCTACTTGCACGGTTCTGGAGGCGGAAATGGGCAAGTCCCCGTCGCAAGTTTGGCGGTCAATTATCGAAGGCAGGGACACCTTGAAGCTTGGTATAATAAAGAGAATTGGAACAGGAGAAGATACAGAGATTTGGCACGATAACTGGATCCCCCAGGACTTTAAGCTTCGGCCAGTATGTGCCAAGACAAACAACCCGCCGGTAATGGTGTCTGAGCTAATCGACCAAACTACACTAGCGTGGAACAGCAACTTGCTGGACACTCACTTCTATGCGATGGACAAGGAAGCAATTCAGAATATACCTATCAGTTCGAGGGCACAAGCGGACTTCTGGGCGTGGCACTATGAGAAGAAAGGGGTGTTTACGGTGAGGTCAGTGTACCACTTATTAGCAGCAACAAAACAGCAACGTACGGACTGGTTGGAGCATAACACATGATACTCTGACGTGGGGGCTGTTCACAAGTCATGGGCCAAGATTTGGAAGGCACAAGTACCACCTAAAATCCGCGTTTTTGCTTGGCGCCTAGCAAAGACGTCTTTGCCAACGGGGGACGTCCGGAAGGAGAGATCCATGGCGGACACGGCCGAGTGCTCGATTTGCCATGCGGCCGTTGATAACTGGAGACACTCACTATTCGAATGTCATACGGCCAAATGTGTGTGGGCGCTTGCGGACAAGGAGGTAACAGAAGTGATCATTTCAAACAGGTCGGAAGATGCTAAGCTATGGCTATTTTGGCTAATGGATACCCTACCTACGGTGGAACTTACCCGAGTTCTGGTGACTATGTGGGCTATTTGGTGGGCCCGGAGGCGAGCCATTCATGATGATCAATTCCAGAGTCCTATGAGTACTCATTGCTTTGTCAATAAATTTTTGGAGGAGCTGGAGATGGTAGAAGATCAACGCCTCAACGCCAGGGACTTGCATGTGATTCCCCAAGAAGCACAAGGGGCCAGAACTAGTCCGTGTGCGAATCCTACACCTTCCGCTGCTAGTTGGCTCCCTCCACTAGAGAGCGATGCAAAACTGAATGTGGATGGCGGCATATCTAGAAGGGGAGATCGAGGGGCTGCAACTGTCATATGCCGAGACAAGACTGGCCAGTACTTGGGGGCTTCTGCGATGGTTTTCGACGGTCTCGTTGACCCAGCGACTCTTGAAGCCCGAGCGTGCAGTGAAGCACTGGCACTAGCATCAGACCTAAACCTCCGGTCTATCAGTGTGGCGTCTGATTGTGCGGAGGTGGTCGCCAATCTGGAGACTAGAGGTCCGTTCCGCTACGCTATGATTCTTGAGGAGTTTAGAGCACAAAGAGTTTCTTTTGACTTTATTCGAGTAGTTCATGAGAGGAGGATCCATAATGCTGAGGCTCATTCGTTGGCCAAAGCGGCCTCCTCTCTCCCTCCTGGGCGCCACGTGTGGCTAGATGTTTTGCCCAATATCATCTGTATTCCGTGAAAACTTGATGCTTAATAAAGGTTTACAGATGCTCAAAAAAAATGTAACTCCCTTCTCCCTCACGTAACTATCTCTCTCTTTCTTTTCTTTTTTTCTCTTTCTTTATCTTCCTTTTCTCCTCTGACCGCTGGACCCCACTGCGTTATCTCCTTCCTCGCGAACAGCCTGCGCCGCGTATCTCGCTCGCTGCCTCGCGCATGGCTGCGTCCACGCCCTCGCCAAACCCTAGCTAAAATTCTTCCCCTCGCTAAAGTAACACGTACCCCTACCCGTCCTCTCGCGATCCCCTTCAAGAACCATCTCTAAAATCCTCCACAGCCGTCACCATCTTCATCTCAATCTCGTTCTGTTCGCCGCAGTTCATCGCCGCACCCGACGCTGGTGAGCACCCCTTCGACCCCTCCTTCCATTCACGCACTGCCGTCGCCCAGGCGCACTCCCTTGACATGTTTTGCCCCTCTCTTGTCAACTATAGGGGGCAAACCAAGCTCGTACGTCGACCACCGGAGCTACAGAGCGCCCACCGCTGTCACCATCGCCCTGCTCGTTCCCGTCATCGCCAGGTGCGAACTCCACCACCCTCGCGACGCCCTCGCTTCACCGCATCCGTTCAGCCACTCCACCTATGCCCGCGACCTCCGGAATCGCCGCCCCGTTCGACGCCGACCGCCGCTCCGCCTCTGTACGTCGTCCACGTCGCTGTAAGCGAGCGCTCCTTTCTTTTTTCTTTTAGATCGAACCGTTAGATCGATTTAGTAACTCGTTTTTTAGAATGGTTTTAGTGTATGTTTTTTTTAAGTTTAGATTTAAACCGGTTCACCGGTTTCTTTTAGTTATACACTGTACGCGTATGTTAATAAACGGCCGAGCGCTGTTTAGTTTCAGATCGCACCACCCCGAGCCCAATAGCGCCCATTAGTTTTTTTTCTGTTATTTACGTTCTGTTTTTAGAACAGAAAAGTTTCAGTTTTGTAAAATCTATAACTTTTAGGTTATTTATTGTTTTTAGTTGATTATTTTTTTCCTAGTTTGCAAATTTGTTGTAGTTTCTGTAGAAAATATGTTTAGTTATGTTTAAATTATTAGAAATAGTAGTATATTAGTTTTAGTCAGATTAGTTTTTCTGCCATAAATTGAGTTAGGAATTTTTTTAGTGATTCTTTTTGCTACAGCTTAGTTTAGTCCATGCCTAGCAGTAGGAACTTGTTTGGGTATTTTAGATTTAATAAAAAAATAGTTTTAGTCGAAATCATTTGTTTCTTGTTTATTTAACTAGCTATTGTTTTCCTACTGTTCTAGTTAGTAAATTATTTTATTTTTTATTATGTTATAGTTTATTTTAGATTAGTTTCTATAGCTACAGAGGATGAACTTTTATTTACAGTAGAATAAATTTTTTATTTTATTTTCTTTGCTAGTATTGTTTTAGGCATAATAGGAGTTCTATAATAGCTTTTGATGTGATTCTTTTGCTCCTATTTTGTATGATGTTTTCCCTTCTGTTAGTTAGCAAAACCCATGCTTAGGTTCTGTTAAGAAAAGTTTTAGTTGTCTAAAACTATTTCTTAGTTGTTGTTTGATGTGGTGAAAACCTTGAATTGCTTTCTCCGAGTTTTTCTTTGGTTTTGGTTTGAGTGCTTGGGTGTTTTACTTCAACTTGCTGTTATGTTATATTGTGCTATACTTATTTGTGCTATTGTTTGACTCGGTAGAATTCCCGGAGTGCGAAGCCTGCTATTACGAGTCGCTAGCTTTCGAAGACCGTCAGCCAGGCAAGTCATTTGATCATGTTTTTACAATACCTATGATTTTATTGCATTAGAATTATACCTCCCCACCATGCATGCAGTAGGGAATTTTGTTAACTTATGTTCTTGAGTAGTATCATGAGGTAGGATGAACCCTTCTCCCTTGTTACCGATGCCCGGGACGATGTAGTTGATTGCTATGCTTTAGTAGACGGGGTTGGTTGAGTGTTTCATAAGGGAGATGCGAGAGTCAAGATGATGCAACCCCATGACTTCAAGCTCAAGATGGACTTCAGAATTCACTACTGGGTGGAGGACGGTTGACGGGCACCCTGGAGAAACCAGCGGATGGCCGGGATGCATGGAGAAGCGCCATGACATCTTGCGAAAAGCTTCACCCAGCCACGAAGAGACGGATGGATACCCGATTGACCGGAAGCTTACCTGTGCAGCCGCAAGCCATTATGGGCTCTGGCTTGGTCGACCCTAGGCGTGACTCTGGCCGGACGGTGCTACGAGATGTAGAAGAACGATAGGATTGGATGGGCACCGACAATGGCCCAGAGGAACTCTTCGGAAGACCCTTTTTCGTTCGTCCCATCTTCAAACACCAGGCAGTGCGAAGACTTAAAGGAGGGAACGATTCTTGCGGGTAAAGTGCACAAACCTCTGCGGAGTGAAGATCTAATCGATTAGCCGTGTCCCCGGTTATGGACAATTTGAGCCTCTGGAACTTGGAGTATTTTGGATATCTCAACACCGAACTTAATAAATTAATTGAGGGGTTATTTAATAATTGAGAATGAGACATTGGTTGGCGGAACCATCTCAATAACTACCAACATTTTGTAGTATTTGCAAACAAGTCCTTGTTGTAGGAAAAAACCGGTTTTTTTGCAAAGCAATGAAACTTAGAGCCCCACAGCCAAATTGCATATAGTGTTAGTAATCTTTATTATTGTTCTCTCTTCATGACTTGCCGGCATATTCAAAAATGCTGACCTACACGGGTGCAACATCTTATGTTACAGAGGAGTTTTCCGATCAGGAGTGAGGCTATGATCCACGCTTGGCGATTGCCCTATGGAGTCGGATGGACTCGCTATTCGTCTACGCTTCCGTAGCTTTATTTAGTTTATTTCTCATGAGTTGGCCTTCGGCCGAATTTATTATCTTGTAATAAAGACTCGATATGAGAATCGTGTAATAAATTCAGGTGTGATTTAACTTTGAATCTTTGATCAATGTATTGTGTGTGCCAGCATGATCTTGGGATGGTACAGCTACACAGAGACTTGACCGATTTCAGGTTGGGTCGTTACAATGACCTAGTTCTGGCTGTCGGCGTTGAACATCTCCTTCTGCCTGGCCTCGAACCAGCTTCTTGTCTTCTCGCTCATCTTTGTCAAGTCCACGCTCATGATCGCAAGGGCCACCTCCTTTGCTTTGGTTGCGACATTAGTGGCCCCGATGTCGAGCTGCCTCTGCCTGGCCGTGCGACCTCGATGTCGAGCTGCCTTTGCCGGGACGCCTCCCTCATGTCGATCTTCCTCTTCTTGGCCGCCTCCTCCATCTCAAGATTCTTCCTTTGAAGCTCTAGGTATAGCTTCATTTGCTCCTCCTTGCTTTGTTGCTTTTTCTCGTCCCTCACATCATTTTGAGACATCATGCCGTGCAAAGTCTCATGCAAGGCCATGGATGCCGCATCACGTATGTCGTCCACCTTGGAGTTGGTCTTGCCCCTCGGCCTCTTCAACACCTCACCATCTCCACCTCCGGCAAACTCAGTCGCCTTCTTGCCTCTCTTCCTTTGAAGTTCACGGTATTGATCTTTGAACTTTGGGCAATTGTTGATGAGCGTCGAACAATGCGTAAGAGTGAATGGCTTGTCATTGTGTTGGGCCTTGAATGCTTCCAAAGATTGAAATGCCTACACCACATGATCAACAACAAATGAACATGCAAACATATACAAGTCCGAAGTCTCATGGCCGTAGCAACGAAAGAACTAGGATGAAGAGAGCATACCAAGTCCCCAATGCCGAGACCACTCATGGGCCGTGCTTCAACGCTCTCAAGTGCGGCACAATACTTGTTGCACTCTTGTTGGATGAACAACCACTTCTTTTGAATCGAGGTGATGCCACGGTTGCTCGTAATTTGGTAGGGCTCAAACATCTTTCTTTCATGGAATGTTTTGCGGGCTCTCGTCCAAAAAACAAGGCCCTTTTGTTGCGCGCCGGTCCTTGGATCTTGGCTAATCTCCATCCAACACTGGAAAATCAACTTGTCCTCATCTTGTGAATATGAACCCATGTGAATGCTCTTCTTCCTCTTTTGTGCTTCCGCTCTTTGGGTGAGCTCGTCGATGAACGATGGCTGGCCCGAAATATCAATATCAATGCCATCTTCTTAATCACCATCACCTTCGCAATAGATGTCATCGTCTTCATGCCACGAGTCACCATGGTCATAGTCCGCATGGTCGTGGGCCTCTTCATCCGCAACATACTGGGCGCGGCCATCCTGACTTTGGGTCTCATCGGGATCGTAGGCAACGCCATGCCCACCCTCGTAGATCACTTGCTCCATGAACTGGTTGTAGAAGGGGTCATCGACCATTGGCGTTGGTGTTGCCATTTCGTCGAACAGGACGCGGGGCAATGACATGGTGCCCGTAAATGGTGGTCTTGCTTTCTTTCTTTGCATCTCCATGGATGGCCGGCTGCCACTGCTGGACCCTGGCATGACGTTGAGGTCGATGACGGCCGAGGGGCGCGGGGTGGATGGCGCGATCACGCCAACCTCTGGCGAACCCGAAAAACGGGTGTGTCCATCGTGCATTGGCGGGGGAAAGCCAACGACATAGGCGTGGTCCGCGACATCAGCGACGAGTAATGCTGAGGCCTGGCAACCGACGCGCCTGTGCTCACCGGGTCGATGACCGCACCAGAGAAACCCGCCGGACAGCAAAGGCCAAGCATTAGGAGGGCGTGCACTTTGTTGGCGATGGCCTCCTTCTCGCCGACCTTGGCCTTGCGCCGCGCAGCCTCCACTGCATCGCGCTCGGCAGCGAACTTGGCCGTGGTGGTCTTGCCCTTGACGGCCGCCCTCTAGTTCCTCCTCTTCGCCAATTCCGCGTCCATCTGGTGAGCTCCTCCGGTGTGCACCCCGACCGCGGCTTCCTTGGACCCTTGGCCTTCTTCTTCTTCACCTTTGCGGGCGGGTCGACAGCCAGGCCATCGGAATTCGGCGGGGCATCGGCCATGGACGGGGGAGGGTGGGGGCGGGACGTGGGAGGGTTTGGGGGGAAATGGCACCAAATGGGGTGTGGGGGGTTTTGCTTTGTGCCACCGACGGGCGGGCCAGGGAAGGACATGCGCGCGTGTCCCTCCTGTCCGCGCGCTATCCGTTTCACCCCAAAAGTGGCGCAAAGTTGGCCCGGGGATGGGTCAAAAGCGGACAAAAAATGGACAAAAGTCCATTTGCGCCCGCGCGCTAGGCCGTCTGGTTTGTTCTTTTTGCCCCAAATAGATGCACCCGGACAGGATGGGGTCGCGCGCTGGAGTTGGCCTAAGAGCATCTCAAGTTGTTCGGCACACATGGAATGAAAATAGTGCCTCCTAGGGCGAGCTGGTGTAATTTTTGCCATGGGGCCGGTCGGGTTCTCACTCAGCGCCCTAAGTTGTCTCCAGGCACCCTCTTTTAAAAAAAAAGTTTGGCTAAAACTTCAAGAAATTGGATGTAATTCGAACAAAATTCATTCATACTTGTACATAATTTATGAGACATAACTTAATAAAACCTAAAAACTACGCCGCCGCCCACCGCCGTCGCTATCCCGAGCCTTGTACACGCCGAGGAGTTTGTAGAAGTACGTGTTGTCGCCCCCGTCGCCGCCATCGTCGCGCTGCATGCCGTCGTCCTTGCTGCAGCCCTGCCCTGGGTCGCCTTGGCGGACGGGGTTGGTGGGTGGCGGGCCTCGTCATTGCTATCCTCGAGGACGATGACCCTGCCCTCATCGCGGGCGCGGCGCCGAGCGGCGATCTCCTCGAGGGCGTCGCGCTGGCGCTCCAACTCCAACTATACATAGTCGTCCCGCGCCCATTTGAGGGTGGCCTCCTCGTCGGTGGCCATGTCGTTGTGTTCCTTCTTGACGGCGACGAGCCCCGACTTGGTCTTCACTGCAACGAGCCCTGGTTCAGGTTTCGGTTTGACGAGGCGACATGAGGAAGGAGAGGGGCCACTGCAGGTGCGCCGCCTGAGTGGCGTTTCCATGGGCTCGGCCTTGACTGGGGCGAGCGCTGGTGACCCGGAGGAGCGGGAGGAGGAGCCGCCTGCCATGCGCCTCAACAGCCAAGAAGAGTTGCCGCTCCAGCGGGGGACCGGGGCCGCCGGGTACTCGAGCGACGGCTCATTGCCGCCCTCGAGGTGCTCCAGGACGGCATGGAGCATGCGCCCGGGGGCGCCCCACCATAGGCGGCAACCGTCGGTGTTGTAGCGGCCCCTCACCAGCACGTTGTAGGTGGAGCGAGCTGCTCCTCATGGTGGCGCCGGGAGTATGCCGTCCACCAAGCGTGGTTGTTGGCGGCGTACTCCGGTAAGCCCCACACCTCCTCCGGTATCGACGCCCAGAAGCACTCGATCTTAGCGAGGTGGCAGTCGGCCGCGGCGGGGGGGGGGGGGGGGGGGGGGGACGCCTCCGGCGCTCCACCTCCATGAGCCCGGCACGCGCATGTCAGCCGGCGTCGGGTAGTTCACCTCATGGAGGAGGTACACCTTCCACTCATGAAGGTGGTGGCAGCCGAAGCCGTTGGCTGCTACTCCGTCGCCGGGGAATTGGTGGGCCATTGGTGGTGCAGACGGGGAGAGAGGTGGGGAGAGATGGGTCATCAGCGATGAGAGAGAGAGGGACTGCGGCGAGGGAGTGTGTGGCCAACAGCGAGGGAGAGCGATATTTATTGTTGGGGAACGTTGCATGGGAAACAAAAAAATTCCTACACTCACCAAGATCAATCTAGGAGATGACCATCTACAGAGGAGAGATTGCATCTACATACCCTTGTAGATCACTAAGAGGAAGCGTTAAGAAACGCGGTTGATGTAGTCGAACGTCTCGTGATCCAATCATGATACGTCCCGTGAACTCCGATCCAAGTGCCGAACGGATGGCACCTCCGCGTTCAACACACATACGGCTTGATGATGCCTTCACCACCCCAATCCAGCAAGCGATGGTGAAGTAGTATCTCGAGTCCTCCGGCAGCACGATGACATGATGGCGGCGATGGTGGAGACATCTCAGTAGGGCTTCGCCAAGCCTCATGAAGAAGAAGGATTATGAGGGAGAGAGAGGGCAGCACTATGGCATAGATGGGGTGCGGCAGCCCTCCCTCTACCCCTCTATATATAGGGTAAGGGAGGACGAGGGGCGCCCTGGGTTCCCTATGGAGGGGCGGCAGCCACCAGGGAGAAACCCTAAATGGGTTTTGGTGCGCCTTCCCCCGGAGCCTTGGCTCCCAAGGCAAAGGGGATGGGTGCCCTAGGGAGCGCCCCCACCCCTTCTGGTTGCATGGGAAAGGGTGAGGGGGGCGCACATCCCCTTACTGGGCTGGTTTGCCCCCTCCCCTTGGCCCATGGGGCCCCCCAACACTTGTCGAGGCCCCCCGAAACCCCTTTCGGTGATGCTGGTCATCACCCGGTACCCCCGGAACAATTCCGGACTCCAATACCCTTCGTCCAATATATCAATCTTCACCTCCGGACCATTCCGAAGTTCCCCATCACATCCAGGATCTCATCCAGGACTCCGAACAATCTTCGGTAACCACCATAATGACTAAACTATACTTATATCGTCACCAAACGTTAAGTGTGTAGAGCCTGCGGGTTCGAGAACTATGCAGACATGGCCGAGACACCTCTACAGTCAGTAATCAATAGTGGGACCTGGATGCTCATATTGGGTCCTACATATTCTACGAAGATCTTATAGGCCGAACCTAAATGTCAAGGATTCTGCTAATCCCGTATGCAGTTCCCTTTGTCCATTGGTATTTTACTTGCCCGAGATTCGATCGTCGGTATCTCCATACCTAGTTCAATCTTGTTACCGGCAAGTCTCTTTACTTGTTCTGTAATACAAGCTCCCGTGACTAACTCATTGGTCACATTGCTTGGAAGCTCATTGTGATACTGTATCACCGAGTGGGCCCTGAGATACCTCTCCATCATACGGAGTGACAAATCCCAGTCTTGATCCATGCCAACTCAACAGACACCCTCGGAGATACCTGTAGAGCACCCTTATAGTCAACTAGTTACGTTGCGACATTTGGTACACACAAGGTACTCCTCCGGTGTCAGTGAGTTGCATGATCTCATGGTCATAGGAACATATACTTGACATGCAGAAAACGATAGCAATAAACTTGGCACGATCATATGCTACATTTGTAGTTTGGGTCTTGTCCATCACATCATTCTCCTAATGATGTGATTCTATTATCAAATGACAACTCATGTCCATGGCCAAGAAACCATAGCCATCTTTGATCAACGAGCTAGTCCCGTAGAGGCTTACAAGGGACACGTTGTTGTCTATGTATCGCCACACATGTATTTTATTTTCCGGTCAATACAATTATAGCATGGATAATAAACAACTATCATGAACAAGGAAATATAATAATAAACCACTTTATTATTGCCTCTAGGGCATATTTCGAACAGTCTCCCACTTGCACTAGAGTCAATAATCTAGCATTACATGGTAATGAATCTAACACCCATAGAGTTCTGGTGTTGATCATGCTTTGCCCATGGAAGAGGTTTAGTCAACGGATCTGCAACATTTAGATCCGTATGTATCCAAACGTTTATCTCTTCCTCCTTGATGTAATCGCGGATGGCATTGAAGCGTCGCTTTATGTGTTTGGTCCTCTTGTGAAACCTTGGTTCCTTGGCTAGAGCAATGGCACCAGTGTTGTCACAGAACAGAGCCATTGCGTCCAGTGCACTGGGCACAACTCCAAGATCTATCATGAACTGCTTCATCCAGACACCTTCCTTTGTTGCCTCCGACGCAGCTATGTACTCCTCTTCGCATGTAGAATCAGCTACCACGCTCTGCTTGGAACTGCACCAGCTTACCGCTTCCCCGTTCAGAACATATACGTATCCGGTTTGAGACTTAGAGTCATCCGGATCAGTGTCAAAGCTTGCATCAATGTAACCCTTTATGACGAGCTCTTGATCACCTCCATAAACGAGAAACATTTCCTTAGTCCTTTTCAGGTACTTAAGGATATTCTTGACCGTTGTCCAGTGTTCCACTCCTGGATCACTTTGAAACCTTCTGGTCGTCCTTATGGCAAGGCAAACATCTGGTCTTGTGCACAACATTGCATACATGATAGAGCCTATGGCAGAAGCATAGGGGACGGCACTCAGCTTTTCTCTATCCTCTACAGTCGTTGGGCATTGAGTCTTACTCAACTTCACACCTTGAAAAATAGGCAAGAACCCCTTCTTGGACTAATCCATTTTGAACGTCTTCAAAATCTTATCAAGGTATGTGCTTTGTGGAAGTCCTATCAAGCGTCTTGATCTATCTCTATAGATCTTGATGCCTAATATGAAAGCAGCTTCTCCGAGGTCCTTAATTGAAAAACTCTTGTTCAAATATTCCTTCACGTTTTCCAAAAGCTATATATTGTTTCCAATCAGCAATATGTCATCCGCATATAACACTAAAAACGCTATAGAGCTCCCACTCACTTTCTTGTAAATACAAGCTTCTCCATAAACTTGTATAAACCCAAACGCTTTGATCACCTCATCAAAGCAAATATTCCAACTCCGAGATGCTTGCACAAGCCCATAAATGGATCGCTAGAGCTTGCACACTTTGTCAGCATTCTCTGGATCGACAAAACCTTCCGGTTGCATCATATACAACTCTTCCTTAAGGAAACCATTAAGGAATGCTATCTTGACATACGTCTGCCAGATTTCATAATAGAAAAATGCAGCTATTGCGAACATGATTCTGACGGACTTAAGCATCGCTACGGGTGAGGAAGTCTCATTGTAGTCAACTCCTTGAACTTGTGAAAACCCCTTTGCCACAAGTCGAGCTTTATATACGGTGATGGTACCGTCCGAGTCTGTCTTCTTCTTGAAGATCCATTTATTCTGAATGGCCTTTTGCCCTTCAAGTAATACTTCCAAAGTCTATACTTTGTTTTCAAACATGGATCCCATCTCGGATTTCATGGCCTCTAACCATTTGTAGAAATCCGGGCCCACCATTGCTTCTCCATAGCTCGTAGGTTCTGTAATGCCTCGAGACCGACGCTCCAGATGCCTTCCATGGATTCCGAGTTTTGCCGTGGTTTTTTGTTGTTGTTGCATTCTTCACAGCATCATTTGCATTGAATCATGTCATCATGCAACCCTTTTTAAAACTCAACTAAATAAATTGCATAGATTGTTGATCTATTTAAATCGAGGGAATTCACATGGTGATTTCTCCTTATAACATATCCTCCCAATATTTTTAGGGAGTGATACGTCTTCGTCGTATCTATAATTTTTTATTGTTCCACTAGGAAACATGCCCGTGCATTGCAATGGGAGAAAAAAACTTTTCATGTCCTTAGCTCATACTTCATGGACTCCTTCGTTGCAACAACATGAACGAAAAAAGCACTTGTTTTTACAACTCCATATATTATGTGTATATAGTTGTACACAATACTCCCTCCGTCCCAAAATTCTTGTCTTAGATTTGTCTAAATACGGATGTATCAAGTCACATTTTAGTATTAGATACATCCGTATCTAGGCAAATCTAAGACAAGAATTTTGGGACGGAGGAAGTACATCATAAGGGATATCAAGAAATAGCACTGCAAATATTCATTGGGTTTGATAAGGTGGTGTCACGGGAGAATTATTAAATTTGATTATGGTTGTTAAAGAGAATATTGGTCTAGAAATAATCCATATGTCGACATCTGCTGAATTCCAATATCATATCGATAGTAGATTTAATTAGCACCGTATCTCCCATTGAGAATCTGCTACATCCTTTCTTTTATATCATCTATATGTAGAATCATCCCGCCGCCAGCTTCTGAATATGTGCAGGTTTTGCACGTATGTAAATTGGTGTGATTGCACGCAAGGGGTCGAGGTGGTACTATTTTAGAACGGGACGAAACCTTCCAAGCAACAAAATCTTTCTAGCTCAACTGGTATTAGGCTAATTAGCTGGTGCGGAGGACGTGAGTTCAATTCTGCGTTGGGCCGCTGCTGAGTTGGGCCGCTGTGGTAGACTGCCTCTCGACGGATGGGCCAAAAACATCACGTTTCCTTTTTCTTAACGAAACTATTACGATGCCTCGCCCAGTGTCTAGCGAGGGACGACGGACGAAACCCGTTTGACCCATGACGGAAGAATTTATGGTGATAAGAAGCAATAGCCCCTTTATTAGTAGGTATATATGCCAATATTCTACAACTTTCATATATTTTTGGCAACTTTTTATATTATTTTTGGGACTAACATATTGATCCAGTGCCCAGTGCCAGTTCCTCTTTGTTGCATGTTTTATGTTTCACAGAAAACCCATATCAAACGGAGTCCAAATGGGATAAAAATGGGGGCAGAATATTTTTGGAATATTTATGATTTTTGGGAAGAAAAATCAACGCGAGACGGTGACCGAGGGGGCCACGAGGCAGGGGGCGCACCCCTAACCCTCGTGGGCACCCTGTAAGGCGGTTACTACTCTTCTTTGGCCGCAAGAAAGCTAATTTTTGGAGAAAAATCTGGGCGAAGGTTTCAATCCAATCAGAGTTACAGATCTCCGGATATATAAGAAATGGTGAAAGGATAGAATCCGGGAACGCAAAAACAAAGAGAGACGGAGAGACAGATCCAATCTCGGAGGGGCTCTCGCCCCTCCGATGCCATGGGAGCCAAGGACCAGAGGGGAAACCCTTCTCCCATCTAGGGAGAAGGTCAAGGAAGAAGAAGAAGAAGGGGGGGGGGGCTCTCCCCCCCTTGCTTCTGGTGGCGCCGGAACACCGCCGGGGGCCATCATCATCACCGCGATCTACACCAACACCTCCATCATCTTCACCAATATCTCCATCACCTTACCTCATCTATATTCAGCGGTCCACTCTCCCGCAACCAGTTGTACCCTCTACTTGAACCTGGTGCTTTATGCTTCATATTATTATCCAATGATGTGTTGCCATCCTATGATGTCTGAGTAGATTTTTGTTGCCCTATCGGTGATTGATGAATTGCTATGATTGGTTTAATTTGCTTGTGGTTATTTTGCTGTCCTATTGTGCTCTCCATGTCGCGCAAGCGTGAGGGATTCCCGCTGTAGGGTGTTGCAATACGTTCATGATTTGCTTATAGTGGGTTGCTTGAGTGACAGAAGCATAAACCCGAGTAATGGGTTTGTGGTGTATGGGATAAAAGGGATTTGATGCTTTAATGCTATGGTTGGGTTTTACCTTAATGATCTTTAGTAGTTGCGGATGCTTGCTAGAGTTCCAATCATAAGTGCATATGATCCAAGAAGATAAAGTATGTTAGCTTATGCCTCTCCCACATAAAACTTGCTATCGTTCTAGTAAAGTAGTCAATTGCTTAGGGACAATTTCACAACTCCTACCACCACTTTTCCACACTCGTTATATTTACTTTATTGCTTCTTTATCTAAACAACCCCTAGTTTATATTTACGTGCTCTTTATATTCTTGCAAACCTATCCAACAACACCTACAAAGTACTTCTAGTTTCATACTTGTTCTAGGTAAAGCGAACGTCAAGTGTGCGTAGATCTGTATGGGTGGTCGATAGAACTTGAGGGAATATTTGTTCTACCTTTAGCTCCTCGTTGGATTCGACAATCGTACTTATCGAATGAGGCTACAATTGATCCACTATACTTGTGGGTTATCAAGACCTTTTTCTGGCGCCGTTGCCGGGGAGTCATAGCGTGGGGTGAATAATCTCGTGTGTGCTTATTTACTTTATCACTAAGTAATTTTTATTTGTTGTCCTAAGTTGTTCTCTATCTTTACTTATGGATATGGAACACGAAATACCAAAATTATTAGGTGTACTTGCTACTCATGGAGATGGGGAACCTCCTAAAACCCTCGATGCTCATTATGTGGAAGATATTATGTACTACTTTGATAATCCTGAGAAAACCTCATTCAATTATGTTATGGGAGACACGTTGGATCAACGTGAATACTTTAGGGATTATCGCTTGACTCAAAAAGGGAAACTATCATGGGATCAAATTTATATGTTGCATTGGTATGCTCGGCAACTATGCTTGAGATATGATTATACTTGTTGCTCTAGGATGAAGGCTCCACACCTTTCCTTTTCATGCAAAATTAATGATAATAAAACCTTGGCTTCTTATGCTAATGGTATATATGATTACTATGATGTGGAACAAATAGAAGAATTCGTTGATTTTATGGGCGCTTATGAAATTGAATCTTTGTTTAAAACATGTGAAAATCTTGATGATGCTATTTACAGATCTAATTTTTTTGCTGTACTTAAATATTGCTATGAGAATTATGAATTCAATTCCGATATTGATGCATTTATTGAAGAAGTCTCCGCTATCCAAGAAGAGACTAATATTTTGCAAGAGTCTATGGAAGAATAAGTTGATGAAATTGTGAGCTCATTGGATGAAAAAGATGATGAGGAGAGCAAAGAATAAATGAAGAGCGGATTAGCTACCCGTGCCCACCTTCTAATGAGAGTAACTCTTCAACTCATACATTGTTTAATTTCCCTTCGTGCTTACCGAAGGATGATTGCTATGATGATTGTGATGATCCGGTTGATTCGTTTGAAATATCCCTTTTTGATGATGCTTGCTATGCTTGTGGCCAAGATGCCAATATGAATGATGCTTATGGAGATGAACTTGCTATAGTTCCTTATGTTAAACATGAAATTGTTGCTATTTCACCCATGCATGATAGTCCTATTATCTTTTTGAATTCTCCAAACCACACTATATCGGAGAAGTTTGCGCTTATTAAGGATTATATTGATGGGTTGAGTTTTACTACTACACATGATGATTTTGATAGATATAATATGCATGTGCTTGCTGCTCCTACTTGCAATTATTATGAGAGAGGAACTATATCTCCACCTCTCTATGTTTCCAATATGATAGAATTGCAAGAAACTATTTATACTATGCATTGGCCTTTACTTTGTGTGCATGAATTGTTCTTTTATGACATGCCGATGCATATGAAGAGAGTTAGACTTCGTTGTGGCATGATATATGTTACTTTGTGCTCACTTCTAAATTACAAATCATTGTTAATTAAAATTGGCTTTGATATACCTTAGGATCCGGGTGGATCCATTACTTGAGCACTATATGCCTAGCTTAATGACTTTAAAGAAAGCGCTGCCAGGGAGACAACCCGGAAGTTTTAGAGAGTCATTCATTTCTGTTGAGTGCTTTCATAAAGTTTAAGAACACAAAAAATAAAGAGGGGAACCCAAAACTTTTCAAAAAGGAAAGTGAAAGTAAGAAAGACAAGCATTGTTGAAGTGGGAGAGCTCCTTGAACTTTGTTCATGCTCACAGAAACTTTGTGAATCTTAATTACAGAAAATTTTCATCAAAAATAATTATCCCCTTGTACAATTTCATTGTATTATAAAAATAATGTGCCAAGGTTTGCCATTAGGATGTTTACAATGCTTGTTGGTTTGTGCGGTGCAGGACAGAAACTTTGGCTGTAGTGCACGATTTTACATTTGTTACTGGAATGTCAAACGGTTCTGAAACTTTTTGCACTATCTTGCTGTAATTTTTTTTTCCTAATTTTGGTAGAATATTTTGGGTACCAGAAGTATGGTGAATGTTCAGATTTCTACAGACTGTTCTGTTTTTGACAGATTCTGTTTTTGATGCATAGTTTGCTTGTTTTGATGAAACTATCAATTTCTATCAGCGGATTAAGCCATGAAGAAGTTATATTACAGTAGACACAATGCAAAAAAATATGAATTGGTTTTCAACAGTACTTAGAGTAGTGATTTGCTTTATTATACTAACGGATCTTACCGAGTTTTCTGTTGAAGTTTTGTGTGATGAAGTGTTTGATCGAGGAGGTCTCGATATGAGGAAAAGGAAGAGAGGCAAGAGCTCAAGCTTGGGGATGCCCAAATCACCCCAAGTAAATATTCAAGGAGACTCAAGCGTCTAAGCTTGGGGATGCCCCGGAAGGCATCCCCTCTTTCTTTGACAAGTATCGGTATGTTTTTGGATTCATTTCGTTCATGCGATATGTGCAAGTCTTGGAGCGTATTTTGCGTTTAGTTTTCACTTTTCTTTCATGCATCATGCTGGTATGAGATAGTCCATGGTTGATTTATAGAATGCTCATTGCACTACACTTAAATCTTTTGAGTATAGCTTTATAGAATGCTTCATGTGCTTCACTTATATCATTTGAAGTTTGGATTGGCTGTTTCTCTTCACATAGAAAACCGCCATTTGTAGAATGCTCTTTTGCTTCACTTATATTTGTTAGAGCGTGGGCATATCTTTTGTATAAAGAATTAAACTCTCATGCTTCCCTTATATCTATTTAGAAAGATGACAGGAATTGGTCATTCACATGGTTAGTCATAAAATCCTACATAAAACTTGTAGATCACTGAATATGATATGTTTGATTCCTTGCAATAGTTTTGCGATATAGAGATGATAATATGAGGGAGGTTCTAGTAGACGGTTGTGTTTAGTAAGGATATTGGTGTTAAAGTTTGTGATTCCCGAAGCATGCATGTATGGTCTCCTAACTATGTAACCAAATTGGCGCACATTGTATTTTGATTGTTTATCTTTGCGTGAAGGTCGGGGGCACGCGATGGTTAACTCCTACCAACATCCCCCCTAGGAGCATGCGTAGTAGTACTTTGGATTCGAGGGCTAATAAACTTTTGCAATAAGTATATGAATTCTTTATGACTAATGTGAGTCCATGGATTATACGCACTCTCACCCTTCCATCATTGCTAGCCTCTTCGGTACCGTGCATTGCCCTTTCTCACCTCGAGAGTTGGTGCAAACTTTACCGGTGCATCCAAACCTCGTGATATGATACGCTCTATCACACATAAGCCCCCTTATATCTTCCTCAAAACAGCCACCATACCTACCTATCATGGCATTACCATAGCCATTCCGAGATATATTGCCATGCAACTTCCATCATCATCATATACATGACTTGAGCATTCATTGTCATATTGCTTTGCATGATCGTAAGATAGCTAGCATGATGTTTTCATGGCTTGTCCATTTTTTGATGCCATTGCTATGCTAGATCATTGCACATCCCGGTACACCGCCGGAGGCCATATAGAGTCATATTTTTGTGCTAGTATCGAGTTGTAAGTAAATAAAAGTGTGATGATCATCATTATTAGAGCATTGCCCCAGTGAGGAAAGGATGATGGAGACTATGATTCCCCCACAAGTCGGGATGAGTCTCCGGACTTTTTGAAAAATAAAAGAGGCCAAAGAAGCCCAAATAAAAAAAAGAGGCCAAAGAAGCCCACCAAAAAAATAAAATAAAAATAAAAATAAGAGAAAATAAAAATAAGAGAAAATAAAAAAATGAGAGAAAAAGAGAGAAGGGGCAATGCTACTATCCTTTTACCACACTTGTGCTTCAAAGTAGCACCATGTTCTTCATAGAGAGAGTCTCCTATGCTATCACTTTCATATACTAGTGGGAATTTTCATTATAGAACTTGGCTTGTATATTTCGATGATGGGCTTCCTCAAATGCCCGAGGTCTTCATGAGCAAGCAAGTTGGATGCACACCCACTTAGTTTCAGTTTGAGCTTTCATACACTTATAGCTCTAGTGCATCTGTTGCATGGCAATCCGTACTCCTTGCATTGACATCAATTGATGGGCATCTCCATAGCCCGTTGACTGGCTGCGTTGATGTGAGACTTTCTCCCTTTTTGTCTTCTCCACACAACCTCCACCATCATACTCTATTCCACCTATAGTGCTATATCCATGGCTTGCGCTCATGTATTGCGTGAAGGTTGAAAAGGCTGAAGCGCGTTAAAAGGTATGAACCTTGGCTGACACCGGGATGGGATGAGGGGTACCTTGTGTTAATAAAAGGGATCATACAAGACTATGATTTTGTAGGGATAACGTTCTTTAGCATTGATATTTTGAAAGACATGATTGCTTGTTGGGATGCCCGAAGTATTATTGTTTTATGTCAAATGATAGACTACTGCCTTGAATCACTCGTGTCAGCATCCGCCCCAGATAAACTACCCACCTTGCAGTATCCCCCCCCCGAATGATCGGTGCGGTGGTTAGGCATCCTTAGACGAAAGAGTGGTCTTTCAGGATTGGTCGTTGTGTGTCACCACCTCCCACCTATCCTACACATTCGATCAAGGTTGTCACTACGAAGCTATAGTCAAGGTGCACGGGGTCTTACCATCTAGCTGTTGGTACTCCGCATCTTCACGGAGAATTCAATTTCACCGGGTCCATGTCGGAGACAGCGGGGCAGTCGTTACACCATTATTCATGCCATGATTAGATCACATGGTCCAGATTATGCTAGGTAGCATTCCACATAAAAAATTATCTTTTTTATCATTTACCTACTCGAGGACGAGCGGGAATTAAGCTTGGGGATGCTGATACGTCTCCGTCGTATCTACAATTTTTGATTGTTCCATGCCAATATTCTACAACTTTCATATACTTTTGGCAACTTTTTATATTATTTTTGGGGCTAACATATTGATCCAGTGCCCAGTGCCAGTTCCTGTTTGTTGCATGTTTTATGTTTCACAGAAAACCCATATCAAACGGAGTCCAAATGGGATAAAAACGGGCGGAGAATACTTTTGGAATATTTATGATTTTTGGGAAGAAAAATTAATGCGAGATGGTGCCCGAGGGGGCCGCGAGGCTGGGGGCGCGCCCCTGACCCTCTTGGCCACCCCGTAAGGCGGTTACTGCTCTTCTTTGGCTGCAAGAAAGCTAATTTTCAGAGAAAAATATGGGCGAAGGTTTCAATCCAATCAGAGTCACGGATCTACGGATATATAAGAAACGGTGAAAGGGCAGAATCTGGGAATGCAGAAACAAAGAGAGACAGAGAGACAGATCCAATCTCGGAGGGGCTCTCGCCCCTCCCATGCCATGGGAGCCAAGGACGAGAGGGGAAACCCTTCTCCCATCTAGGGAGAAGGTCAAGGAAGAAGAAGAACATGGGGGGGGGGCTCTCCCCCTTGCTTCCGGTGGCGCCAGAACGTCGCCAGGGGCCATCATCATCACCGCGATCTACACCAACACCTCCATCTTGTTCACCAACATCTCCATCACCTTCCCCCATCTATATTCAGCGGTCCACTCTCCCGCAACCCACTGTACCCTCTAATTAAACATGGTGCTTTATGCTTCATATTATTATCCAATGATGTGTTGCCATTCTATGATGTCTGAGTAGATTTTTGTTGTCCTATCAGTGATTGATGAATTAGTATAATTGGTTTAATTTGCTTGTGGTTATTTTGCTGTCCTATTGTGCCCTCCGTGTCACGCAAGCGTGAGGGATTCCTGCTGTAGGGTGTTGCAATATGTTCATGATTCGCTTATAGTGGGTTGCTTGAGTGACAGAAGCATAAACCCGAGTAAGGGAGTTGTGGCGTATGGGATAAAGGGGACTTGATGCTTTAATGCTATGGTTGGGTTTTATCTTAATGATCTTTAGTAGTTGCGGATGCTTGCTAGAGTTCCACTCATAAGTGCATATGATCCAAAAAGAGAAAGTATGTTAGCTTATGCCTCTCCCACATAAAACTTGCTATCGGTCTAGTAAAGTAGTCAATTGCTTAGGGACAATTTCACAACTCCTACCACCACTTTTCCACACTTGTTATATTTACTTTATTGCTTCTTTAGCTAAACAACCCCTAGTTTACATGCTCTTTATATTTTTGCAAACCTATCCAACAACACCTACAAAGTACTTCTAGTTTCATACTTGTTCTAGGTAAAGCGAACGTCAAGTGTGCGTAGAGTTGTATTGGTGGTCGATAGAACTTGAGGGAATATTCGTTCTACCTTTAGCTCCTCTTTGGGTTCGACACTCTTAGTTATCGAAAGAGGCTACAATTGATCTCCTATACTTGTGTGTTATGAGGGAGCTAATAAATATTCCACTATTTGGGAATCACCCTTAAACACACTTGATATATATATATATATATATATATATATATATATATATATATATATATATATATATATATGGCTATTCTGTTACGTGTAACAGAATATTATTCTGTTACCCTTTTTGAATTGACGGTTTTAGGTGGTTGTGCTGATGTTTTCGAAGCGGTTGAACTGATGCTTTCAGTTGTGTTTAACAGATCGTCTTCTTTAGTTCAAAAACTTTTTGCAATTTTTTTATCGGAACGGGGCGTGTAATATATCGTTGGAAAGCTCTTGACAACCACATTTCAAGTATATTGAATGTTTTTGCAAAATCATTATGGTTTAAGAGCAGTTTTGAAAAAAAACCATTTTTTTTTCAAAACCGAAAACGTGAATCGTATTTTGGACTCAATTTTCAAATGGTTTGTCGGAATTGAGAAAATAAGATGGAGTTGGAAAGCTAGTGATAATCCGCATCTTCCATATATGTATTGCTTTTCCTAATTCTATATGATTTAAAAGTAATTTGAAAAACGGTGAAATTTTGGGAGAAACGTATTTTCGCGATTTTTTGCAAACGGTTTGTCGGATTGACGCAAACGATACGGCGTTGGAAAGCTACGGAAAATGCGCAACTTTTTCGTATTGAAATGTTTTTCTAATTCCATACGGTTTAAAAACAAATTCGAATACGGTCAAATTTGATTTTGAACGCAATTTTTTGTAAAGTTTGTCGAAATGGGGCAAATAATATACCGTTGGATAGCTATTGAAAATGCGAAACTTAGTCATGTTGAATGTTTTCTCATATTTGCAGCCGTTGAAGAGTAATTTGGATTACGGTGAGACCCATCATGGTGTTTTTCCTTCAAAAAAACAAAGTACTCGTACTGATATATTTGTGTGTTTGTACTGAGGTATTTTTCACTGTAGTTTTGAATGGTTCCAAAAAAGTACTTGAACGGATGTCTATATGATTTTGTACTGAGCGTGTTTCCACATACTAGACTTTACTTTGTATTTATTTAAAAAGTTTTCAATACGGCAAGACACATCCTGTTGTTTTCCCGTCTGATAAACAAAGTACTCGTACTGATATATGTGTGTGTTTGTACTGAGCTATTTTTCACAATCCGGAATGTTCAGGGGGTTGATCACTTGAACTTGTAGAAATGTAACTTTTAGGTTTAGTTTAAAATGTGTTTCGACGTGTCATCATCACCGAACTTGCATGGTTTATATACTTGAATTGGCTGAATTTTCTTCTCCAAGAAATGTTTTTGTGTTTTGTGATAGTAACCATTGATGCAACAATCCATACCGAATTTGATATGCCCTTTGAACTGATTATAAAATACATACTGAACTGTTGGACATATGGTAACGCATGAAAACAATTACATAATCATCCACGGGTTGTACATGTTGCAAACAATTATCAAATGCTAAGCTACAGTCTGTACACTTCTTTTCTAAAATGTATTTAAAAAAGTCACACAATCTTCTATGGAACAGAGGAAAGATTTTTGTTTGTAATACAACATAAATGATTGCTTAAACATATGTTGCACATCCTCGCAACCGGCAGCGAAGCATGCCGTTGTACTGTCAAGGCAAGTACTAGTCATCAGTACTATTTTTTTTGTACAAGTATATATTGCGACATTCTACTGTTCCATATCAGCAAGATATTGAAGATAAGATTCCAAACGATCGTTAGGAGCATTAGAACTCAGAGATACTAGTCATGGAGCTCCTTCAAATCGGTGGCACTGACGGGGTGTTAGAGGATGGTCGTGAGCCTGCAAACCCAGTGAGGGAACTGAAACCAGCAGTAGCAGAGTACTTTGTCAACCCAGGATTGCGTATACACGTTTGTTGGAATGGAGCAGTGAAGTCTCACTAGCAGTACTTCTCATGTAGTAATACATGGACTTGCTGTTAAATATACATGGACCTGCTGTTAAATACACATGGAACTGATCATTTTCTAACCTGAGAACTGCAGAAAATTAGCAAAAGTGAGCCACCAAATTCTATATAGAAGTGCAGAAATTAAGACATCAAAAGCTTAAACAAAGTAGCTGGAGTTTTTTTAACACATCAGCATTTGAAGTTCTAGTTGTTCTTGTCCTCGGAACAAAGTACCTTCATTTTTAACCACCGCAAATAAACTCTTAAATGCTTATGGCAAGCATATTTGAACTGATGTATCCTTTTTCTAGCTATTGAATTGCTAACCACCACAAATGAACTCTTAACTACTTATGAGTTTTTAAATGCATAATACAACGGGAAATGGGTTTCAATCATATGCTAGAAGATGCCCCATGCAAAAACTAGAAATATGAGTGAGATAGAAAGAGTTGTACAAGAGTTGTTTCAACAAGAATCTACTCAACATACAAAGACTACACCCACCGATCCATGTACCACTCTCTCCCTCATGTCCCCAACTCCATAATATGTACTAGCAGCTAACCTTAATACCGCAGACTTGTTGATCAACATCTGCCCACATTCCACTTGTTGAATGAAGCCATGAATGCGTCCCTGAGAATAAAACAGACCATATGAGAGGATGGTAACACACGAGATTGAGTTCCGGTTCAGGTGTTTGTAAGTTAGTGAAACATGTGACGAAGAACTGAACTAAAAAAACAAGATTTTTGGAGATGGAAGAAGGCGTCAGACATCGGGTGAACCTGCTACCCCTACTCCTGTGGACTGACGGCTCCGGTGTAGTGGAGCTGATGGAGGCGTGGTTCACGAGCAGCGGCTTGGCGCACCGGGATTTGGCCGCTATAGGGGATCCGCTACCCCTACTCCTATGGACTGACGACTCTGGTGAAGTGGAGCTGATGGAGGCAGGGTTCACGAGCAGCGGCTGGGCACGCCAGGATTTGGCTCTGTAAAGATGAAGTGCAAATCACATTAAAGGTGAACTAAATATCTTCCTAGCAACCTCGTCCAATTGCATTACTCATAACATGATCTATAGAGACTTACATCCCAAATAAAATACATGCAGAGATGGGCGGCCACCAGCTTGTTTATATCTGAAATTTTAAGAAGCCAATGAACTTCAGCATGACAAGTAGATCAATACATCATGCAACTTACGTAGTTGCTTAACTCTAAACACATGGTCAAAATTTCAGTCACTTAAGAACTATAACAATAAAGCATTACCACACTAATTTACTTGTTTCACTATTAAAAATGGGTTTCAAACACAACTTCTAAGCAGACTGTGCTTACTTTTGCTCTCCCACTTGGAGTGAACAGGCAAAAACAGAATGCATTACTTGCGCTAAAAATCTAGAAATCCAATGAACACAAAAAACATTAGAATTATTCTGACACCTCGGGCGAATGGCTCTGCATGTGTTGCTTTTTAGATGTGTCGGTTGGACTGATCTCCTTCTCCCATCTGGACGGATAAATTGTAGAACTTGCACATCGATGTCGCAAAACTCACACTTTGGACGGATCTCCTTCCATCTGGACTGACAGTTGCAGAACTTCCATCAGGCAACTCACGAAACAAGCACGAATACAGCGATATCAATGAGAAATCATGAGGGGGAGGCGTGGTTGCAGCGGTGGATGAACTTGCACGAATACAACCTGGAAAAGCTTATGTAATTGGACTTACAACCGGCAAGTAGATGAAATGAACAGAATACAAATACCCGTTGTACTATACACAAATAACATGGAAACAAAGATGAAATCGAACTTATGATTGAAGCTACTCTGTAAGTTGTACTGATCAGTACTGTTACTTTGTTGTACCGATGGAACTAGTACTGATATAGCTAACACAGAGAAATTTTCATCTAGTGGACTTTAACATTATACTAGAAAAAGCGAGCTACAAAATAAACAACTAGATTATAATAGAAGCATTGGCTTATATTAGAAACAATGAGCTATGAAATAAACAACCAGATGTGAATTTGTTTCAAGCTAGGTTTGCTATTTTTGAATTTGATGCATGTTGCACTATAGGACCGCTACTGGTTTGCATGTTGGACTTGAGTACTTTTAAATTGTTTGCATAGTTTACTCCCGAAATTTGCACCACAAAAGAACACATCCGCATTACCAATCGCATATAGCAAAACTGAACTTCCTGCATCTACTGTTGTTTTTACAGAGTGGACTTATGTTTTCTTATGTACTTGAACTGAGATAAACTATGCTTTGTATTTTGATGCTCACACTAGCTAGGTCTGTAGAAGTTGTTCCGTGAGTTGTTATGCAAGTGGAAACACAGAATCTTTTAGAGCTCAATTTCCTGTGGAGGAAGTTGAAGAAGGATTAACTAATATTTGGTCTTGGCACAATCAATATATTTGAACCTAGACAATTTAACTAGTTGAACTGAGACAGTCAAACTGGTTAGCACATCTAGGTATAATGAGATTATTTAACTAGTTGAACTGAGACAGATTAGCACCACTAATCCACCATGTGATTTTGTTTGTAGTTTAGAAACATATACAGAAATGACCCCCATTCCAGTAGCTCAGCAAGCATCAAATTCTTCAAGTGAACAACAAATTGTTTTTGATTTAGCAAGTGATATGTTACTAACTAGAGTAGCAAAGCTGCCAAGCAAATGTACTGACACACTCAACATCAGGGAATTTCTATTTCTTACAAGATCAAATTGCGCCAGTTCATGATGCAAAGGCCGGCTGCCTGGCTCGTCATCGTCGAACTGAACCCCGCACCCCTGTCGAACTGCTGAATTTTTTTATAGTATCTATTAGATACAGTTCCAAACTAGTACCTGAAACCATCCCCAATTATGCATGTCAAGCTTCAGAGTTGGAAGTAATAAACACCCAAATATGCATGGGCTTATGTGAGTATCGATGAGCTACGAAATAAACACTCAGATATGAATTTGCTTCAAGTCAGGATCAATTTTTTTTAATTTGATGCATGTTTGCACTATAGAACCGCTACTGGTTTGCAAGATGGACTTGAGTACTCCCTCTGTAAAGAAATATAAGAGCATTTTAGATCACTACTTTAGTGATCTAAACGATCTTATATTTCTCTTGTTAATTTTTCCGTTTTACTCCCAAAATCATCACCATAGAAGAAACACATATGCATTCTAGTGTACCTTGACGGTGCATCAGCTTGTACTGAGGGTGTAGATTAGAGTGGCCGGAAGAGGATACAATAGCATGCAAACACCACCAGATAAGTCTAGTGTCGCCAGGACATATGTATACATGCTCACATCTCCATCTACAAGGAAGGATAGATGAATAATTGATAAGAAAAAAATGTATGCTAGAACGTAAACCTAGAATTGGAAAAAACAAGTAGCAATGTTTTTACAGAAAAATGCCCGCGGGTAAGTTCCACAACTCTTTCAATTTGCAGGCACTAACAGAAACACTAATAGAGAAATAGCAAAGCACCATCTTTTTGGTAATACAGGAAAGTATGAAAACACCATAACATGATTTTTGCTAATGGGGTATATACTGATGTACTACTACAGGTTTGTTGTCAAAATTTACTTGTTGTTCGAATGTACTTCTTTTACGAAACTTAACTGAACATGACTAAATTGCAACACTCAGAATTTCATAGCATTTCTCAGAACTTTATTATACCTTCATTTTTGGAAACTGCTGCCTGTTCCTGCTATTTTTTCAGTTTTTTTGTGAACTGAGTCTTCTGCGTTCCTATGCTGCATCTTCCTCTAAATTCATCTCTTTTTTCATAAATGTTGCATCCTGTTTTTCGGCATCCCGCAAAAAAAAGGATCAAATTGTGAAAGATTGAGGAAGTACAGGCGGCTACCGGACCTGGAAGAGGAGGTCATCGCATGAGCAGCCTAGCCGGATACATCTGCGGGAGCATGGGGTGGCCTGCACACGATTCTTTGAGCGACGAAGGTGGAGCTAGCAGTTGGACCGCGAACCATGGAAGAGCTTGATTCTATCGAGCGCGAACAGGTGAGCAAAGCCCGAACTTGAAGAGTAAGACTAGCTGAACTGAGAAAGAAAACCGATTTTGTCACACACATCCAGTGGAACTGAATAACAACACACACGCACTGACGAGTGTACAATTCATCAAACTTCTGAACACTAGGGAAGTGTCCATGCTGCACATCCACACGTACAAAGATCTGTTTCCACTCATGACACAAATGATCAAATAGAAAAATAAGAGGACGGGAGAGAGCGGCAGCTTGTGGCGGTGAAGAATGAGGAGGACGATCATTCTGGTTAAGGACAGGGCGGTGGCGGCTAATGCCGGATCCAGGCCGTGAGCCAGAGTTCGGGCCGTTCTGATGAATGCTCACCGTCAGGCCATGGCCCTGCCCAAAAATCAGAGGATAACTAGAGTAGGGGTGGGGTGGGAGCGCGTCCCCGGACTAGGGAGCGCGCGTCGCCGGGAGGTGGGGAGAGGTGCGTCGCCAGGAGGTGGATGCGCGTCACCGGGGGGCAGCGTGTTGCCGGGAGGTGTGGGCGAGGCATGTCGGCGGGAGGTGGTGGTGCGGCGCTTCGACGGGAGGGGGAGGGGGCGGCGCGTCGCCGGGAGGCAGGGGGCTGCGCATCGGCCGGAGGTGGTGGTGGGGTGCGTCCGCAGGAAGGAGAGGGGGTGGCGCGTTGCCGGGAGGCAGTGGGCTGCACGTCGGTTGGGGAGAAGACGACGCGTCTGCGGGAGGTGGTGGCGCAGCGCGTCGCCGGGAGGTGGGGGCAAGGCCCGTCAGCGAGAGGTGGGGTTGCGGTGCGTCAGCGGGAGGAGGTGGGGCGTGGACGTGGTGATCGAGGTGAGGATGACGGGCTCGGGGGTGTTGGGCCAGCGCTTTTCAATGTACCACGAAATGCAGATCGGGCCCTATAGGGTGCGAGGGTAACAGAATAATATTCTGTTACTGGTAACAAAATAGTCCAGCCCTATATATATATTCTTTCATCAGTTTTCCTAGAACCACCAAATTCTCGGCATTTTTGGACCTTCCAAACACCAACCTCCTATTCAAACCCATTTGAATTAAATTCAAATGAGTTTGAACTTAATTCTCTCAATCATGTCCATTTTTTATTTTCTTGGATCCAGCTCATTTTTATGAGTCCGGGAAAATTAACCCTATGCCCAAGTCCCTTCTTTAACCTTTTTCTTTTATTCCCTTTTCTTTCTTTCTTTCTTTCATTTCCTGTTATGAGAGAATGAGGGAGAGAAGAGACCCCCAGCGCAGCCCAGCCGCCACTTGGGCCTCCTGTAGCTGCAGCCCGTTAGCCCGAGCCTCAACCTCCTTTCAAACCCTAGCACCCTTGGTTCGATGGCAATTCCTATTTGACGCGCGCGGGCAGCAAGCTGTCGAGGAAACGCCCATAGCTGCTTTCGTTCGCCTGCTTGTTGGGCCGGCCCACTATAGGGTTCGCGTGCTTGTTTTCGTTCGATGTTGTTTCTTTCGTTGGTTTTTTCTTCTTCTTCTACGTTTTGATCTCTTGTTTTTTTCTTCTGGTTTTGTTCCTGGTTTCTTTCTTCTTGTTTTGTTCATGTTTCTTTTGGTTTCATTTTTCTCCTGTTTTTATTTTCTGGTTTTTGTTTTTTATCCTGTTTTTCCTCTTCTGAGTATGGTTTTTCTCCTGATTTCTCTTCTGTTTTTTTAGTGAATATACAAATGTTCACTATGTCTTGAATATACAAATGTTTAATGTATATTACAAAATGTTCAATGTGTATCCTCAAATTGTTCAACGTATTTTTAACAAATGTTCAGGTCGTATCCGAAAATTGTTCAGCGTGTATATTTGTAATT
The DNA here is from genome assembly GCF_018294505.1 of Triticum aestivum. Classification (NCBI taxonomy): domain Eukaryota; kingdom Viridiplantae; phylum Streptophyta; class Magnoliopsida; order Poales; family Poaceae; genus Triticum; species Triticum aestivum. Next base: position 358,990,139 of record NC_057801.1, on the reverse strand, counting down.
TTTTCAAAAATGTTCATTGTACATTAAAAAAATTCATCATATAATACAAAACAGTTCATCATGTATTATTTTAAAGTACCGAACTTAGTTTAAGAAAATGTTCAACATATATTACAAAATGTTTAACGTATATTTACAAAATGTTCAATGTGTATTTAAAAAATATATTCAAAGGAATTTGTTACTTCAATTTTCGCGCCTCGAATCAATCACTACAGCTCATCAGTTGGATTGGTTAGCTAGGCTTGTTATGGAAAGGGAGGTGGCGAATTCGAGCTCTTACTGACGCATGAATTTTTGTTTACTTTTTTATTACTAGTACAAATGCCCGTGCGTTGCACCGGGCAATAAAAGGGGCACAGCCTGCTTCATGTGCTATTTTGCATCATTTTTATACCCAATTTTAATAAATGTCGATAATAATGGTGAACGTGGAAATTTCTTTATTTTTAATAAAATTAATGTCCTCATTGAAAATCTAACACCTTTTGACGAATATTTGTATGAAAATTGGAAAATTTCTCTATAAATTGATATTTTTAACAGATGTTTTTTGAAAAGAATGTTTTTTTGTTGTACATTTTGAAATGGTTTTTTAGTACAAAGTGAATTTGGGGGGGGGGGTATTTTTAAGTGTTTTAAAAAGTATGAAGTTATTTTTTGAAATATTTTAAACCTATTTTTATGTGTTAAATTTTAAGGCATTTTTATTTCGTAATTTTTACTCCAAACAAAATAGTTAACGTACACAGAAGGACCCACGAACTCATCTTCCCGCCCCTGCTCTAGTACTCCCTTGTGTTCAACTAAAAAAATAGTACTCCCTTGTGTGCCGTTGTGAGGGCATTTTCTTATCTTTCCCCATTTTCCAATACTCACTTCCGCCGCCGCCTGCATATATGATTCACACAGGGTGAGCTGTGGTCTGCCGTACGAGGCCGTCGCCGCCACCCGCGGCAAGGCAAGAGCTATTGCGGGTAGCACCACTTGCGTCCAGCGCACCTAAGCCCTAGCCTAAAAGGATCGAAATTCTTGAGAATTATTCAAATGTAGAAGAATGAAGCAATTTATTAGCATTTACGTAAAATTTCTCTTATCTCTGAGGAGCTGAACTAAAAAGTAGTGTTTGATAATGTGAATATCTTGAGTTAAAAGAAACATAATGCTGGTAGCGGTGCACCTTATTTTCTCCCGGAGGCTGCGAGTTTCAACCCAGCCTAGAGAGCCCTACAATGGTTTTCTGGTACACCAGGATTCCGTGTTGAATTCGATAAAAACAAACATCTCATTTTCGAACACCCGTAAAATGTGTCATCATTTAGTTTACGACTATAATCGCTTCGCTTCTCGGGTGATTCCCCATCAACTTGTATTTTTTCCTTTCTCCAGGATAAGAGCACAAACAACCGGACTTGGCAAATCCGGCCCCTCAAACGTCCGTGACACGTCCACACTGACCGGGCATCCCTCAAATGTTGCACCGTAAATCCACATACCGTAAAATCCGATCCTCAAATCCATACAAACCATGCACTCGTGTAAACGGGATTCAGCGGCGCTTAGAGATAATTTATGTATTATTTTATTGGGTGTCCGGGCATATATGTTTTTGCCACATGTGTACTGACCATTGACCTGTAGTCAGTATGAGTATGTCAAAAACACAAACAGATGCAAACGCAACTTGAAGAAGAAAAAATATATAGAACCAAACCTGTCAACAGGTGATTCAGAGAAGAAAACAATCATGCGATTTAATCCTATTTTAGCTCGTTCCAGAACAATCCAGCAGCCATAGACCACGATTCCCACCAGCCGTCTTGCGGGTGACGCGTGTGGTGTGGCCCCATGCACCGCTGTCCCTCAGCTTGGCATCATCCTCGTCTCTGTCCCCCACACATCTCCCCATTCGCTGATTCCCTTCCCGCAGCGCACATCTCCTTCTCCGGCCTCTTCCTCAACTTCTCTCAGAGGGGGAGCCTTACTGCTGCCGCCACCACAGACGTGGTCACGCTGCTGCCGCCTTCGAGTTCGCCGGCCGCGGCTCAGATCTACGGGATTTGTGTCCCCAAGCCGCTGGCGCCCCCTGCGACCGGCGCTGCCAACCCTCCTCGCCTCCATGCGTGAGGACAATGAATGACAGCGCCGCCATCGGACCGTTCCGCGACCACGCCCAGGCCGCTGCGCTGCTGCGTGAGCTGCAGGTCGGCGCGCCCGTGCACGGCACGGTGTTCCAGCGCTCCACATCGTGCTTCGTGCAGGGCCTGGCGGACCGGCTGGCCCTGGCGCACCCGCCGGCGTTGGGTACGGCCAACATGGTGTTCTGCGTCCCGCGGTCGTCGTGCCTCGATGGGGCGCGCGGCGAGGCGCTAGCCGTGGCGTAGGAGCTGTGCCCGCCCCTCAATTTCACCTGCTCCGCCGCCCGTGCACGGCACGGTGTTCCGACGCTTCGCGTCGTGCTTCATGCAGGGCCTGGCGGACCGGCTGGCCCTCACGCACCCGCCGGCGTTGGGTACGGCCAGCATGGCGTTCTGCGTCCCGCGGTAGTCGTGCCTCGACGGGGCGCTCGTCATGGCGTACGAGCTTTGCCCGCCCCTCTATTTCACCTGCTCCACTGCGCCGCCCCTCAATCTCTCCTGCCCCGCCGCGCCGCCCCTCGATATCTTCTGCTCCGCGGAGCGCCCCTGACCTTCTCCTGCTCCGCCCGCACCTCACCTTCTCCTGCTCCGCCGCGGCAAGAAAGGAAGCGGAGCGTCTGGATAAGATGCAAGGGGTCTGGACTGCGGTTGGAATTCAAATGAGTACGGGGTTTGTTTTGCAAAATTGAATCCTTTTGCTAGATCCACTTACATAGGGACTGCGGGTTCTATTATATAAAACCATAGGGACTTTTTTGCAAAACTATCACAACAACGTACGGCAGAAACCCAATTCTCTTTATTATTAGGTAAAGACTTGTCAGGAGCTCGTTTCGTCCTAATGGGCCGGCCCATGCGCTCTGCCTTCAGCGAAGGCTCGATCATTTGCCGCTCGCGCACGGCAAATAGGAGCTCTCTGGTTCGATCCCCTTCATCTCTCCAGATCGATCCCCTTCCTCTCACTCATCTCTCCTCCTCTCGCACCGCCACCCATGCACAGGAGAGGGATCTCGATCCCCATGACCACGCACCCCCGCGATCGACCTCCTCTGCGCCGCTACGCCTCCTGCCACTCCACCTCCACCTCCACTTCCTCTCCTCCTCCTTACCTTGCGCCTCCTTGCGCCCCCTCGACCCATGCTGTGCCTCTCCTCCACCGCCAAGCACTGCCCTCTCTCTTCTTCTCCAGGAGAATCCCCGCTGCCTTGGACCACGTCACCGCCACCTCGAGCACCAGCGTCGTCGGGAACCGGTCATATCCGGCGAGTCTCGTCAGGATCCGCCTCCTTCGTCCCTGGATCCGGTCGCCCTCGCCTTCGCTTTCGCCTTCGCCGCGCCAAGCTCCCCTACCTTGCTGCCTCATGTTCATCGGTTGAGCAGTGCTCAACCCCTGCCTCGACTGCATTGGCTTGTCCATCCTGCCAGCTATGCTTCCCCTCCTCGTGCCTCACCGGAGAAACTCCACCGGCGGCCGAAATCTCGTAGGAGCTCGCGTCGCCTCCACCCGATCTCCTCGTCACCCCGCGTCTCCTCGATCCCACTCGCCAACATCGCGACGTCCGCCCCGTCCGGCTGCCGGACCTCGTCGACGGGAGCTCGGGCCCACCAAGTTCCAGGAAACCCCAAGTATGACCCCGTGTACATCTACGTGATGACCCGCAAAGTTCCACGAAGCATCAAGTTCGACTACGCGGCTATGACCTCGGATTTGGACCGCAAGTGCCAAGTACCCCACCGGCAAGACCACATAGACGCTCGAATGACTACAGACAAAAACGCCAAGTTCCCCTATCGTCACCCCCGGAAACATCGAATGCGTCAAGTCCCTCTCCGAGACATGTACCACTACTTCCACTACCGAGAACGTATACTTCCATCTACACCACATCGAACTCATTCTGCCCAGAAAACGCATGCTTCGTAGGTATAACCCCGAGACGACGCCCGTGAACGAATGCATGTGTGTTGTATGAGATGCTCATGTTTGCACCGTGCCCGAGTTGTCATTCCACGTTCCTCCTCGTTTGTCATGTCGTCGACCCGCGGGAACCCGGTAACCGGGATCACCCCACCACCTTTTGCATGACACACTCACACCACCCTTCTTTTGCATTAGCATCTCAACGAGTTGTCGAAACCGGAACGTTATCGTGGCACTATTTTTGTTTTCGCCGCCATGATGATAACCCACAAGTATAGAGGTTAATTGTAGCCTCTTTCGATAAGTAAGAGTGTCAAACCTAACAAGGAGCTAAAGGTAGAACAAATATTCTCTCAAGTCCTATCTGCCACTGATACGACTCTACGCATGCTTAGTGTTCGCTTTACCTAGAACAAGTATGAAACTAGAAGGACTTTGTAGGTGTTGTTGGATAGGTTTGCAAGATAATAAAGAACAAGTAAAAAAAGCTAGAGGATGTTTAGATAAAGATGCAATAAAGTAAATATAGCGAGTGTGGAAAAGTGGTGGTAGGAGTTGTGAAATTGTCCCTAAGCAATTGACTACTTTACTAGACCGATAGCAAGTTTTATGTGGGAGAGGCATAAGCTAACATACTTTCTCTTCTTGGATCATATGCACTTATGATCGGAACTCTAGCAAGCATCCGCAACTACTAAAGATCATTAAGGTAAAACCCAACCATAGCATTAAAGCATCAAGTGCCCTTTATCCCATACGCCACAACCCCCTTACTCGGATTTATGCTTCTGTCACTCAAGCAACCCACTATAAGTGAATCATGAACGTATTGCAACACCCTACAGTGGGAATCCCTTATGCTTGCGCGACACGTAGGACACAATAGGACAACAACATAACCACAAGCAAATTAAACCAATCATAGCAATTCATCAATCGCCGGTAGGACAATGAAAATCTACTCAGACATCATAGGATGGCAACACATCATTGGATAATAATATGAAGCATAAAGCACCATGTTCAAGTAGAGGGTACAGTGGGTTGCGGGAGAGTGGACCAATGAATATAGATGGGGGAAGGTGATGGGGATGTTGGTGAAGATGGCGGCGGTGTTGGTGTAGATCGCGGTGATGATGATGGCCCCCGGTGGCACTCCGGTGCTACCGGAAGCAAGGGGGAGAGAGCCCCCCCCTTCTTCTTCTTCTTTCTTGACCTTCTCCCTAGATGGGAGAAGGGTTTCCCCTCTGGTCCTTGGCTCCCATGGCATGGGAGGGGCGAGAGCCCCTTTGAGATTGGATCTATCTCTCTGTCTCTCTCTGTTTCTGCGTTCTCAGATTCTGCCTTGGCACCGTTTCTTTTATATCTGGAGATCCGTAACTCCGATTGGATTGAAACCTTCGCCTAGATATTTTTCCAAAAATTAGCTTTCTTGCAGCCAAAGTAGAGCATCAACCGCCTTACGAGGGGCCCATGAGGGTCAACGGCGCGCCCACTTAAAGTGGTGGCATGGGCCATCCTCGTGGCCACCTCGGGCACCGTCTCGCGTTGATTCTTCCTCCCAAAAATCACAAATATTCCAAAATAATTCTCCGTCCATTTTTATCCCATTTAGACTCCGTTTGATATGGGGTTTCTGCGAAACGTAAAACATGCAACAGACATGAACTGGCACTGGGCACTGAATCAATATGTTAGTCCCAAAAATAATATAAAAAGTTGCCAAAAGTATATGAAAGTTGAATAATATTGGCATGGAACAATCAAAAATTATAGATACGACGGAGACGTATCAGCATCCCCAAGCTTAATTCTTGCTCGTCCTTGAGTAGGTAAATTATAAAAAAGATAATTTTTGATGTGGAATGCTACCTAGCATAATCTTGATCATATGTCTAATCATGGCATGAATATAAAGACACGAGTGATTCAAAGCAATAATCTATCATTTGACATAAAAACGATAATACTTCGAGCATAGCAATAAAGCAATCATGTCTTTTCAAAACAACATGGCCAAAGAAAGTTATCCCTACAAAATCATATAGTCTGGCTGTTGCTCTATCTTCATCACACAAAGTATTTAATCATGCACAACCCCGATGACAAGCCAAGCAATTGTTTCATACTTTAGTAATCTCAAACTTTTTCAACTTTCACGCAATACATGAGCATGAGCCATGGACATAGCATTATATGTGGAATAGAATGGTGGTAGTGGAGAAAAAAAAGGAGAAGATAGTCTCACATCAACTAGGCGTATCAACGGGCTATGGAGATGCCCATTAATAATATCAATGTGAGTGCGTAGGGATTGCCATGCAATGGATGCACTAGAGCTATAAGTGTATGAAAGCTCAAACTGAAAATTAAGTGGGTGTGCATCCAACTTGCTTGCTCATGAAGACCTAGGGCATTTGAGGAAGCCCATCGTTGGAATATACAAGCCAAGTTATATAATGAAAATTCCCACTAGTATATGAAAGTGATTAGTCAAGAGACTCTCTATATGAAGAACATGGTGCTACTCTGAAGCACAATTGTGGTAAAAGGATAGTAACATTGCCCCTTCTCTCCTTTTCTCTCATTTGTTTTATTTTCTCCTTTTTTTGGTGGGCTTCTTTGGCCTCTTCTATTTTTCATAAAGTCCAGAGTCTCATCCCGACTTATGGGGGAATCATAGTCTCCATCATCCTTTCCTCACTGGGGCAATGCTCTAATAATGATGATCATCACACTTTTATTTACTTACAACTCAATGTTACAACTCGATATCTAGAACAAAGATATGACTCTATATGAATGCCTCCAGCGGTGTACCAGGATGTGCAATGATCTAGCGTAGTAATGACATGAAAAAACATCAAAAAACGGACAAGCCATGAAAATGTCATGCTAGCTATCTTACGATCATGCAAAGCAATATGACAATGAATGCTCAAGTCATGTATATGATGATGATGGAAGTTGCATGGTAATATATCTCGGAATGGCTGTGGAAATGCCATGATAGGTAGGTATGGTGGCTGTTTTGAGGAAGGTATATGGTGGGTGTATGGTACCAGCGAAAGTTGTGCGGCACAAGAGAAGCTAGCAATGGTGGAAGGGTGAGAGTGCGTATAATCCATGGACTCAACATTAGTCATAAAGAACTCATATACTTATTGCAAAAATCTACAAGCCATTGAAAACAAGGTACTACGCGCATGCTCCTGGGGGGATAGATTGATAGGAAAAGACCATCGCTCGTCCTCGACCGCCACTCATAAGGAAGACAATCAATAAATAAAATTGTGCTTCAATTTCATCACAAAGCGGTTCACCATACGTGCATGCTTCGGGAATCACAAACCTCAACACAAGTATTTCTACTAATCCAAGTCGCCCACTAGCATGACTCTAATATCACCACCTTTATATCGCAAAAGTATTGCAAGGAATCAAACATATCATATTCAGCGATCTACAAGTTTATGTAGGATTTTATGACTAACCATGTGAATGACCAATTCCTGTCATCTCTCTAAATAGATATAAGTGAAGCAAGAGAGTTTAATTCTTTCTACAAAATATATACCCATGCTCTAACAAATATAAGTGAAGCAAAAGAGCATCCTACAAATGGCGGTTTCCTATGTGAAGAGAAACATGCAATCCAAACTTCAAATGATATAAGTGAAGCACATGAAGCATTCTATAAAGCCATACTCAACAGATTTAAGTGAAATGTAATGAGCATTCTATAAATCAACCAAGGACTATCTCATACCAGCATGGTGCATAAAAGAAAAGTGAAAACTAAATGCAAAAGACGCTCCAAGACTTGCACATACCGCATGAACGAAACGAATACGAAAACATGCCGATATTTGTTGAAGAAAGAGGGGATGCCATCCGGGGAATCCCCAAGCTTAGATGCTTGAGTCTCCTTGAATATTTACTTGGGGTGCCTTGGGCATCCCCAAGCTTGAGCTCTTGCCTCTCCTCCTTTTCTTCATATAGAGAACTCCTCGATCAAACACTTCATCCACACAAAACTTCAACAGAAAACTCGGTAAGATACGTTAGTATAATGAAGAAAATCACTACTCTAAGTACTGTTGAAAACCAATTCATATTTTGTTTTTGCGTTGTGTCTACTTTAATATAGCTTTTTCATGGCTTAATCTACTAATAGAAATTGATAGTTTCATCAAAACAAGTAAACTATGCATCAAAAATAGAATCTGTCAAAAACAGAATAGTCTGTAGCAATCTGAACATTCACCATACTTCTGTTACTCCAACAATTCTACAAAAACTAGAAACAATAAACAATGTGTACATAAAGATAGTGCAGAAAGAATCAGAACCATTTTACGTTCCAGTTAAAAATGTAAAATCGCGCACTACAGCCAAAGTTTCTGTCCTGCACCGTACAAACCAACAAGCATTGTAAACATCCTAAAGGCAAACCTTGGCACATTATTTTTATAATAGAAAAGAATTGTACAGGGGGGTAATTATTTTTGATGAAAAGTTTCTGTAATTAAGATTCACAAAGTTTCCGTGAGCATGAACAAAGTTCAAGGAGCTCTCCCACTTCAATAATGCTTGTCTTTCTCGCTTTCACTTTCCTTTTTAAAAAGTTCTGGGTTCCCCTCTTTTTTTTAAAACTATATAAAAGCACTCAACAGAAATAAATGACTCTCTAAAACTTCTTGGTTGTCTCCCTGGCAGTGCTTTCTTTAAAGCCATGAAGCTAGGCATATGGTGCTCAAGTAATGGATCCACCCGGATCCCAAGGTATACCAAAGCCAATTTTAATTAACAATGATTTGTAATTTAGTAGTGAGCACAAAGTAACATATATCATGCAACAACAAAGTCTAACTATCTTCCTATGCATCGGCATGTCATAAAAGAGCAATTCATGCACACATAGTAAGGCCAATGCATAGTATAAACAGTTTCTTGCAATTATATCATATTGGAAACATAGAGAGGTGGAGATATAGTTCCTCTCTCATAATAATTGCAAGTAGGAGCAGCAAGCACATGCATATTATATCTATCAAAATCATCATGTGTAACGGTAAAAGGCAACCCATCAATATAATCCTTAATAAGCACAAACTTCTCCGATATAGTGTAGTAGGGAGAATTCAAAAAGATAGTAGGACTATCATGCGTGGGTGCAATAGCAACAATTTCATGTTTAACATAAGGAACTATAGCAAGTTCATCTCCATAAGCATAATTCATATTGGTATCTTGGCCAAAAGCATAGCAAGCATCAACAAAAAGGGATATTTCAAGAGAATCAACGGGATCATAACAATCATCATAGCAATCATCCTTTGGTAAGAACGAAGGGGAATTAAACAATGTATGAGTTGAAGAGTTACTCTCATTAGAAGGTGGGCACGGGTAGCTAATCCGCTCTTCCTCCTTTTGTTCTTCGCCCTCCTCATCATCTTTTTCATCCAATGAGCTCACAGTTTCATCAATTTCTTCTTCCATAGCTTCCTGCAAAATATTAATCTCTTCTTGGACAGCGGAGACTTTCTCAATAAATGCATCAATATTGGAATTGTATTCATAATTTTCATAGCAATATCTATGTATAGCAAAATTTTCAGGTCTGTAAACTGAATCATCAAAATCTTCAAACTCTTTAAACATAGATTCAATCTCATAAGAACCCATAAAAGCAATGAATTCTTCTATTTGTTCCACATCATAGTAATCATATATACCATTAGCATAAGAAGCCAAGGTTTTATTATCATTGAATTTGCATGAAAAGGGAAGGTGTGGAGACTTTATCCTAGAACAATAAGTATAATCATATCTCAAGCATAGTTGCCTAGCATACCAATATAACATATGAATTTGATCCCATAATAGTTTCCCTTTTGTGTCAAGCGATAATCCCTAAAGTATTCATGTTGATCCAACGTGTCTCCCATAACATAATTGAATGGGGTTTTCTCAGGATTATCAAAGTAGTAGATAATATCTTTCACATAACCAGCATCGAGGGTTTTAGGAGGTTCCCCATCTCCATGAGTAGCAAGTACACTTAATTTTTTTGGTATTTCGTGTTCCATATCCATAACTAAAGAAAGAGAACAACTAAGAACAACAAATAAAAATTACTTAGTGATAAAGCAAACAAGCACACAGAGAATATTCACCCCACGCCATGACTCCCCGGCAACGGTGCCAGAAAAAGGTCTTGATAACCCACAAGTATAGAGGATAATTGTAGCCTTTTTCGATAAGTAAGAGTGTCGAACCCAACGAGGAGCTAAAGGTAGAACAAATATTCTCTCAAGTCCTATCTGCCACTGATATGACTCTACGCACGCTTAGTGTTTGCTTTACCTAGAACAAGTATGAAACTAGAAGGACTTTGTAGGTGTTGTTGGATAGGTTTGCAAGATAATAAAGAACACGTAAATAAAAGCTAGGGGCTGTTTAGATAAAGATGCAATAAAGTAAATATAGCGAGTGTGGAAAAGTGGTGGTAGGAGTTGTGAAATTGTCCCTAAGCAATTGACTACTTTACTAGACGATAGCAAGTTTTATGTGAGAGAGGCGTAAGCTAACATACTTTCTCTTCTTGGATCATATGCACTTATGATCAGAACTCTAGCAAGCATCCGCAACTACTAAAGATCATTAAGGTAAAACCCAACCATAGCATTAAAGCATCAAGTCCCCTTTATCCCATACGCCACAACCCCCTTACTCGGGTTTATGCTTCTGTCACTCACGCAACCCACTATAAGTGAATCATGAACGTATTGCAACACCCTACAGCAGGAATCCCTCACGCTTGCGCGACACAGAGGGCAGAATAGGACAGAAACATAACCATAAGCAAATTAAATCAATCATAGCAATTCATCAATCACCGGTAGGACAACGAATATCTACTCAGACATCATAGGATGTGTTAGGATTTAATTAATCCTATTAATCCCTGCTTTTTCTAAACGAGGCGTTTGCCTCGTGTCCCTTCGGAGACACCCCTTAGGAGGTTATATTATGTGTAACACATCATCAATGAGAATAAGAGTTCACTTTTACATCTTTGTGTTTGTCTCTCGTTCCTCTCTCGATTTGAATTCTAAACACGTTATCAGCATGTAGTCTCTCCCTAAAAGGAATCCGGCCAAGAAAACAATGGTTACACGCAACAATGACAGGCGACAAAGCGGCGGCCTCATGTCTCGCGGCTCTCCCTCTGTCATCGGCGATTTGGCGCGAGACGCTCGGCCACAAGGGATTGATCGCGGCGGCGGCAACAGTGCAGCAACATGCAGCGCCAGCCTCACGGAGCATACATGCACCCTCGCTTCGTCGAATCAGCCATGAAGAGGCCGGCGAAGCAAGTCATCGATGGACATGCAGACAAGCAGAATAAAATCCATCGGCATTGGCGAATTAGAGCACGCAACGCGCAGCGGCTTTGCTACGGCCGCAGTACGCGCCGGCGCATCAGGTCGCATGCATAGGCATGCATGCATCAGTTGAAGAAATCGATCAGGAGAAGGCCAATTTGGCTTTTCATTTTGAGATTAGCATCAGCGATCCACTCATCGTGTCTCTTCAGAACGGAGAGCAATCTTCTTTTTGCATCACAGGATATCACCGAGAATGGATTGAACTTTTACATGATTGAGAGATAAAAGAAGACGGTGGCGATTTTTGGCTTGGCCTTGGACGCTGCAGATTGCGATTCCCAGCCGCAATATCAGTTCCTCGACGGGAGGCGCCAAGTGAGCGCAGCCACCCTTGACACGGCTGCCAACGGCAGCCCCTCCTCGGTGAGCCCCCTCCACGGCAAGACGTCGCGGTTGCATGTGCGAGGCGGTTGCCCGGCACGATGTCGACCGCATAGCAACTTGCAGCGGCGGTCAGATTGGGACTCGATCTCAATCAATCGAGAGAGCAAATCGGGATCAACCGACGGAAAGATCGAGGAAAAGAACAGAAAAGGTACTGTGCGTCGTTTTCTTGCATTGCTTCAACTAAATCTCCTCCATTAGGACAGTCGTCCCCGTCGCCAATCGCCAGCCCGGCGTACGAACCATCACGGTGCAAAGGCGTCCGCATCTCATCACGAAGGGGCGTCACGCACGCGTGGCAGGACTCGGCCTCAGCGCCGCTTGCCCGACCCGCGGCAGTTGATGGCGTCGCGACCTCAGCCACAGGCGGCGCACACAACCGTGCCATCCAGCGCACGGCAGGGCAGCGTTGCAACGTCGGCTCCCGCTAACAGCATGACACTCCCTGGTATGCGGTGAGAGTGCAGCATCCATGGCAGTGCAAGGCGGCGTGACGGCGCCTACCACCACGGCCACCCAAAGCGTGTCGCCTATGGTGCTGGATGCGGCGAAGGACGGTCCGGCGCGGAGAGCCCCTCCCGTAGCGGCAGCGTGGCTCGCTCTCCCATGCCGGCACTCGACGCCGTTCCCACACAACGATGGTGTAGTGGTGTACAAAGGCAAAACAAATCCTTCGATTCGTAATCACGCATAGAGAAGGCCAATGGAGCCTTATCTCTTTGTTGTTTTTCAGTTCTACCATCGAGGTTTTACTGATTCACGGATTAGGACATGTTCAATGCATTTGCTCTCTAGCAATTCCTACAACATGTTCTTTACCAGCACAACAACATTGTTTTGCGACTGAGATAAAATTTCCTCGCATAACAATATTGATTTTGTGATTGAGAAAAAAAAATTCTCTCGCAAAACAATCTCATTGTGATTGAGATTAATTTTCTCTTGCAAATTATTAATTCACATAGCTGAATTATCTTGCAACTTGATACAAGATCATCTCATTTTAATTTGAGGTCTTTACAATTTAAGTTTTCACTTGAATATCAAGTCTGCAACATCATATTTACTACATTAGTAGTATTTTTCTGTTGAGTACCGAGCTGTATTCCAGATCTTGATGTAATACAATTCGACGTTTATCACGTGTTGAGATTAATTACGTCCATTTGCAACAGAGAATTTTAATCTCTTGCAAAGATAAATTCAGTACCTTTGCAGTACTGTTTTTCCGTTGAGTACGTGGTATTCCGGAATATTTCTATGATGTATCTATTTCCATGTTAACCACATGTCGAGATTAATACGTCTATTTGCAATTAAGATTTTCAATTTCTTGCAAATACATATGCAAAATTCAAGGTGTCATCCTTAGCAATTTGAGATTCACACTAATGATTTCGTGCCACCTTCTTGAAATCTATTAATTTTGCAACATTAAGATGTATTTATATTATGCAATCTGTAATATAAATAAATTACCGGTTTTTCACCGGGGATGATATGTTCTATGTGTTTACCACATTGACATTCTTCATGAACATGTCACAACGGTCGAGATTGATTTCTCTCGCACAACAAACATGTAAATTTTTGACAATAACATCTCCCTCATTATATTAGGAAAACACAAGGTAATGAGATGGATCTACAGTCCATGTGCAGACTATCTCTATTCCTGTGAGATCTGTATGATCTTCAATGTGTTATGTTCCCACAATTGAGGTTGAGTATTTTCAAGTTATACACTTGAGTCAAATTTTGGCATTCTTATTACAAAACCATGATGGTTTTTAATTTACTTCTTGTAAATTAATTATCCCTGGCTTGCCCCTATAAGTAATTGATGGCTAACAATTTGAGGCACTTGCCCTCAATGACCACAACTTACTTAAGAGGGTCATGGATTTGAGGCACTTGCCCTCAATGACCTCCAAGACACGCCACTGGGATGCAAAGGACCTCAAGGGTAATGGTTTGAAACTCACTTCAAACCCTCAACTGGACGCCATCAAGCTGTCACGAGACCCTATGAGCATGGAGAGCATGATGGTTGAATATGCATCAACTGACATGTTTGGAGACTATACATTTAGTCCCTTAGTCTTCTTAGTGATCTATTTATTTATGTCCATTTATGATGTTCTAATAAGAACATGATTATTGTTGTCATCATATATTGTATATCACAATATACTGTATTAGCACTTTGATACAAATACATTTGTATGTATTCTATATATTTGGCAGTGATTTTCATATTGAGAATCTTCATGTCTATATATATATTTCTACGGGAGTCAATCCGATGAAAAATGATATGTGCCTTGTGGACATATGCACCACAAACTTTATACTCAGGGAAGTCCAATTTTTCCACTCTCATTGAGAGAAAGGAGATATTTAAATTGCTAAATGCGATGAGGTATTTGTTGGCTCAACTCGAGTCATATTTACTATCCCTGTGGGTACTCGAGTAACGTCGGGATGCTTTATTGCTTCCCAGGTTTAACTCGTACCCTACTAAACTATGAAGGTATCCGTCAAAAATAGTTTCCATAGCGAAACTTATGATGACAACAAAGAGAAATAACTTCTCTTTACCATATGCAACGGATATGTCAAGCACATTCTATGTGTATCATCTGGATTGTACTACACATAAGACTCAACCCGTAGCACATGTTGTGTACGAGATAGTTTTCCAGAGTGTCTTGACACAGGGAAGCTAATTTTAAGGCTCGCACGCCTTAAAGTCTACGCGGAACCACTCAGACTCCTTGAATGCATCGAGTTGAGGTAAGTGGCTCTTCCCATCCATTGACTAGACTATTCAGGTATTCCATGGTTCTAAAAGACATATCTACATGATGGTCTTAAATGTGTGCTTTATTCACACGAAACCATTGGCTCATTATCCTGACATCGATTTCAAGCAAATCGAATGGATAACATTGCAGAATTCTCCTTGAGTGCCTTCTCTATGGCCCTTGGATTGAGTTTAGCAATTTGTCCTAAGGTCTAGACTCAAAATGGTTTGGTAGAATCCTATCCAAAGAGTTAATCTCATTGCATTATCTTTACATTGGAATTGCAACTTGCCAACTTTACGTTGGAGTCATGCGGTTTTACACGCTCATGACAGAACTGCATAATATTATTCCCCTCTATCTTTGATATGTGGATATCTACCAAGTATTTCCTATCTGCGGTAATTCGGTTGCATACCGATATCACCACCCAGGCATACATCATTGGCCCCTCAACATATAGTTGGGATCTATGTGAGGAATAACTGTATTTCCGTCAATACCTCAAGCCCCCGCACGAGGAGTTATTCAAGGTCAGTATGCTGATTCAATGAGGAATATTTCCAGGCATTAGGGGGAGATTTCAAGTACCATAAAGAATGCCAGGAAATTAGTGGAATGTTCAACACATTTCTGCCTCAAATCCACGTACTCAAAGATCTGAACTATGCGTTCAGAAGATTTGCTACACATTGCAAATAACGTGCCAGATTCATTTACTAACTATAAAGGTGTCACATAATCCTACAATCCTACAAAAGTACGCCTGAAAGAGTGGAGGTACCAACAAAATCCACTCCACTCCCCGTTCAAAGCAACAGGGGGAGATGTATGGCAGAAGTACGTCGGGATTCAGCTTATGACAAGCAAGGATATCAAGGCCTGTGAATCAGTAAATGCAAGTCAACTTCATGTTGGCAGACACCTAATGGGTAGTATACACCCAGTGGACGGGAAACCTCCACCAACCCAGGTCATAGTGCACACAATGACCGGGACATCGGAATACCCGACTCAATCACACTGGGAAATCGCGAGTAGTCACCATGGGTAACGATATTTCCGTCAACTATATATTGATATATAGATTCTGGAGAATCATATAACCGGAAGTCTACAATTGTCGACATACATTTCTCAACTAGATTGCAAAAACCTTTCAAATGATTCAGATCCAAAGACCATGGCCATGGCAAAGTGCGAACAACACTCGAACTGAACTCAAGCAAAGGGTGTAGTCTAGATAGAAATGATCTTGCTCAATAATGGGAAGGTATTCATAAGCAATACCTACACCAGTTTTCTTCTGGAAACAGAATTGAGAACAATGAGGTGGTGAAACAAAGAGCAAGTATTGTAGCACAAGGGTTCATGCAGATACCCAACTATTCTCCAGAGGTGGAATCTCTTTCCGATAACTTATATCATTGGCAGTACAAAATCATCTATCTCTGTAGTTGATAGATGTACTGATTACATATCCATGTGGATCACTAGATTCAGACATATATGATTGATTCCCGATGGAATCTCACTTCTGAATCGAAATGCAAAATGCAACATACATTGTGTAAAATCAGTAAGTCACCATACGACTTATTGTTGTCGGTACATATGGTACAACCGACGTAGTGAGTTCCTTATACACAAGGATTACTCCTACAATGATGATTATCCATGTTTGTGTGTCTATAATGACGGCACATGTAATCATCTAAATGACAGAGTTGAAAATGAAGGATTTGGGTAAACCAAAATACCGCTCGTTACTACAACTTGAGAACCTTCATCCATACATTATGGTACAACATGTTGTCTATATCCAAAATATATTGGGGAAATTCATTGTGGACAAATCTTATCCATCCATAATTCTCATGGTAGTTCATTCTCTAGACGTAGAGAAAGATCTATTTAAACCAAGAGATGATGAAACTGAGATATTGGGACTCAACGTTCCATAATGCCATTGGATCCACCAAACACAATTGGTTGGTACTCAAGAATGTCTTTCGATATCTCCAAGGCATCAAACATTTTGTCCTGGTTTTCAGTTTCATAGGAATGTGAACACCGATATCATTGGATACATCGATCAGATCCCCACTATGTCAGATCGTGGACAAGCTTAGTGTTCCTACTAGGTGTGGTAGCTCCCTCATGAATAGTCTTCGAAACAGACCTCATGGCTACATCCACCAACCATTATCTCAACGATAATGTCTCTTGTGTTGCCCGGATGCAAACAGGTTACATAATAAGCAATGTCTATATATTGCATATCTTGCAAGTCAAATCATGCGACTGATTTGTTCACGAAGTCCCTATCAACATCTACATTCCAGAAATATGTTCATGGAGTTGGTATGTGACGGCTTCGGAATATGCAAGAATCAGGGGGAGTATCATCCTGAATTGTTCCTGTTCAATGCATCATATTATACTCTTTTTCCCTTCATGAGTTTACTTTAGAAGTTCTCATAAAGGTTTTTAATGAGGTAATATCAACATGAGATCATATGTCATACTTTCTGTTTTCCCCACCGGGTTTTTTAGGAAAGTATATACGACATATTTATTGTCCTGTAAACTCTATGGGTTTTCTCGTATTGAGTTAAAAGAGACAATAATCATTATATGTTGCATTATTTTCTCCTTATTTTCCCCACTGGGTTTGAAGGAGTTTTAGCAACATATGGAACACCTATCTCCTCATATTTTTCCCACAGGGTTTTTGGAGGAGCTTCTCAAAATGATGATACTTACACTAACAAGCATGGATTAGGGGGAGTGTTAGGATTTAATTAATCCTATTAATCCCTGCTTTTTCTAAAGGAGGCGTTTGCCTCGTGTCCCTTCGGAGACACCCCTTAGGAGGTTATATATATGTGTAACACATCATCAATGAGAATAAGAGTTCACTTTTACATCTTTGTGTTTGTCTCTCGTTCCTCTCTCGATCTAAATTCTAAACAGGATGGCAACACATCATTGGATAATAATATGAAGCATAAAGCACCATGTTCAAGTAGAGGGTACAGCGGGTTGCGGGAGAGTGGACCGCTGAATATAGATGGGGGAAGGTGATGGATATGTTGGTGAAGATGGCGGCGGTGTTGGTGTAGATCGCGGTGATGATGATGGCCCTCGGTGGCACTCCGGCGGCACCGGAAGCAAGGGGGAGAGAGCCCCCCTTCTTCTTCTTCTTCCTTGACCTTCTCCCAAGATGGGAGAAGGGTTTACCCTCTGGTCCTTGGCTCCCATGGCATGGGAGGGGCGAGAGCCCCTCCGAGATTGGATCTATCTCTCTGTCTCTATCTGTTTCCGCATTCTCACATTCTGCCCTGGCACCGTTTCTTTTATATCTGGAGATCCGTAACTCCGATTGGATTGAAAGCTTCGCCCAAATATTTTTCCAAAAAATAGCTTTATTGCGGCCAAAGTAGAGCATCAACCGCCTTAAGAGGGGCCCACGAGGGTCAGGGGCGCGCCCACTTAAAGTGGTGGCGTGGGCCACCCTCGTGGCCACCTTGGGCACTGTCTCGCGTTGATTCTTCCTCCCCAAAATCACAAATGTTCCAAAATAATTCTCCGTCCTTTTTATCCCGTTTGGACTCCGTTTGATATGGTTTTGCTGCAAAACATAAAACATGCAACAGACAGGAACTGGCACTGGGCACTAAATCAATATGTTAGTCCCAAAAACAATATAAAAAGTTGCCAAAAGTATATGAAAGTTGAATAATATTGGCATGGAACAATAAAAAATTATAGATACGACGGAGACGTATCACATGACACCCCTTTCTCTCCGCCATGGGGACCAAATGCTCATAACATGCTCATGTTAACATTTTCAGAAAAATTGCATAAAACTTGCATATGTCATCTGCATCATGATAACAACATTTAAAATATTTAAAACTGTTGTTTGCATATATTGATAGAAGACATGTGGGGATTTACCGGAATTGTTGTTTGTTGTTTCCGGCCTCACTTAAAATTGCCTAGATAGGTAGATTAATTATGCTTCACCTCTTGCCATGTTAACCAACATTTAATATTGTTGAGTAGCTTTAACGAGAGCGAACTAAATAATTAAATGTGGTGGTTCTTCAATATGCATTGAGCTCCACTTAACTTGTAGTATTGTTTATTGCACTTTGCCATGCCATGCATGTTTAAACCGGACATGCATCATACTTGTTTGTGCATCATGCTATGTTTCTGCTTGTGTGTTTACCATGTTGTTTGCTTCTTTCTGGTCATGCTTCTTCTCGATTGTTCCTGTTTTGTTGCGATCGTGAGGATTTATTCAGCTAAGCTTAGTTCGTCTACGCCCGTTCATCTTCTTCATGGACTCGGTCTTCCTCCTAGCGGGATTTCAGGCAAGATGAACGTTACTCTTGATACCACTACTATCTTTGCTTTGCTAGTTGTCTCGATGCTATCGCTATGTCGCGCTACCTACCACTTGTTTACATAGCTTCCCAAATTGCCATGATAGCCTCTAACCTCTTCCACCATCCTAGCAAACCGTTGTTTGGCTATGTTACCACTTTGCTCAGCCCCTCTTATAGCATTGCTAGTTGCAGGTGCAGGTGTAGGTTGTTCCTTATTGGAACATGGATACCTTGTGATATCACAATATCTCTTATTTAATTAATGCACATATATACTTGGTAAAGGGTGGAAGGCTTGGCCTTTTGCCCGGTGTTTTGTTCCACTCTTGCCGCCCTAGTTTCCGTCATACCGGTGTTATGTTCCTTAATTTTGCATTCCTAACACGGTCGGGGTTTATGGGCCCCCCTTGACAGTTCGCTTTGAATAAAACTCTTCCAGCAAGGCCCAACATTGGTTTTAACATTTTCCATGTTAACCAACATTTAATATTGTTGAGTAGCATTAACGAGAGTGAACTAGATAACTAAATGTGGTGTTTCTTCAATATGCATTGAGCTCCACTTAACTTGTAGTATTGTTTGTTGCACTTTGCCATGCCATGCATATTTAAACCGGACATGCATCATACTTGTTTGTGCATCATGCCATGTTTATGCTTGTGTGTTTATCATGTTGTTTGCTTCTTTCCGATTGTGCCTCTTCTCGATAGTTCATGTTTTGTTGCGATCACGAGGATTCGTTCGGCTAAGCTTGGTTCGTCTATGCCTGTTCGCCTTCTTCATGGACTCTGTCTTCTTCCTAGCGGGATTTCAGGCAAGATGACTGTTACTCTAGATACCACTACTATCTTTGCTCTGCTAGTTGTCTTGATGCTATTGCTATGTCGCGCTACCTACCACTTGTTTATCAAGCCTCCCAAATTGCCATGATAGCCTCTAACCTTTTCCACCATCCTAGCAAATCATTGTTTAGCTATGTTACCGCTTTGCTCAGCCCCTCTTATAGCGTTGCTAGTTGCAGGTGCAGTTGTAGGTTGTTCCTTGTTTGAACATGGATACCTTGGGATGTCACAATATCTCTTATTTAATTAATGCACATATATACTTGGTAAAGGGTGGAAGGCTCAGCCTTTTTCTTGGTGTTTTGTTCCACTCTTGCTGCCCTAGTTTCCGTCATACCAGTGTTATTGTTCCTTGATTTTGCGTTCCTAACACGGTCAGGGTTTATGGCCCCCCTTGACAGTTCGCTTTGAATAGAACTCTTCCAGCAAGGCCGAACATTGGTTTTACATTTGCCAACATAATAATACTGAATTAATTAATTAACCCATAGGTCTTCATGAACCTGAGGATTCTTTATTCCACATAATACATGGGGGCCCAGTGCTGCTAGCGCTGGTCCAAACTAGAGCACCTTGCGGTGCCCCCTTGGCAACTTGGGTCTCAGCCAACCGTAAGCTTCACTCATCCGGTCGTGGCCTGAGACGAGATACGCGTGGCTACTATCAGGGTGTTGGCACACCGAGAGGTCTTGCTGGTGATGAGGACATCAATACCATTGTTACACCCACAGCTCCTACTGCTATACATACTGGACCAATTACTAGAGCTCGCACATGCCAATTAAATTACCAGATACTTCCGTTTCTTGGTAATGATTCCAATGTTCATGAAAATATGATGCTGCCTAAATTGGATACATTTGTTTTGCTTACAAATGAAGGGCCTAGCTTGGAGAAGGATGAACATTGGAGCACGAACAAGCATGGAGATGATGGCATGCGCAAGGGGAACAAGAACGGAGGTACAACTGATGATTTTAGGACGTTGAAGCCACCATAATGAGTGCATGAAGCCTTGGACAAAATATACAAGATGCTATTTCATAACTTTTGTCCAGAGGCTATTCTAGGTGCTGTGTCACCTCATTATTGGGCCAGGCCCATGTATTTTCGAAATACTTGAGTATAGGCTGTTTTTATAGTCCGTATGTGTGGGGAAACAAGAGATAGGGTTGGTTTCGGACCCCTTCCCCAAGGGCCACGAAATTCCCCCCCTCTTCCTCCATATATATAGCCCTTAGGGCGTCAGTTAGACTTTGGGTTTTGTTTAGGTTAAAAGTTTGCCATAGCTACAACTTCGCGTACTTCGTTTGTGTTCAACGACCAGACAAAGGTGTCATAGAACCCCACCTTCATTAATATAGCTTTCCTCTGTTATTCGCAATATCCAGATTGCAATCTTAGTTTCTTACTTGTTCTTCGTTTGCTTGCAGGAAATAGACCTTCGTGGTCAGGTTGATCGTGCTCCGGCGTGGTCAATAACCTCTTGGAGTTGGTTTAGCGATTGCTAAGGTGTGACGTCCTCACACGTTCGTAGTCCTATCGTCAAAGTCGACTTCCACCAAAACGATAGCCACCATCTCATCAAAAGACGGGACACCTTTGTCTCTATCAAGTGGTATCAGATTTCCAGGTTGCTCGGTGAGATTTTACAGCTTTTCGTAGTTTAGATCGAGTCTGTTCTTCATACCTATAGTCCACGAAAAAGCCATCACAAAAAAACTAGGGTTAGTTCATCATATCCGAACCAGTCTGAGCCATTGCATAATCTTTTCTGTATTTGCGTTGTTGAATTTGCGGTTGCTTCGTCGTGTCAAGTTGCTGGTCTTAGATCTAGTTTTTAGAGTTTCGAGTTCTGTTCACAAGTCGTCACGCCGCTGCCGCACCATCATCATCGCCCTGCCATATACCACCACCGCTTATCCGCTACTTCTCTGAGTCCATATACCACCACCGACCAGAGTCCATATACCACCACCAATCCGAGTCCATATACCACCACCGATCCTAGTCCATATACCACCACCAATCCGAGTCCATATACCATCACCGATTCGAGTCCATATACCACCACCAATCCGAGTTCATATACCACCACCAATCCGAGTCCACATATACCACCGTCATATACCATCACTAGTGTGAGTTCCACCAGATTCATCTCCGCCACCAGTCCTAGTCCGAGTTCAGTATTTGTTCCTTTATCTTCGAGTTCTAGAGCACGCGATACTATAAGTCGTGAAGAAGTCGGATTCCCCAACTTCTGCGCTACGCATACAAGAAAAATAGTTCCAGTTTAAAAAAAACTAAGTCTGGAAAATTTTGGCTAGGCAGTTTTTAGGCCATTTGTAGACTTTTTCGAAAAACAATTATTGCGGAGCAAAAAAAAAGAGGAAAAAGTGCAAAAAAAAGTAAAAAAAAGAGAAAAAAAATTCAGAGTGTG
The DNA here is from genome assembly GCF_018294505.1 of Triticum aestivum. Classification (NCBI taxonomy): domain Eukaryota; kingdom Viridiplantae; phylum Streptophyta; class Magnoliopsida; order Poales; family Poaceae; genus Triticum; species Triticum aestivum. The sequence continues at coordinate 358,967,747 of NC_057801.1, read as the reverse complement.
CTCCTCCCTTGATTACGTGCCGCGCCATGATTTTTTTAGTGTTCTAGGCTCGCGTCTCTAGCACGGTCTAGCCTAGGACCAGCACAGTACCGTCGTTGAGCGTTTATTCAACTTTGCATCTCTGAATTGATTATTGCTGACCCTTTTTGCTACCATATTATAAGCCTTCCCAGCTCCACATACATCTACGTCGTGCGTTTGACTCTCCCTGGTAATTGCTCTATACAAGCTTTGAGAGTTTTGACTACAACGGTTGCCGATCACCACCTGCTGCTGGGTAAGAACTGGTAATAATTTGAGTTCGCTTGACGGATTTGTGACACCCCACCACCACCATATTCCAGTAGTCTGTAGGATCATATTCTTGTCTTGTTTCTATTGCTGCTAACTATGGCAGGAACACAAGCCGACGAGATTGACTGGGAGAACATGACGAACAAGGAGCTTCATGATAAGTTTCATCAAATGTTGGGTCAACAGGTGGAAGACGTGATGGCCAGCTTTGGAAAGGCATTGGAGAGGATGGATGACATTGAGAAGACAATTGATGCCAAGTTGGACGCCAAGTTCGATGAATTACTCAAACGTCTCCCACAACCAGTTCTACGCCGCGATACAGTAGGGCGAGCACAACATGTTCCTATTGAGCCAGGACAAAATTCTGGTGCCGCTGCTATTGCTGTTGGTGCTTCTGTAGTTCCTCCTGCTACTGTAGAGGTGGAGGACTATTACGAGGATGAGGTTGATCAAAATCAGAACTACGTGCAGCCACCAGCACCACCACCAGCAGGTCGACCTCAGGTATATATTCGCAACGGTAGGCCTGCACCACCACCTCAGGTACGAGATAATGACCATATTCCTAAACTGAAATTGAATATTCCACCATTTGAGGGTCGGTATGTTCCTGATATATATCTTACTTGGGAATTAGAAACTGAACAACGTTTTACATGTTTGCAATATCCCGAGGAGAGACGGTGATGCGGAGCATCCCTTGGTCATCCCCATGGACCTACCATCGCCTCACCAAGCCTCAAGAGGACCCATGACTAGAGCACGTGCTAGAGCTCTCGAAACCGAGGTGTCAAGAAGAACCTCCCGAGGATGCACGTGAAGACGGACAAGCTGCCCACTCCAAGGATGAAGAGAACCCGCTGAAACGGACAAGTTCACCTTCCAGGCCCCGGACATCCGGCCCAAGCCCCGGACATCCGGCCCCTGGAGTTTCTCCATCAGCAACAGCCAAGTCTGCCAAGTCTCCTGGGCCCGGACATCCGGCGTCCAGCCCGGACATCCGCCTCAGCCCGGAAATCCGGCCAAAGCCCCAGAAATCCGGCGCCTCGCACCAGGAACCACAGAAACCTGCACCTCCAGCCCGGACATCCGGCGTCTCGGCCCGGACATCCGGCGCCTTCGGAAGCCCCGGACATCCGGCCCGACGCCCGGACATCCGGCTCCGCCTGTGTGTGAACAGTGAAGGGCCGAAGCCCATGTACCTCTTCGCCCCCCTAGACTATATATACTCCTTTCCCTTCCTCTTTCTAGGTTTAGCATTGGATTAGCTCATTTTGTGTGAGAGCCTTTGCTCACCCACTTGGATACTTCTCCTCGGAGTTCACGGCCTCTTCGGAGAAGATCCCCAAGCGGATTCAAGACCCCTTTCTAGGGAAGAACATCAAGGCCTCCTCTCGGAGAAGAACGGTTCTGTTGTATCCTTTCCTTTGTTGATCTTGAACCTTGTGCTACCTTATGTGTGTGATGATCTAGCACTCGTGTGATTGATTCTATGTCGGTTTAGTGTTTCTCTCTCATTTTCCCCGTGTTCCCCTTTGTGATTTCCGTGCGTTCCTCGTGTTCTCCCGTAGGATCCCCTCCAAACGTGAAAGATCGACGTTCTAGGGTTCCACCCTACATCATCTTGGTATCATGAGCCACGTTGATCACGTTTTTGGAGCCCCTACCCCGTGTTTTCTAGCTTGATTTTGTTGTTTTCGTCCTAAATCCAAAAATCCCCACCAAAAATAGCCCCAATTTTTTTTTGTGATTTGTTGGTGCGATGAAATTTTGTTGGATTTGGTCCATGTATTTGTGTTGCTGCGTGTGGATCTAGCTTTCCCCACCCTCCCCACCCTTTTCCATCCACCAATTCTTCCAAATTTTGCCCCGGAGTTGCATTTTCCCCCGTGGAGTCCATCGTGTTCGTCCCCGATCCAGAGCCCGGACATCCGGCCCGTGTACCCCGGAAATCCGGCGCCCCGGACATCCGGCTCCTGGCCCGGACATCCGGCCCCTGGGAGACAGCAACTCCACCCCCCACGCCCATTTCACCATACCTTCGCCAAAATTTTCCACCGTGCCCACAACTTCTTCCGCATACCCACAACACTTTCCACAACCACCACCACCGCTCACCGCTACCTCCTATGTCGATTTTGATACGTTTTGGTCTTTGAAATTTGAGTTGTGGTTCCCGTGTCCTATTGTGTTTCGGCTATATAGGTACGGTTCGACGTCATCATCACCACCGCTCAACTCCATCGACTACTCAACATTGCCAAGGACGGTAACTTCGACGACATCTTTGTCATAACTTGCAATTGCATTGATAACCCACATTGCCTCATTTTGCGTAGCTTACCCATCGAGACTAGCCATTGAGTATTGCCGGCAACGTGACTTGTGCACATTAGGGATCATACTCCATAGCATACATACCATACCATAGTGGTGCATATCTTGGGATCCACTTGTGTGTCACAAAGTTGTCATCGCATACACAATTGCTATCTTGGTTCGTGAAGTATTGCATGAGAAAAGAGCTCAAAAGAGAAAGAGCCACCCAAGCTTTTAAGCTAAAGAGAAAGATAAGAAAAAAGCTTATGAGCAAGAACCATAGCATCATACTACATTAAGATTGTCATATTGGATCATCTTGGATCATTCCACCGAAATAACATACATATAGCATACTTGGGATAGAGATAGTTGCATTTTTGCTTAGTAGGTTGTGCACAAGTTTGCGTATCCGCCTATTGTGCAATCGTGCTAGCGTCTCTCTAGTATTGTGCAACAAGAGCATTTTCGTGGTTTCCACATTTTGGCTCACTTTTGGATTGCACAATCCCACTTATCTATTTGCGTGTGTGTTTCCGTGTACCCATACTAGCTTGGTCTACTTGTTGCATTTGCAAATTTGTGAATCTTTTCCAACATTATTGAATCTCGCTTTCAATTGCATCAAATTTTGTGCCACCATCCTAACCAAGCTCCACCAAAAGCTTTTACTTGTGTAGGTGTGAGAACCGACAAGAATTGGTACCAAAAGTGCTATTTCATTGTCCGCATTTGGGTGAACTTGATTCATTTTCAACATCGGTCAAAGGTACATTGGTATTAGTTCTTCTCCCTCTACCACTCACATTTTGCTTCAAATGATGGATAGGCCAAGTACTTCTACCAACCCACTCTTCATCGAGCAAGACGACGACATGTCATCATTCGTCACAAAGAGCCATCTCTTTGGTGCTCAAAGGGCGTTACACCAAGAGTAACAAGCTATGAGCGACCGCATTGACAACCTCGCCACCGACTTGCGACTCTTCGAGCAACGTACAAAAGACTACTTCGACAACAAGCTCGACGCGCACAAGCAAGAGAACGATGCAAGAATGGACGAGATCCGCGCCTTGTTGGTGAACCGGCCTCATTCTACATCATCATACTCAAGATGGAGCCGCTCGAGTTGACACTCCGACGGCACCTTCTCCGACTCAAGTACACCGTCATCGAACACTCTTCGACGAGCCGCGCGTCAAGACCGTCATGCATCTCGCAACCCGCTACACGACAAGCATTCACAAGAGCAAGTCGATGAGCAAGTACATCGTCCTCAATCAAACCAAGTAGCGTTTGCTCAAGCTCAAGAACGGCAACGTCTTCGTCGCCATGAAGAACAAGAACGAGCGCGTCTACACCAAGCGCAACAAGACGCCGAGGCTCAACGTCTTCAACAACAACAACGAGAAGCACAAGCTCTTGAGGTGGAACGTGCCCTTCGAGAATCAAGTCGAGCCATCGCCAACCGCAATCGCGAACGGCGCAATCAAGAGGAAGCTCTTCGAGAAGAAATCCAAGAGAGGAACTACCATCCGCGTGTGCAAAGACAAGCTCCACAAGCTCCTCCACAAGAACGTCAAGCTCCACAAGCTCCTCCACAAGCTCGTCAAGCTCTACCTCAACTTCAACCTCAACAAGAACAAGTTGACCATGGACTTCCTCCACGCCAAGAGCAACATGAGGATGATTACCCTCCACGTCAAGGGCGTCATCATCACCATCGCCAACAACACAATGAAGAGAAACGCTATGGAAAGCTCAAATTCACAATGCCCAAGTTCAACGGAAGCAATGATCCCGAAGAGTACCTCTCATGGGCATTGAAGGTCGACAAAATTTTCCGTTTGCACAACTATGAGGAAGAGAAGAAGATCGCAATGGCATCTCTAGAGTTCCAAGACTATGTGCTCATATGGTGGGAACAAGTCCTTGAGCGCCGACAAGCAAGAGGTGAACCTCCAATCACCACTTGGGCTCAAATGAAGGATGTCATGCGAGCACGTTTTGTGCCAACCTACTACAACCGCGATCTCTTCAAGAAGCTACAACTCCTCAAGCAAGGAACAAAGATCATTGAAGAATACTACAAGGAAATGGAGATTGCCATGATAAGAGCCTTTGTCACGGAAGATGATGAGCAAACTATGGCCCATTTCTTGAATGGCCTCAATCATCCCATCAAGAAGATTGCCGACTTCCAACCCTATTCCAACCTCATTGAGCTCGTGCATCAAGCTACAAAGGCGGAACGTCAAGTGCAAGATGACTTCAAGTACGCCAAGTACTCATCCAAGACCTACGGCTTCTCCAACATCCAAGCTTCATCGACTCCTTCAACATCTACATCAACCAAGCCTTCTCCAAGCAACGATGACAAGTCAAGTTACAAGAAAACTTCCTCAAGTTCAAGTCGTCTTCCTCCTACTACAAGCAACTTCAAGCCGCGTGCTTCATCTTCTACTCCAACCGATGAGACCGTCAAGACAAGTTCATTCAAGTGTTTCACTTGCGGCGGCCGAGGCCACAAGTCCTATCAATGCACGAACAAGCGCACCATGATCCTCAACGAAGATGGCACATATGACTCCATGAGTGAAGAGGAGATGGAAGCCCTTGAGCAAGTGGCCATGCACCGGCGCGTGAACGAGGATGAAGATGATCAAGTCTTTTGTGATGAGGATTCGAGCCCCGCTCTTGTTGTCTCCAAGGTCTTGACTCTTCAACATCAACAAGAAGAAGACCAACGATGCCACATCTTCCACACAAAGGCCGGCATCAATGGACGATCCGTCAAGGTCATCATCGATGGAGGTAGTTGCCACAACTTGGCAAGTGAAGAACTATGCTCCAAGCTCCAATTGGTCAAGAAGAAGCACCCGCACCCCTACAAGGTTCAGTGGCTAAGTGACTCCGGCACTATACGAGTTGAGCATACGGTCCAGGTATCCTTCAAAATTGGTGCATATGAGGACACTTTGGAGTGTGATGTGGTCCCAATGACCGTTTGCCACCTCCTTCTTGGTCGACCATGGCAATTCGACCGTGGTGTCTTCCACAACGGGCGTACCAACCACTATAGCTTCAAGATGAAAGGAAAAGAATATGTACTATGACCTATGTCTCCTAGTCAAGTGATAGCCGACAAGCAAGCCACCCACCATGGAGAGAAGAGTGAGAAAGTGACCCACCCAAAAGTGAGTGAGAGCCACAAGCCAAACTTGAGCGCCTCTTCGCCTAGAGAGAAAAACCTCATCCTATTTGCCACCAAAAGTGAGATGAGAGAAGTGTGTGAGAACCCATCGAGTGTGATGCACTTTTTCCTTATGTGCAAGGATGGAGAACCAAAATCTAACACCATTCACGAGCTACCTTTGGTGTTTCAATCTCTTTTGCAGGAATTTCAAGATGTTTTCCCCGATGAGCTACCTCCGGGACTACCTCCACTACGAGGCATTGAGCATCGAATCGACCTCATCCCCAGAGCGCCACTTCCAAACAATGCCCCATACCGTGTCAATCCCGAAGAAACCAAGGAGATTCAACGACAAGTACAACAACTCATCGACAACGGTCATGTACGTGAAAGCTTAAGCCCATGTGCCGTTCCCGTTATACTTGTACCTAAACCCGATGGCAGTTTTCGCTTGTGTTCTGATTGTAGACCCATAAACGCCATTACCGTTTGTTATAGGCACCCCATTCCTTGATTAGATGATATGCTTGATGAACTTAGCGGAGCCAACTTTTTCTCCAAAATTGACCTTAAAAGTGGCTATTATCAAATTCGCATTCAAGAAGGTGATGAATGGAAAACCGCTTTCAAAACCAAATTTGGCTTATATGAGTGGTTAGTGATGCCAATGGGTTTGTCGGAAGCACCCGGAACTTTCGTGCGTCTTATGCATCATGTGCTTAGACCTTACATTGGAGTCTTCGGTGTGGTTTACTTTGACGATATCCTTGTGTTTAGCAAAACCATGAAAGAGCATATTAATCATGTTAAATCTGTGTTGCAAACTCTTCGCAAGGAAAGCCTTTATGCAAACTTGAAAAAATGCACTTTTGGCGTTGACAAAGTGGTTTTCTTAGGTTTTGTTGTCTCTTCCAAGGGTGTCCATGTTGATGAAACTAAAATTGAAGCAATTAAAACTTGGCCCCAACCCACCAATTTACAGCAAGTGCGAAGTTTCCTTGGTCTTGCAGGTTTTTATCGTTGCTTTGTCAAAAACTTTAGCACTATTGCCGCCCCTTTGCATGCTTTGAGTAAGAAGAATACTCCTTTTGTTTAGGGAACTTTGCAATCAACCGCTTTTGATGAGCTCAAGTCTTTGCTTACTCATGCTCCGATTCTTGCTTTGCCTAACTTTGACAAAACTTTTGAGGTTCATTGTGATGCAAGTGGTACCGGAATTGGCGGAGTTTTATTGCAAGAAAAACGAGCCATTGCATATTTTAGTGAAAAACTCTCCGGTGCTCAACTTAACTATCCCACATATGACAAAGAATTGTATGCTTTAGTGCGTATACTACATGTTTGGGAAATTATCTTAGACCTCATGAGTTTGTCATCCATACCGATCATGAAACGCTTAAGTACTTGAAAGGTCAAACTAAGTTGAACAAGCGACATGCCAAATGGAGTGAATTTATTGAATCTTTCCCATATGTGATCAAGTACATTAAGGGTAAGGAAAATGTAGTTGCCGATGCACTTTCACGCATATGCAGGCTTGTCACTAAACTTGAGTTGAATGTTATCGGCTTTGAGCACATAAAAGACTTGTATGCTAATGATCCATCTTTTGCACCTCATTATGATAAATGTTTGACGCATACATCTTGGGAACAATATTACATCAAGGATGGTTATCTTATGAGAGCTAACAAACTATGCATTCCCGAGTCTTCTCTTCGTTTGCTACTTTTGCAAGAGGCTCATGGAGGTGGACTCATGGGACACTTTGGATGCGACAAGACTTTCGCCATGCTCTCCAAGAACTACTTTTGGCCCAAGATGTTCCGCGGCGTCTCACGCTTCACCACCCGATGCTCTACATGTCGCAAAGCTAAGTCTAAAGCTCAATCTCATGGTCTTTACATGCCTCTCCCTATTCCTTATCAACCACGGGAAGACATTAGTATGGATTTTGTACTTGGTTTGCCTAGAACTCAAAATGGAAAGGATTTCGTGTTTGTCATTGTGGACCGATTTTCTAAGATGGCACATTTCATTCCTTGCAACAAGATAGACGATGCTTCACATATTGCAAATCTTGTTTGTAGGGAAATCTTGCGCCTCCATGGAGTACCAAAGACAATCGTCTCCGACCGCGACGTCAAGTTCTTGAGCTACTTTTGGAAGACTCTATGTGCCAAGCTCGGAATCAAGCTCTTGTTCTCATCCACATACCATCCTCAAACCGATGGCCAAACGGAGGTGACGAACCGGACACTATCCACTCTACTTCGCGTGTTGATCAAGAGGAACATCAAGGAGTGGGAGGCGTGTCTACCCATCGCCGAGTACGCCTACAACCATGCAAGACATTCGACTACCGGCAAGTCCCCCTTCGAGGTCGTCTACGGCTTCAAGCCGTTGTCCCCATTGGACATTCTACCTCTCCCTCTACAAGAGCGCACCAACATGGATGCGAGTGCACGAGCAAGCTACATCAAGAAGATGCATGAAGATACAAGGCACACCATCGAGCGCCAAGTACAACGACTAGCATCCAAGCTCAACATCAACAAGCAACACATGATATTCAACATTGGAGACCTAGTGTGGCTACACCTTCGCAAGGACCGCTTCCCCAACGAACACAAGTCCAAGCTTCTCCCTCGAGCCGACGGACCCTTCAAGGTGCTCGTACACTACAACAACAACAACAACAACGCTTACAAGATCGACCTCCCACGCAACAAGTACAATGTGAGCGACATCTTCAACGTCTCCGATCTCTCCCCGTACCATGGTGATGAGGATTTCGATCCGAGGTTGGATCTTTGATAGAGGCGAGGGTCCCGATTTTTCGATGAGATGATGGATATCGCTTTGGTGGAAGTCGACTTTGACGATCCGACTACGAACGTGCGAGGACGTCGCGCCTTAGCAATCGCTAAACCAACTCCGAGAGGTTATTGACCACGCCGGAGCATGATCAACCTGACCACGAGGGTCTGTTTCCTGCGAGCAAACGAAGAACAAGCAAGAAACTAAGATTGCAATCTGGATATTGCGAATATAAGATGAAAGCTTTATTGATCAAGGTGGGGTTCTGTGACGCCTTTGTCTGGTCGTTGAACACAAACGAAGTACGCGAAGTTGCAGCTATGGCGAACTTTTAATCTAAACAAAACCCAAAGTCTAAACGATGCCCTAAGGGCTGTATATATGGAGGAAGAGGGGGGGAATTTCGTGGCCCTTGGTGGAGGGGTCCGAAATCAACCCTATCTCTTGTTTCCCCACACATACGGACTCTAAAAATAGCCTATACTTATGTATTTCGAAATTACATGGGCCTGGCCCAATAATAAGGTGACGCAGCACCTAAAATAGCCTCGGGACGAAATTTATGAAGTGGCATCTTGTATATTTCGTCCAAGGCTTCATGCACCCATTATGGTGGCTTCAAAGTCCTGAAATCATCACTTGTAACTCCGTTCTTGTTTCCCTTGCGCATGCCATCATCTCCATGCTTGTTCTTGCTCCAATGTTCATCCTTCTCCAAGCTAGGCCCTTCATTTGTAAGCAAAACAAATGTATCCAATTTAGGCAGCATCATATTCTCATGAACATTAGAATCATTACCAAGAAACGAAAGTACCTGGTAATTTAGTTGGCGTGCACGAGCTCTAGTAATTGGTCCAGTATGTATAGCAGCAGGGGCTGTGGGTGTAACAATTGTATTGATGTCCTCATCATCCTCCCCTTCTTGAAATGAAGTCGTCCTCGACGGAAGTTCATCTTCCTCACCCAAATAAGGCTTCAAATCTGCAATGTTAAAAGTGGGACTAACCCCAAAATCTGCAGGCAGCTCAAGTTTATATGCATTATCATTTATTTTCTCTAACCCCTTAAAGGGACCATCAGCACGTGGCATTAACTTTGATTTGCGCAAATCAGGAAATCTATCCTTACGCAAATGTAACCAAACAAGATCTCCAGGTGCAAACACAACATGTTTTCTACCCTTATCTCCAGCAAGTTTATATTTAGCATTCATGCGCTCAATGTTTTCCTTAGTTAACTCATGCATTTTTAAAATCAATTCAGCACGTTGTTTAGCATCAAAATTAACCTTCTCCGAAGATGGAAGAGGCAACAAATCAATAGGTGCACGAGGTAGGAAACCATACACAACTTCAAAAGGGCACATCTTAGTAGTAGAATGCAATGAACGATTATAAGCAAATTCAATATGAGGCAAGCATTCCTCCAACATTTTCTTATTATTCTTCAAAACAGCCCTAAGCATAGTAGACAACGTTCTATTGACTACTTCGGTTTGTCCATCAGTTTGGGGGTGACAAGTAGTACTAAAAAGCAGTTTAGTCCCCAACTTAGCCCATAAACATCTCCAAAAGTGGCTAAGAAATTTAGTATCACGATCTGAAACAATAGTATTTGGCACACCATGCAAGCGAATAATTTCACGAAAGAACAAATCAGCAACATTAACAGCATCATCGCTTTTATGACATGGTATAAAGTGTGCCATTTTCGAGAATCTATCCACGACAACAAATATGCTATCCCTCCCCTTCTTTGTTCGAGGTAAACCTAAAACAAAGTCCATAGATATATCCTCCCAAGGAAAACTAGGTACAGGCAAAGGCATATATAAACCATGAGGATTGAGGCGTGACTTAGCTTTTTGACATGTAGTGCAGCGAGCAATAAAACGCTCAACATCCCGTCTCATCTTTGGCCAAAAGAAATGTGTAGCAAGTACGTCCTCCGTCTTCTTCACGCCAAAGTGTCCCATTAATCCTCCTCCATGCGCCTCCTGCAACAACAAAAGACGAACGGAGCTAGCTGGAATGCATAGCTTGTTAGCACGAAACACAAATCCATCGTTAACAACAAACTTGTTCCACATTCTTCCTTCTTTACAATTATGCATTACATCTTTAAAATCAGCATCATGCACATATTGATCTTTGATGGTCTCCAAACCAAATATTTTGAAGTCAAGTTGTGAAAGCATAGTATAGCGACGAGACAAAGCATCAGCAATAACATTTTCTTTTCCCTTCTTGTGTTTAATGACATAAGGGAAAGTCTCAATGAATTCAACCCATTTAGCATGTCTACGATTCAGTTTAGCTTGACTTTTAATATGTTTCAATGATTCATGATCAGAATGTATAACAAATTCTTTGGGCCATAAATAATGTTGCCATGTTTCTAAAGTCCGAACAAGAGCATATAATTCTTTATCATAAGTAGAATAATTCAGACTAGGCCCACTCAATTTTTCAGAAAAGTATGCAACAGGTTTGCCATCTTGTAATAACACACCTCCTAATCCAATTCCACTAGCATCACATTCAAGCTCAAAAGTCTTATTAAAATCAGGAAGTTGGAGTAAAGGAGCATGTGTCAACTTATCTTTCAATACCGTGAAGGCTTCTTCCTGTGCGGTACCCCAAAGAAAAGGCACATCTTTCTTTGTAAGCTCATTGAGAGGTGCAGCAATGGTGCTGAAATCTCTCACAAAACGCCTATAGAATCCAGCGAGGCCAAGAAAACTCCTCACTTGTGTGACCGTTTTGGGCTGCGGCCAACTCTCAATAGCTTCAATCTTGGCTTTATCAACTTCAATTCCCTATGGAGTAACAACATAGCCAAGAAAAGATACTCGGTCGGTGCAAAAGGTGCACTTCCCAAGGTTACCAAACAAACGTGCATCACGTAGAGCAATAAAAACATCACGTAAATGTTCCAAATGTTCCTCCAAAGATCTGCTATAAATCAATATGTCATCAAAGTAAACTACCACAAATCGTCCAATGAAAACACGTAAAACTTCGTTCATTAATCTCATGAAAGTACTAGGTGCATTAGTTAACCCAAAAGGCATGACTAACCACTCATATAATCCAAACTTAGTTTTAAATGCTGTTTTCCATTCATCTCCCAATTTCATACGAATTTGATGGTAGCCACTACGCAAATCAACTTTGGAGAATATTGTAGAGCCACTCAATTCATCAAGCATATCATCTAGCCTAGGAATAGGATGACGATAACGAATAGTAATATTATTAATGCCTCTACAATCAACACACATACGTGATGTACCATCCTTTTTCGGCACTAGAATAATAGGAACAGCACAAGGACTAAGGGATTCGCGTATATAACCTTTGTCGAGAAGCTCTTGTACTTGACGCATAATCTCCTTTGTCTCCTCTGGATTGGTACGGTATGGTGCACGGTTTGGCAGTGAAGCACCGGGAATTAAGTCAATCTGATGCTCAATCCCTCGAATAGGCGGTAATCCCAGTGGCATGTCTTGTGGAAAAATGTCAGCGAACTCCTGCAAAATGTTAGTGACAGCAGGAGGCAAAGAGGAAGGCACGTCCTCGAATGAAAATAATGCCTCTTTGCACACAAAAGCATAGCAAACAGATTTGCTGAAATCTAGCTCATCAATATCAGATTTGGTGGCAAATAAACATGCACTTTTCAATTTAATTTCAGAAGCAACACTAGATGGTTTATTATTAGGCTTCATTTGTTGCTCAAATTCTTTTGCCACAATCTGATTTTCACTCTTATTCTTCTCCTGTTGTGCTTTATTAGCTCTATTAATATCATCTTTCAAAATGGAATCAGGAGTCATAGGAAGCAAAGTAATATTTTTATCCTTATGAACAAGAGTATAGTGATTGTTTCTACCATGGTGTACAGAATTTTTATCAAATTGCCATGGTCTACCAAGTAATAAGGAACATGCTTGCATAGGTACCACATCACAATCAACATAATCAGCATATGTAGAGATACTAAAATGCACACGAACAGTACGTGTTACCTTAACCTTGCCGCTGTTGTTGAACCATTGGATGTAGTAAGGATGTGGATGTGGTCTTGTGGTGAGAGAAAGCTTCTCCACCATCTCCATGCTAGCCAAGTTGTTGCAGCTCCCTCCGTCTATGATGACGCGCACAGAACGTTCCTTCACAACTCCCTTGGTATGGAACAAATTGTGCCTCTGATTTTGCTCAGCTTGTGTGACCTGCACACTCAAAACACGTTGAGCAACTAAACATTCATACCTGTCAGCGTCTTCAGGAGCCATGTATTGCGTCTCATGATCAGAATCATCTCCACCATGTTCTTCACGTGTAATAAGAGCCAAAGTCTCCTCATCATAGTCACTAGCGGACTCATATCCACCATCCGCGGTAGCAATCATCACACGCGGAGATTTGCATTCTCTCGCATAATGACCTCCTCCCTTACAACGACGACAAATAATATCACTTGTGTGCCCTGTTGATGCCATGGAAGAAGAAGAACGCTGTGCAGGCCCCGCAGGTGCGCTCTTGGCAGATAATGGTGGTTGTGCCTGTTTTCTTGTATCACGGCTGGAGGTGGCACCGGATGGAGGTGCTGGTGCAGTTGAAGTAGAAGATGCACGTGGTGTCCATGATGAAGGTCGGCCTGCAGAAAAGTTAGTTCGCCCCAATGCTTGTCGATCCTGCACTTCACGTTCAGCTTTACAAGCAAGATGGAATAAACGAGTGATATTAGTATACTCCTTATAGTCTAGAATGGTCTGAATCTCTCTATTTAATCCACCCAGAAAACGTGCAAGCATAGCTTCATTCTCCTCAACAATACCACATCTAATCATGCCAGTTTGTAATTCCTGATAATATTCTTCTACAGAATTTTTCCCTTGTCTTAAACGCTGCAATTTTTGAAGCAATTCACGTTGATAATATGGTGGAACCCAACGCGTACGCATAGCAGTTTTCAAAGCAGCCCAAGTAGTTAGAATAGGATATAATCTACAATGTTCAGACCACCATACACATGCAAAACTAGTGAAAGCACAAACGGCAGCAGCAACTCGTCTCTCCTCAGGATATTGTAAACATGTAAATCGTTGTTCAGTTTCTAACTCCCAAGTAAGATATATATCAGGAACATATCTACCCTCAAATGGTGGAATATTCAATTTCAGTTTAGGAATATGGACATCATCTCGTACCTGAGGTGGTGGTGCAGGCCTACCATTACGAATATATACCTGAGGTCGACCTGCTGGTGGTGGTACAGGTGGCTGCACGTAGTGTTGATTTTGATCAACCTCATCCTCATAGTCTCCCACATAATCATCCTCCTCCGCATCAGCAGCAGGAGCCACAGAAGTATCAACAGCAGCACCAACAGTTTGGCCAAACGCAAGAGGAACACGGCTTGCTCGGCGGAGGTCTGCTTCGCGACGTGGAGGTAGTCGTTGTTGTTGTTGTTGTTGTTGGAGAGGTGCGTTAGCTGCAGCGGGTGGTGGTGGTGGAAGACGCGCGAGCAATTCATTAAACTTGTTATCGAGCTTTGTTTCGAACGTCTTCTCAAAGCCAGTGATCTTCTCCATGGCCTCTTCAAAATTGTTCAGCACATCTTGCACCTGTTCAGTCATCATTTGCTGAAACTTATCATGAAGCTCCTTGTTCGATAAATTCTCCCAGTCAATCTCGTCGGCTTGTGATCCTGGCATGGTTAGCAGCAATAGAAACACACAAGAATATGATCCTACAGACTACGAACAAGTGGTGGTGGTGGGTGTCACAAATCCGTCAAGCAAATCTCAAATTCTTACCAGTTCTTACCCAGCAGCAGGCGGTGATCGGCAACCGTTGTAGTCAAAAACTCTCAAAGCTTGGATAGAGCGATTACCAGGGAGAGTCAAACGCACGACGTAGATGTATGTGGAGCTGGGAAGGCTTATAATATGGTAGCAAAAAGGGTCAGCAATAATCAATTCAGAGATGCAAAGTTGAATAAACGCTCAACGACGGTACTGTGCTGGTCCTAGGCTAGACTGTGCTAGAGACGCGAGCCTAGAACACTAACAAAATCACGGCGCGGCACGTAAACAAGGGAAAAGCACACTCTGGAATATTTTTTTTCGCTCTTTTTTTTGCGCTCTTTTTTTTTGCGCTGCTTTTTTTTTACGAAAAATCACTATAATGGCGAGTGTCTCAAAACTCTTCTTAGCTCAAACTGACAGGATGGGCACGAAATTTTTTTGACCAATTTTTTTTTTGACTGCCCGGACCCAAAAACTGGAAACGGGTCAAAAAAAACTTCCTATAATGGCACCTGTCTCAAAACACTCAGAAACAACTAAAAATAGGATAGCCAGAAATTTTTTCGAAAAATGCGTTTTCGAAAAATTTTGGGCCTAAACGGAGCGTGGCTACCCGACTCCGGCAAGGAAACACGAAACCTACCCGACTCCGAATTTTTTTTTTCCCGAAACCTACTCCGGCAAGGAAACACGAATCGGAATCTAGACGGATCTCGAAAACAAACCTAATATGACAAGAACTCGGATTGGTGGTGGATATATGGTGGTAGATGGCAGCGGTGGTGGTATATGACAGCTGTGGTGGTATATGGATACGGATTCGAAGCGGTGGCGGATAAGCGGTGGTGGTAGATGGCAGGGGTGATGATGATGGTGCGGCGGCGGCGTGACAACTTATGACCAGAACTCGAAACTCTAAAAGACTAGACTCTAAGACCAGCAACTAGACACGAGGATGCAACCGCAAATTCAACAAAGCAAAACCCTAAAAAGATTATGCAAAGGCTCAGATTGGTTCGGATATGATGAACTAACCCTAATTTTTTTTGTGGCTTTTTCGTGGACTGTAGGTATGAAGAACAGACTCGATCTAAACTAGGAAAAACTGTAAAATCTCACCGAGCAACCTGGAAATCTGATACCACTTGATAGAGGCGAGGGTCCCGATCTTTCGATGAGATGATGGATATCGCTTTGGTGGAAGTCGACTTTGACGATCCGACTACGAACGTGCGAGGACGTCGCGCCTTAGCAATCGCTAAACCAACTCCGAGAGGTTATTGACCACGCCGGAGCACGATCAACCTGACCACGAGGGTCTGTTTCCTGCGAGCAAACGAAGAACAAGCAAGAAACTAAGATTGCAATCTGGATATTGCGAATATAAGATGAAAGCTTTATTGATCAAGGTGGGGTTCTGTGACGCCTTTGTCTGGTCGTTGAACACAAACGAAGTACGCGAAGTTGCAGCTATGGCGAACTTTTAATCTAAACAAAACCCAAAGTCTAAACGATGCCCTAAGGGCTGTATATATGGAGGAAGAGGGGGGGAATTTCGTGGCCCTTGGTGGAGGGGTCCGAAATCAACCCTATCTCTTGTTTCCCCACACATACGGACTCTAAAAATAGCCTATACTTATGTATTTCGAAATTACATGGGCCTGGCCCAATAATATGGTGACGCAGCACCTAAAATAGCCTCGGGACGAAATTTATGAAGTGGCATCTTGTATATTTCGTCCAAGGCTTCATGCACCCATTATGGTGGCTTCAAAGTCCTGAAATCATCACTTGTAACTCCGTTCTTGTTTCCCTTGCGCATGCCATCATCTCCATGCTTGTTCTTGCTCCAATGTTCATCCTTCTCCAAGCTAGGCCCTTCATTTGTAAGCAAAACAAATGTATCCAATTTAGGCAGCATCATATTCTCATGAACATTAGAATCATTACCAAGAAACGAAAGTACCTGGTAATTTAGTTGGCGTGCACGAGCTCTAGTAATTGGTCCAGTATGTATAGCAGCAGGGGCTGTGGGTGTAACAATTGTATTGATGTCCTCATCAATCTTTCACAAGGGGGGGGGAGATGATGCGGAGCATCCCTTGGTCATCCCCATGGACCTACCATCGCCTCACCAAGCCTCAAGAGGACCCATGACTAGAGCACGTGCTAGAGCTCTCGAAACCGAGGTGCCAAGAAGAACCTCCCGAGGATGCACGTGAAGACGGACAAGCTGCCCACTCCAAGGATGAAGAGAACCCGCTGAAACGGACAAGTTCACCTTCCAGGCCCCGGACATCCGGCCCAAGCCCCAGACATCCGGCCCCTGGAGTTTCTCCATCAGCAACAGCCAAGTATGCCAAGTCTCCAGGGCCCGGACATCCGGCCTCAGCCCGGAAATCCTGCCAAAGCCCCGGAAATCCGGCGCCTCGCACCAGGAACCACAGAAACCTGTACCTCCAGCCCGGACATC
Source organism: Triticum aestivum (assembly GCF_018294505.1). NCBI lineage: Eukaryota > Viridiplantae > Streptophyta > Magnoliopsida > Poales > Poaceae > Triticum > Triticum aestivum. The sequence goes on along the minus strand of NC_057801.1, from coordinate 358,950,827 downwards.
CGGCGTCTCGGCCCAGACATCCCGCGCCTCCGGAAGCCCCGGACATCCAGCCCGACGCCCGGACATCCGGCTCCGCTTGTGTGTGAACAGTGAAGGGCCGAAGCCCATGTACCTCTTCGCCCCCCTAGACTATATATACTCCTTTCCCTTCCTCTTTCTAGGTTTAGCATTGGATTAGCTCATTTTGTGTGAGCGCCTTTGCTCATCCACTTGGATACTTCTCCTCGGAGTTCACGGCCTCTTCGGAGAAGATCCCCAAGCGGATTCAAGACCCCTTTCTGGGGAAGAACATCAAGGCCTCCTCTCGGAGAAGAACGGTTCTGTTGTATCCTTTCCTTTGTTGATCTTGAACCTTGTGCTACCTTATGTGTGTGATGATATAGCACTCGTGTGATTGATTCTATGTCGGTTTAGTCTTTCTCTCTCGTTTTCCCCGTGTTCCCCTTTGTGATTTCCGCGCGTTCCTCGTGTTCTCCCGTAGGATCCCCTCCAAACGTGAAAGATCGACGTTCTAGGGTTCCACCCTACATCAGACGGGTTGCTGCTACTTTTGTGCTTTCACTAGTTTTGCATGTGTATGGTGGTCTGTACATTGTAGATTATATCCTATTCCAGCTACTTGGGCTGCTTTGAAAACTGCTATGCGTACTCGTTGGGTTCCACCATATTATCAACGTGAATTGCTTCAAAAATTGCAGCGTTTAAGACAAGGAATTTTTTTTGTAGAAGAATATTATCAGGAATTACAAACTGGCATGATTAGATGTGGTATTGTTGAGGAGAATGAAGCTATGCTTGCACGTTTTATGGGTGGTTTAAATAGAGAGATTCGGACCATTCTAGAGTATAAAGAGTATACTAATATCACTCATTTATTCCATCTTGCTTGTAAAGCTGATCATGAAGTGCAGGATCGACAAGCATTGGCGCGAACTAACTTTTCTGCAGGTCGACCTTCATCATGGACATCGCATGCATCTTCTACTTCCACTGCACCAGCACGTCCATCAGGTGTCACCTCCAGCCGTGATACAAGAAAGCAGGCACAACCACCACTATCTGCCAAGAATGCACCTGCCGGGCCTGCACAGAGATCTTCTTCTTCCATGGCATCAACAAGGCACACAAGTGATATTATTTGTCGTCGTTGTAAGGGAAGAGGACATTATGCGCGAGAATGCAAATCTCAGCGTGTGATGATTGCTATTGAGGATGGTGGGTATGAGTCTGCTAGTGACTATGATGAGGAGACTTTGGCCCTTATTACAAGTGAAGAAAACGGTGGAGATGATTCTGATCATGAGACACAATACATGGCTCCTGAAGATGCTGACAGGTATGAATGTTTAGTTGCTCAATGTGTTTTGAGTGTGCAGATTACACAAGCTGAGCAAAATCAGAGGCATAATTTGTTCCACACAAAGGAAGTTGTGAAGGAACGATCTGTGCACGTCATCATAGATGGAGGGAGTTGCAACAACTTGGCTAGCCTGGAGATGGTGGAGAAGCTATCTCTCACCACAAGACCACATCCACATCCTTACTACATCCAATGGTTCAACAACAGCGGCAAGGTTAAGGTAACACGTACTGTTCATGTGCATTTTAGTATCTCTACATATGCTAATTATGTTGATTGTGATGTGGTACCTATGCAAGCATGTTCCTTATTACTTGGTCGACCATGGCAATTTGATAAAAATTCTGTACACCATGGTAGAAACAATCACTATACTCTTGTTCATAAGGATAAAAATATTACTTTGCTTCCTATGACTCCTGATTCCATTCTGAAAGATGATATTAATAGAGCTAATAAAGCAAAACAGGACAAGAATAAGAGTGAAAATCAGATTGTGGCAAAAGAATTTGAGCAACAAATGAAGCCTAATAATAAACCATCTAGTGTTGCTCTGAGATTAAATTAAAAACTGCATGTTTATTTGCCACCAAATCTGACATTGATGAGCTAGATTTCAGCAAATTTGTTTGCTATGCTTTTGTGTGCAAAGAGGCATTATTTTCTTTCGAGGACGTGCCTTCCTCTTTGCCTCCTGCTGTCACTAACATTTTGCAGGAGTTCGCTGACGTCTATCCACAAGACGTGCCACCGGGATTACCGCCTATTCAAGGGATTGAGCATCAGATTAAGTTAATTCCCGGTGCTTCACTGCCAAACCGTGCGCGATACCGTACCAATCTAGAGGAGACGAAGGAGATTATGCGTCAAGTACAAGAGCTTCTCGATAAAGGTTATATACGCGAATCCCTTAGTCCTTGTGTTGTTCCTATTATTCTAGTGCCGAAAAAGGATGGTACATCACGTATGTGTGTTTATTGTACATGCATTATTAATATTACTATTCGTTATCGTCATCCTATTCCTAGGCTAGATGATATGCTTGATGAATTGAGTGGCTCTACAATATTCTCAAAAGTTGATTTGCCTAGTGGATACCATCAAATTCGTATGAAATTGGGGGATGAATGGAAAACAACATTTAAAAATAAGTTTGGATTATATGAGTGGTTAGTCATGCCTTTTGGGTTAACTAATGCACCTAGTACTTTCATGAGACTAATGAACAAAGTTTTACGTGCTTTCATTGGACGATTTGTGGTAGTTTACTTTGATGACATATTGATTTATAGCAGATCTTTCAAGGAACATTTGGAACATTTACGTGCTGTTTTTATTGCTCTACGTGATGCACGTTTGTTTGGTAACCTTGGGAAGAGCACCTTCTGCACCAACCGAGTGTCTTTTCTTGGCTATGTTGTTACTCCACAGGGAATTGAAGTTGATAAAGCCAATATTGAAGCTATTGAGAGTTGGCCGCAGCCCAAAACGGTCACACAAGTGAGGAGTTTTCTTGGCCTCCAGCTGGATTCTATAGGCGTTTTATGAGAGATTTTAGTACCATTGCTGCACCTCTCAATGAGCTTACAAAGAAGGATGTGCCTTTTGTTTGGGGTAACGCACAAGAAGAAGCCTTCATAGTGTTGAAAGATAAGTTGATACATGCTCCTTTACTCCAACTTCCTGATTTTAATAAGACATTTGAGCTTGAATGTGATGCTAGTGGAATTGGATTAGGAGGTGTGTTATTACAAGATGGCAAACCTATTGCATACTTTTCTGAAAAAATTGAGTGGGCCTAGTATGAATTATTCTACTTATGATAAAGAATTATATGCCCTTGTTCGGACTTTAGAAACATGGCAGCATTAATTATGGCCCAAAAAATTTGTTATACATTCTGATCATGAATCTTTGAAACATATTAAAAGTCAAGCTAAACTGACTCGTAGACATGCTAAATGGGTTGAATTCATTGAGACTTTCCCTTATGTCATTAAACACAAGAAGGGTAAAGAAAATGTTATTGCTGATGCATTGTCTCGTCGCTATACTATGCTTTCACAACTTGACTTCAAAATATCTGGTTTGGAGACCATCAAAGATCGATATGTGCATGATGTGTATTTTAAAGATGTATTGCAGAATTGTAAAGAAGGAAGAACATGGAACAAGTTCGTCGTTAATGATGGATTTGTGTTCCGTGCTAACAAGCTATGCATTCCAGCTAGATCCGTTCGTCTTTTGTTGTTGCAGGAGGCGCATGGAGGAGGATTAATGGGACACTTTGGCGTGAAGAAGACGGAGGACGTACTTGCTACACATTTCTTTTGGCCAAAGATGAGACGGGATGTTGAGCCCTTTGTTGCTCGCTGCACTACATGTCAAAAAGCTAAGTCACGACTCAATCCTCATGGTTTATATATGCCTTTGCCTGTACCTAGTGTTTCTTGGGAGGATATATCTATGGACTTTGTTTTAGTTTTACCTCGAACAAAGAAGGGGAGGGATAGCATATTTGTTGTCGTGGATAGATTCTCGAAAATGGCACACTTTATACCATGTCATAAAAGCGATGATGCTGTTAATGTTGCTGATTAGTTCTTTCGTGAAATTATTCGCTTGCATGGTGTGCCAAATACTGTTGTTTCAGATCGTGATACTAAATTCCTTAGCCACTTTTGGAGATGTTTATGGGCTAAGTTGGGGACTAAACTGCTTTTTAGTACTACTTGTCACCCCCAAACTGATGGACAAACTGAAGTAGTCAATAGAACATTGTCTACTATGCTTAGGGCTGTTTTGAAGAATAATAAGAAAATGTGGGAAGAATGCTTGCCTCATATTGAATTTGCTTATAATCGTTCATTGCATTCTACTACTAAGATGTGCCCTTTTGAAATCGTGTATGGTTTCCTACCTCGTGCACCTATTGATTTGTTGCCTCTTCCATCTTAGGAGAAGGTTAATTTTGATGCTAAACAATGTGCTGAATTGATTTAAAAAATGCATGAGTTAACTAAGGAAAACATTGAGCGTATGAATGCTAAATATAAACTTGCTGGAGATAAGGGTAGAAAACGTGTTGTGTTTGCACCTGGAGGTCTTGTTTGGTTACATTTGCGTAAGGATAGATTTCTTGATTTGCGCAAATCAAAGCTAATGCCACGTGTTGATGGTCCTTTTAAGATTTTAGAGAAAATAAATGATAATGCATATAAACTTGAGCTGCCTGCTGATTTTGGGGTTAGTCCCACTTTTAACATTGCAGATTTGAAGCCTTATTTGGGTGAGGAAGATGAGCTTCCGTCGAGGATGACATCATTTCAAGAAGGGGAGGATGATGAGGACATCAATACCATTGTTACACCCACAACCCCTGCTGCTATACATACTGGACCAATTACTAAAGCTCGCGCACGCCAATTAAATTACCAGGTACTTTCGTTTCTTGGTAATGATTCTAATGTTCATGAGAATATGATGCTGCCTAAATTGGATAGATTTGTTTTTGCTTACAAATGAAGGGCCTAGCTTGGAGAAGGATGAACATTGGAGCAAGAACAAGCATGGAGATGATGGCGTGCGCAAGGGGAACAAGAACGAATTTACAAGTGATGATTTTAGGACGTTGAAGCCACCATAATGAGTGCATGAAGCCTTGGACGAAATATACAAGATGCTACTTCATAACTTTTGTCCAGAAGCTATTCTAGGTGCTGTGTCACCTCATTATCGGGCCAGGCCCATGTATTTTAGAAATACTTGAGTATAGGCTGTTTTTAGAGTCCGTATGTGTGGGGAAACAAGAGATAGGGTTGGTTTCGGACCCCTTTCCAAAGGGCCATGAAATTCCCCCCTCTTCCTCCACATATACAGCCCTTAGGGCGTCGTTTAGACTTTGGGTTTTGTTTAGATTAAAAGTTCACCATAGCTGCAACTTCGCGTACTTCGTTTGTGTTCAACGACCAGACAAAGGCGTCATAGAACCCCACCTTCATTAATAAAGCTTTTCTTTGTTATTCGCAATATCCAGATTGCAATCTTAGTTTCTTGCTTGTTCTTCGTTTGCTTGCAGGAAATAGACCTTTGTGGTCAGGTTAATCGTGCTCCGGCGTGGTCAATAACCACTCGGAGTTGGTTTAGCGATTGCTAAGGCGCGACGTCCTCGCACGTTCGTAGTCGGATCGTCAAAGTCGGCTTCTAGCCACCATCTCATCGAAAGACGGGACACCTTTGCCTCTATCAGCTGGACTTGTTTTACCATTGTCAAAATGTCTTGTGAACCGGGATTTCGAGTTTGACCGGGTTATTTTGGGAGGAGGATTTCCCTCCATTGATCATGAGAGCTTGTCGTGGGCTAAGTTGGGACACCCCTGCAGGGTTTAAACTTTCGAAAGTTGTGCCCGCGGTTATGTGGCAGATGGGAGTTTTTATTATCCGGTTGTAGAGAACTTGACACCAGATCTGAATTAAAATACACCAACCGTGTGCATAACCATGACTGCCTCTTTTCAATTCGAGAAGAGAACACTGTGGGGTTATGTTTGAACATAAGTAGTTAAGGATCACTTCTTGATCATTACTAGTTTGCGACCGTATGCGTAGTTTCTCTTCTTATTCTTGTACTCGTAAGTTAGCCACCATACAATGCTTAGTCGCTTGCTGCAGCCTCACCACTTATCCATTCCATACCGATTAAGATTTGCTAGTCTTGATACCCATGGTAATGGGATTGCTGAGTCCTTGTGGATCACAGATTAGTACAACAACAGTTGCATGTACAGGTAATGCGTTGATATGATGTGAGAGCGGTGTTTGCTTGCTTTGGAGTTCTTCTGCTTCTTCTTCTTCGATCAAGGGATATAGGTTCCGGGTCGGGACCTAGGATTAGCATGGTGGATGTCGTTCTTCTTTTTTATTTGATTTCATCCGTAGTTGGATCCTGCTCTTCTGTATGATGATTGCTATGTATTGGTGTATTGTTGTATGAATGTTGTAACTTGTGGCGAGTGTAAGCCTTTATGTCGTACTCCCATCTATTCAGTACATGGTATGTTGTAATTATATCCACCTTGCTATGTGCTCGAAATGCGGTTGTGCCCTGATCATGAATTCATCACGTGATTGGGATAGAATCGCATCTTGGGTGCTACAAGTTGGTATCATAGCCTTACCGACCTTAGGAGCCCCCTTGATTGATCAAACCGCTGCCGTTGTCGAGTCTAGAAGAAAACTATTTTGAGTCTTAGTTATATCGGAGAGTAGGAATTCTTTTACTCCTTATCCCTTCATCGCTCTGGTGAGGACTCCCGACGTAGGTGTTTTCTCCACCCGTCTATCCTTTTTCACACAAATTTTTTTAGGATCATGAAAGTATTGTGGAATCTTTCAATACCATTGTGACGGGGATTCTGTCTTGGTGCCTCCTGACATTTAGGGGTTGTGGCAGTGTCCCGGGGAGTTGAGCTCCAAGGTGTTTTTGTCACAGTGTTTATCATTTCTGTTCCGGAATACCAGAGGACACCGACATCGAAAACACTTCTATACTCTTTGCGGTGAGAGTAGTTTGGCGACACCCAGTACTGGGGAGAGCGACCAGATGTATTGCCACAACTAGTATATCGGATGTTTCTAAAGGTCTGAGGTACATGATTTCCGACGTTTTCTTGGTTATGTGTTGACGGATGGGTACAATTGGAGTGTAGGATTTGTTAGTTGTGTGAGATATTTGTGCCTCACTGTATCCCCAATAGCAAATTGCATAACCAAAAAGTTTCGGGAATTCATGGGTGGGAATTCAAGTAGTTACCTAGGACATCTTTCTGATAGATGCATGATATGAGATTGGGGTTCGACGTCTAGTGGTCCCCTGTCCATGATCATTTTTATAGTGGTCTCATTGTGTCTTAAAGAGTCCTTGGATATGCTGACTCGGGGACGCTTCATATGTCATGTGCACTGCCTTGTACATGATGGTGTTGTACGATCGAGCCCGTGTGGGCCCCACCACGAAAATTTCGGACGAAATCTCTATCATATATTTGTTCCGGCTTATTCTGCAAGTCAAATCCTTTGTTTTGTTTTCAGTTGTGGTATTTGAGTTGCTTCCATGTCAATTATTGATTCCATACCTTCCCAAGCGGTGTTCTCATGTTTCTATGGGAGTTCTAATCATTCTTAATCATTGAGATTGTCATGTCAATTCTTTTCCAACCGGTGTGCTTCTCTTCAAGTTAATCCTATCCTTTCAATATTTGCTAGATCATTTGTCAGTTCTTCGCAACGGTGTTTGTTTCATCCGTCTCAAGTTGCCTTTGTTTTCCCACCATCCCACCCTTTACTTCAAGGACTCTTATATCTTAATCAAGTATCCATTTTATTCATGAGAAGTCTATCTAGTTTTTTTCCTTCAATGTTCTTATCTAGTGTTTTTCGTGAAGATGAAGGAGCTTCAAGTTTATCATTCTTCGTTCTCTTTTCTTTTTCGGTGAAGTCAATCCAAGCTTCAATGTTGATCATATCTCTTCCTCTTGTTTCACATGTTTTCCCATGGTGGAATTTCTTATCCGAGGCTCTGTTATTTATTCACCTCTCTCTATTCAATATCCGGAGTGTAGAAGATATCCTAGAAGATTCACATTTCCATTCTTAATCCGTTCAAGATATCTCGAGGTTGTTATCTCATTAGAGCCATTTAATCGACTGGTGCAATCTCTCTTTCAAGCAATATTTTCCAATGGTGTTTCTTTTGAGTGGGCCCTAACCCACATGTCTTTTTCTAGGATCTTACCTAACTCTTCTAATTTTCCGAAGTTATTCCCAAATTCTTTTCAAGGTTTGATGTAAGAATGAATTCTCATCAGTCATATGTCTTTCTCCAAAATCTTTCAAATTCTTTTCATCTTTGGTTCAACCTTTCTATTTTTCATTCCGGAGAGCCTCAACAATTCATGGTGGTGTTACTCGTCTCCATTCTCGTATTTTGAAGATCGAAGAAGAGTTCCTCTTAAATCCTTACCTGTTCTTCCAAAGATGCGTAGTTCAAGCTTGATGCTATCCTCTCATACTTGTTTTTGATTGTGAGAATTCTTTTCATCCATCCGGAGCAATTCAGGAGTCTTTTCAGTTTGATTCTCCGGAGCCCATCATCTTAGAATTATTCATTCTCTGCTTTCATCTCTCGTTCTCCAACCCTACCGGTGCATCGCTCAAGTATTCTCTAGTCAGCTCGTGATCTCTTCATTCTCTTGTATCTAAATTTCCTCAAGTATCTTCATTCGGTTTCTAATTCTTCCCAGTGATTCGTCCCTTTGATATGTTCATTTTCAATTCCTACCAGTGGTTCGCTGAAGACCTTATTCAAGTTTGCGCTATATCTCTCTTAATCCTTTCAACGAGAATAAGTAGCATGCCTATCTGTTGCTTGTCATCAATTTAAGATGGTGAAGGGTAAGCATGACATATTCCTTATTCTTGTTTTCCCTTGAGGTTATTTAATTCCTTCCTATGGAGTTCATTCGTGGTATCAATTCTCGATTCAAGTTGCTCACCTTTCTTTTCCGGAGTTCCAAGTTTTTTTGGATGTCTCATCACAAAGCACCATCTAAATCATTGCAAGGCTTCATTTCGTTCTTTTCAACTTTTCTTTCGTTGGATCATTCTTTTATTACCAGAGTTCTCACAAAGGCTGAACAGAGTGGTTCATTAAGAATTTAATTCATTCTTCAAGTGTTCGTCAACATCCTTGTTGGAGAAGATCAATCATTCTTCATCATGCATTCTGAAATGAAATTCTTTAAACCTTATCTTTTGAGGTGGTGTTATGTCATTTTTGACAATTTCCTTCATGTTTCATGATTCACAAGTTGTCAGGAATGAGATATTTAAACCCATCATTTTCTCGTATTTCGGAGATCCTTTGCAACCCGTCAATCTCTTCATTGTAGTTATCTTGGGTTATATTTCACCTAAAAGCCTTCCCTAAGGAATGTTGCTAATTGTGGTGCTTATCAATGATCCAAGTTTCTCCTATCCTCTCATCGAAAGAAGTTTTCCTCTCTTCGTTGATCTCAAGCAAGCAATTGTTTCCGTTAGTGGCAGAATTTCACCTCAAGTTTTGAGATGTTTTCAATAAACCCAGAACAAGCTTACCCCTTCCATTGTTGATTCTTCAACAACTCCGTTCAAGCCTTTCTCCTAAGAATGCTCTCTCAAGTTCAATTGTGAGAGATGTGGGTTTTCTCTTCTCCATTCTTTTCATTTCATTCTTCAGTTGTTCTGAAGGCATTGTGTTGTTGCTCTCTTCACCCATCATCTCGTCTTGTCAAGATCATGTTCTTTTCCTTGCTTATCCATTTAACCGGAGTGTCGTGTGCTCTTTTCAAGTTCTGTCCATCTTATCAAGCTTTGTTTCTCTTTTCTACCAGAGTGCTGCATGCATTCTTTCGTTCTCATTCCTTGCCTATTTCGTTTCAACCGGAGTGGTTACATATCCTTCCTTGTCCGTAGAGCTCTTCATTCATGCCTTTGCAACCTTCAAGTTTCTCATGGTGTTCCTCGTTTCTACGAAGTGCTTTCTACTTCGTTCATCTCCATGGTATTCCTCCTTTGAAATTGCTCAACACCTCCAAGGTTTTGATGAGGACATCAATACCATTTTTACACCCACAGCCCCTACTGCTACATATACTAGACAAATTACTAGAGCTCGCACACGCCAATTAAATTATCAGGTACTTTCGTTTCTTGGTAATGATTCTAATGTTCATGAGAATATGATGCTGCCTAAATTGGATACATTTGTTTTGCTTACAAATGAAGGGCCTAGCTTGGAGAAGGATGAACATTGGAGCAAGAACAAGCATGGAGATGATGGCATGCGCAAGGGGAACAAGAACGGAGTTACAAGTGATGATTTCAGGACTTTGAAACCACCATAATGGGTGCATGAAGCCTTGGACGAAATGTACAAGATGCCACTTCATAAATTTCGTCCCGAGGCTATTCTAGGTGTTGCGTCACCTTATTATTGGGCCATGCCTATGTAATTTCGAAATACATAAGTATAGGCTATTTTTAGAGTCCGTATATGTGGGGAAACAAGAGATAGGGTTGATTTCGGACCCCTCCACCAAGGGCCACGAAATCACCCCCCTCTTCCTCCATATATACAGCCCTTAGGGCACCGTTTAGACTTTGGGTTTTGTTTAGATTAAAAGTTCGTCATAGCTGCAACTTCGTGTACTTCCTTTGTGTTCAACGACCAGACAAAGGCGTCACTGAACCCCACCTTCATTAATAAAGCTTTCCTCTATTATTCGCAATATCCAGATTGCAATCTTAGTTTCTTGCTTGTTATTCGTTTGCTTGCAGGAAATAGACCTTCGTGGTCAGGTTGATCATGCTCCGGCGTGGTCAATAACCTCACGGAGTTGGTTTAGCGATTGCTAAGGCGCGACGTCCTCGCATGTTCATAGTCAGATCGTCAAGTCGACTTCCACCAAAACAATAGCCACCATCTCATCGAAAGACGGGACACCTTTGCCTCTATCAAGTGGTATCGCATTTCCAGGTTGCTCGGTGAGATTTTACAGTTTTTCGTAGTTTCGATCGAGTCTGTTCTTCATACCTATAGTCCACGAAAAAGCCAACAAAAACAATTAGGGTTAGTTCATCCTATCTGAACCAGTCTGAGCCTTTGCATAGTCTTTTCAATATTTTGCTTTGTTGAAATTGTGGTTGCATCGTCGCGTCAAGTTGCTGGTCTTAGCGTCTAGTCTTTTAGAGTTTCGAGTTCTGGTCATAAGTTGTCATGCAGCCACCGCACCATCATCATCGCCCCTGCCACCTACCACCACCGCTCCGAATCCATATACCACCACCAATCCGTATCCATATACCACCACCGATCCATATCCATATACTACCACCGCTACCACCACCGCTGCCATATACCACCACCATATATCCACCACCAATCCAAGTTCCTTGCATATTAGGTTTATTTTCGAGATCCATCTAATTTCCGATTCGTGTTTCCTTGCCTGAGTAGGTTTCGAAAAAAAAAAGTCTGGAGACCCCCAGGCAGTTTTAGGCCAAAATTTCGGCGACCAGAAATATTTTTTCCCTATCCTATTTTTAGGTCCCAGGGAGTGTTTTGACACACTCGCCATCATATTGATTTTTTGTCGCACCTTTTCGTCGTCGCTGCCCTGATTTCCAAAAAAAAATTGTCAAAAAAATTTCGTGCCCGTCCTGTCAGTTTGACCTAGGAAGAGTTTTGAGACACTTTCCATTATAGTGATTTTTTGCAAAAAAAAGAGGAGCGCAAAAAAAAACAGAGCGCAAAAAAAAAGAGCGAAAAAAAAATCCCAGAGTGTGCTTCTCCCTTGTTTACGTGCAGCGCCGTGATTTTGTTAGTGTTCTAGGCTCGCGTCTCTAGCACGGTCTAGCCTAGGACCAGCACAGTACCGTCGTTGAGCGTTTATTCAACTTTGCATCTTTGAATTGATTATTGCTGATCCTTTTTGCTACCATATTATAAGCCTTCCCAGCTCCACATACATCTACGTCGTGTGTTTGACTCTCCCTGGTAATCGCTCTATCCAAGCTTTGAGAGTTTTGACTACAACGGTTGCCGATCACCGCCTGCGGCTGGGTAAGAACTGGTAAGAATTTGAGTTTTGCTTGACGGATTTGTGACACCCACCACCACCACTTGTTAGTAGTTTTTAGGATCATATTCTTGTGTATTTCTGTTGCTGCTAACCATGCCAGGATCACAAGCCGACGAGATTGACTGGGAGAAGTTAACGAACAAGGAGCTTCACGATAAGTTTCAGCAAATGATGACTGAACAGGTGCAAGATGTGCTGAACAATTTTGAAGAGGCCATGGAGAAGATCACTGGCCTTGAGAAGTCGTTCGAAACGAAGCTCGATAACAGATTTAATGAACTGCTTGTGCGTCTTCCACCGGCTGCACCTACCGCACCTCTGCAACAACTACCTCCACATCGCGAAACAGCCCTCCGCCGAGCGAGTCGTGTCCTTCTTCAGCCTGGCCAAACTTTTGGTGCTGCTGTTGATACTTCTGTGGCTCCTGCTGCTGATGCGGAGGATGATTATGCGGGAGATTACGAGGATGAGGTTGATCAAAATCAGAACTACGTTGAACCACCAGCACCACAACCACCAGGTCGTCCACATGCAAATAATCACAATGGTAGGGCTCTCCCTCAGGTACGAGATCATGACCATCTTCCTAAACTAAAATTGAATATTCCACCATTTGAGGGTAGATATGTTCCTGATATATATCTTACTTGGGAGTTAGAAACTGAACAACGATTTACATGTTTACAATATCCTGAGGAGAGACGTGTTGCTGCTGCTGTTTGTGCTTTCACTAGTTTTGCATGTGTATGGTGGTCTGAACATTGTAGATTATATCCTATTCCAACTACTTGGGCTGCTTTGAAAATTGCTATGCGTACTCGTTGGGTTCCACCATATTATCAACGTGAATTGCTTCAAAAATTGCTGCGTTTAAGACAAGGAAAAAATTCTGTAGAAGAATATTATGACGAATTACAAACTGGCATGATTAGATGTGGTATTGTTGAGGAGAATGAAGCTATGCTTGCACGTTTTATGGGTGGATTAAATAGAGAGATTCAGACCATTCTAGAGTATAAGTAGTATACTAATATCACTCGTTTATTCCATCTTGCTTGTAAAGCTGAACGTGAAGTGCAGGATCGACAAGCATTGGCGCAAACTAACTTTTCTGCAGGTCGACCTTCCTCATGGACACCGCGTGCATCTTCTACTTCCACTGCACCAGCACCTCCATTAGGTGCCACCTCCAGCCGTGATACAAGAAAGCAGGCACAACCACCACTATCTGCCAAGAACGCACCAGACGGGCCTGCACAAAGCTCTTCTTCTTCCATGGCATCAAACTGGGCACACAAGGGATATTATTTGTCGTCGTTGTAAGGGAAGAGGTCATTATGCGAGAGAATGCAAATCTCAGCGTGTGATGATTGCTACTAAGGATGGTGGGTATGAGTCCGCTAGTGACTATGATGAGGAGACATTGGCTCTTATTACACGTGAAGAACACGGTGGAGATGATTCTGATCATGAGGCGCAATACATGGCTCCTGAAGACGCCGACAGGTATGAATGTTTAGTTGCTCAACGTGTTTTGAGTGTGCAGGTCACACAAGCTGAGCAAAATCAGAGGCATAATTTGTTCCATACAAAGGGAGTTGTGAAGGAACATTCTGTGCGCGTCATCATAGACGGAGGGAGCTGCAACAACTTGGCTAGCATGGAGATAGTGGAGAAGCTCTCTCTCACCACAAGACCACATCCACATCCTTACTACATACAATGGTTCAACAACAGCGGCAAGGTTAAGGTAACACGTATTGTTCGTGTGCATTTTAGTATCTCTACATATGCTGATTATGTTGATTGTGATGTGGTACCTATGCAAGCATGTTCCTTATTACTTGGTAGACAATGGCAATTTGATAAAAATTCTGTACACCATGGTAGAAACAATCAGTATACTCTTGTTCATAAGGATAAAAATATTATTTTGCTTCCTATGACTCCTGATTCCATTTTGAAAGATGATATTAATAGAGCTAACAAAGCAAAACAAGAGAAGAATAAGAGTGAAAATCAGATTCTGGCAAAAGAATTTGAGCAACAAATGAAGCCTAATAATAAACCATCTAGTGTTGTTTCTGAAATTAAATTGAAAAGTGCATGTTTATTTGCCACCAAATCTGAAATTGATGAGCTAGCTTTCAGCAAATCTATTTGCTTTGCTTTTGTGTGCAAAGAGGCATTATTTTCATTCGAGGACGTGCCTTCCTCATTGCCTCCTGCTGTTACTAACATTTTGCAGGAGTTCGCTGACGTGTTTCCACCAGACGTGCCACCGGGATTACCGCATATTCGAGGGATTGAGCATCAGATTGACTTAATTCCCCATGCTTCACTGCCAAACCGTGCGCCATACCATACCAATCCAGAGGAGACAAAGGAGATTACGCGTCAAGTATAAGAGCTTCTCGACAAAGGTTATGTATGTGAATCCCTTAGTCTTTGTGTTGTTCCTATTATTCTAGTGCCGAAAAAGGATGGTACATCGCGTATGTGTGTTGATTGTAGAGGCATTAATAATATTACTATTCGTTATCCTCATCCTATTCCTAGGCTAGATGATATGCTTGATGAATTGAGTGGCTCTACAATATTCTCCAAAGTTGATTTGCATAGTGGATACCATCAAATTCGTATGAAATTGGGGGATGAATGGAAAACAACATTTAAAACTAAGTTTGGATTATATGAGTGGTTAGTCATGCCTTTTGGGTTAACTAATGTACCTAGTACTTTCATGAGATTAATGAACGAAGTTTTACGTGCTTTCATTGGACGATTTGTGGTAGTTTACTTTGACGACATATTGATTTATAGCAGATCTTTGGAGGAACATTTGGAACATTTACGTGATGTTTTTATTGCTCTACGTGATGCACGTTTGTTTGGTAACCTTGGGAAGTGCACCTTTTGCACCGACCGAGTGTCTTTTCTTGGCTATGTTGTTACTCCACAGGGAATTGAAGTTGATAAAGCCAAGATTGAACCTATTGAGAGTTGGCCGTAGCCCAAAACAGTCACATAAGTGAGGAGTTTTCTTGGCCTCGCTGGATTCTATCGGTGTTTTGTGAGAGATTTTAGCACCATTGTTGCACCTCTCAACGAGCTTACAAAGAAGGATTTGCCTTTTGTTTGGGGTACCGCGGAGGAAGAAGCCTTCACGGTGTTGAAAGATAAGTTGACACATGCTCCTTTACTCCAACTTCCTGATTTTAATAAGACATTTGAGCTTGAATGTGATGCTAGTGGAATTAGATTAGGAGGTGTGTTATTACAAGATGGCAAACTTGTTGCATACTTTTCTGAAAAATTGAGTGGGCCTAGTCTAAATTATTCTACTTATGATAAAGAACTATATGCTCTTGTTATGATAAAGAAACATGGCAACATTATTTATGGCCCAAAGAATTTGTTATACATTTTGATCATGCATCTTTGAAACATATTAAAAGTAAAGCTAAACTTAATCGTGGACATGCTAAATGGGTTGAATTCATTGAGACTTTCCCTTATGTCAATAAACACAAGAAGGGTAAAGAAAATGTTATTGCCGATGCATTGTCTCGTCGCTATACTATGCTTTCACAACTTGACTTCAAAATATTTGGTTTGGAGAACATCAAAGATCAATATGTGCACGATGCTGATTTTAAAGATATATTGTAGAATTGTAAAGAAGGAAGAACATGCAACAAGTTCGTCGTTAATGATGGATTTGTGTTCTGTGCTAACAAGCTATGCATTCCAGCTAGCTCCATTCGTCTTTTGTTGTTGCTGGAGGCGCATGGGGAGGACTAATGGGACACTTTGGCATGAAGAAGACGGAGGATGTACTTGCTACACATTTCTTTTGGCCAAAGATGAGACGGGATGTTGAGCGCTTTGTTGCTCGTTGCACTACATGTCAAAAAGCTAAGTCACGACTCAATCCTCATGGTTTATATATGCCTTTGCCTGTACCTAGTGTTCCTTGGGAGGATATATCTATGGACTTTGTTTTAGGTTTACCTCGAACAAAGAAGGGGAGGGATAGCATATTTGTTGTCGTGGATAGATTCTCGAAAATGGCACACTTTATACCATGTCATAAAAGCGATGATGTTGTTAATGTTGGTGATTTGTTCTTTCGTGAAATTATTTGCTTGCATGGTGTGCCAAATACTATTGTTTCAGATCGTGATACTAGATTTCTTAGCCACTTTTGGAGATGTTTATGGGCTAAGTTGGGGACTAAACTGCCTTTTAGTACTACTTGTCACCCCCAAACTGATGGACAAACTGAAGTAGTCAATAGAACATTCTCTACTATGCTTAGGGCTATTTTGAAGAATAATAAGAAAATGTGGGAAGAATGATTGCCTCATATTGAATTTGCTTATAATCGTTCATTGCATTCTACTACTAAGATGTGACCTTTTGAAATTGTGTATGGCTTCCTACCTCATCCACCTATCGATTTGTTGCCTCTTCCATCTTCGGAGAAGGTTAATTTTGATGCTAAACAACGTGCTGAATTGATTTTAAAAATGCATGAGTTAACTAACGAAAACATTGAGCGTATGAATGCTAAATATAAACTTGCTGGAGGTAAGGGTAGAAAACATGTTGTGTTTGCACCTGGAGATCTTGTTTGGTTACATTTGCGTAAGGATAGATTTCCTAATTTGCGCAAATCAAAACTAATGCCTCGTGCTGATGGTCCTTTTAAGGTGTTGGTGAAAATAAATGATAATGCCTATAAACTTGAGTTGCCTGCAGATTTTGGGGTTAGTCCCACTTTTAACATTGCAGATTTGAAGCCTTATTTGGGTGAGGAAGATGAGCTTTCGTCGAGGATGACTTCATTTCAAGAAGGGGAGGATGATGAGGACATCAACACCATTGTTACATCCACAACCCCTACTGCTACATATACTGGACCAATTACTAGAGCTCGCGCATGCCAATTAAATTATCAGGTACTTTCGTTTCTTGGTAATGATTCTAATGTTCATGAGAATATGATGCTGCCTAAATTGGATACATTTGTTTTGCTTACAAATGAAGGGCCTAGCTTGGAGAAGGATGAACATTTGAGCAAGAACAAGCATGGAGATGATGGCATGCGCAAGGGGAACAAGAACGGAGTTACAAGTGATGATTTCAGGACTTTGAAGCCACCATAATGGGTGCATGAAGCCTTGGACGAAATGTACAAGATGCCACTTCATAAATTTCGTCCCGACGCTATTCTAGGTGCCACGTCACCTTATTATTGGGCCAGGCCCATGTAATTTCGAAATACATAAGTATAGGCTATTTTTAGAGATAGGGTCAATTTTGGACCCCTCCACCAAGGGCCACGAAATTCCCCCCCTCTTCCTCCATATATACAGCCCTTAGGGCACCGTTTAGACTTTGGGTTTTGTTTAGATTAAAAGTTCACCATATCTGCAACTTCGCGTACTTTGTTTGTGTTCAACGACCAGACAAAGGCGTCACAGAACCCCAACTTCATTAATAAAGCTTTCCTCTGTTATTCGCAATATCCAGATTGCAATCTTAGTTTCTTGCTTGTTCTTCGTTTGCTTGCAGGAAATAGACCTTCGTGGTCAGGTTGATCGTGCTCCGGCGTGGTCAATAACCTCTCAGAGTTGGTTTAGCGATTGCTAAGGCGCGACGTCCTCGCATGTTCGTTGTCGGATCGTCAAAGTTGACTTCCACCAAAATGATAGCCACCATCTCATCGAAAGACGGGACACCTTTGCCTCTATCAGGTTTGTTGGTTTCACTCTTTTGTCAAGAAGCAACTTACTTATACCTCTTACTTCTTCTGTTTCTCTCTGGTGCCATCCCTAGATCTCGGGGCAAGATCTCTTGTAAGTGGCGGAGAGTTGTAACGCCCCGAGACCGACGCTCCAAATGCCTTCCATGGATTCCGAGCGTCGCCGTTATTTGTTTGTTGCATTCTTCATAGCATCATTCGCATTGCATCATGTCATCATGCAACCTTTTTTAAAACTCAACTAAATAAATTGCATAGATCGTTGATCTATTTAAATCGAGGGAATCCACATGGTGATTTCTCTTTATAACATATCCTCCCATTTTTTTAGGGAGCTAATAAATATTCCACTATTTTGGAATCACCCTTAAACACACTTGCAAAATAATTTCGTGCCTTTTTCGCTTCAAGTTTGGTCTCCAAACATTGCCTATATATTCTTTCATCACTTTTCCAAGAACCACCAAATTCTCGGCATTTTTGGACCTTCCAAACACCAACCTTCTATTCAAACCCATTTGAATTAAATTCAAATGAGTTTGAACTTAATTCTCTCAATCATGTCCATTTTCTATTTTCTTCAATCCAGCTCATTTTTATGAGTCCGGGAAAATTAACCCTATGCCCAAGTCCCTTATCTAATCTTTTTATTTTCTTTCTTTCTTTCTTTCTTTTCTTTTATGTTATGAGAGAATGAGAGAGAGAAGAGACCCCCAGCGCAGCCCAGCCGGCCACTTGGGCCTCCTGTAGCTGCAGCCCGTCACGCCCAGCCTCAGCCCCCTTTCGAACACTAGCACCCCTGGTTCGATCCCCTTCATCTCTCCACATCGATCCCCTTCCTCTGGCTCGTCTTCCTCTGCTCCTCTCATGCTGCCACCCACGCAAAGGAGAGGGATCTCGATCCCCATGGCCATGCACCCCTGCGACCGACCTCCTCTGCGCCGCCACGCCTCCTGCCACTCCACCTCTAGCCTCCCCTACCTCTACTCCTCCTCACCTCGCGCCTCCTTGCGCCTCCTCGACCTGCGCCATGCCTCTCCTCCGCCGCCAAGCACTGCCCTCTCTCTTCTTCTCCAGGAGAATCCCTGCTGCCTTGGACCACGACACCGCCACCTCGAGCGCCACTGTCGTCGGGAACCGGTCGTATCTGGCGAGTCTCGTCAGGATCCGCCTCCTCCGTCCCTGGATCCGGTCGCCCTCGCCTTCACCTTCACCGCGCCAAGTTCCCCTGCCTTGCTGCCTCCTGTTTGTCGGTTAAGCAGCGCTCGACCCCCGCCTCGACTGCGTTGGCTCGCCCAGCCCGCCAGCTCTGCTTCCCCTCCTCGTGCCTCGTCGGAGCAGCTCCACCGACGGCCGAAATACCACAGGAGCTCGCATAATCTCTGTCGCCTAGCATCGCCTCCGCCCGATCTCCTCGCCGCCCCGCATCTCCTCAAGCCCACTCGCTAGCATCACGCCGTTCGCCCTGTCCGGCTGTCGGACCTCGTCGACAGGACCTCGGGCCCGCCAAGTTCTAGGAAACCCCAAGCACGCCCCCGTGTACGTCTACGTGATGAGCCGCTAGGTTCCATGAAGCATCAAGTTTGACTACGCGGCTATGACCTTGGATTTGGACTGCAAGCGCCAAGTACCCCATCGGCAAGACCACACGGACGCTCGAACAACTACAGACCGAAACGCCAAGTTCCCCTACCGTCGCCCCTGGAAACATCGAATGCGTCAAGTCCCTCTCCAAGATGTGTACCACTACTTCCACTACCGTCGCGAGAACGTCTACTTCCATCTACACCGCATCGAACTTGTTCCGCCCCGAAAACGCACGCTTCAAAGGTATAACCCCGAGACGACGCCCGTGAATGAATGCATGTGTGTTGTATGAGATGCTCGTGTTTGCACCATGTTCGAGTTATCATTGCACGTTCCTCCTCATTTGCCATGCCGCCGACCCGTGGGAACCCGGTAACCGGGATCACCCCACCACCTTTTGCATGACACGCTCACGCCACCCTTGTTTTGCATTAGCATCTCAACGAGTTGTCAAAACCGGAACGTTGCCGTGGCACCGTTTCCATTTTCGCCGCCATGACACCCCTTTCTCTCCGCCATGGTGACCAAATGCTCATAACATGCTCATGTCAACATTTTCATAAAAATTGCATAAAACTTGCATATGTCATCCGCATCATGATAACAACATTTAAAATGTTTAAAACTGTTGTTTGCATTATATTGTTAAATGACATGTGGGGATTTACCGGAATTGTTGTTTGTTGTTTCCGGCCTCACTTAAAATTGCCTAGATAGGTAGATTAATTATGCTTCACCTCTTGCCATGTTAACCAACATTTAATATTGTTGAGTAGCTTTAACGAGAGCGAACTAAATAATTAAATGTGGTGGTTCTTCAATATGCATTGAGCTCCACTTAACTTGTAGTATTGTTTATTGCACTTTGCCATGCCATGCATGTTTAAACCGGACATGCATCATACTTGTTTGTGCATCATGCTATGTTTCTGCTTGTGTGTTTACCATGTTGTTTGCTTCTTTCTGGTCATGCTTCTTCTCGATTGTTCCTGTTTTGTTGCGATCGTGAGGATTTATTCAGCTAAGCTTAGTTCGTCTACGCCCGTTCGTCTTCTTCATGGACTCGGTCTTCCTCCTAGCGGGATTTCAGGCAAGATGAACGTTACTCTTGATACCACTACTATCTTTGCTTTGCTAGTTGTCTCGATGCTATCGCTATGTCGCGCTACCTATCACTTGTTTACATAGCCTCCCAAATTGCCATGATAGCCTCTAACCTCTTCCACCATCCTAGCAAACCGTTGTTTGGCTATGTTACCACTTTGCTCAGCCCCTCTTATAGCATTGCTAGTTGCAGGTGCAGGTGTAGGTTGTTCCTTATTGGAACATGGATACCTTGGGATATCACAATATCTCTTATTTAATTAATGCACATATATACTTGGTAAAGGGTGGAAGGCTTGGCCTTTTGCCCGGTGTTTTGTTCCACTCTTGCCGCCCTAGTTTCCGTCATATCGGTGTTATGTTCCTTAATTTTGCATTCCTAACACAGTCGGGGTTTATGGGCCCCCCTTGACAGTTCGCTTTGAATAAAACTCTTCCAGCAAGGCCCAACATTGGTTTTAACATTTTCCAACATAATAATACTGAATTAATTAATTAACTCATAGGGCGTCATGAACCCGAGGATTCGTTATTCCACATAATTCAAGGGGGGCAGTGTTGCTAGCGTTGGTCCAAACTTTAGCACCTTGTGGCGCCCCCTTGGCAACTTGGGTCTCAGCCAACCGTAAGCTTCACTCATCCGGTCATGGACTGAGACGAGATACGCGCAGCTACTATCAGGGTGTCGGCACGCCGGGAGGTCTTGCCGGACTTGTTTTACCATTGTCGAAATGTCTTGTGAACCGGGATTCCGAGTTTGATCGGGTTGTTCCGGGAGGAGGATTTTCCTCCGTCAATCGTGAGAGCTTGTC
The DNA here is from genome assembly GCF_018294505.1 of Triticum aestivum. NCBI lineage: Eukaryota > Viridiplantae > Streptophyta > Magnoliopsida > Poales > Poaceae > Triticum > Triticum aestivum. The sequence goes on along the minus strand of NC_057801.1, from coordinate 358,929,515 downwards.
ATGGGCTAAGTTGGGACACCCGTGCATGGTTTAAACTTTCGAAAGTCGTGCCCACGGTTATGTGGCAGATGGGAGTTTTTAATATCCGGTTGTAGAGAACTTGACACCAGATCCGAATTAAAATACACCAACCGTGTGCGTAACCGTGACCGTCTCTTTTCAATTCGAGAAGAGAACACGGTGGGGTTATGTCTGAACATAAGTAGTTAAGGATCACTTCTTGATCATTACTAGTTTGCGACTGTATGCATAGTTTCTCTTCTTATTCTTGTACTCGTAAGTTAGCCACCATACAATGCTTAGTCGCTTGCTGCAGCCTCACCACTTATCCATTCCATGTCCATTAAGCTTTGCTAGTCTTGATACCCATGGTAATGGGATTGCTAAGTCCTCGTGGCTCACAAATTACTACAACAACAGTTGTAGGTACAGCTAATGCGATGATATGACGTGAGAGCGATGTTTGCTTGCTTTGGAGTTCTTCTGCTTCTTCTTCTTCAATCAAGGGATATAGGTTCCGGGTCGGGAGCTTGGGATTAGCAGGGTGGATGTCGTTCTTCTTTTTTGTTTGATTTCATCCATAGTCGGATGCTCCTCTTCTGTATGATGACTGCTATATATTGGTGTATTGTTGTATGAATGTTGTAACTTGTGGCGAGTGTAAGCCTTTATCTTGTACTCCCATCTTTTTGGTACATGGTATGCTGTAATGATATCCACCTTGCTATGCGCTCGAAATGCGGTTGTGACCCGATTATGAATTCATCACGTGATTGGGATAGAATCACATCTTGGGCGCTACAGGTTCCCTGTTGTTGTTGCTCAAGAACATGACCTCCGAGACAGGGTTACCATACCACTCAGGAGAGTACGTATCCTTGTCGACCTACAAGGTTTGGTAGCAACTTGATCTTAAGCTTCATGAACACTATCATTAGCTTCCTCTTCAACTGACCTTGGTGTCACAGAAACATCTTTCTGCGCCGCACTACTCATTGGTTGAAGTAAAGGTTCAACAACCTCATCAAGTTCTATCTTCCTCCCACTCAGTTCTTTCGAGAGAAACTATTTCTCGAGAAAGGACCCGTTCTTAGTGATAAACACTTTGCCCTTAGATCTGAGATAGAAGGTATACCCAATTGTGTCATTTGGGTATCCTATGAAGATGCATTTGTCCACTTTGGATTCGAGCTTTTTCGGCTGAAGCCTTTTGACATAAGCATCGCAACCCCAAACCTTAAGGAACGACATATTAGGTTTCTTGCCAAATCACAGTTCATACGGTCTCGTCTCCATGGACTTAGTGGTGCCCTATTTAAAGTGAATACATGTGTCTCTAATGCATAACCCCAAAACGAGAGTGGCAGATCAGAAAGGGACATCATGGAACGCACCATATCCAATAAGGTACGATTACGACGTTGGGACACACCATTACGATGTGGTGTTCCAGGTGGCGTCAACTGTGAAATGATTCCACATGGTCTTAAGTGATTACCAAACTCATAACTCAGATAATCTCCCCTCGATCAGATCCTAGGAATTTAATCTTCTTGTTATGATGATTCTCAACTTCACTCTGAAATTGCTTTAACTTCTCAAACGTTTCAGACTTATGCGTCATTAAGTAGACATACCCATATATACTCAAATCATCGGTGAAGGTGAGAAAGTAATGATATCCACCGCGCGCGTCAATGCTCATCGGACCGCACACATTAGCATGTACAGTTTCCAACAAGTCACTTGCTCGTTCCATTGTTTCGGAAAACATGGTTTTAGTCATCTTGCCCATGAGGCATTGTTCACGTGTGTCAAATGATTCAAAATCAAGTGACTCCAAAAGTCCATCGGCATGGAGTTTCTTCATGTGCTTTACACCAATATGACCTAAGTGGCAGTGGAACAAGAAAGTGGTACTATCATTATCAACTGTACATCTTTTGGCATCAATGTTATGAACATGTGTATCATCACTATCGAGATTCAATAGTTATAAACCCCTCACAATGGGTACATGACTATGAAAGATATTACCCATATAAATAGAACAACCATTATTCTTTGATTTAAATGAGTAACTGTCTCGCATTAAACAAGATCCAGATATAATGTTCATGCTCAACGCATGCACTAAATAACAATTATTCAGGTTCATCACTAATCTCGATGGTAATCGCAGAGCGAGCGTGCCGACGGCGATCACATCAACCTTGGAACCATTTCCCACGCACATCATCACTTCGTCCTTCGCCAGCCTCCATCTATTCTGTTGTTCCTGCTTTGAGTGGCAAATGTGAGCAACCGAACCGGTATCAAATACCCAGGCACTACAATGAGAGTTGGTAAGGTACACATCCATAACATGTATATCATATATACCTTTGTTGACGTTGGCTCCCTTCTTGTCAGCCAGATACTTGGGGCAGTTCTGCTTACAGTGGCTAGTTCCCTTGCAATAGAAGCACTCAGTTTCTGGCTTGGGTCCAGCCTTGGGTTTCTTCACGGGAGGAGGGCAACTGCTTTGATACCCTTCTTGAAGTTTCCCTTCTTTCCCTTGATCTTCTTGAAACTAGTGGTTTTATTCACCATCAACACTTGACGCTCCTTCTGGATGTCTGACTTAGCGACTTTCAGCATCACAAATAGCTCGGACACTGACTTATTCATCCCTTGCATGTTATAGTTCAACACAAAGCTCTTGTAGCTAGGTGGTAGCGATTGAAGAAATCTGTCAGTGACAGCCTCTGGCAGGAGCTCAATACCCAACTCAGCCAGACTGTTATAGTACCCAGACATTCTGAGTATGTGCTCACTGACAGACCCGTTCTCCTCCATCTTGCATGCATAGAATTTATCAGAGGTCTCATACCTCTCGATCCGGGAATTCTTCTCAAAGATAAACTTCAACTCCTGGAACATCTCATATGCTCCATGATGTTCAAAACGCCTTTGAAGTCCCGTCTCTAAGCCATACAGCATGGCACACTAAACTATTGAGTAGTCATCAACACGCGACTGCTAGGCATTCACAGCGCCTATAGTTGCTGGAGGGGGCGGCACACCAAGCGGTGCATCTAGGACATAAACCTTTTGGGCAGCCGTGAGGATAATCCTCATATTACAGGCCCAATCCACTAAGTTACTTCTATCATCTTTCAGCTTAGCTTTCTCTAGGAACACATTGAAATTCAGGGGAGCTACTGCGTGAGCCATTGATCTACAACATAATTTTGCAAAGGCAACTTTAGACTATTGTTCATGATAATGAGGTCATTTAATCATATTACTTAAGAACTCCCACTCAAATCGAGATCCCTCCGGTCGTCCGACTGCAACATGAACAAATTCACCAACCCAAGTCCGATCATCACATGAGATGAGGTGGTTTCAATGATGAACATCTCCATGTTGATCATATCTACTATATGACTCATGTTCGACCTTTTGGTCTCTTGTGTTCCGAGGCCATGTCTGTACATGCTAGGCTCATCAAGTTTAACCCAAGTGTTCCGCATGTGCAAAACTGGCTTGCACCCGTTGTATGTGAACGTAGAGTCTATCACACCCGATCATCACATGGTGCTTCGAAACAACGAACTTTCGCAATGGTGCACACTTGGGGAGAACACAATTTTATCTTGAAATTTTAGTGAGGGATCACCTTATAATGCTACCATCGTCTTAAGCAAAATAAGATGCATAAAAGGATTAACATCACATGCAAATCATAAGTGACATGATATGGCCATCAACTTGTGCTTTTGATCTCCATCTCCAAAGCACCGACATGATCTCCATCGTCACCGGCATGACACCATGATCTCCATCATCATGATCTTCATCATCGTGTCGCCATCGGGATTATCATGCCAACCATGCTTCTACTACATTGCTATCGTTTAGCGATAAAGTAAAGCATTACATAGCGCTTAATGATCGACATGCAGGTCATACAATAATTAAAGACAACCCCATGGCTCATGTCGGTTGCTGTATGCATCGACATGCAAGTCAATATAAAGTATTACAAACATGATCATCTCATACATTAAATATATTTCATCATGTCCTTGGCCATATCATATCACAACATACCCTACAAAAACAAGTTAGACGTCCTCTAATTTGTTGTCGCATGTTTTACATGGCTGCTATGGGTATCTAGCAAGAACGATTCTTACCTACGCAAAACCACAAGGTGATATGCAAGTTGCCATTTAACCTTCTACAAGGACCGCCTTCATCGAATCTGAGTCAACTAAGGTGGGAGAGACAGACACCCGCCATCCATCTTTATGCAACAAAGTCACATGTCAGTTGATGGAACCGGTCTCATGTACATGGACATGTAAAGTTAGTCCGGGCCGCTTCATCCCACAATACCGCTGAATCAAGAAAATACCAAGGAAGGAAGCAATCTGAATATCAACGCCCACAAACTCCTTTGTGTTCAACTCGTGATGTCATCTACGCATAGACCTAGCTCATGATGTCATAGTTGGGAAACATTGCATGGGAAACAAAAAAATTCCTACACTCACCAAGATCAATCTATAAGATGACCATCTACGAGAGGAGAGATTGCATCTACATACCCTTGCAGATCACTAAGCAGAAGCATTAAGAAACGCGGTTGATGTAGTCGAACGTCTTCGCGATCCAATCATGATGCGTCCCGTGAACTCCAATCCAAGTGTCGAACGGATGGCACCTCCGTGTTCAACACATGTATGGCTTGATGACGCCTTCACCTCCCTGATCCAGCGAGAGATGGTGAAGTAGTAGCTCGAGTCCTCCGGTAGCACGAGGGCGTGATGGCGGTGGTGGTGGAGAAATCTCAGCAGGGCTTTGCCAAGCCTCACGGAGAAGAAGAAGGACTACGAGGGAGAGAGAGGGCAGCGTCATGGCATAGATGGGATACGGCCGCCCTCCCTCTACCCATCTATATATAGGGGACGGGAGGAGGAGGGGCGCCCTAGGGTTCCCTAGGGGGGCCGGCGACCACCAGGGAGAAACCCTAGATGGGTTTTGGTGCGCCTCCCCCTCAGGAGCCTTGGCTCCCAAGGCAAGGGGGTGGCTGCCCTAGGGGAGCTCCCCCAACTCTTCTGGTTACATGGGAAAGGGTGAGGGGGCGCACAACCCCTTAGTGGGATGGTTTGCCCCCTCCCCTTGGCCCATGGGCATGCCAACACTTGCCGGGGCCCCCCGAAACCTCTTTCGGTGATGCTGGTCATCACCCGATACCCCTGGAACAATTCCGGACTCCAATACTCTTCGTCCAATAAATCAATATTTACCTCCGGACCATTCCTCCAGTTCCTTTTCACGCCCAGGATCTCATCCGAGACTCCGAACAACCTTCGGTAACCACCATAATGACTGAACTATACTTATATCGTCACCAAACGTTAAGTGTGTAGACCCTGCGGGTTCGAGAACTATGCTGGCATGGCCGAGACACCTCTACAGTCAATAACCAATAGCAGGACCTGGATGCCCATATTGGTTCCTACATATTCTATGAAGACCTTATCGGTCGAACCTAAATGTCAAGGATTCTGCTAATCCCGTATGTAGTTCCCTTTGTCCATTGGTATGTTACTTGCCCGAGATTCGATCGTCGGTATCTCCATACCTAGTTCAATCTCGTTACCGACAAGTCTCTTTACTCATTCCGTAATACAAGATCTCGTGACTAACTCATTGGTCACATTGCTTGGAAGCTCATTGTGACACTGTATTACCAAGTGGGCCCTGAGATACGTCTCCGTCATACGGAGTGACAAACCCCAGTCTTGATCCATGCCAACTCAACAGACACCCTTGGAGATACCTGTAGAGCACCTTTATAGTCACCCAGTTATGTTGCGACGTTTGGTACACACAAGGTACTCCTCCGGTGTTAGTGAGTTGCATGATCTCATGGTCATAGGAACATATACTTGACATGCAGAAAACGATAACAATAAACTTGACACGATCATATGCTACGTTTATAGTTTGGGTCTTGTCCATCACATCATTCTCCTAATGATGTGATCCCATTATCAAATGACAACTCATGTCCATGGCTAGGAAACCATAGTCATCTTGATCTACGAGCTAGTCAGATAGAGGCTTACTAGGGACACGTTGTTGTCTATGTATCGCCACACATGTATTTGAGTTTCCGGTCAATACAACTATAGCATGGATAATAAACGATTATCATGAACAAGGAAATGTAATAATAAACACTTTATTATTGCCTTCAGGGCATATTTCCAACACTTATAGTGGCGGGCGGGAGGTGAGCGGGCGGCAGCCTTGTGGACGCGTGGCGGCATGCCTTCACTGCGCCGTCCCTAAGGAATCAAGAAGGAAGACCGGCGGCGGCCTTGGCATTGATTCCACACGGGAAACTGAGGTGATGAGGATGACGAACGCGCCTAGTCACTGACTCGGTGGGTCGACCAGTCTTTCGCGCCAAAAATGTTTCCCCTGGTGCCCCCAGCGCGCTGGGTTCGGCCTGGGTCCACCGGCGCCAAATTCGGCCCTAAACGGCGAAAAGTGGGCTTCTGGAGGCGCAACTGGGCTGTTTTTTTCTCGCCGACGATAAAAAAAATGCCTTGGGGGGCTGTTGGGGGGCGAGTGGAGATGCTCTAAGAGCATCTACCCAGTACACAAAGTACCTCAAATCTCTTCAAACACAGATGAACATTGTCAAAAAAGACAAAGACGGACTTCGTGCCTCAAACATTAGGGCAGACCGGCACTTCCCATATCCAGCCCAAATCTGGAACGTATATGGGGCACCTGGGCGCGTCCGTCACGTCGGACCCGACAGCCCTACCCCACTAAATTGCACCAAATCTACCACACCTTCCTCCTCCCGCCGCCTCTCTTTGACCTTTCCCGTGTCTGAGCCCTCGTCGTGTGCCACCCTTGGTCCTCATCTCACTGCCGGTCCAGATACGTCACCCTAGATGTCGTCCAGCCCATCCCTGATTGCTGGGACAGAGGTTGCGCCCACCTCGTCCGTTGGTGTCCGCTCCTTGGCTTCGTCGTGCAGGGTGGAGAACATCACCCAGAGGAACCTGAGACGCCGGCAACAAGAGAAGGAAGCGGTAGTGGCGCATGGAGCGGATGCGGACATGGACGAGCAGTTGTCCCCCACGCCGCACCGAGAACATTGTATCCCATCATCCGTCAGCCGGCAAGGATTGCATCGTCAGACTAGGTTGGGACAGAGGAGGATCCGACGGCCGTTGGGGCATTCCAGAGAGTTGTCCACGGACATGCCGGTGGTGGACGTCTATCACTCATCGCAGCTCATACGGGAGCGGATAAGCACGGGCATCGGCGACACTTGGGCTGCCCGCGACATGTTCGACGAAATGACACAAGAGTCGGTACGTTCTTGTTGCTCTTGTCCGATCAACTTTGCGTACACTACAAAAAAATACACTTCCCTGATGATACGTGTTTGTCACAGCAGGTGGTCACGTTTTTTGTCATGCATGTACATCCATGCCGATTTTATGAGAGAATCAAGATAGTCATACCTGTGCTGTCGTAGAAGTGTTCCATGGCAATACCAAAATTATCATCACGGAAGTGTCCACTTCCATGACGATAAATGGCACGTCATGGAAGTGCTTTCGTCAAGGGTAACCGACACATGGCATCCGCCATAACGTGTCGCCATTAAGCTATCGGGTTCCGGTTTGGATCCGATAACCTGTTAACAACCCGGACCAATGGGGATTTTCCATGTGTAAAATCATGATTGGCTGGAGGAAACACGTGTCGGCTCCTCGGTGGGCTAGATGTCGTCCATCCAATGGAGGAGAAGTGCCTACAATACGACAACAGTCGCACAGCCCAACAGAGGCCCATATAGGTTAAAAAGGCCAGCCTAGTCAAAGGCCCGTAGTATTTACTCAGGTACTAGTGGGCCAGCCCACTAACGGCCTATTTAAACACGGCCCATTTACGGCCCGAAGCCAGATCTGGCCCGTTAATTGTTCACCGAATACTTGGGCCCAATTACGGCCTAGAGACATTTCGGTCTGTTAGAGGCCCGATGTAGACACGGGCCCATTTCAGCCCGGTGTGTCTTTTGTCCTAGGAATGGCCTGTGCTACCCATGGGCCATATATGGTCTGACGCGACATCCGGCCCTCTAACGGCTAGTGATCAAGGTGGCAACAATTCAGCCCAACGTTACTTTGGGCATGTTAAAGGCATGTCGTATAATTCGACCCATTGATGCTTATACTAAGCTTTCGGCCTCTTAAAGGCCCATGCTATCAGTGGGCCAACTAAGGCCCAAGATATGTTTCGGCCTGGTAATGGCACGTCGTATAACTGGGCCAATAATGGCCCGGTCTACATTTCAGCCTGCTGAAGGCCCGTCGACGACTAGTGAAATTTGAGGCCCAACATGCATTTCGGCCTGCTAAAGGCCCATGGTTTCTTCTGGGCCATAACAGGCCAACAGAATATTCAGCCTATTAATGGACCGAAGCTACATGGGCCCAACTAAGCGTTGGGTCCACTAAAGGCCCAACTAAACTTTGGGCCGAACATAGGCCCGTGTAAGTTGTGGGCCTAGCGCAAAGTGTGAAGGCCCCAATGGCCTTTCAGGCCCAAGAAAGTTGCAGGCCAGGCCAATTGTGGCCCGCTAAATGCAGGCCCATTAGAGGCGAATGTTTCGGCCCGGTCGACTACATCAGATTTTTTGCCGTTTCTTTTCAGATAGCGAATGATGGCATATATGGTAATTAGTAGGAATTAAGAACAAACCTAATCTATAAAATAAAGAAATTATGACATAGTAACTTAGAATAAACCTACACTAAACAATAAAGGATTTATGGTATATTACATCCATTGGGCATCGAAGTTCGCCACCAGTGATCATAAAGCGCAACTAAGAAGCAGATTACAAAAATTGGGCGCCATTGCAGCGTAACAAAATAATAATGAACCAAGACCACTTCCAAGACAGTTCAAGAAAGGTTAGCCTTGCGCGAGAACTGCTGCGCAAGCTGCTGAGGAAGGCTGTGAGACCGGCCTAGCATGTCGGTCATAGCTTCCATGTGTAATTGTTTAGCAATGAGGTTCTGATTGGTGTTCTCCGCAATCTTTCTTAGAGATAGGACTTCAAGTCAGAGTTGAGTTGCAGAATGCCTTTCTGCTAGAACTTGGGACTGAAGAAGTCAAACTAATTCAGACAATGAATTCTATGAGCTCTTCTGACTGCTAGTCTCAAGTAACTTGGACACTGCATCAAGACAAGACTTTGGGGTTGTCTCGCTATCTTCAAGATGTTTTGCCTTCTTTACTGCAATATATGTTGGGTTTGTCTCAAAGCCTTCAGCAGACTTGTGCATGCCATCAGGCATATCACCCTGAAACAAGCAGAGAGATGACAGGTTTTGCACGTGTATAAACAAAGATGGTAACTGTGCTGTCAATTCCATCCAATTTCAAATTAGAAAATAGCATAATTTGGCATTGTTTGTAATGCAGGGAGCTTCACCACACTACTGGATTACCATGTCAACAAAACAAGCATAGATGAAGGGAAAAGACAATCATTGTATCTATTTTGGTTAATGCGCATGGCATGTTGTTCATATCATCAGCCACATCAGTAAGATAAAATAAGAGATGACAAGGTGCAAACATGGGTTGCTTCACCACACTGGATTATAGATCCACAAAAACAAGCATACATATAAGGAGTATTGAGTAATGTGCATGGCATGAATAAGGAATTTGGTTTTACAAGTAAAACTTGGAACTTACGGTTGTTGCGAACATGCATTTTGACAGAAATAGCAAACTAAACAACAGTTGATGATAGGGAGTATGAGAAAATTAAACAGCAGTTGAGGATAAAGGCTTTAGAAGGACTGACTTACATTAACAATTAACACCAGCTTTATAATGCCCTTCTCCATGTCAAGGGAAGGATAACTCAAATTTTTTAGCACAGAGTCTTCTTCATAAGCATTGCATGTACTCTACATTTTGTAGAGAGTAATTATAGATATGATAATGCTGAAAGGGATAGAGGATAATGAAGATAAGATGCGGATTGATGCTACATAATCAACTACCAATCCCTGGAAGTACAAGTGTTACAGGACAAAATGTACTGACAAGAGCAATGGTCTACACTTCTGCACTAGCATTATCTGTGTAATCAACTTTTCGGTAAGATTAAATATAGATCTGATATTTTTTAGTAAATGGTGGGCGAGGGAGATAAGATGCAGAATGCTACACAATGAACCGATCCCTCTTCCCATAATATAAGAGTGGTTTGAACACTGGTGTACTCTACAAAACACTCTTATATTATGGGACGGAGGGAGTAGCTGTTAATTTAAGTATAGTGATAGACGACATTCAGTCCGTACAAGAGGACTGTAGAGCTAAACCTCTTCAAAAGCACTGGGTTGATTCTAAATTTATGTAAGAGTCGATACAGATCTTATACTGTCCACCAATTTGAGGACAATGAGGCTAACATGTGCAGTGATGCTACATAATCAACCAGCTATGAAAGTAAGTATGGTCATACAGGGCAAGAGGTACTCATAAGAGCAATGCAATGTGCAGTATAGTTGCAAGATTCTGTGGTCCCTTGAGAATGAATGTTCTTCTGCAAACGGTTTTCGTACAAGTGAGATGTTAAGGCACATGTAGAAATGTAGTTCAGATTGTGATGTGATATCATAGATAGTACCTTACGCTGCAGACAAGACCAATGTGTAACAAGATTATTCCAGTCAGTGTCTGATAAATGTAGGACCAGAGACTTTACAGAAATTTTGTTTAGAGGCTTGCCATCAAAGTGCGCTTGCCTCAGGTAGGAATGATACTTCATCAATGAGTGCTTGAAAAGCACAACCAACCCTTGCTCGTTGATGACCCACAAGTATAGGGATCTATCGTAGTCCTTTCGATAACTAAGAGTGTCGAAACCAATGAGGAGCAGAAGGAAATGACAAGCGGTTTTCAGCAAGGTATTCTCTGCAAGCATTGAAATTATCGATAACAGATAGATTTGTGATAAGGTAATTTGTAACGGGTAACAAGTAACAAAAGTAAACAAGGTGCAGCAAGGTGGCGCAATCCTTTTTGTAGCAAAGCACAAGCCTGGACAAACTCTTATATAAAGGAAAGCGCTCCCGAGGACACATCGTGATGCGGAGCATCCCACGTTCATCCCCATGTACACTCCGACTACTCCCCAAGCCCTAAGGATACATACGATGAGACCTCGACGATGCGCCATTGGACACAAGGTGAATTCACTCCTCTTCGAACCATCCCTTTCCGCATGTGAGACATGGCTACTACCTCATGCATGGACCTTGCATATACTCAGGTACAATCGAGATGATCATGGAGAATCCAAGGATCAAGGCCAAGCGTGGAAGAGAAGACGGAAGAAAGGAGAAGAAGACGGAGCTGCGGCTGAAGCTAGCCCGGACATCCGGACTGCCATCCGGATCATCCGGACCCAGCCGGATCATCCGGGTCCCCCTCCGGATCGTCCGGGTAACTGCGCCGAAGACACCCGAAGGCTTCCACCGAAGCCGGATCATCCGGGACTCCATCCGGATCATCCGGACCCCGACGCCCGGATCATCCGGGCCACCGTCCGGATCATCCGGCCTTGCCTGCGCGCATGACTTGGGCCGAGGCCCGTGTACCCCTTCGCCCCTCACTTACCCCTTCGTGGCTTAGCACTATAAATAGACCTCCTCCTCCCCACTTTGAGGGTTAGCGTTGATTTAGCTCAAGTTAGAGATAGAGCCTCGCTCATCCATCGGATCTCCTCCTCGTGAGAGACCGCGGCCTCTTCGGAGTAGATCCTATCGGATTCAAGACCCCCTCGTGGGAAGATCCCTTTGTGGATTCAAGGCCTCCTCACGGAGAAGATCGGTTACCTTTGTATCCTTACCTTTGTTGACTTTGGATCTCGTGTATCTCTTTGTGTTCTTCGATCTAGCACTTGTGTGACCGATTCCTTGTTGGTTGAGTGTTTTCCCTCGTTCCTCCCCGTGATTTCCTCGTGTTCTTCCGCTCGTTCTTCGTGTCTCCCCGTAGGATCCACTCCAAACGTGAAAGATCGACGCTATAGGGTTCCACCCTACATCATCATGGTATCATGAGCCACGTTGATCACGTTTTTGGAGCCCCTACCCCGTGTTTTCTAGCTTGATTTTGTTGTTTTCGTCCTAAATCCGAAAATCCCCACCAAAAATAGCCCCAAATTTTTTTGTGATTTGTTGGTTTGATGATGTTTTGTTGATTTTGATCCGTGGATTTGCTTGGTTTCAAGTGGATCTAGCATTTCCCCAAGTTTCCCCACCTTCCATCCACGAAATCCCTCAAATTTTGCCCCGAAAATCATCCAATTTCCGCCCAAAAATTCGTCCCCGAGAGGAAATCCCGAGCAGTTTGACCTGCCCGGATCATCCGGACCTTCTCCCGGATCATCCGGACATCTCCCGGATCAGCTGGACCCTCTCCCGGACGTCCGGATACCCCACGCACCCAGAAAACAGAACCGGAGCTGACGAACCCGGATCATCCGGATGTACACCCGGATCATCCGGACCTAGCCCGGATCATCCGGACCTCCTCCCGGATGTCCGGTTAACCCTGAAACTGACACGGCTGAAATTTTGTTTTGGTCATAACTAATTCATCCGGAGTCCGTTTTTGACGTTCTTTAGCTCGTTTTGAAGCTATTGACATCCCCCATCCCACAAAAATACCACCAACACCATTTGACACCATCAAATTTTCGGGATTTTGGCATCTTTGCCTAGGGCTTCCACCATATCATCCGCATAGCCACCACCGACTTCCGCAACCTAACCCATTTTGTTCCCCATAGCATATGTGGTTGTTTGAGTTGTGACTAGAGTCTCCTAAGGTGTTTCGGCTACTTAGGGACAATTGCTTCTTCATCAACCACCACCACCACTTCCGCATAGACTTGCCCACCATACACTTCACCACCCAACTTAACCCAATTTTGTTTGAGCTTGTTCGAGTTGTGGCTTGTGTCTCCTAAGGTGTTTCGGCTACTTAGGGACGGCAACTTCAACTCCGACTCGTGTATAGCCCATCATTTCACTTCCACATTGCCAAGTGCAAACCACCACCGCATTTCCGCTACCACCATTTTGACATTTGACGTGTGAGATTTTGAGTTCGCGGTTTTTTCCGTTTCCTAAGGTGTTTCGGCTACTTAGGGACGAGTCTCCATCATCTTGGTATCTACATCAAGAACACCGCTACTCATCATCGTCGGACGGTAACCTCCATATCATCTTGGTATCATGGTATCCCTCCATTGTATATTCCCTTGCTATTGCATTGTTAACCCCTAGCCTTACTTTTGCGTCGCTTGCCTATCGAGACTAGCCATTTGAGTATTGCCGGCAACGTTACTTGTGCACATTAGTGATCATACTTCCCATAGCATACATACCATATCATCGTGGTGCATATATTGCTATCATATCTTGTGTCACAAGTTTGTTCCCGCATATACACAATTGCTATCTTGGTTTGTGCATTGTGCAAAGTGGCCATAGAAAAAAAGAATAAAGCTTTTAAGCAAAAGAGAAAGAGAGCAAAGAAGCTTGTAAGCAAGTGCCATAGCATCATACCACATTGCATATAAGATTGTCATATCCGATCATCTTGGATCATCTTGAGAGAAACACCGGGAACCATACATACATAGCATACTTGGGATAGAAGTTTATCCATTTTGCATCTTATAGGTTGTGCACAAGTGTCGTATCCGCCTATTGAGCAATCGTGCTAGCGTCTCTCTTGAGTTGTGCAACACGAGCGTTTTCCGTGGATTCCACATTTTGTGCTCATTCCTTGGTTGCACGACCCCATTTATCTATCCGTGTGTGCGTTTCCGTGTGCCTTCCATATTGCTATTGGTCTACTTGTTTCACTTGCGAATTTGTGAATCTCTTTCAACATTATTGACTCTTGCTAACATTTTGCATTAAATTTTTGTGCCACTATCCTCACCGAGCTCCACTATAAGCTTTACTTGTGTAGGTGTGAGAACCGACAAGGATTGGTACCAATAGTGCTATTTCATTGTCCGCATTTGAGTGAACTTGATTCATTGTCAACATCGGTCAAGGTACATTGGTATAAGTTCTTCTCTTTCTCCCACTCATATTTGCTCGAGTCTTGTGATGGATAGGCAAGGCATTTCCTCTCCGGTCCTCGACAACAACGACGGCGTGAACAACTACATAACCAAAGCGTCTATCTTCGATCTACAACGACAAGTGCAAGGCACACAATCAAGATTGCGAGAGCGCATCGAGAACATCTCCATCGACATTCATCACTCCGAAGCAAGGAGAAGGGACTACTTCGACAAGAAGCTTGCCGCACATAAAGAGGAGCAAGATGCAAGGATGGAGGAGATTAGGGCCTTGATCAAGTCTTCTTCCACTTCATCATCCTCAAGACGACGACGTTCAAGCCACAAGTCTTCGGAGCGCGAAAAAGATGCAAGTGCAAATCGTCCTCGTCCACATCTACATGGCGACCACCATCACGTTCGTGATCAACATCGTCATGAAGGGCAAGTCACCTCCAAGCATCATGTGCACGACGACGACGAACGCCTTCGAGCTCAAGCGCGACAACGACACCATCATCATGAAGATGCTCCACAAGCACAAATGCACAAGTCCCAACACGCCAAGTCGAAGCTTCATGAGCATAAAAGAAGACCGCGAGACGACCACCACCAAGACGGCGCTACGGCTACATCAACCACTTCGGCATCTTCGCCAAGTGTTCTCAAGGCATCTTCGCCTATGGACGTACGGCATCTTCGCCTACTTCCCACGAGTACGCCTACAACGACTTCATCAAGTCCAAGGCGACCACCTACAAGTGAGGGTGACACTTCCATCTTCGGAAGCCCCCCAAGGAAGATGGCCGAGCATGGGAAATTCCCTTCGGTCATGGAGACGAGCTACGAGGTGCCACATCATATGGGCCTCCAACACCAAGACGGTGACAAGACGGTCGAGCAAGGGCCATCCCCTTCGACCACGGTGACGAGCGCGAACCTCTTCAACAACATGAAGATGGCACCCACATTTGACTCCTCCTCCGAGTCAAGCTACGCGACCGCGCATGGAGACATTTGCACCTACATCTCTCCGACACCCACATATGTTGAGATGCCCCAAGTGCCATGTGAGGAGAGCCACCACCACATGAGTGACATGAGTGACTCCACCATACGTGACATTGAGAGCATTTCCTATGAGAGGATGAGTGTGACCACCACTAGTCCCACACATGAGAGCATGCAACACATCCTATGTGAGGTTGAGAGCCATTTGAGTGACTCCACCTACCATACGAGTGAGAGCATCCTTGAGGGAGTGAGTGAGCCACAACACTTAGTGAGTGAGGTAGTTGACACGGCATGTGAGGCCACTATGATTTCTAACGACTTAACCTCTACTCCTAGTGTGTTTTCTTCTTTGGTGCTAGGTCTCCTACATGACGACATGCCTATCCTCGACGAGTCCATCCCTCCAATGGAAACACCGATGGCCATGGTGGACGATGATGCACCCCCCACATGGTTCCATCAAGATGAAGATGACAATGATGGATCTTCAACACCTCACCTACAACACATGAGCGACGCTCCAAAGGTAACATAGGTGATGGTGCTTCTCTTGTCCCACTAGTGGACTCTCTTGACATTGATTGCTCCCATGATGTTGACCCACCTATTACCATGCTTCATGCTAGTGCGACTTCCTCATGTCTTGACTTACCTATTTATGATGAATATGATGATGAGCATGTTGAGTTGCCTAGTTGTGATGCTATGCTCCATAGGATATCATGTGAAAATTCTATTGGTCACATCATGTTTGACAATCCATTGAACTTGTCATATGCTATGAGTGAGATCTCCCATATTGCCTCATTTCAATCTCAACATAGTAACTATGCATGCCCCATTAAAATCAATCCCATTTGCACTTATGGCATAGATGACGAGATGATGGTCATTGGCTTTTGTTTTTCTTGTGATGATATTGCCATGCTTCCTTTACATGATTTGCGCAATTCATCCACTATGCCATGCCATGATCACATTGTTCCAAATATGCATTGTTTTGGATGTTGTCAATATTCTCCATGTGATGTTTCCATTCATGCTCATGAGGAGACCCCCATAGTTCCTCATACATATTAGGAGATTTTGATGCATTCCATCCTTTGCATGATTTCCATGATTGCTTGCACCATATGCATTCCATGAATAACAATGCTCTAGATATTTCTCGTGATGCATTACACAATTTGAGTCTCCATTATGCCATACATAATAACAAACCTATCATGATGGATGACATGTTTCTATATCACGCATCTCATTTATTTGAGCATTGGCTATTTTGTGCTAACCGACACATGCATGTGCGCATCATGATGGATGATGTGTACATATACCATGCACACACAATTTTTCCTTTGTCTTTGTTTTGTGTAGGTACTCTCATATACTCGTCAACCTCTCAATCCCAAGAGTTGATGAAACGAGCTCTTGAGAGCAACGATGACTTGGGATCCCGTGGACAATCCTTACCACCGTTCCCTTCGCGCAAGGACTACGCGCATCTATTTTACTTGGCTCTCACACGGCTATGGGCTATTTACCACTTGTCACCTTATGCCCACACTATTGTGTTCACTTTGCATGTTATTCTTGCTTCTATGCCTTTGCCATGCAATTGTGACCCTTGCTTGCATCTACCCATGATTCACCATTATGATATCCCTATGTGTACTTGCATGCTTGGTGGAGATCCTTGTTGCTTTTGCCATGTTTATCATGTGCCCCATGCTATTGATGCTTGTTGTGTTGGGTGAGTCATGATGCCCCATTGCTATTCACATATGGTCTCTCGCCAATACATTGATGATATTTTGCTCATATCTTGCTTTCATGTTTGTGCTATGTCATGTCCATTATTCATGCCCACTATTTGCACACATGACATGCTTGCCATGATTCCTTCTAGTATGTTGCATCTTCGCACTACTAGCTTGCTTGACGTGATTGCTATGATTGCTTGCTTGGTTGCATCACCCATGTTCCACTATCACTTGCTTTCTTGGGTTGATGACATATATGCTCATGCCTCTCACTTGATTTGTCATAATCATTGCCTCTTGTCTCCATTAGTTGCATCTCTCATATCACCTTGTATTGAGTGCCAACTTGCTATGCTTATTGATCTTGGAGACTTGGACACTTTACTTGTGATGCATGATTGTTTGATTGAGCCTCTTGTATTTGGTTGTTCTTACATCATAAGCCTTCATACTATGAAATGCTCCCTTGTCCATTCTTATGATGAGCATGATGCATACACTTGTTGGGTATCTTACCACACGAATGATAGGTTTTGCACTTCCGCTAACCTCATTTGTTTTTCCGAGTGTTTGTCATGTTCTTTCATTTTGAAGGATTCACAAGGCGGTACCATCACGCGGCATATTGGTTATGTGAAGGCATACAAGATGCGCAACTACATCATCCTTGTGACACTCTTAAAGGTGAACTCCTTCTCTTTGAGCCATCCTCAAATACGCATATTGGATGGGTCACTCTTTCATTGTTGTTTCCTTCTTGTTGTCTACATGATACATCTCGTGAACGGAGGCACGACATTGGAGATTGGCTACATGGACCTTCACATTGAGGAGCGCTCGCACTTATTGGATGCACCTTCGGCCTTCCACCCATGCCTCGACATCGAGCTTTGGTACACCAACACCTCCATATTTATTGATTGTGCTCATACATGTCATGCTCGATGGACATATCATACTCACCACAAGTTTACACACTATGCATGGATTGACTCACATTATGATTGCCTTGTTGCATCTTGTATTACCATGTCATCCATGATATATGAGCTTGTTCACTTCCTTAGCAAATTTGTTGTGATCTTCCTTGATGGCATATTCATACATCATGATCATATTGCCCACCATCAATTGCATGATAACATACACATGTTGAGCATCCATTGCCATATTCATGCTATTGATAAACCGTCTCTCTATGACATCATTTTGCATCGTGGTTGCATTGATCATATTTACAACACATTTGTGTGCACAATGATTACATTTCCTCCTATTAATGATTTGCATCTCATTCTAGATCATCTTGATAAGCTTCATGCGCTTTGTCATGCAATATCTTGCCGTACGGACTCATTCTTACATGATGGACATTTTGTGTGCGCTAACCATTATATTCCCGAGTGTCGCTTGTGTTTGCTCATTTTGCATGTACCACATACTGGAGACACCTGGGAGTACTTGGATTGTGCAATGCCTTCAACTTCGTCCAACTACAAGTCCGTCCATGACAACCGTTTCCATGGTGATGAGGATCACGATCCGAGGTCGGATCTTTCACAAGGGGGGGGAGATGATGCGGAGCATCCCACGTTCATCCCCATGTACACTCCGACTACTCCCCAAGCCCTAAGGATACATAAGATGAGACCTCGACGATGCGCCATTGGACACAAGGTGAATTCACTCCTCTTCGAACCGTCCCTTTCCGCATGTGAGACATGGCTACTACCTCATGCATGGACCTTGCATATACTCAGGTACAATCGAGATGATCATGGAGAATCCAAGGATCAAGGCCAAGCATGGAAGAGAAGACGGAAGAAAGGAGAAGAAGACGGAGCTGCGGCTGAAGCTAGCCCGGACATCCGGACCGCCATCCGGATCATCCGGACCCAGCCGGATCATCCGGGTCCCCCTCCGGATCGTCCGGGTAACTGCGCCGAAGACACCCGAAGGCTTCCACCAAAGCCGGATCATCCGGGACTCCATCCGGATCATCCGGACCCCTGACGCCCGGATCATCCGGGACCCCGTCTGGATCATCCGGCCTTGCCTGCGCGCATGACTTGGGCCGAGGCCCGTGTACCCCTTCGCCCCTCACTTACCCCTTCGTGGCTTAGCACTATAAATAGACCTCCTCCTCCCCACTTTGAGGGTTAGCGTTGATTTAGCTCAAGTTAGAGATAGAGCCTCGCTCATCCATCGGATCTCCTCCTCGTGAGAGACCGCGGCCTCTTCGGAGTAGATCCTATCGGATTCAAGACCCCCTCGTGGGAAGATCCCTTTGTGGATTCAAGGCCTCCTCACGGAGAAGATCGGTTACCTTTGTATCCTTACCTTTGTTGACTTTGGATCTCGTGTATCTCTTTGTGTTCTTCGATCTAGCACTTGTGTGACCGATTCCTTGTTGGTTGAGTGTTTTCCCTCGTTCCTCCCCGTGATTTGCTCATGTTCTTTCGCTCGTTCTTCGTGTCTCCCCGTAGGATCCACTCCAAACGTGAAAGATCGACGCTATAGGGTTCCACCCTACATCACATGGGAATTATCGTCAAGCTAGTTTTCATCATGCTCATATGATTCGCGTTCGGTACTTTGATAATTTGATATGTGGGTGGACCGGTGCTTGGGTACTGCCCTTCCTTGGACAACCATCCCACTTATGATTAACCCCTCCCGCAAGCATCCGTAACTACGATAGAAGAATTAAGGTAAACCTAACCATAGCATGAAACATATGGATCCAAATCAGCCCCTTACGAAGCAACACATAAACTAGGGTTTAAGCTTCTATCACTCTAGCAACCCATCATCTACTTATTACTTCCCAATGCCTTCCCCTAGGACCAAACAATGGTGAAGTGTCATGTAGTCAACGTTCACATAACACCACTAGAGGAGAGACAACATACATCTCATCAAAATATCGAACGAATACCAAATTCACATGACTACTTATAACAAGGCTTCTCCCATGTCCTCAGGAACAAACGTAACTACTCACAAATCATATTCATGTTCACGATCAGAGGGGTATTAATATGCATAAAGGATCTGAACATATGATCTTCCACCGAATAAACCAACCAGCATCAACTACAAGGAGTAATCAACACTACTAGCAACCCACAGGTACCAATCTGAGGTTCTGAGACAAAGATTGGATACAAGAGATGAACTAGGGTTTGAGAGGAGATGGTGCTGGTGAAGATGTTGATGGAGATTGACCCCCTCCCGATGAGAGGATAGATGGTGATGACGATGGTGATGATTTCCGCCTCCCGGAGGGATGTTTCCCCGACAGAACAGCTCCGCCGGATCCCTAGATTGGTTCCGCCAAGGTTCTGCCTCGAGATGGCGGCGCTTCATCCCGAAAGCTTCCTTATGATTTTTTCCAGGGCAAAAGACACCTTATACCAGAAGATGGGCATAGGGGGGCTTCCAGGTTGCCCACGAGGCAGGGGCACGCCTAGGGGGTAGGGCGCGCCCTCCACCCTCGTGGATAGTAGGTGGCCCTCCTCTGGTGCTTTCTTCGCCCAATATTTTTAATATATTCCAAAACTGACTTTCATGGAGTTTCAGGACTTTTGGAGTTGTGCAGAATAGGTCTCTAATATTTGCTCCTTTTCCAGCCCAAAATTCCAGCTGCCGGCGTTCTCCCTCTTCATGTAAACCTTGTAAAATAAGAGAGAAAAGGCATAAGTATTGTGACATAATGTGTAGTAACGGCCCATAATGCAATAAATATTGATATAAAAGCATGATGCAAAATGGACGTATCAACTCCCCAAGCTTAGACCTCGCTTGTCCTCAAGCGGAAGCCGATATCGAAAAATATGTCCACATGTTTAGAGATAGAGGTGTCGATAAAATAAATACGGACATGAGGGCATCATGATCATTCTTAGGACAGCAACATATATATTGTCATATAACTTCTTATGTTAAAGTGACAATCTATTCACAATGTCAAGTATGAATCAGAAACTTTATTGAAAACTAGCAAACTATAATCTCAGTCATTGAAGCGATTGTAATTTATAACATCGGAAAGAGTCAATATAAGAGCTTTTCAGCAAGTCCACATACTCAACTATCATTTAATATTTCACAATTGCTAACACTCACGCGATACTTATGGGTATGAAGTTTTAGTCAGACACAGAGAAAGATAGGGGCTTATAGTTTTGCCTCCCAACCTTTTACCTCAAGGGTAACGTCAACAATAATGCTTCATGAAAACCCACATCCAATTGGATATATATATATATATATATATATATATATATATATATCAGGATCTTTCCAACACATAGTGCTTGTGATAAGGACATCAATACCATTGTTACACCCACAGCCCCTGCTGCTATACATACTGGACCAATTACTAGAGCTCGTGCACGCCAACTAAATTACCAGGTACTTTTGTTTCTTGGTAATGATTCTAATGTTCATGAGAATATGATGCTGCCTAAATTGGATACATTTGTTTTGCTTACAAATGAAGGGCCTAGCTTGGAGAAGGATGAACATTGGAGCAAGAACAAGCATGGAGATGATGGCATGCGCAAGGGGAACAAGAACGGAGTTACAAGTGATGATTTCAGGAGTTTGAAGCCACCAGAATGGGTGCATGAAGCCTTGGACGAAATATACAAGATGCCACTTCATAAATTTCGTCCCGAGGCTATTATAGGTGCTGCGTCACCTTTTTATTGGGCCAGGCCCATGTAATTTCGAAATACATAAGTATAGGCTATTTTTAGAGTCCGTATGTGTGGGGAAACAAGAGATAGGGTTGATTTCGGACCCCTCCACCAAGGGCCACGAAATTCCCCCCTCTTCCTCCATATATACAGCCCTTAGGGCATCGTTTAGACTTTGGGTTTTGTTTAGATTAAAAGTTCGCCATAGCTGCAACTTCGCGTACTTCGTTTGTGTTCAACGACCAGACAAAGGCGTCACAGAACCCCACCTTGATCAATAAAGCTTTCATCTTATATTCGCAATATCCAGATTGCAATCTCAGTTTCTTGCTTGTTCTTCATTTGCTCGCAGGAAACAGACCCTCGTGGTCAGGTTGATCGTGCTCCGGCGTGGTCAATAACCTCTCGGAGTTGGTTTAGCGATTGCTAAGGCGCAACGTCCTCGCACGTTCGTAGTCGGATCGTCAAAGTCGACTGCCACCAAAGCGGTATCCATCATCTCATCGAAAGACGGGACACCTTTGCCTCTATCAAGTGGTATCAGATTTCCAGGTTGCTCGGTGAGATTTTACAGTTTTTCGTAGTTTAGATCGAGTTTGTTCTTCATACCTATAGTCCACGAAAAAGCCAAAAAAAATTAGGGTTAGTTCATCCCATCCGAACCAATCTGAGCCTTGCATAATCTTTTCTGTATTTGCTTTGTTGAATTTGCGGTTGCATCGTCGTGTCCAGTTGCTGGTCTTAGCGTCTAGTCTTTTAGAGTTTCGAGTTCTGTTCACAGGTTGTCACGTCGCCGCTGGCATATATCACCACCGCATCATCATCGTCGCTGTTGCCATATACCACCACCACATATTCACCGCCAATCCGAATCCATATACGCCACCACATATCCGCCGCCATCACGCCAATCCGAGTTCACCTGCAACATATATCCGCCACCTATCCGTGTTCCACCAGATTCATCTCCGCCACCAATCCGAGTTCCACCAGATTCATCTCCGCCACCAGTCCTAGTCCGAGTCCAGTAATTGTTGCATTGTTCTCGATTTCCAGATCACGCGATACTCTGAGTCGTGACAGAGAAGGACTCCCCAACTTCCGAGCCATCTGCAGAAGAAAAATAGTTCCAATTTCAAAAAAAAAACTAAGTCTGGAAAATTCTGGATAGGCAGTTTTTAGACCATTTGTAGACTTTTTCGAAAAAAATTTGTTGCGGAGCAAAAAAAAAAGAGGAAAAAAAGTGCAAAAAAAAGAGAAAAAAAATTCAGAGTGTGCTCCTCCCTTGTTTACGTGCCGCGCCGTGATTTTGTTGGTGTTCTAGGCTCGCGTCTCTAGCACAGTCTAGCCTAGGACCAGCACAGTACCGTCGTTGAGCGTTTATTCAACTTTGCATCTCTGAATTGACTATTGCTGACCCTTTTTGCTACCATATTATAAGCCTTCCCAGCTCCACATACATCTACGTCGTGCGTTTGACTCTCCCTGGTAATCGCTCTATCCAAGCTTTGAGAGTTTTGACTACAACGGTTGCCGATCACCGCCTGTTTGATAGGGGAAAAGGTGTCCCGTCTTTCGATGAGATGGTGGATTTCGCTTTGGTGGAAGTCGACTTTGACGATCCGACTACGAACGTGCGAGGACGTCGCGCCTTAGCAATCGCTAAACCAACTCCGAGAGGTTATTGACCACGCCGGAGCACGATCAACCTGACCACGAGGGTCTGTTTCCTGCGAGCAAACGAAGAACAAGCAAGAAACTAAGATTGCAATCTGGATATTGCGAATATAAGATGAAAGCTTTATTGATCAAGGTGGGGTTCTGTGACGCCTTTGTCTGGTCGTTGAACACAAACGAAGTACGCGAAGTTGCAGCTATGGCGAACTTTTAATCTAAACAAAACCCAAAGTCTAAACGATGCCCTAAGGGCTGTATATATGGAGGAAGAGGGGGGAATTTCGTGGCCCTTGGTGGAGGGGTCCGAAATCAACCCTATCTCTTGTTTCCCCACACATACGGACTCTAAAAATAGCCTATACTTATGTATTTCGAAATTACATGGGCCTGGCCCAATAATAAGGTGACGCAGCACCTAAAATAGCCTTGGGACGAAATTTATGAAGTGGCATCTTGTATATTTCGTCCAAGGCTTCATGCACCCATTATGGTGGCTTCAAAGTCCTGAAATCATCACTTGTAACTCCGTTCTTGTTCCCCTTGCGCATGCCATCATCTCCATGCTTGTTCTTGCTCCAATGTTCATCCTTCTCCAAGCTAGGCCCTTCATTTGTAAGCAAAACAAATGTATCCAATTTAGGCAGCATCATATTCTCATGAACATTAGAATCATTACCAAGAAACGAAAGTACCTGGTAATTTAGTTGGCGTGCACGAGCTCTAGTAATTGGTCCAGTATGTATAGCAGCAGGGGCTGTGGGTGTAACAATTGTATTGATGTCCTCATCATCCTCCCCTTCTTGAAATGAAGTCGTCCTCGACGGAAGTTCATCTTCCTCACCCAAATAAGGCTTCAAATCTGCAATGTTAAAAGTGGGACTAACCCCAAAATCTGCAGGCAGCTCAAGTTTATATGCATTATCATTTATTTTCTCTAACACCTTAAAGGGACCATCAGCACGTGGCATTAGCTTTGATTTGCGCAAATCAGGAAATCTATCCTTACGCAAATGTAACCAAACAAGATCTCCAGGTGCAAACACAACATGTTTTCTACCCTTATCTCCAGCAAGTTTATATTTAGCATTCATACGCTCAATGTTTTCCTTAGTTAACTCATGCATTTTTAAAATCAATTCAGCACGTTGTTTAGCATCAAAATTAACCTTCTCCGAAGATGGAAGAGGCAACAAATCAATAGGTGCACGAGGTAGGAAACCATACACAACTTCAAAAGGGCACATCTTAGTAGTAGAATGCAATGAACGATTATAAGCAAATTCAATATGAGGCAAGCATTCCTCCCACATTTTCTTATTATTCTTCAAAACAGCCCTAAGCATAGTAGACAACGTTCTATTGACTACTTCAGTTTGTCCATCAGTTTGGGGGTGACAAGTAGTACTAAAAAGCAGTTTAGTCCCCAACTTAGCCCATAAACATCTCCAAAAGTGGCTAAGAAATTTAGTATCACGATCTGAAACAATAGTATTTGGCACACCATGCAAGCGAATAATTTCACGAAAGAACAAATCAGCAACATTAACAGCATCATCGCTTTTATGACATGGTATAAAGTGTGCCATTTTCGAGAATCTATCCACGACAACAAATATGCTATCCCTCCCCTTCTTTGTTCGAGGTAAACCTAAAACAAAGTCCATAGATATATCCTCCCAAGGAACACTAGGTACAGGCAAAGGCATATATAAACCATGAGGATTGAGGCGTGACTTAGCTTTTTGACATGTAGTGCAGCGAGCAATAAAACGCTCAACATCCCGTCTCATCTTTGGCCAAAAGAAATGTGTAGCAAGTACGTCCTCCGTCTTCTTCACGCCAAAGTGTCCCATTAATCCTCCTCCATGCGCCTCCTGCAACAACAAAAGACGAACGGAGCTAGCTGGAATGCATAGCTTGTTAGCACGAAACACAAATCCATCGTTAACAACAAACTTGTTCCACATTCTTCCTTCTTTACAATTATGCATTACATCTTTAAAATCAGCATCATGCACATATTGATCTTTGATGGTCTCCAAACCAAATATTTTGAAGTCAAGTTGTGAAAGCATAGTATAGCGACGAGACAAAGCATCAGCAATAACATTTTCTTTTCCCTTCTTGTGTTTAATGACATAAGGGAAAGTCTCAATGAATTCAACCCATTTAGCATGTCTACGATTCAGTTTAGCTTGACTTTTAATATGTTTCAATGATTCATGATCAGAATGTATAACAAATTCTTTGGGCCATAAATAATGTTGCCATGTTTCTAAAGTCCGAACAAGAGCATATAATTCTTTATCATAAGTAGAATAATTCAGACTAGGCCCACTCAATTTTTCAGAAAAGTATGCAACAGGTTTGCCATCTTGTAATAACACACCTCCTAATCCAATTCCACTAGCATCACATTCAAGCTCAAAAGTCTTATTAAAATCAGGAAGTTGGAGTAAAGGAGCATGTGTCAACTTATCTTTCAATACCGTGAAGGCTTCTTCCTGTGCGGTACCCCAAAGAAAAGGCACATCTTTCTTTGTAAGCTCATTGAGAGGTGCAGCAATGGTGCTGAAATCTCTCACAAAACGCCTATAGAATCCAGCGAGGCCAAGAAAACTCCTCACTTGTGTGACCGTTTTGGGCTGCGGCCAACTCTCAATAGCTTCAATCTTGGCTTTATCAACTTCAATTCCCTGTGGAGTAACAACATAGCCAAGAAAAGATACTCGGTCGGTGCAAAAGGTGCACTTCCCAAGGTTACCAAACAAACGTGCATCACGTAGAGCAATAAAAACAGCACGTAAATGTTCCAAATGTTCCTCCAAAGATCTGCTATAAATCAATATGTCATCAAAGTAAACTACCACAAATCGTCCAATGAAAGCACGTAAAACTTCGTTCATTAATCTCATGAAAGTACTAGGTGCATTAGTTAACCCAAAAGGCATGACTAACCACTCATATAATCCAAACTTAGTTTTAAATGCTGTTTTCCATTCATCTCCCAATTTCATACGAATTTGATGGTAGCCACTACGCAAATCAACTTTGGAGAATATTGTAGAGCCACTCAATTCATCAAGCATATCATCTAGCCTAGGAATAGGATGACGATAACGAATAGTAATATTATTAATGCCTCTACAATCAACACACATACGTGATGTACCATCCTTTTTCGGCACTAGAATAATAGGAACAGCACAAGGACTAAGGGATTCGCGTATATAACCTTTGTCGAGAAGCTCTTGTACTTGACGCATAATCTCCTTCGTCTCCTCTGGATTGGTACGGTATGGTGCACGGTTTGGCAGTGAAGCACCGGGAATTAAGTCAATCTGATGCTCAATCCCTCGAATAGGCGGTAATCCCGGTGGCACGTCTTGTGGAAAAACGTCAGCGAACTCCTGCAAAATGTTAGTGACAGCAGGAGGCAAAGAGGAAGGCACGTCCTCGAATGAAAATAATGCCTCTTTGCACACAAAAGCATAGCAAACAGATTTGCTGAAATCTAGCTCATCAATATCAGATTTGGTGGCAAATAAACATGCACTTTTCAATTTAATTTCAGAAGCAACACTAGATGGTTTATTATTAGGCTTCATTTGTTGCTCAAATTCTTTTGCCACAATCTGATTTTCACTCTTATTCTTCTCCTGTTGTGCTTTATTAGCTCTATTAATATCATCTTTCAAAATGGAATCAGGAGTCATAGGAAGCAAAGTAATATTTTTATCCTTATGAACAAGAGTATAGTGATTGTTTCTACCATGGTGTACAGAATTTTTATCAAATTGCCATGGTCTACCAAGTAATAAGGAACATGCTTGCATAGGTACCACATCACAATCAACATAATCAGCATATGTAGAGATACTAAAATGCACACGAACAGTACGTGTTACCTTAACCTTGCCGCTGTTGTTGAACCATTGGATGTAGTAAGGATGTGGATGTGGTCTTGTGGTGAGAGAAAGCTTCTCCACCATCTCCATGCTAGCCAAGTTGTTGCAGCTCCCTCCGTCTATGATGACGCGCACAGAACGTTCCTTCACAACTCCCTTGGTATGGAACAAATTGTGCCTCTGATTTTGCTCAGCTTGTGTGACCTGCACACTCAAAACACGTTGAGCAACTAAACATTCATACCTGTCAGCGTCTTCAGGAGCCATGTATTGCGTCTCATGATCAGAATCATCTCCACCATGTTCTTCACGTGTAATAAGAGCCAAAGTCTCCTCATCATAGTCACTAGCGGACTCATATCCACCATCCGCGGTAGCAATCATCACACGCGGAGATTTGCATTCTCTCGCATAATGACCTCCTCCCTTACAACGACGACAAATAATATCACTTGTGTGCCCTGTTGATGCCATGGAAGAAGAAGAACGCTGTGCAGGCCCCGCAGGTGCGCTCTTGGCAGATAATGGTGGTTGTGCCTGTTTTCTTGTATCACGGCTGGAGGTGGCACCGGATGGAGGTGCTGGTGCAGTTGAAGTAGAAGATGCACGTGGTGTCCATGATGAAGGTCGGCCTGCAGAAAAGTTAGTTCGCCCCAATGCTTGTCGATCCTGCACTTCACGTTCAGCTTTACAAGCAAGATGGAATAAACGAGTGATATTAGTATACTCCTTATAGTCTAGAATGGTCTGAATCTCTCTATTTAATCCACCCAGAAAACGTGCAAGCATAGCTTCATTCTCCTCAACAATACCACATCTAATCATGCCAGTTTGTAATTCCTGATAATATTCTTCTACAGAATTTTTCCCTTGTCTTAAACGCTGCAATTTTTGAAGCAATTCACGTTGATAATATGGTGGAACCCAACGCGTACGCATAGCAGTTTTCAAAGCAGCCCAAGTAGTTGGAATAGGATATAATCTACAATGTTCAGACCACCATACACATGCAAAACTAGTGAAAGCACAAACAGCAGCAGCAACTCGTCTCTCCTCAGGATATTGTAAACATGTAAATCGTTGTTCAGTTTCTAACTCCCAAGTAAGATATATATCAGGAACATATCTACCCTCAAATGGTGGAATATTCAATTTCAGTTTAGGAATATGGACATCATCGCGTACCTGAGGTGGTGGTGCAGGCCTACCATTACGAATATATACCTGAGGTCGACCTGCTGGTGGTGGTACAGGTGGCTGCACGTAGTGTTGATTTTGATCAACCTCATCCTCATAGTCTCCCACATAATCATCCTCCTCCGCATCAGCAGCAGGAGCCACAGAAGTATCAACAGCAGCACCAACAGTTTGGCCAAACGCAAGAGGAACACGGCTTGCTCGGCGGAGGTCTGCTTCGCGACGTGGAGGTAGTCGTTGTTGTTGTTGTTGTTGGAGAGGTGCGTTAGCTGCAGCGGGTGGTGGTGGTGGAAGACGCGCGAGCAATTCATTAAACTTGTTATCGAGCTTTGTTTCGAACGTCTTCTCAAAGCCAGTGATCTTCTCCATGGCCTCTTCAAAATTGTTCAGCACATCTTGCACCTGTTCAGTCATCATTTGCTGAAACTTATCATGAAGCTCCTTGTTCGATAAATTCTCCCAGTCAATCTCGTCGGCTTGTGATCCTGGCATGGTTAGCAGCAATAGAAACACACAAGAATATGATCCTACAGACTACGAACAAGTGGTGGTGGTGGGTGTCACAAATCCGTCAAGCAAATCTCAAATTCTTACCAGTTCTTACCCAGCAGCAGGCGGTGATCGGCAACCGTTGTAGTCAAAAACTCTCAAAGCTTGGATAGAGCGATTACCAGGGAGAGTCAAACGCACGACGTAGATGTATGTGGAGCTGGGAAGGCTTATAATATGGTAGCAAAAAGGGTCAGCAATAATCAATTCAGAGATGCTAAGTTGAATAAACGCTCAACGACGGTACTGTGCTGGTCCTAGGCTAGACTGTGCTAGAGACGCGAGCCTAGAACACCAACAAAATCACGGCGCGGCACGGAAACAAGGGAAAAGCACACTCTGAATTTTTTTTTTTCGCTCTTTTTTTTTTTTGCGCTCTTTTTTTTTTTTGCGCTGCTTTTTTTTTTTTTTGCGAAAAATCACTATAATGGCGAGTGTCTCAAAACTCTTCTTAGCTCAAACTGACAGGATGGGCACGAAATTTTTGACCAATTTTTTTTTTTTGACTGCCCGGACCCAAAAACTGGAAACGGGTCAAAAAAAACTTCCTATAATGGCACCTGTCTCAAAACACTCAGAAACACCTAAAAATAGGATAGCCAGAAAATTTTTCGAAAAATGCGTTTTCGAAAAATTTTGGGCCTAAACGGAGCGTGGCTACCCGACTCTTTTTTTTTTTTTTTTTTCCCGAAACCTACTCCGGCAAGGAAACACGAATCGGAATCTAGATTGATCCCGAAAACAAACCTAATAAGCAAGGAACTCGGATTGGTGGTGGATATATGGTGGTGGTATATGGCAGCGGTGGTGGTAGCGGTGGTAGTATATGGATATGGATCGTTGGTGGTATATGGACACGGATTGGTGGTGGTATATGGATACGGATTCGGAGCGGTGGTGGTAGATGGCAGGGGCGATGATGATGGTGCGGCGACGGCGTGACAACTTGTGAACAGAACTCGAAACTCTAAAAGACTAGACGCTAAGACCAGCAACTGAACACGACGATGCAACCGCAAATTCAACAAAGCAAATACAGAAAAGATTATGCAAGGCTCAGATTGGTTCGGATGGATGAACTAACCCTAATTGTTTTTTTGTAGCTTTTTCGTGGACTATAGGTATGAAGAACAGACTCGATCTAAACTACGAAAAACTGTAAAATCTCACCGAGCAACCTGGAAATCTGATACCACTTGATAGGGGAAAAGGTGTCCCGTCTTTCGATGAGATGGTGGATTTCGCTTTGGTGGAAGTCGACTTTGACGATCCGACTACGAACGTGCGAGGACGTCGCGCCTTAGCAATCGCTAAACCAACTCCGAGAGGTTATTGACCACGCCGGAGCACGATCAACCTGACCACGAGGGTCTGTTTCCTGCGAGCAAACGAAGAACAAGCAAGAAACTAAGATTGCAATCTGGATATTGCGAATATAAGATGAAAGCTTTATTGATCAAGGTGGGGTTCTGTGACGCCTTTGTCTGGTCGTTGAACACAAACGAAGTACGCGAAGTTGCAGCTATGGCGAACTTTTAATCTAAACAAAACCCAAAGTCTAAACGATGCCCTAAGGGCTGTATATATGGAGGAAGAGGGGGGAATTTCGTGGCCCTTGGTGGAGGGGTCCGAAATCAACCCTATCTCTTGTTTCCCCACACATACGGACTCTAAAAATAGCCTATACTTATGTATTTCGAAATTACATGGGCCTGGCCCAATAATAAGGTGACGCAGCACCTAAAATAGCCTTGGGACGAAATTTATGAAGTGGCATCTTGTATATTTCGTCCAAGGCTTCATGCACCCATTATGGTGGCTTCAAAGTCCTGAAATCATCACTTGTAACTCCGTTCTTGTTCCCCTTGCGCATGCCATCATCTCCATGCTTGTTCTTGCTCCAATGTTCATCCTTCTCCAAGCTAGGCCCTTCATTTGTAAGCAAAACAAATGTATCCAATTTAGGCAGCATCATATTCTCATGAACATTAGAATCATTACCAAGAAACGAAAGTACCTGGTAATTTAGTTGGCGTGCACGGGCTCTAGTAATTGGTCCAGTATGTATAGCAGCAGGGGCTGTGGGTGTAACAATTGTATTGATGTCCTCATCACTGTTGCTGGGTAAGAACTGGTAAGAATTTGAGTTTTGCTTGACGGATTTGTGACACCCACCACCACCACTTGTTCGTAGTATGTAGGATCATATTCTTGTGTGTTTCTATTGCTGCTAACCATGCCAGGATCACAAGCCGACGAGATTGACTGGGAGAATTTATCGAACAAGGAGCTTCATGATAAGTTTCAGCAAATGATGATTGAACAGGTGCAAGATGTGCTGAACAATTTTGAAGAGGCCATGGAGAAGATCACTGGCCTTGAGAAGACGTTCGAATTAAAGCTCGATAACAAGTTTAATGAATTGCTCGCGCGTCTTCCACCACCACCACCCGCTGCACCTAACGCACCTCTCCAACAACAACAACAACGACTACCTCCACGTCGCGAAATAGACCTCCGCCGAGCAAGCCGTGTTCCTCTTGCGTTTGGCCAAACTGTTGGTGCTGCTGTTGATACTTCTGTGGCTCCTGCTGCTGATGCGGAGGAGGATGATTATGTGGGAGATTATGAGGATGAGGTTGATCAAAATCAGCACTACGTGCAGCCACCTGTACCACCACCAGCAGGTCGACCTCAGGTATATATTCGTAATGGTAGGCCTGCACCACCACCTCAGGTACGAGATGATGTCCATATTCCTAAACTGAAATTGAATATTCCACCATTTGAGGGTAGATATGTTCCTGATATATATCTTACTTGGGAGTTAGAAACTGAACAACGTTTTACATGTTTACAATATCCCGAGGAGAGACGGGTTGCTGCTGCTGTTTGTGCTTTCACTAGTTTTGCATGTGTCTAGTGGTCTGAACATTGTAGATTATATCCTATTCCAACTACTTGGGCTGCTTTGAAAACTGCTATGCGTACGCGTTGGGTTCCACCATATTATCAACGTGAATTGCTTCAAAAATTGCAGCGTTTAAGACAAGGAAAAATTCTATAGAAGAATATTATCAGGAATTACAAACTGGCATGATTCGATGTGGTATTGTTGAGGAGAATGAAGCTATGCTTGAACGTTTTCTGGGTGGATTAAATAGAGAGATTCAGACCATTCTAGACTATAAGGAGTATACTAATATCACTCGTTTATTCCATCTTGCTTGTAAAGCTGAACGTGAAGTGCAGGATCGACAAGCATTGGCGCAAACTAACTTTTCTGCAGGCCGACCTTCATCATGGACACCGCGTGCATCTTCTACTTCAACTGCACCAGCACCTCAATCAGGTGCCTCCTACAGCCGTGATACAAGAAAACAGGAACAACCACCATTATCTGCCAAGAGCGCACCTGCCGGGCCTGCACAGAGTTCTTCTTCTTCCAGGGCATCAACAGGGCACACAAGTGATATTATTTGTCGTCGTTGTATGGGAGGAGGTCATTATGCGAGAGAATGCAAATCTCCGCGTGTGATGATTGCTACCGAGGGTGGTGGATATGAGTCCGCTAGTGACTATGATGAGGAGACATTGGCTCTTATTACACGTGAAGAACATGGTGGAGATGATTCTGATCATGAGATGCAATACATGGCTCCTGAAGACGCTGACAGGTATGAATGTTTAGTTGCTCAACGTGTTTTGAGTGTGCAGGTCACACAAGCTGAGCAAAATCAGAGGCACAATTTGTTCCATACCAAGGGAGTTGTGAAGGAACGTTCTGTGCGTGTCATAATAGACGGAGGGAGCTGCAACAACTTGGCTAGCATGGAGATGGTGGAGAAGCTTTCTCTCACCACAAGACCACATCCACATCCTTACTACATCCAATGGTTCAACAACAGCGGCAAGGTTAAGGTAACACGTACTGTTCGTGTGCATTTTAGTATCTCTACATATGCTGATTATGTTGATTGTGATGTGGTACCTATGCAAGCATGTTCCTTATTACTTGGTAGACCATGGCAATTTGATAAAAATTCTGTACACCATGGTAGAAACAATCACTATACTCTTGTTCATAAGGATAAAAATATTACTTTGCTTCCTATGACTCCTGATTCCATTTTGAAAGATGATATTAATAGAGCTAATAAAGCAAAACAGGAGACGAATAAGAGTGAAAATCAGATTGTGGCAAAAGAATTTGAGCAACAAATGAAGCCTAATAATAAACCATCTAGTGTTGCTTCTGAAATTAAATTGAAAAGTGCATGTTTATTTGCCACCAAATCTGATATTGATGAGCTAGATTTCAGCAAATCTGTTTGCTATGCTTTTGTGTGCAAAGAGGCATTATTTTCATTCGAGGACGTGCCTTCCTCTTTGCCTCCTGCTGTCACTAACATTTTGCAGGAGTTCGCTGACGTCTTTCCACAAGACGTGCCACCGGGATTACCGCCTATTCGAGGGATTGAGCATCAGATTGACTTAATTTCCGGTGCTTCACTGCCAAACCGTGCACCATACCGTACCAATCCAGAGGAGACGAAGGAGATTATGCGTCAAGTACAAGAGCTTCTCGACAAAGGTTATATACGCGAATCCCCTAGTCCTTGTGTTGTTCCTATTATTCTACTGCCGAAAAAGGATGGTACATCACGTATGTGTGTTGATTGTAGAGGCATTAATAATATTACTATTCGTTATCGTCATCCTATTCCTAGGCTAGATGATATGCTTGATGAATTGAGTGGCTCTACAATATTCTCCAAAGTTGATTTGCGTAGTGGCTACCATCAAATTCGTATGAAATTGGGAGATGAATGGAAAACAGCATTTAAAACTAAGTTTGGACTATATGAGTGGTTAGTCATGCCTTTTGGGTTAACTAATGCACCTAGTACTTTCATGAGATTAATGAACGAAGTTTTACGTGCTTTCATTGGACGATTTGTGGTAGTTTACTTTGATGACATATTGATTTATAGCAGATCTTTGGAAGAACATTTGGAACATTTACGTGCTGTTTTTATTGCTCTACATGATGCACGTTTGTTTGGTAACCTTGGGAAGTGCACCTTTTGCACCGACCGAGTATCTTTTCTTGGCTATGTTGTTACTCCACGGGGAATTGAAGTTGATAAAGCCAAGATTGAAGCTAATGAGAGTTGGCCGCAGCCCAAAACGGTCACACAACTGAGGAGTTTTCTTGGCCTCGCTGGATTCTATAGGCGTTTTGTGAGAGATTTCAGCACCATTGCTGCACCTCTCAATGAGCTTACAAAGAAAGATGTGCCTTTTCTTTGGGGTACCGCACAGGAAGAAGCCTTCACGGTATTGAAAGATAAGTTGACACATGCTCCTTTACTCCAACTTCCTGATTTTAATAAGACTTTTGAGCTTGAATGTGATGCTAGTGGAATTGGATTAGGAGGTGTGTTATTACAAGATGGCAAACCTGTTGCATACTTTTCTGAAAAATTGAGTGGGCCTAGTCTGAATTATTCTACTTATGATAAAGAATTATATGCTCTTGTTCAGACTTTAGAAACATGGCAACATTATTTATGGCCCAAAGAATTTGTTATACATTCTGATCATGAATCTTTGAAACATATTAAAAGTCAAGCTAAACTGAATCGTAGACATGCTAAATGGGTTGAATTCATTGAGACTTTCCCTTATGTCATAAAACACAAGAAGGGAAAAGAAAATGTTATTGCTGATGCATTGTCTCGTCGCTATACTATGCTTTCACAACTTGACTTCAAAATATTTGGTTTGGAGACCATCAAAGATCAATATGTGCATGATGCTGATTTTAAAGATGTAATGCAGAATTGTAAAGAAGGAAGAATGTGGAACAAGTTTGTTGTTAACGATGGATTTGTGTTTCGTGCTAACAAGCTATGCATTCCAGCTAGCTCCGTTCGTCTTTTATTGTTGCAGGAGGCGCATGGAGGAGGATTAATGGGACACTTTGGCATGAAGAAGACGGAGGACGTACTTGCTACACATTTCTTTTGGCCAAAGATGAGACGGGATGTTGAGCGTTTTATTGCTCGCTGCACTACATGTCAAAAAGCTAAGTCACGACTCAATCCTCATGGTTATATATGCCTTTGCCTGTACCTAGTGTTCCTTGGGAGGATATATCTATGGACTTTGTTTTAGGTTTACCTCAAACAAAGAAGGGGAGGGATAGCATATTTGTTGTCGTGGATAGATTCTCGAAAATGGCACACTTTATACCATGTCATAAAAGCGATGATGTTGTTAATGTTGCTGATTTGTTCTTTCGTGAAATTATTCGCTTGCATGGTGTGCCAAATACTATTGTTTCAGATCGTGATACTAAATTTCTTAGCCACTTTTGGAGATGTTTATGGGCTAAGTTGGGGACTAAACTGCTTTTTAGTACTACTTGTCACCCCCAAACTGATGGACAAACTGAAGTAGTCAATAGAACGTTGTCTACTATGCTTAGGGCTGTTTTGAAGAATAATAAGAAAATGTGGAAGGAATGCTTGCCTCATATTGAATTTGCTTATAATCGTTCATTGCATTCTACTACTAAGATGTGCCCTTTTGAAGTTGTGTATGGTTTCCTACCTCGTGCACCTATTGATTTGTTGCCTCTTCCATCTTCGGAGAAGGTTAATTTTGATGCTAAACAACGTGCTGAATTGATTTTAAAAATGCATGAGTTAACTAAGGAAAACATTGACCGTATGAATGCTAAATATAAACTTGCTGGAGATAAGGGTAGAAAACATGTTGTGTTTGCACCTGGAGATCTTGTTTGGTTACATTTGCGTAGGGACAGATTTCCTGATTTGCGCAAATCAAAGCTAATGCCACGTGCTGATGGTCCCTTTAAGGTGTTAGAGAAAAGAAATGATAATGCATATAAACTTGAGCTGCCTGCAGATTTTGGGGTTAGTCCCACTTTTAACATTGCAGATTTGAAGCCTTATTTGGGTGAGGAAGATGAACTTCCGTCGAGGACGACTTCATTTCAAGAAGGGGAGGATGATGAGGACATGAATACCATTGTTACACCCACAGCCCCTGCTGCTATACATACTGGACCAATTACTAGAGCTCGTGCACGCCAACTAAATTACCAGGTACTTTCGTTTCTTGGTAATGATTCTAATGTTCATGAGAATATGATGCTGCCTAAATTGGATACATTTGTTTTGCTTACAAATGAAGGGCCTAGCTTGGAGAAGGATGAACATTGGAGCAAGAACAAGCATGGAGATGATGGCATGCGCAAGGGGAACAAGAACGGAGTTACAAGTGATGATTTCAGGACTTTGAAGCCACCAGAATGGGTGCATGAAGCCTTGGACGAAATATACAAGATGCCACTTCATAAATTTCGTCCCGAGGCTATTATAGGTGCTGCGTCACCTTTTTATTGGGCCAGGCCCATGTAATTTCGAAATACATAAGTATAGGCTATTTTTAGAGTCCGTATGTGTGGGGAAACAAGAGATAGGGTTGATTTCGGACCCCTCCACCAAGGGCCACGAAATTCCCCCCTCTTCCTCCATATATACAGCCCTTAGGGCATCGTTTAGACTTTGGGTTTTGTTTAGATTAAAAGTTCGCCATAGCTGCAACTTTGCGTACTTCATTTGTGTTCAACGACCAGACAAAGGCGTCACAGAACCCCACCTTGATCACTAAAGCTTTCATCTTATATTCGCAATATCCAGATTGCAATCTCAGTTTCTTGCTTGTTCTTCGTTTGCTCGCAGGAAACAGAACCTCGTGGTCAGGTTGATCGTGCTCCGGTGTGGTCAATAACCTCTCGGAGTTGGTTTAGCGATTGCTAAGGCGCGACGTCCTCGCACGTTCGTAGTCGGATCGTCAAAGTCGACTACCACCAAAGCGATATCCATCATCTCATCGAAAGACGGGACACCTTTGCCTGTATCAGCTTGCCAAAGGATAAAGTGTAAAAAGGAAAGGTGAAGATCACCATGACTCTTGTATAAGGTAGAAGACAAAACTAAAAGAAAGGCCCTTCACAGAGGGAAGCAGAGGTTGTCATGTGCTTTTATGGTTGGATGCACAAAATCTTAATGCAAAAGAACGTCACTTTATATTGCCCCTTGTGATAGGGACCTTTATTATGCAGTCCATCGCTTTTATTTCTTCCATATCACAAGCTCGAATAAGGCTTATTTTCTCCACACTAATAGATAATACATATTTAGAGAGTAATTTTTATTGCTTGCAACAATGACAACTTACTTGAAGGATCTTACTCAATCCATAGGTAGATATGGTGGACTCTCATGGCAAAACTAGGTTTAAGGATATTTGGAAGCACAAGTAGTATCTCTACTTGGTGCAGAGAATTTGGCTAGCATGAGGGGGAAAGACAAGCTCAACATGTTGGATTATCCATGGCAATATAATTTATTTCGGATGTAAGAAAACATAACCATTACATTATCTTCCTTGTCCAACATCAACTTTTTAGCATGTCATATTTTAATGAGTGCTCACAATCATAAAAGATGTCCAAGATAGTATATTTATATGTGAAAACCTCTCATTCTTTATTACTTCCTATTAATTGCAACGATGACCAAAACTATGTTTGTCAACTCTCAACAACTTTTATTCATCATACTTTTATATGTGAAGTCATTACTCTGCATAAGATAAATATGATCTTTTTGTTTCTTTTCATTCTTTTGTTTTTCTTTTATTCCCTCAAGATCATAGCAAGATAGCAAAGCCCTCGAATCAAAACTAATCTTTATTATATATAGCTCACGGACTCGATTACATAGATAGGGATCAACACAAAAACTCAAAGCTAGATCATACTAAAACTTTATTCTACTAGATCAAGATATAACCAAAAGGATCGAACTAAGAAAAATGGTAAAGATGGAAGTGTGATGGTGATACGATACCGGGCACCTCCCCCAAGCTTGGCAGTTGCCAAGGCGACTGCCCATACCCATGTGTTTATGTCTCTTTCTTCGAAGGAGGTGATGATGGAGTTGTTGATGACGGGGTGTCGCACATCGAGCGTAGGAGATCCTCCAGCTTGTTGATAATGCCCTTGAGTGCGGTGATATGCTCTTGCAACAAAATATTTTCACGTGTGAGATACTTGTTTTGTATGCGAGCTAGCTCAATCATCTTGAAAGCTTCAACCTCAGTAGGGGTGAGATGATTGTAGTAAGGTTGAGAGAAGCCTTCTTCTTCTACTATTGGGGCTTGCTCCTTTGCGACCTCTTTGATCTTATCACCTTCCTTGATTTCCCCGATTTCTTCTCACTTTGTCTCTATCTTCATTAGACAAGCATCATCACCCACATTGTTGGATGAGGGGGGCATATTGCTCTAATCTGCGGCAGAAACAACTCAAAACAAGAAACAGAGGATTTCGTCGTGGTACGGTGGTCAAAACCTTCAGGAGATCATATAATGATTTTTTATCGACCAAAAGAAGTATCGTGCAAGAAAATGGAGTCCGGAGGGCACATGAGGTGCCCACGAGGCAGGGGGCGCGACCAGGGGGTAGGGCGTGCCCTCCACCCTTGTGGATGCCTCGTGTCCTTTCCGGACTACTTCTTATTTTCCTATTTTCTTAAATATTCCAAAACGGAGAAAAATTGCTATTAGAACTGTTTTGGAGTCGGTTTACTTACCATACCAAATACCTATTCCTTTTCGGGGTCTGAAACGTTCTGGAAAGTGTCCCTTATGTACTCCTCTGGGGTTACGGTGTCAATAACATTGGTTTCAAAATTTATGGGATTACCTGAGATATAGTGTTTGATTCTTTGACTGTTCCCCACCTTCGGATTTGTGCCTCCGAAGTTGTTGATTTTTATGGCACCGGAACGATAGACCTCCTCGATAATGTAAGGACCTTCCCATTTAGAGAGAAGTTTTCCAGCAAAAAATCTTAAACAAGAGTTGTATAGCAAAACATAATCATCTACATTAAACTCACGCTTTTGTATCCTTTCGTCATGCCATCTTTTAACTTTTTCTTTAAATAGTTTGGCGTTCTCATAGGCCCGGGTTCTCCATTCATCAAGTGAGCTAATGTCAAATAGCCTCTTCTCACCGGCAAGTTTGAAATCATAATTGAGCTCTTTAATGGCCCAATATGCCTTATGTTCTAGTTTGAGAGGTAAGTGACATGCTTTTCCATAAACCATTTTATACGGAGACATACCCATAGGATTTTTATATGCAGTTCTATAGGCCCATAATGCATCATCAAGTTTCTCGGACCAATTCTTTCTAGATATATTAATAGTCTTTTGCAAAATTAATTTGAGCTCTCTATTACTCAATTCTACTTGACCGCTAGACTGTGGATGGTATGGAGATGCAATTCTATGATTAACATCATACTTAGCAAGCATCTTACGAAAAGCACCATGAATAAAATGTGAACCACCATTAGTCATTAAATATCTAGGGACTCCAAACCTCGGAAAAATAACTTCTTTAAGCATCTTAATAGAAGTGTTATAATCAACAGTACTAGTTGGAATAGCTTCTACCCACTTAGTAACGTAATCAACAACAACTAAAATATGGGTATACCCATTAGAGGAAGGAAAAGGTCCCATATAATCAAAGCCCCAAACATCAAATGGTTCAATAACAAGTGAATAGTTCATATGCATTTCTTGACGTCTACTAATATTACCAATTCTTTGACATTCATCACAAGACAGGACAAACTTACGGGCATCTTTGAAGAGAGTAGGCCAATAAAAACCGGATTGCAATACCTTATCTGCAGTTCTATCTCCAGCGTGGTGTCCTCCATAAGTCTCAGAGTGACACTTGCATAGGATCTGTTCCTGTTCATGCTCAGGTACACAACGTATAATAACACCATCTACTCCTTCTTTATAAAGGTATGGGTCATCCCAGAAGTAATGTCTTAAATCATAGAAAAACTTTTTCTTTTGCTGGTATGTGAAACTAGGTGGTATAAATTTAGCAACAATGTAATTAGCATAATCAGCATACCATGGAGCAGTACTAGAAGCATTTATGACAACCAATTGTTCATCAAGAAAGCAATCATCAATAGGTAGTGGGTCATCAAGAACATTTTCTAACCTAGACAAGTTGTCTGCAACGGGGTTCTCAGCTCCCTTTCTATCAGTAATATGCAAATCAAATTCTTGTAGCAAGAGAACCCATTTAATAAGTCTAGGTTTAGCATCTTTCTTTCCCCTAAGGTATTTAATAGCAGCATGATCAGTGTGAACAATTACTTTGGAATCAACAATATAAGGTCTGAACTTATCACAAGCAAACACAACTGCTAGAAATTCTTTCTCAGTAGTGGCATAATTTCTCTGGGCACTGTCTAGAGTTTTACTAGTGTATTGGATAACATTAATTTCTTATCAACTCTTCGCCCTAGAACAGCACCTACAGCATAATCACTAGCATCAGACATGATTTCAAAGGGTAAATTCCAATCAGGTGGCTGAACAATAGGTGCAGAAATCAAGGCTTTCTTAAGTATTTCAAATGCATCTACACAATCATCATCAAAGACAAAAGGAACATCCTTTTGATAGAGGCAAAGGTGTCCCATCTTTTGATGAGATGATGGATATCGCGTTGGTGGAAGTCGACTTTGACGATCTGACTACGAACGTGCGAGGACGTCGCGCCTTAGCAATCGCTAAACCAACTTCGAGAGGTTATTGACCACGCCGGAGCACGATCAACCTGACCACGAGGGTCTGTTTCCTGCGAGCAAACGAAGAACAAGCAAGAAACTGAGATTGCAATCTGGATATTGCGAATATAAGATGAAAGCTTTATTGATCAAGGTGGAGTTCTGTGACGCCTTTGTCTGGTCGTTGAACACAAACGAAGTATGCGAAGTTGCAGCTATGGCGAACTTTAATCTAAACAAAACCCAAAGTCTAAACGGTGCCCTAAGGGATGTATATATGGAGGAAGAGGGGGAATTTCGTGGCCCTTGGTGGAGGGGTCTGAAACCAACCCTATCTCTTGTTTCCCCACACATACGAACTCTAAAAATAGGCTATACTTATGTATTTTGAAATTACATGGGCCTGGCCCAATAAAAAGGTGACGCAGCACCTAGAATAGCCTCTGGACGAAATTTATGAAGTGGCATCTTCTATATTTCATCCAAGGCTTCATGCACTAGTTATGGTGGCTTCAAAGCCCTGAAATCATCACTTGTAACTCCGTTCTTGTTCCCCTTGCGCATGCCATCAACTCCATGCTTGTTCTTGCTACAATGTTCATCCTTCTCCAAGCTAAGCCCTTCATTTGTAAGCAAAACAAATGTATCCAATTTAGGCAGCATCATATTCTCAGGAACATTAGAATCATTACCAAGAAACGAAAGTACCTGGTAATTTAGTTGGCGTGCGCGAGCTCTAGTAATTGGTCCAGTATGTATAGCAGCAGGGGCTGTGGGTGTAACAATGGTATTGATATCCTCATCATCCTCCCCTTCTTGAAATGAAGTCGTCCTCGATGGAAGTTCATCTTCCTCACCCAAATAAGGCTTCAAATCTGCAATGTTAAAAGTGGTACTAACCCCAAAATCTGCAGGCAGCTCAAGTTTATATGCATTATCATTTATTTTCTCTAACACCTTAAAGGGACCATCAGCACGTGGCATTAGCTTTGATTTGCGCAAATCAGAAAATCTATCCTTACGCAAATGTAACCAAACAAGATCTCCAGGTGCAAACACAACATGTTTTCTACCCTCATCTCCAGCAAGTTTATATTTAGCATTCATACGCTCAATGTTTTCCTTAGTTAACTCATGCATTTTTAAAATCAACTCAGCACGTTGTTTAGCTTCAAAATTAACCTTCTCCAAAGATGGAAGAGCCAACAAATCAATAGGTGCACGAGGTAGGAAACCATACACAACTTCAAAAGGGCACATCTTAGTAGTAGAATGCAATGAACGATTATAAGCAAATTCAATATGAGGCAAGCATTCCTCCCACATTTTCTTATTATTCTTCAAAATATCCCTAAGCATAGTAAACAATGTTCTATTGACTACTTCAGTTTGTCCATCAGTTTGGGGGTGACAAGTAGTACTAAAAAGCAGTTTAGTCCCCAACTTAGCCCATAAACATCTCCAAAAGTGGCTAAGGAATTTAGTATCATGATCTAAAATAATAGTATTTGGCACACCATGCAAGCGAATCATTTCCCGAAAGAACAAATCAGCAACATTAACAGCATCATCGCTTTTATGACATGGTATAAAGTGTGCCATTTTCGAAAATCTATCCACGACAACAAATATGCCATCCCTCCCCTTCTTTGTTCGAGGTAAACCTAAAACAAAGTCCATAGATATATCCTCCCAAGGAACACTAGGTACAGGCAAAGGCATATATAAACCATGAGGATTGAGACGTGACTTAGCTTTTTGACACGTAGTGCAGCAAGCAACAAAACGCCCAACATCTCGTCTCATCTTTGGCCAAAAGAAATGTGTAGCAAGTATATCCTCCATCTTCTTGACGCCAAAGTGCCCCATTAATCCTCCTCCTTGCGCCTCCTGCAACAACAAAAGACGAACGAAGCTAGCTGGAATGCATAGCTTGTTAGCACGAAACACAAATCCATCATTAAGAACGAACTTGTTCCAAGTTCTCCCTTCCTTAAAATTCTGCAATACATCTTTAAATTCAGCATCACGCACATATTGATCTTTGATGGTCTCCAAACCAAATATTTTAAAGTCAAGTTGTGAAAGCATAGTATAACGACGAGACAATGCATCAGCAATAACATTTTCTTTACCCCTCTTGTGTTTAATGACATAAGGGAAAGTCTCAATGAATTCATCCCATTTAGCATGTCTACGATTCAGTTTTGCTTGACTTTTAATATGTTTCAAAGATTCATGATCAGAATGTATAACAAATTCTTTGGGCCATAAATAATGTTGCCAAGTCTCTAAAGTCCGAACAAGAGCATATAATTCTTTATCATAAGTAGAATAATTCAGACTAGGCCCACTCAACTTTTTAGAAAAGTATGCAACAGGTTTGCCATCTTGTAATAACACGCCTCCTAATCTAATTCCACTAGCATCACATTCAAGCTCAAAAGTCTTATTAAAATCAGGAAGTTGGAGTAAAGGAGCATGTGTCAACTTATCTTTCAATACCGTGAAGGCTTCTTCCTGTGTGGTACCCCGAACAAAAGGCACATCTTTCTTTGTAAGCTCATTGAGAGGTGCAGCAATGGTGCTGAAATCTCTCACAAAACGCCTATAGAATACAGCGAGGCCAAGAAAACTCCTCACTTGTGTGACCATTTTGGGCTGCGGCCAACTCTCAATATCTTCAATCTTGGCTTTATCAACTTCAACTCCCTGTGGAGTAACAACATAGCCAAGAAAAGATACTCGGTCGGTGCAAAAGGTGCACTTCCCAAGGTTACCAAACAAACGTGCATCACGTAGAGCAATAAAAACATCACGTAAATGTTCCAAATGTTCTTCCAAAGATCTGCTATAAATCAATATGTCATCAAAGTAAACTACCACAAACCGTCCAATGAAAGCACCTAAAACTTCGTTCGTTAATCTCATGAAAGTACTATTTGCATTAGTTAACCCAAAAGGCATGACTAACCACCCATATAATCGAAACTTAGTTTTAAATGGTGTTTTCCATTCATCTCCCAATTTAATACGAATCTGATGGTATCCACTACGCAAATCAACTTTGGAGAATATTGTAGTGCCACACAATTCATCAAGCATATCATCTAGCCTAGGAATAGGATGACGATAATGAATAGTAATATTACTAATGCCTCTACAATCAACACACATACGTGATGTACCATCCTTTTTCGGCACTAGAATAATAGGAACAACACAAGGACTAAGGGATTCGTGTATATAACCTTTGTCGAGCAGCTCCTGTACTTGACACATAATCTCCTTCGTCTCCTCAGGATTGGTACAGTATGGTGCACGGTTGGGTAATGATGCACTGGGAATTAAGTCAATCTGATGCTCAATCCCTCGAATGCGAGGTAATCTCGGTGGCACGTCTTGTGGAAAGAAGTCAGCGAACTCCTGCAAAATGCTAGTGACAGCAGGAGGCAAAGAGAAAGGCACATCCTCGAATGAAAATAATGCCTCTTTGCACACAAAAGCATAGCAAACAGATTTGCTGAAATCTAGCTCATCAATATCAGATTTAGTGGCAAGTAAACATGCACTTTTCAATTTAATTTCAGAAGCAACACTAGATGGTTTACTATTAGGCTTCATGTGTTGCTCAAATTCTTTTGCCACAATCTGATTTTCACTCTTATTTTT
This sequence comes from Triticum aestivum, assembly GCF_018294505.1. NCBI lineage: Eukaryota > Viridiplantae > Streptophyta > Magnoliopsida > Poales > Poaceae > Triticum > Triticum aestivum. The sequence goes on along the minus strand of NC_057801.1, from coordinate 358,885,122 downwards.
CTCCTATTTTGCTTTATTACCTCTATTAATATCATCTTTCAAAATGGAATCAGGAGTCATAGGAAGCAAAGTAATATTTTTATCCTTATGAACAAGAGTATACTCATTGTTTCTACCATGGTGTACAGAATTTTTATCAAATTGCCATGGTCGACCAAGTAATAAGGAACATGCTTGCATAGGTACCACATCACAATCAACATAATCAGCATATGTAGAGATACTAAAATGCACATGAACGGTACGTGTAACCTTAACCTTGCCGTTGTTGTTGAACCATTGGATGTAGTAAGGATGTGGATGTGGTCTTGTGGTGAGAGATAGCTTCTCCACCATCTCCATGCTAGCCAAGTTGTTGCAGCTCCCTCCATCTATGATAACGCGCACAAAATGTCCCTTCACAACTCCCTTTGTATGGAACAAATTATGCCTCTGATTTTGCTCAGCTTGTGTAACCTGCACACTCAAAACACGTTGAGCAACTAAACATTCATACCTGTCAGCATCTTCAGGAGCCATGTATTGCGTCTCATGATCAGAATCATCTCCACCGTCTTCTTCACTTGTAATAAGGGCCAAAGTCTCCTCATCATAGTCACTAGCAGACTCATACCCACCATCCTCAGTAGCAATCATCACATGCTGAGATTTGCATTCTCGTGCATAATGTCCTCTTCCCTTACAACGACGACAAATAATATCACTTGTGTGCCCTGTTAATGCCATGGAAGAAGAAGAGCTATGTGAAGGCCCGACGGGTGCGTTCTTGGCAGATAGTGGTGGTTGTGCCTGCTTTCTTGTATCACGGCTGGAGGTGGAACCTGATGGAGGTGCTGGTGCAGTGGAAGTAGAAGATGCACGCGGTGTCCATGATGAAGGTCGACCTATAGAAAAGTTATTGCGCGCCATTGCTTGTCGATCCTGCACTTTACGTTCAGCTTTACAAGCAAGATTGAATAAAGGAGTGATATTAGTATACTCCTTATACTCTAGAATGGTCTGAATCTCTCTAGTCGTCGGACGTCCGCTGGAACTATTCTATGAAGGGACACCGGTCGTCCAGTACGTTTGGACTTCCGATAATATTACCGGTCGTCCGGTGGGGTCCGGACGTCCGCTCGCTGGGAGGTGTTGTAGCTGGCGTTGGCTGGGCTTCAGGCGTCGGTCGTCCAGAGGGGACCGGACGTCCGCTCGCTGTAGCTTCTTTGGCAGCTCTTCTTCTGGCGTCTTCTTTTCCACGCTTCCCTCGCGGATGGTGTCGGCATTCCTTGGCGCTTGCACTCCTCCTCGTCATCCGTGAAGCTCCAGCGATACCTATGCATGCACACGAGTGGAGTGTCAACTAGTATACTATCCTCCAAGGGGTAAAGTGAACACGTGTAAAGGAGAAGATTCACCTTTATGTATGAGAAGTAGAGGTTGCACGTGTCACTTGCCAAACGGACTCTTGACATGGTGATGTTCGTAGGATGCTCTACATCATCCCCTCCCCCTTGGAGAAGATCCTACCATGGATCGAATGCCGAATCACCATGGGAAAGAGATGGCGTTGCCATGTTGAAGCGGTCGATCACCAAGCACTCATCATCTTGAAGCTCGAAATAGGCACTCTCCAATGTCGCACCATCTAGTGATTCCTTCAAAAGGGGCAAAGACAAAAAACACTTGGAAAAACAAATGTGGTTAGCGTTAGTGCAAAACCAAGCAGTCAAGAGGTGATTCACCAAACAAGTGTTGTCATCAAGCATAGCATATGGTTTGACAAAGGATTGTGTCATGACATGTAAGCATATGAATTGAGCAAAATCAAGGTCATCATGGAAACAAGCATGTAAATGTGAGGTAGAGATGCAATTATGTGTGACAAGAGAATAAGCATCTACCTCAAGTTCATAGCAAGCATTCACAAATTGCTCAATGAAAGGTCTATGGTAGGCATAAGAATCATTCACAACACCGAATAAAATGAAGTGTCTAAACACATGGGTCAAGTGCAAGATAATCCAAGCATAATGTGCATAGGGTGTAGTGAATATAGTGTGGCACTGAACACAATAGAAAGAGCAATTGTTCATCATATGTGAGGCAATCAAGTCAAGCATGTAGCAATCAATGGGACATGGCATATGTGAAGTGATGACATTGTTGCAACCAAACATATTATAGTAGCAATTAGTCCAAGAATTGGATGCAACACACAAGGTATATATTTCATGAGGCATGGAAATGCGAAAATGGCAAGTCGAGGCAAGATCTCTAACATGTGCGCAATAAAGTGGTCTGAGCTGACCAATAAGCTTCATGGTGCAAGCAACACAAGTAGTATGATCCTCAATATCCATGCTCAAGAAGGATGTCACCTTGAAAGCGTGTCCTTGTGCATTCTTCACAATGCCGAAGTGGTAGGTAATGTGGTGTAGAAGCAAGTCGTGGTCGAATATATGAGGCTCGCTCTCAAGAGCTCGAATGGTCAACTCACGAGAATTGGAAGTCGACACGAAGTCCAAGTATCCTACACATGCACACAACAAAACAAGAACGTATGCACATGGTAGATAAACACATCATCCATCATGATGGTTCTCATATTTTACACATAACCATTAGGAGCACAAGTGCATGAATAATATGATGCAACAATGGCTATATTCATGGCACTAGGTATATGGTGCAAAGAAGTAAGACAAGTGTAACGCCCCAAATCCGATGCGCCAGGTGTCTTCCAGTCATTCGTCGTTGTTGCCATGTCATTTTCTCACGTGTTGCATTTTGCCATGTCATCATCTGCATTTCATCTGTATGTTTTTAAAAAACTTGCATCAGTTCGGGCTCCCCGATTTTCTCTGTTCTTCGTTCTGAGCCCAACCACACTCGCACACGCCCGTCGCACCCCTCAGACCTTGTTTCGTGAGCGGGAGAAAAACATTCTCAGAATGGGCCGAGATTTGCCGAGTGGCCTTGGTATATCACCGGTAGACCGCCTGTCAAATTTCGTTCCATTTGGAGGCTGTTTCATGCCCCAATGGTTAACTGAGTTAATCGAAACCCCCTTTCTCTTTGCATCCCAACACCCCTCCACAACATCCCAATATCCCATCCAAACCCCCTCCATGCTCTCCGTCGTTGGATCAAGATCATGTGGGCGACAACCACACCTCATTTGGACTCTCCTAGCTCCCTCTACCTATAAATCAGTCTCCTCCCCCGAAATTTCAGGCAAACCCTAGATCAAAGCCTCTTCCGCGCCACCGGACATGTCCATCCCGCCACCGGACGCGTCCACCGCCGCCTCCACGCTGCCCGGACCAATCGCGCACCACCACCTCAGCTCCGCCGCCTCCCGCACCAACCACGGCGTGCCACGTCATGGCCCCGCCGGTCTCTCTCTCCTCCACCTCCGCCGCCAGGGCCCGCGAGGCCCGAGTCCGGCCCGCGGGGCCGAACAGCCGCCGCCACGCGCCTGAACCCGTGGCCAGCCAGATCCACTTCCCCGCCGCCTTGCGCCTTGCCGTCACCACCGGAGAATGCCTCCTGTGCCATCCCGCCTTCTTCCCCGCCTCCATTGCTCGCTGACCTCGCCGGAGATCCGCGTCACCGTCGTCGTCCCAAGCGCCGTCGCCGTTCTCCAGTCCGATTGGGGAGGAGCCCCGATCCCATCGCGCCGCGCTGACCCATCCACGTGGGCCCGCGCCCGCCCGAGTGGGCCGGCCTCGCCCGCAGCCCAGCCCAGTCGCGCCTCCACCAGATGGGCCTCGGCCCGCGAGGTGATGCCCCAGCCAGTTCTGCCTCTGCGAAATTTCACCTTCCCTGAGAATTTTACATCATGTGTGCATGTTTGCATGGTCATATCTTCGTGCATGTGGCTCTGTTTTGCGTGCATTGTATGTCAAAATGTTCATCTTTGGATGCTCTTCATGATGGAGTAGTTTTCATGCATGTTCCTATTCATATTGGTGCCTTACTCTTCATTGCAAAACTGCTAAGTGATATAAACTACTGAAATCTGCTGATTGTTAACATCATGTGTTCATGTTGTGAGTGGTGTAACTTTGTCTCTCTTGATCCTATGATGATGAGCTTGATATGCACACGTTCTGCTCTTCATGCTCTACATGTTGGTGTGCTTTGCATTCACGTTAGGATGCATCTTGACATGGTAATCTCTGTTGCAGAAGTGCATGTTGCTGTTAACTGCTGAAAACTGTTATAACTTGTCTATTTGTCATTTTTATATCTGTTTGTGTGATTTTCTTTTGAGCACCATGTCTACATGTTTTAGGGGCATAATCATGCCATCTTTATAGGGGTGCAACCCATATATTTTGATATGCCCTGTAGTGAGTGTATCAAGCTTGTGAAGTGGGCTACTTGCTGTTAATGTTCTGTCAAGTCTGTTTCTGTCATATCATGTTGCCATTTTTGCTTGATGCTACCAATTAATCCATGCATATTATGGAGATGCTTAGGTGACATGTTTTTTTGTCCATGCTATGATCTTTCATGCCATGCCTTTTTATGCCCTATATATGGCCTGTAGCATATGTTTTCATTGCCATGAACATGCCTATATGTTGTTCCAGATTTCTGTTAACTTCAGGATGCTATGTTGTGAGCTTGCTATTGATTAATCTATGCCTCTTTTGGAGATGCTCCAATTACATGTTTCAAAGCATGCTATGAGTAATTTGTGCACATGCCATAGTTGTTAATTTTGGATATCATATGCCTCTGTTCCATACTTGCAAACATGCTATCATAATGTTGATGTTTTACACTTGCTGAAACTGTTTTAACATTCAATCTTGTCTTGTTGGTTCCCACTAATCCATGAGCCATATGTATATGATGCCAGGATGTTATTTGCTCCTTGTTATGTTTAAGTTTATGCCATGCCCTTGGTTGCTATGCATAGTTGTTGTAGCATCTTTGTTTCATGCCCCCAACATGCCATCATATTAACTCTGCTCATGCATATGCTCCTGTGTTATAAAGTTGCATTTTGCATTGATCATATTGGTTTAATATTGATGCCTATGAACCTGAACCTTAATGATATTTGAATTTTGCTATCTGCAAGTGAAGTGCATGTCAAGTTTGTGCTCTTATGATTCCCGTAGCATGTTGTTTTGATGTTTGCAAAGTGCCTACTTGCTGTTTTGGGCAGATTGTTGTTATATCTCGTTTGGAGTGTATGTGTTGCGTCGTTGCTTCGTTTTGAGCATGCTCTATAAGAAACTTGCTTAGAATTGCATGTAGTTTCATCATGTCATGTTGAATCCTTGTTTTGGGTGTGTTTGCTTGATGTTTAAATGCATTTTGCATCAATGCCATGTTTAACTTGTTTTGCTCATATCTTCTAGGCCGTAGCTCCGAATTAAATGAACTTTATATGTAACTTGACTAGAATTTCGTTTAGATCATCTTGGTGCATCTTAACTTATTGTTTAACAACTTGAACATAATATGTATTCAGATATGGACCAATTTCGAAAATTGCATATGGGGACTTACCGGATTTGTTATATGTTGTTTCCGACCTCATTTAAACTTGCTTTGATGTGTTGTTCTTGTATGCCTCATCTCTTGCCATGAGTAGCATCATATAGCCTTGTCATGCATCATCCTTGGTTGAGCATCATGCCATGTTTATGTGTTGTGTGTTTACCTTGTGGTTTGCTTCTTTCCGGTTGTGTTTCTTCTCGATAGTCCCTGTTTCATTGCGATCGTGAGGATTCGTTCGTCTACGCTTGGTTCGTCTACACCCGTTCGTCTTCTTCATTGACTCGATCTTCTTCCTTGCGGGATTTCAGGCAAGATGACCGTTACCCTGGATCTCACTACTATCATTGCTATGCTAGTTGCTTCATTCTATCGCTATGCTGCGCTACCTATCATTTGTTTATCAAGCCTCCCAAATTGCCATGTCAGCCTCTAACCTTTTCACCCTTCCTAGGAAACCGTTGTTTGGCTATGTTACCGCTTTTGCTCAGCCCCTCTTATAGCGTTGTTAGTTGCGGGTGAAGTTGAAGATTGCTCCATGTTGGAACGGGATTATTTTGGGATATCACAATATCCCTTATTTAATTAATGCATCTATATACCTGGTAAAGGGTGGAAGGCTCGGCCTTATGCCTGGTGTTTTGTTCCACTCTTGCCGCCCTAGTTTCCGTCATACCGGTGTTATGTTCATTGATTTTGCATTCCTTACGCGGCTGGGTTTATGGGAACCCCTTGACAGTTTGCTTTGAATAAAACTCCTCCAGCAAGGCCCAACTTTGGTTTTACATTTGCCTAACAACCTATAACCTTCCCTTGGGCAGGCCAACCCAAGGGTCATCTTTATTTTAATCCCCCCGGGCCAGTGCTTCTCTAAGTGTTGGTCCGAACCGAGCAACCTACGAGGCCACCTCGGGGAAACTTGAGGGCTGGTTTTACTCGTAGCTTGACTCATCCACTGTGCCCTGAGAACGAGATATGTCCAGCTCCTATTGTGATTTGTCGGCACATGCGGGCGGTCTTGCTGGTCTTGTTTTACCATTGCCAAAATGTCTTGTAACCGGGATTCCGAGACTGATCGGGTCTTCCTGGGAGAAGGAATATCCTTCGTTGGTCGTGAGAGCTTATAATGGGCTAAGTTGAGACACCCCTGCAGGGTATAAACTTTTGAGAGTCGTGCACACGGTTATGTGGCAGATGGGAATTTGTTAATATCTGGTTGTAGAGAACTTGACATTTGACTTAACTAAAACGCATCAACCGCGTGTATAGCCGTGATGGTCTCTTCTCCGTGGAGTCCGGGAAGTGAACACGGTTTGGGTTATGTTTGGACGTAAGTAGTTTCAAGATCACTTCTTGATCATTACTAGTTTGCGACCATTTGCGTTGATTCTCATCTTATTCTTGTATTCGTAAGTTAGCCACCATATCATGCTTAGTCGCTGCTGCAACCTCACCACTTATCCATTCCATACCCAATAAGCTTTGCTAGTCTTGATACCCATGGTAATGGGATTGCTGAGTCCTCGTGGCTCATAGATTACTACAACAACAGTTACAGATATAGGTAATGTGATGTTCATGATGTGAGAGCGATGTTTACTTGTTATGGAGTTCTTCTTCTGCTTCTTCTTCGATCGGGGGATAGATTCCAGGTCGGCAGCCTGGGCTAGCAGGGTGGATGTCGTTTGAGTTTCTGTTTGAGTTTCATCCATAGTCGAATGTTGCACTTATGTATGATGTTGTTGTATTCATGTGGCATTGTATGCCTCTTGTATGTATCCCCAACTACTATGTAATGGTACAATGTAAATATATCCACCTCGCAAAAGCGTCTCCAATATGCGCTTCTATCCATGGTGGAACCTTCGAGTTCCTTTAGGATAGAGTCGCATATTGATAACCCACAAGTATATGGGATCAATTGTAGCCTCTTTCGATAAGTAAGAGTGTCGAACCCAACGAGGAGCTAAATGTAGAACAAATATTCCCTCAAGTTCTATCGACCACCGATACAACTCGCACGCTTAACGTTCGCTTTACGTCGAACAAGTATGAAACTAGAAGTACTTTGTAGGTGTTGTTGGATAGAATTGCAAGATAATAAAGAGCACGTAAATAAAAAGTAGGGGTTGTTTAGATAAAGAAGCAATAAATTAAATATAGCAAGTGTGGAAAAGTGGTGGTAGGAGTTGTGAAATTGTCCCTAAGCAACTGACTACTTTACGAGACCGATAGCAAGTTTTATGTGGGAGAGGCATAAGCTAACATACTTTCTCTTCTTGGATCATATGCACTTATGATTGGAACTCTAGCAAGCATCCGCAACTACTAAAGATCATTAAGGTAAAACCCAGCCATAGCATTAAAGCATCAAGTCCCCTTTATCCCATATGACACAACCCCCTTACTCGGGTTTATGCTTCTGTCACTCAAGCAACCCACTATAAGAGAATCATGAACGTATTGCAACACCCTACAGCGGGAATCCTTCACGCTTGCGCGACACGGAGAGCACCATAGGACAGCAACATAACCACAAGCAAATTAAACCAGTCATAGCAATTCACCAATTATCGATAGGACAACAAAAATCTACTCAGACATTATAGGATGGCAACACATCATTGGATAATAATATCATAAAGCACCATGTTCAAGTAGAGGTACAACGGGTTGCGGGAGAGTGGACCGCTGAATATAGATGAGGGAAGGTGATGGAGATGTTGGTGAAGATGATGGAGGTGTTGGTGTAGATCACGATGATGAGGATGGCCCCCGGCGGTGTTCCGGCGCCACCGGAAGCGAGGGGGAGAGAGCCCCCCTTCTTCTTCTTCCTTGACCTTCTCACTAGATGGAAGAAGGGCTTCCCCTCTGGTCCATGGTCTCCATGGCGTTGGATGGGCAAGAGCCCCTCCGAGATTGGATCTATCTCTCTGTCTCTCTCTGTTTCTGCGTTCCCGGATTCTGCCCTTTCACCATTTCTTATATATCCGGAGATCCGTAACTCCGATTGGATTGAAACCTTTGCCATGATTTTTCTCCGAAAATTAGCTTTCTTGCGGCAGAAGAAGAGCATCAACCGCCTTATGGGGTGCCCATGAGGGTCAGGGGCGCGCCCCCTACCTCGTGGCCCCCTCGGGCACCGTCTCGTGTTGATTTTTCTTCCAGAAAATCATAAATATTCCAAAAATATTCTCCGTCCATTTTTATCCCGTTTGGACTCCGTTTGATATGGGGTTTCTGCGAAACATAAAACATGCAACAAGCAGGAACTGGCACTGGGCACTGGATCAATATGTTAGTCCCAAAAATAGTATAAAAAGTTGCCAAAAGTATATGAAAGTTGAATAATATTGGCATGGAACAATCAAAAATTATAGATAAGACGGAGACGTATCAGCATCCCCAAGCTTAATTCATGCTCGTCCTCGAGTAGGTAAATGATAAAAAAGATAATTTTTGATGTGGAATGCTACCTAGCATAATCTTGATCATGTAATCTAATCATGACATGAATATTAAGACACGAGTGATTCAAGGCAATAGTCTATCATTTGCCATAAAAACAATAATACTTCGGGCATCCCAACAAACAATCATGTCTTTCAAAATATCAATGCTTACAGAACATTATCCCTACAAAATCATATAGTCTTGTATGCTCCCTTTTCTTAACACAAGGTACCCCTCATGCCTATCCCGGTGTCAGCCAAGCAATTGGTTCATACTTTTTAACGCGCTTCAGCTTTTTCAACTTTCACGCAATACATGAGCACAAGCCATGGATATAGCACTATAGGTGGAATAGAATATGATCGTGGAGGTTTATGTGGAGAAGACAAAAAGGGAGAAAGTCTCACATCGACGCGGCTAATCAATGGGCTATGGAGATGCCCATCAATTGATGTCAATGCGAGGAGTAGGGATTGCCATGAAACGGGTGCACTAGGAGCTATAAGTGTATGAAAGCTCAATACTGAAAACTAAGTGGGTGTGCATCCAACTTGCTTGCTCATGAAGACCTCGGGCATTTGAGGAAGCCCATCATCAGAATATACAAGCCAAGTTCTATAATGAAAATTCCCACTAGTATATGAAAGTGATAACTCAAGAGACTCTCTATATGAAGAACATGGTGCTACTTTGAAGCACAAGTATGGTAAACGGATAGTAACATTGCCCCCCCCCCCTTTTTGGGCCTTCCTTTTTTGGACTTTCTCTTTTTTGGCCTTTCTCTCTTTTTTTGGCCTTTCTCTCTCTTTTTTGGCCTTTCTTTTAAAGGGACAGTGCTCTAATAATGATGATCATCACACTTCTATTTACTTACAACTCATGGATTACAACTCGATACTAGAACAAAACATGACTCTATATGAATGCCTCCGACAGTGTACAGGGATGTGCAATGATGTAGCGTAGCAATGACATCAAAAACGGACAAGCCATGAAAACATCATGCTGGCTATCTTACGATCATGCAAAGCAATATGACAATGAATGCTCAAGTCATGTATATGATGATGATGAAAGTTGCATGGCAATATATCTCGGAATGGCTATGGAAATGCCATGATAGGTAGGTATGGTGGCTGTTTTGAGGAAGATATAAGGAGACTTATGTGTGATAGAGCGTATCGTATCACGGGGTTTGGATGCACCGGCGAAGTTTGCACCAACTCTCGAGGTGAGAAAGGGCAATGCACGGTACTGAAGAGGCTAGCAATGATGGAAGGGTAAGAGTGCGTATAATCCATGGACTCACATTAGTCATAAAGAACTCATATACTTATTGCAAAAGTTTATTAGCCCTCAAAGCAAAGTACTGCTATGCATGCTCCTAGGGGAGGAGGTTGGTAGGAGTTAACCATCGCGCACCCCCGACCTTATCAAAATACAATGCGCGCCAATTTGGTTACATAGTTAGGAGACCATACGTGCATGCTTCGGGAATCACAAACCTTAACACCAATATCCTTACTAAACACAACCATTTACTATAATCTCCCACATATTATCATCTCTATATCACAAAACTATTGCAAGGAATCAAACATATCATATTCAGTGATCTACAAGTTTTATGTAGGATTTTATGACTAACCATGTGAATGACCAATTCCTGTCATCTCTCTAAATACATTAAGTGAAGCAAGAGAGTTTAATTCTTTCTACAAAAGATATCCCCACTCTCTAACAAATATAAGTGAAGCAAAAGAGCATTCTACAAATTGCGATTTTCTATGTGAAGAGAAACAGGCAATCCAAACTTCAAATGATATAAGTGAGGCACATGAAGCATTCTACAAAGCCATACTCAAAAGATTCAAGTGAAGTGCAATGAGAATTCCATAAATCAACCATGGACTATCTCATACCAGCATGGTGCATAAAATAAAAGTGAAAAATAAATGCAAAAGACGCTCCAAGATTTGCACATGTCGCATGAACGAAACGAATCCGAAAACATACTGATACTTGTTGAAGAAAGAGGGGATGCCTTCCGGGGCATCCCCAAGCTTAGGCGCTTGAGTCTCCTTGAATATTTACTTGGGGTGACTTGGCATCCCCAAGCTTGAGCTCTAGCCTCTCCTCCTTTTCCTCATATCGAGACCTTCTCGATCATCGAACACTTCATCCACACAAAAATTCAACAGAAAACTCGGTAAGATCCGTTAGTATAATAAAGCAAATCACTACTCTAAGTACTGTTGCAAAACAATTAATATTTTGTTTTTGCATTGTAGCTACTGTAATATAACTTTTCCATGGCTTAATCCACTGATAGAAATTGATAGTTTCGTCAAAACAAGCAATATGCATCAAAAACAGAATCTGTCAAAAACAAAACAGTCTGTAGCAATCTGAACATTCACCATACTTCTGGTACTCCAAAAATTATGCCACAATTAGTAAAAATAAACAATTTGTTTAGAAAGACAGTGCAGAAAGAATCAGAACAATTTGACGTTCCAGTAAAAAATGTAAAACCGCGCACTACAGCCAAAGTTTATGTCCTTCACCACACAAACCAACAAGCATTGTAAACATCCTAAAGGCAAACCTTGGCACATTATTTTTATAATACAATGGAATTGTACAAGGGGATAATTAATTTTGTTGAAAAGTTTCTGTAATCAAGATTCACAAAGTTTCCGTGAGCATGAACAAAGTTCAAGGCTAGCTCCCACTTCAACAATGTTTGTCTTTCTCACTTTCACTTTCCTTTTTGAAAAGTTTTTGGTTCCCCTCTTTATTTTATTTTTGTTTTTAAACTTTATAAAAGCACCCAATAGAAATAAATGACTCTCTAAAACTTCCGGGTTGTCTCCCTGGCAGCGCTTTCTTTAAAGCCATTAAGCTAGGCATAAAGTGCTCAAGTAATGGATCCACCCGGATCCCAAGGTATATCAAAGTCAATTTTAATTAACAATGATTTGTAGTTTAGTAGTGATCACAAAGTAACATATATCATGCAACAACAAAGTCTAACTCTCTTCCTATGCATCGGCATGTCATAAAAGAATAATTCGTGCACACAAAGTAAAGGCCAATGCATAGTATAAACAGTTTCTTGCAACTTTATCATATTGGAAACATAGAGAGGTGGAGATATAGTTCCTCTCTCATAATAATTGCAAGTAGGAGCGGCAAGCACATGCATATTATATCTATCAAAATCATCATCTGTAGTAGTAAAACGCAACCCATCAATATAATCCTTAATAAGAGCAAACTTCTCCGATATAGTGTAGTTGGGAGAATTCAAAAAGAGAATAGGACTATCATGCGTGGGTGCAATAACAACAATTTCATGTTTAACATAAGGAACTATAGCAAGTTCATCTCCATAAGCATAATTCATATTGGCATCTTGGCCACAAGCATAGCAAGCATCATCAAGAAGGGGTATTTCAAGAGAATCAACGGGATCATAACAATCATCATAGCAATCATCCTTCGGTAAGCACGAAGGGAAATTAAACAATGTATGAGTTGAAGAGTTACTCTCATTAGAAGTTGGGCACGGGTGATCAATCCGCTCTTCCTCCTTTTGTTCTTCGCTCTCCTCCTCATCTTTTTCATCCAATGAGCTCACAGTTTCATCAATTTCTTCTTCCATAGATTCCTGCAAAATATTAGTCTCTTCTTGGATAGCGGAGGAGTCCTCAATATATGGTTTAACATAGGCATTAGAAGCATAATTATCATAACAATATTTAAGTATGGCAAAATTCTCAGATTTGTAAAGAGTAGCATCATACTTTTCAATTAAAGAAGCAATTTCATAAGCACCCTTAAAAGCAGCAAATTCTTCAATTTGTTGAACATCATAGTAATTATAAACACCCTTAGCATATCAAGATGCGATTCCATTATCACTAAACTCACATTGGTAGGGAAGGTGTTTCTTAGGGTTTTCAGAACAACAAGTAACATCATAAATATCACATAAATTCCAAGCATAGCATTGCAAACGATGAATTTGATCCAGTAAAAGTTTCCCTTTTTCGGATAGGCGATGTCGCACACAACAATCATGCTCATCTAAAGATTTGCCCTCAACTAAGCTAGTTGGGGTTTCAGCACGAGCACATAGGGATCGAAGATGATCCAAGTAAAAAAGCTTCAAGAGTGTGATAGATTTTGAGTGGTTCTTCAACCATTGGTGTAGTAGGTACAACTAATTTTTTTGGTATTTTGCGTTTCCTACCTGTTGGGGATATAACTATTAGGTATGACCCGCCCAGGAGGGGTCGGGTTATACCTATGAGTACTCTTGAAGCCCAAGACCAAGCTTGAAGACGGCGGTTCAGTTAAGGGTCCAAAGCCCAGAGGTGACTTAAGGCCCATAGAGATAAACCTCCATATCTACATGACTTGTATTGTAAGGCAAGAATAGTTAGAGACCGAGTCGGACACTGTTTATGAGTCGGCCAGGACTCTGTGAGCCGCTGGGCGTCAACCTCTGTATATAAAGGGACGACCCGACGGCGGTTCAGGGCAAGTAACATCAGATCGAGAGCTAGGTCAAGCGATTTCGCTCCCTGGTAATCGAGACATAAGCAATCTCACTCAAAACTGGATCGTAGGCTTTTACCTTCACCATAAGGGGCCGAACCAGTATAAACCCCGTGTCCTTTGTCTCGATTAACCCCATTAAGCTTCCTAGTTGCAATGGCTCCAGGACTAAGTCCTTTCACTAGGACATCTGACGTGAAAATTCCAGGACAGTTGGCGCCCACCATGGGGCCAGCACACGGCGGATTTGAGTTCTTGAAGGGAAGCTTCAAAGGGCTCAAGGGATACGCTATGGGCCGGATGACCAAGAGTCGTCGCGGCATGCTCTACATCGATGATGCAGGCTGGGGCCCCGATGCTGGCTCAATTGAGTATGGGTACCGGGTCCCCTTCGGTGGAATCCACGTCTTAATCGGCAAAATCGGTGAGCCGGGCCCTGAGCCGGACATCTGCACCGACCTCGTCAAGACGGCTCAGCGTGCGAGACCTGCCCGGGATCAGCCTGCTATGAAGCGTGCCTTCGTGGGATGCATCCATGGAGAGGAACTTTTTGAAGGATCTGTGTCTGCCGGTGAGACGGCCATCTACTCTGATGGCGAGTCATCCACAGGTGAGATGGATTCATTGTATCAATTGCAAGACGGCGGGCTTGGGGGTTGTTCCGATGGCAGTAGTATTCCGGATCTCCTTGAGCCGCCGAGCAGAGTTGGGATCTTCATGGCTGGCATGCAACCCATTCAAAACTGCACAACTGCGGCAGCAATAACCTCCGGGTCAGCAGCAGCCGGGGCAGGAGCCCCTGTGCGCCCGCCGGCTCAGGTGCTAATGGATCTCATGGATAAGATGACCGCTCTATTAGCCGCCGCGGTCAACACGGTGGATCAAGCTCAACATGATGCGGAAGTGGCACAGTTAAAACAAGACATAGTGCAAGCTAAGGAAGACCTGGCAGCGAAAGATGTCAGGATGACCACAGAGCGGGCGGCTCTGGATGCTCAGGCTCAGCGGATTCAGGCGCAGGCTTTTCGGCTCACGATGGATCAGAATGCATCCAATGAGGTCATGAGGAGAAGACACCAGAAGACTCAATCTCGGCTGCCTCCAGTTTATGATCCTCGAAATCTCTTCCATACGCCCGGTGCAGGGCCCAGTAACCCGCCGGAGATAAACCGAATTGCAACACCCGGGGCTGGAACGTCGGTTTAGCCGCATATGATGGGACCTCCCAAGATGAATACGGCTCCACCTCATTATGTACCAACACCACTGGGTCATTATTCTAACCCTTTGGAGAACATGATTGTTGCGGCGGCACGATTGGCGACTCTCCCGGTGGAGGGCGACTCTCCGACGGCGTTTGAAACTCACAGGGTCAGAGAGCGTCTTCAGACGGCTTTACCACAGCAGGAGGCGTACTCATATAGTCGAGACAGGATTCATTCAACCCCTCGTACAAGCCGGAGCCCTAGTTATAGCAGGCACATGGATTCGTCGGCCGTCTCAAGCAACGCCTGGTGCTGTGACCAGCCGCGCGGGCATGACCCGGCGCGTGATGTAGCTCTTAACTTGGTTGATCAGGACAGAATACGTCAAGAGGATGAGCGGGTGGCTTACCAGTCTTTTCTGGTTTATCCGACAACTTCTATTGAGGCAGGCGTGAGCACAAGGACTGGTGATGTCCCTTGTCTGGTGCCGGCTCTGTGTAACGAGCATTTGCCCAAGGATTTCAAGGGGCCTCGAAAGGTGCCTAATTACACGGCCGACTTACAGCCTGGGGCGTGGATTGAAAGCTACGAGATGGCTATGGAGTTATTGGAGGTCAGTGATGCTGCGATGGCCAAGTACTTCACCATGATGTTGGATGGGACAGCCCGCACTTGGTTGAAGGGGATGTCGCCTAATTCCATCGGCTCATGGGCGGAGTTAAAAACCCGTTTCATTCAAAAATTCAAAGACACATGCAAGCAGCCCATGTCAATTGTGGATTTAACTAATTGCAAGCAAGAGGAGGGTGAGTCCACGACCCATTGGGTGCGCCAGGTCAAAGCCACAATACATTCATCTGATAAGATGGATGCTGGCTCTACAGTCTTAATGTTGGAGAAAATTTGTCGTTTTGCGCCTGTGAAGATGAAGCTGGGGTGGCTCAAGCATGATTGCAATGACATGGGCCAGCTGATGGCGGCTCTAGTCAAGTACGCCGACTCTGATAGTACCAAGGATCCCGAGTCTGATGATGAAAAGACAGGGAAGGGAAAAAAGAATGGCAACACCAAGGGTCCTCAGCATAACCCGGCAAATCAAGGAGGTAATAATAAATGTAAGGCTGATGGTAGCTTGGAGTTTGTGGCTAACACCAATGCATGGGGCAACAATCAATGACGTAAGGGGAGACCACCTCCTCGGTCCGACGGGTCAAGCCCCACGCTTGAGCAGTTACTGAATGAGCCCTGTCCAAGGCACAGCACTCCGCAGAAGCCGGCCACTCACCTATGGAAGGACTGTACGATCATGAAGGCTTTCAAGAATTCCAACATGTTCGATGGTAATCATGGGCAGGGCGGTGGCTCAGGTGGCGGCGGCTTTCATGGCCCGGGCGGCGGTTCAAATTCCAATTTTCATAACTCTCAGGGTAATCAAGGTGGTTATAATCAGCAATCTGGCCAGGGAGGTCAGTAACAGCAGCAGGGCGGATATCAGAGTAATCCAAAGCAGCTGAATAGTGGACAATATCATCTGTTTACCACCAGTTTGTGCAAACGGGACCAGAAGCTTCATAAGAGGGCTGTGAATGCTGTTGAGCCGGCAGTTCCTCGTTATTTGAGATGGTCTGAGCAGCCTATTTTATGGAGTAGGGAAGATCACCCTCCCCAGGTTGACAATCCGGGTCACTTGGCCTTGGTTGTGGCACCTCAGGTTGGTGGATATAAATTCACTAAGGTGCTCATGGATGGAGGCAGTAGCATCAACATCCTCTATTACGAGACTTTTCGTTGCATGGGTTTGACTGATAAAAATCTCAAGACTTCCAACACTGTTTTTCATGGAGTGGTCCCTGGTAAGTCGGCATACCCAGTGGGTAAGATTGAGCTGGAGGTAGCCTTTGGAGATGAGCATGATTCTAGGGCTGAGAAGTTAACCTTTGAGGTGGTCAAAATCAAGAGCCCGTATCATGCCCTGTTTGGACGGTCGGCTTATGCCAAGTTCATGGCACGGCCGTGTTATGTTTATTTGCAGCTCAAGATGTCGGGTCATAAGGGCACCATCATAGTGCATGGGAGTCAGAAGATAGCCTTGGAATGTGAGGAAGGCGATGCTGCTTACGCTGAATCTATTTGTGCGACAGAGGAATTGAAGTTCTACAAGGACAATGTTGACCCAGCAGACATGACGTCTTTGAAGAAGCCAACCACAGAGCATGAGCCGATAATGAAGTTTAATTTGGCCGATGACACCAAGCTTATTGACTTTGTTCCAGGCGACTCATCTAAGCAGTTCAGTATCAGTGCCAATCTGGATCCCAAATAGGAAAGCGCGCTCATCAAGTTCATCCGTGAGAACCGGGACATCTTTGCATGGAAGCCTTCTGACATGCCGGGTGTACCGAGAAAACTCGCTGAGCACACTCTAAATATTGATCCAAAATTTAAGCTGGTCAAACAGTTTCTTCGGCGATTCAATGAAGAGAGGCGGAAGGCCATTGGCGAGGAAGTGGCCTTGCTCTTGGCGGCCGGGTTCATTGTTGAAGTTTTTCATCCAGAGTGGTTGGCTAACCCGGTGCTGGTCCTTAAGAAGAATGGCACTTGGCGTATGTGTGTGGATTACATGGGTTTAAACAAAGCTTGTCCGGCTTATCCCTTCGCTCTCCCTCGTCTTGATCAAATCATTGATGCTACGGTGGGTTGTGAGTGTTTGAGCTTTTTGGATGCATATTCTGGTTATCATCAGATTAAGATGGCAGTTAAGGACTAGGAGAAGACGGCTTTTATTACTCCATTTGGAGCCTTCTGCTATGTGTCTATGCCTTTTGGGCTTAAGAGTGTCCAGGCGACTTATCAGCGATGTGTGCAGAACTGTCTTCACAATCAGATTGGGCGCAATGTTCATGCTTATGTGGACGGCATTGTGGTGAATCTAGAGAGAAGGAGACCTTGATAGATGATCTGAAGGAGACCTTTGATAATCTCTGGGTCTACAAGATGATGCTTAACCCGGCCAAGTGTGTTTTTGGTGTGCCTGCAGGCAAGCTTTTGGGTTTTCTGGTTTCTAACAGGGGCATTGAGGCTAACCCGGAGAAGATCAAGGCAATCACTTCCTTGGGTAAACCGGCGTGTATCAATGATGTTCAGCGTTTGGCAGGTCATATTGCCACTTTAAGCCGGCTCATAAGCCGGTTAGGCGAGAAGGCCATACCGCTGTATCAGATGATGAAGAAGACAGACGACTTCACCTAGAGCGATGCTGCTAACACTGCCTTTGAAGATTTGAAGAGACAGCTAGCTGAGCCGCCAGTCCTTGCTGCTCCCATTGATAAGGAGCCATTATTGTTATATGTGGCTGCTAACACATGTGCCGTCAGTGTAGCCATTGTGGTGGAACGCAAGGAGGCTAGCAAGGAGCATCTGGTTCAACGGCCGGTGTATTACATCAGTGAGGTACTTATTGAATCCAAGCAAAGGTATCCACATTGGCAGAAGCTTGTTTATGGGGTGTTTATGGCAAGCCGGAAGCTTAAGCAATATTTTTTGGGTCATCCCATCACTGTGGTCAGTTATGCTCCTTTAGGAGATATCATCCAAAATAGAGAGGCCACAAAACGAGTCGCCAAGCGGGCCATTGAACTTGGGCCTCATGGTTTAAAGCATGTGCCACGCACTTCTATTGAGTCTCAGGCACTGGTGGACTTCATCAACGATTGGACAGAGCTGCACATGCCTGAAGAGAAGCTGGACAACACATATTGGACTATTCACTTTGACGGGTCCAGGCAATTGGAGGGCTCGGGGGCTGGAGTTGTTTTAGCTTCCCCGCGAGGTGACAAATTTTGGTATGTGCTACGGTTGATGTTTCCCTGTACTAACAATGTAGCTGACTATGAAGCCTTACTCCATGGTCTTCGGATGGCTAAGGAGATGAGCTTAAGCCGGGTAAGGTGCTTTGGCGACTCAGATTTGGTGGCTCAACAAGTATCAGGCAAGTGGGATTCCAAGGATCCTCTTGCTACGTCTTGAGCTTGGTTAGTTTTCCTCGAAGAGGAGAGGGTGATGCAGCAAAGTGTAGCGTAAGTATTTCCCTCAGTTTTGAGAACCAAGGTATCAATCCAGTAGGAGGCTCCTAAAAAGTCCCACGCACCTACACAAACAAATTGAGAACTCGCAACCAACGCAATAAAGGGGTTGTCAATCCCTTCACGGCCACTTGCGAAAGTGAGATCTAATAAAGATAGTATGATAAGATAAATATATTTTTGGTATTTTTGATATAGATGCAAATAAAGTAGATTGAAAGCAAATATGATAAGAGATAGACCCGGGGGCCATAGGTTTCACTAGAGGCTTCTCTCAAGATAGCATAAGTATTACGGTGGGTGAACAAATTACTGTTGAGCAATTGATAGAAAGCCGCATAGTTATGAGATTATCTAGGCATGATCATGTATATAGGCATCACGTCCATAACAAGTAGACCGACGCCTGCCTGCATCTACTACTATTACTCCACACATCGACCGCTATCCAGCATGCATCTAGAGTATTAAGTTCATAAGAACAGAGCAACACATTAAGCAAGATGACATGATGTAGAGGGATAAACACATGCAATATGATATAAACCCCATCTTGTTATCCTCGATGGCAACAATACAATACGTGTCTTGCAACCCTTTCTGTCACTGGGTAAGAACACCGCAAGATTGAACCCAAAGCTAAGCACTTCTCCCATGGCAAGAAAGATCAATCTAGTAGGCCAAACCAAACTGATAATTTGAAGAGACTTGCAAAGATAACTCAATCATACATAAAAGAATTCAGAGAAGATTCAAATATTATTCATAGATAAACTTGATCATAAACCCACAATTCATCGGATCTCGACAAACACACCGCAAAAAGAGTTTACATCGAATAGATCTCCACAAGAGACGGGGAGAACATTGTATTGAGATCCAAAAAGAGAGAACAAGCCATCTAGCTAATAACTATGGACCCGTAGGTCTGTGGTAAACTACTCAAAACTCATCGGAGGGGCAAGGATGTTGATGTAGAGGCCCTTCGTGGTTGCTTCCCCCTCCGGCGGAGTGCCGGTAAGGGCTCCAAGATGGGATCTCGCGGATACAGAAGGTTACGGGGGTGGAAATTGTGTTTCGTGGTGCTCCTGGATGTTTTCAGGGTACGTAGGTATATATAGGAGGAAGAAGTACGTCCGTGGACGCCCGAGGGGCCCACGAGACAGGGGCGCGCCCTATAGGGGGGGGCCTCCTATCTCATGGGGCCCTCAGAGCTTTCTTGACTTGCACTCCAGGCTCTCCGGATCAGATTTGTTCCAGAAATAACGCTCCCGAAGGTTTCATTCCGTTTGGACTCCGTTTGATATTCCTTTTCTTCGAAATACTGAAATAGGCAAAAAAAACAACAATATGGGTTGGGCCTCCGGTTAGTAGGTTAGTCCCAAAAATGTTATAAATGTGTAAAATAAAGCCCATAAACATCCAAAAGGGGTAATATAATAGCATGGAACAATCAAAAATTATAGATACGTTGGAGACGTATCAAGCATCCCCAAGCTTAATTCCTGCTCATCCTCGAGTAGGTAAATGATAAAAAGAGAATTTTTGATGTGGAATGCTACCTAGCATAATTCATAATGTAATTTTCTTTATTGTGGCATGAATGTACGGATCCAAATGAATACAAAATAAAAGTTCATATTGACATAAGAAATAGTAATAGTTCAAGCATACTAATCAAAGTAATCATGTCTTCTCAAAATAACATGGCTAAAGAAAGCTATCCCTACAAAATCATATAGTCTGGTTATGCTCTATCTTCATAACACAAAGTATTTAATCATGCACAACCCCGATGACAAGCCAAGCAATTGTTTCATAGTTTAATAATCTCAAACTTTTTCAACTTTCACGCAATACATGAGCGTGAGCCATGGACATAGCACTATATGTGGAATAGAATGGTGGTTGTGGAGAAGACAAAAAGGAGAAGATAGTCTCACATCAACTAGGCGTATCAACGGGCTATGGAGATGCCCATTAATAGATATCAATGTGAGTGAGTAGGGATTGCCATGCAACGGATGCACTAGAGCTATAAATATATGAAAGCTCAATAAAAGAAACTAAGTGGGGTGCATCCAACTTGCTTGCTCACAAAGACCTAGGGCACTTTTGAGGAAGCCCATCATTGGAATATACAAGCCAAGTTCTATAATGAAAAATTCCCACTAGTATATGAAAGTGACAACATATGAGACTCTCTATCATGAAGATCATGGTGCTATTTTGAAGCACAAGTGTGGAAAAGAGATAGTAGCATTGTCCCTTCTCTCTTTTTCTCTCTTTTTTTTCTTTTTTTTCTTTCTTTTTTTTCTTTTTTTTCTTTCTTTTTTTCTTTGGCCTTCTTTTTTTTTGGTCATTCTTTTTTTTTCTATTTTCTTTTTTTTTCTTTTTGTAAAGTCTGAAGTCTCATCCCGACTTGTGGGGAAATCATAGTCTTCATCATCCTTTCCTCACTAGGACAATGCTCTAATAATGAAGATCATCACACTTTTATGGATTTACAACTCAAAGCTAGAACAAGATATGACTCTATATGAATGCCTCCGGCGGTGTACCGGGATATGCAATGAATCAAGAGCGACATGTAGGAAAATTATGAAGATGGCCTTGCCACAAATACAATGTCAACTACATGATCATGCAAAAAAGCAATATGACAAAAGTGATGCCTGTCATATGAACGGAACGGTGGAAAGTTGCATGGCAATATATCTCGGAATGGCTATGGAAATGCCATAATAGGTAGGTATGGTGGCTGTTTTGAGGAAGGTAAATGGTGGGTGTATGGTACCGGCGAAAGTTGTGCGGCACAAGAAAGGCTAGCAATGGTGGAAGGGTGAAAGAGTGCGTATAATCCATGGACTCAACATTAATCAAAATAACTCATATACTTGTTGCAAAAATTTAGAAGTCATCAAAAACCAAAGTACTATGCGCATGCTCCTAGGGGGATAGATTGGTAGGAAAAGATCATCGCTCGTCCCCGACCGCCACTCATAAGGAAGACAATCAATAAATAAAATTGTGCTCCAACTTCATCACAAAGCGGTTCACCATACGTGCATGCTACGGGAATCACAAGCTTCAACACAAGCATTCTTTAAATTCATAATCACCCAACTAGCATGAATTTAATATCACTACCTCCATATCTCAAAACAATTATCAAGCATCAAATTGATCATAGCATCCAATTCACTTTATATGATAGTTTTTATTATACCCAACTTGGATGCTCATCATTCTAGGACCAACTTTATGATCATAGCAAATACCATGCTGTTCTAAAAGACTCTCAAAATAATATAAGTGAAGCATGAGAGACTAGCAATTTCTTCAAAATTAAGACACCACCATGCTCTAAAAGATATAAGTGAAGCACTAGAGCAAAAACTATCAAGCTCAAAAGATATAAGTGAAGCACATAGAGTATTCTAGCAAATTCTAATCAAATAGGCTTCTCCCAAAAGGTTTGTACAGCAAGGATGATTGTGGTAAACTAAAAAGCAAAGACTAATATAATACACGACGCTCCAAGCAAAACACATATCATGTGGCAAATAAAAATATAGCTCCAAGTAAAGTTACCAATGAACGAAGACGAAAGAGGGGATGCCTTCCTGGGGCATCCCCAAGCTTAGGCTTTTGGCTATCCTTGAATATCTTTGGGTGCCATGGGAATCCCCAAGCTTAGGCTCTTGCCACCCTTTATTCCATAGTCCATAAAAGCTTTACCCAAAACTTGAAAACTTCACAACACAAAACTCAACAGGAAATCTTATAAGCTCCGTTAGTGAAAGAAAACAAAACCACCACATAAGGTACTGCAATGAACTCATTATTTATTTATATTGGTGTTAAACCTACTTTATTCCAACTTATTTATGGTTTATAAACTAATTTACTAGCCATAGATGCATTGAAATAAGCAAACAACACACGAAAAACAGAATCTGTCAAAAACAGAATAGTCTGTAGCAATCTGTAACTAACGCAAACTTCTGGAACTCTAAAAATCCTACAAAAATAGGAATTCCTGGACAATTTGTCTATTGAACAGCAGCAAAAAGAATCAACGCAAAATCACGTTCCTGTGATTTAAAAAAATTATATTTGTGCGTGCAAAGTTTTTGTTTTTCAGCAGAATCAAATCAATTATCATCGTAGGTTATCCTATAGGTTCTACTTGGCATAAACACTAATTAAAAGATAAAAACACATCTAAACAGAAGGTGGATGCAAGATTTATTACTAAACAGGAGCAAAAACAAAAAACGCAAAGAAAATTGGGTTGCCTCCCAACTAGCGCTATCGTTTAACGCCCCTAGCTAGGCATAAAAACAAAGATAGATCTAACGAGTGCCATCTTTGGCACTAAATTCATAAGTAGCACGCAATCTAGCGGTTCTTTCCTTGCACTCATCAATGGAAATTCTCATTACTTTTAGAGACTCATTGATATCATGCTTAGGAGAAGAAGATCCAAGTTTAAGAGAATTAACATCAAGCGAAAGTCTATCAACGTTCCTAGCCAAAACATCAACTTTGAGCAATTTTTGTTCAAGCAAAGCATTAAAATTCTTTTGAGAAATCATAAATTCTTTCACACTATTCTCAAAATCAGAGGGAATCTTATTAAAATTACTATAAGAAATATTGTAGGAATTTCCATAATTATTAGAGGGATTACTAGGGAACGGTCTAGCATTAAAATTTCCTCTATAAGCATTGTTTCCAAAACTATTCCTACCAACAAAATTCACATCCGTAGATTCATTATTATTCTCAATCAAGGAAGACAAAGGCATATCATTGGGATCAAGAGGGGTATTTTTAGTAGCAAACATCTTCATAAGTTCATCCATCTTTCCACTCAAAACATTGATTTCTTCTATAGCATGCACTTTTTTACTAGAAGATCTTTCGGTGTGCCATTGAGAATAATTAGCCATAATATTATCAAGCAATTTTGTAGCATATGCTAACGTGATTTCTATAAAGGTGCCTCTCGCGGCCGAATCTAAGAGATTTCTAGAAGCAAAGTTCAAACCGGCATAAAAAATTTGTATGATCATCCATAAATTCAAACCATGAGTAGGGCAATTGCGAAGCATCAATTTCATTCTTTCCCAAGATTGGGCAACATGCTCATGATCAAGTTGTTTAAAATTCATAATATCGTTCCTAAGAGTGATGATCTTAGCGGGGGGGAAATACTTAGAGATAAAAGCATCTTTGCACTTGTTCCAAGAATCGATACTATTTATATTTTTAGGCAAAGACGAAAACCAAACTTTAGCACGATCTCTAAGTGAAAACGGAAATAACTTCAATTTAACAATATTGTTATCCGTATCTTTATTCTTTTGCATATCACACAAATCAACAAAATTGTTTAGATGAGTAGCGGCATCTTCACTAGGAAGGCCGGCAAATTGATCTTTCATAACAAGATTCAGCAAAGCGGTATTGATTTCACAAGACTCAACATCATTAAGAGGAGCAATCGGAGTACTAAGGAAATCATTGTTATTGGTATTCAAGAAGTCACACAACTTGGTATTATCTTGTGCCATAGCAACAAGTAATCCAACACACAAGCAAACAGAAAAATGGCAAGCGAAAGAGAGAGGAGGAGATTGAAAAAGAGAGGGCAAATAAAACGGCAAGGGTGAACTGGGGGAGAGGAAAACGAGAGGCAAATGACAAATAATGTAAATGCGAGGGAGATGGGTTTGTGATGGGTACTTGGTATGTCTTGACTTGAGCAAAGACCTCCCCGGCAATGGTGCCAGAAATCCTTCTTGCTACGTCTTGAGCTTGCGTTGGTTTTCCTCGAAGAGGATAGGGTGATGTAGCAAAGTGTAGCGTAAGTATTTCCCTCAGTTTTGAGAACCAAGGTATCAATCCAGTAGGAGGCTCCTCAAAAGCCCCACGCACCTACACAAATAAACTGAGAAGTCGCAACCAACGCAATAAAGGGGTTGTCAGTCCCTTCACGGCCACTTGCGAAAGGGAGATCTAATAAAGATAGTATGATAAGATAAGTATATTTTTGGTATTTTTGATATAGATGCAAAAAGTAAAGATGCAAATAAAGTAGATTGAAAGCAAATATGATAAGAGATAGACCCGGGGGCCATAGGTTTCACTAGAGGCTTCTCTCAAGATAGCATAAGTATTACGGTGGGTGAACAAATTACTGTCGAGCAATTGATAGAAAAGCGCATAGTTATGAGATTATCTAGGCATGATCATGTATATAGGCATCACGTCCATAACAAGTATACCGACTCCTGCCGGCATCTACTACTATTACTCCACACATCCACTGCTATCCAGCACGCATCTAGAGTATTAAGTTCATAAGAACAGAGCAACACATTAAGCAAGATGACATGATGTAGAGGGATAAACACATGCAATATGATATAAACCCCATCTTGTTATCCTCGATGGCAACAATACAATACGTGTCTTGCAATCCTTTCTGTCACTGGGTAAGAACACCGCAAGATTGAACCCAAAGCTAAGCACTTCTCCCATGGCAAGAAAGATCAATCTAGTAGGCCAAACCAAACTGATAATTCGAAGAGACTTGCAAAGATAACTCAATCATACATAAAAGAATTCAGAGAAGATTCAAATATTATTCATAGATAAACTTGGTCATAAACCCACAATTCATCGGATCTCGACAAACACACCGCAAAAAGAGGTTACATCGAATAGATCTCCACAAGAGAGGGGGAGAACATTGTATTGAGATCCAAAAAGAGAGAAGAAGCCATCTAGCTAATAACTATGGACCCGTAGGTCTGTGGTAAACTACTCACAACTCATCGGAGGGGCAAGGATGTTGATGTAGAGGCCCTCCGTGGTTGCTTCCCCCTCCGATAGAGTGCCGGCAAGGGCTCCAAGATCGGATCTCACGGATACAGTAGGTTACGGCGGTGGAAATTGTGTTTCGTGGTGCTCCTGGATGTTTTCAGGGTACGTAGGTATATATAGGAGGAAGAAGTACGTCGATGGACTCCTGAGGGGCCCACGAGACAGGAGGGCGTGCCCTATAGGGGGGGCTCACCCTCCTATCTCGTGGGTCCCTTGGAGCTTTCTTGACTTGCACTCCAGGCTCTCCGGGTCAGATTTGTTCCAAAAATAACACTCCCGAAGGTTTCATTCCGTTTGGACTCCGTTTGATATTCCTTTTCTTCGAAATACTGAAATAGGCAAAAAACAGCAATATGGGTTGGGCCTCCGGTTAGTAGGTTAGTCCCAAAAATGATATAAATGTGTAAAATAAAGCCCATAAACATCCAAAAGGGGTAATATAATAGCATGGAACAATCAAAAATTATAGATACATTGGAGACGTATCACCTCTCATGGTGGCTTATCGTCGTGAAGTTGATGCCATTGCTGGACATTTCAAGGGTTACCAAGTGGGGCACATTGACCGCAAAAAGAACGAGGCAGCTGATGCTTTAAGCCGGCTGGGCTCTCAGCGTAAGCCGGTGCCGCCTAATACCTTCTTGGATATTCTGCATAACCCTTCTGTCAAGTTACCTGCAGAGGAAGACTTGGTTGTTCCTGACCCAGAAGCACAATTGGTGGCGACTCTTCACATCATCCTAGATTGGACAGTGCCATACTTGGCTTACATGACCCGGGGCGAGTTGCCTGAGGATGAAACCTTGGCCAGGCAGATAACCCGGTGGTCTAAGTCAATGACGATTGCCAATGGCAAGTTACATCATCACAGTGTCACTGGGGCGTTTCAGCGTTGTGTTTCTCCTGAGGAAGGTCAAGAAATTCTTCGTGGGATTCATGAAGGAGATTGTGGCCATCATGTCGGGTCAAAATCCTTTGTGGCCAAGGCTTTCCGTCATAGATTTTATTGGCTCACGGCTCATGCTGATGCGGAGGATTTGGTCAGTAAATGTGACGGTTGTCAGAAGTTCTCGAGACATGCTCACGTGCCGGCTCAAGAGTTGAGGATGATTCCAATTACTTGGCTGTTTGCAGTCTGGGGGCTTGACATGGTTGGGCCTTTCAAAAGGTCCAAAGATAAAAAGACCCACCTCTTGGTGGCGGTTGACAAGTTCACAAAGTGGGTTGAGGCAGAGCCAGTTAGTAAGCGTGATGCAGCCACAACCGTTCGATTCATGAAGAAGGTGATATTTTGCTTCCGCTTTCCACACATCATTATAACTGACAATGGTACCAATCTGTCTAAAGGCGCCATGGAGGAATTTTGTCAACGTCAACATATTCGGCTTGATGTTTCATCAGTGGCTCATCCTCAGTCCAATGGTCAAGTTGAAAGAGCCAATCAGGAAATCTTGAAAGGCATCAAACCCTGACTTTTGGTTCCCTTGCAACGGACGTCGGGTTGTTGGGTTGAGGAGTTACGCTCTGTGATATGGAGCATCAATACTACTCCTAACAGGTCTATGGGTTATACGCCTTTTTCATGGTTTACGGAGCCAAGGCGGTTCTCCCTAGTGACATCCGTCATGACTCGCCTCGCGTGGTGGCTTATGTGGAGGCGGATAATGAACAAGCGCGTCAGGATGCACTTGACCTGTTAGATGAAAAGCGTGACTTGGCAGCAGCTTGCTCGGTGATTTATCAGCAGGACCTGCGCCATTATCACAGCTGTCGGGTTAAGTCCAAAACCTTTCAAGAAGGTGATTTGGTGCTCCGACTCATCCATGATCAAACTGATGCACACAAATTATCCCCACCTTGGGAAGGGCCCTTTGTGGTTAGCAAGAACTTGAACAACTGGTCATATTACCTTATCGATGTTTGAGAGCACAAAGACTCACGTAAGTTGGAGGAAGAGACCCGCCGGCCGTGGAATATCGCTCATCTGCGGCCTTACTACACTTGAGCCACCAGCTCTCATGATGTACATATTTTGAAGATGTATATATTATGATAAGTAATAAAGCAGGACCTCTGTCCTTTTCATCCTCAATGGTTATATGCCTTCATCATTGTCATTTCAAATGACCAATTGGGGGCTGATCATATTCGAATCTATCTTAACCCTCTTGGTCCGTCTCATGATCGCATTCGAATCTAGCCGTTAAACCTTATGATCACTAGGGGGCTTCCTGTTCAAACATAGGTCGTATTCGAACCAAAGAGAACATAGCTGTCGATACCCTCTTGATTGGCACAATGCCAAGCTCACTAGGGGGCTTCTTGATCGTATTCGAATCATAGCTTAACCCTTGTTGGGTCCGACTTTGATCGTATTCAAATCAGAGTCGTTAAAAAACTCTCAAGGTCATTAGGGGGCTTCCTGTTCAAACATAGGTCGTATTCGAACCAAAGAGAACATAGTTGTCGGTACCCTCTTGATCGGTGCAACGCCAAAGCCACTGGGGGCTACATGATGGTATTTTAATCCTAGCTTAACCCCTTTGGAACGGTTTACTGATCGTATACAAATCAGAAGCCTTGAATTTTTTGCATTCTATTTGGTTTAACTTTTATTTGAAAGCAGCCTTTGTTTTGACTTGAGACTTTTTTGTTCAAAGATCCAAGTGTAAGCGTGGTTTAAATTTAACCCGGCTTGATGGTAAGTCACCAACATATGAGAATCTTCATATCTTTGGAAGTGTTGGTTTCTAAAGATTGGGTTATCACCCTTACTGTTCGGGTCACATAAACCGGCAGTACAAATCAAAAGATCACATGTATGATATTATAGTTGTGTTTCAAAATTTCACAACAAGTTTATCTGTGACTCTTTTTCCATCTTAGTGGTTATATGTCAAGATATTATGACCCGCCTTGCGGTAAGCCGCCAAGGGATCTTGTGATCTATTTCTGTGTACAGGACAGTTCAGAGCCTTGCTAAAGCATAAGGAAAATAGATGATAAGTATAATACGGGTGAACATAAGATGGCGGCTTAACAGTATTGAGCACCAAAAACATGCACGATGGCACGGCAAAACAAAGTGTTTTGTACTCTATTACATGACTCCTCGAGTCTAAATGATTAATATTGTTTTTCAGCACATTATAGGTATGAGCCGCCTGGCGGATTAATTCTCGTGTTGACCTGAAGCGTCCGGGTCGGCCCTCTCCGCTTCTTCGCCTTGTTCCCTTTCCTAGAAGGTTGATGATGACCAGTCAATGCCATTCAAAGCTTTAAATTCAGCTTCATCATCAATTAGTCCGGCCGGGTCAACTTCAGGGGCGAAGGTATGCTTACGGAGTGGGGGGATCAGGCTGGTCACTTTATAATGTGGCGTTGGAATTCTCCTGTTCTCCGCGTCATAACCCGGCTGGTACTTGGTGAGATCCACTTCATCGGCTATCAGGGTGGCCACAGGGCGTATTTCCTTCACACAAGTGGTGAAGTCTTCCTGTTCAAAGGGAGTGCCATCCTCCTTAAGGCTTGGATAACCAATGGCGATGTCGACCGGGTCTAACTCCGGTAGCCAAGCTTTGGCCCAGCTTAAGGCAGCCACAGCTCCAGCTCTTGCAGACGACCGCCTTAGTTCATTGAACCGTTGGGGTAGCACAGAAAGCTTCCTTAGTACATCCACCAGGAGGATGGGAACTTCATTGGACAGGGCCATTGTGGCTAGGGCACGATGAGATCCGGTGTAGAGTTGTTCCACCAACGTATAAACCGCCTTCAGCTTTATCAGCATGTCCTAGTTAAGATTTGAACTCCTGGGGCCTACATAAACAATGTCAAGTGAGTTAATGACAATTTATATGATCAATAGAAAGATTCAAGTATTTAACACTTGTAGGGCGACTTACCGAAGATTGCTGAGACCATCTGAGATACATGGCATTTTAAACCGGATAATTCGCCGGACGCCTCTTCAAGAGCCGCATCTGCTTTCTCAACTCGATTAATCAAAGCAATCTTTTCGTCAGCTCAGGCCTTTTTCTCCATTTCAAAGTCTTTTTTCAGTTTTTCTTGTTCAGTTATACTGAATTCAAACTTGGAGTTGGCTCTTTGGGTTTCCGTCTCTTGTGCTTCCAGGCGGTTCTTCAAATCAGATACTTCTGATTCAAGTTGACCGGTGGTGGCCTATACAAATACCGGGTCAAAATCATGACTATTATCATACAATATTAAGTCCCAAGCACTTTGCAAGTAAGAGTACTTGGCACTTGGGGGTTAATGTCTACCAAAGAATTTTATCTAAGTGGCGGTTCATGAGAGTAAGTCCCAAGCACTTTGCAAGCAAGAGTACTTGGCACTTGGGGCCTAATGCATATTGTTGTTGAAGTTTTACAAGTGTTTTATTCTATACAAGCATATGAAGGACCGGCTCAACCATGCTGATTAAGCCGGCCCTTGGGGACTACGGAGTAAGCCAGTTTTCTTACATGTTATCTAAATATATCATTAATGTTATTAAGCTTGTTTCTAAGTCTACAACATATTCATCATAAGCAATAGACTTGGGGGCTAGCATGATAAGGATAAATCAGTACGGAGAAGGGATTATACCTCAAACTTCTAGTGCATCTGCTTCACCATATCAATTTCAACGTCAGGGCTGCTGTGTACTTGGCTCAGGTAGCTAGAAAAAACTTCTCCAGTACTCATATGAGTATAATCAGCAACATGAAACTTGACCCTGCAGCGTTCCAGAGGCTCCTCCTTAGCGGAACACTTGGCCAGCACGGTTGGTCTTCCCGGCTTAGCAAAGCCGGTCCTGGTAATCTCAACATCAGCACTTTGCGGATCATCTGTCTTGGCTGGGCTAGGGACTTCCGGATTCTCATAACCATCGGCGGCTTGTTCGGCAGGTGGGTAAGCAGCTGGAGTTGGCGTGTCATGAGCTAGTTCAGGTGGCGGCTCATGAGCAGAGGTTTCAGGTGCGACCGTCCCAAGTTCCGCCTCTTTGAAAATCGGCACTTCGGCCGGCTTGTTCTTCTTTACCTTCTTGCTAGGCTTTGCTTTTCCGCTGCATAAGATCAAAAGATCAGTACAAATATAGAGAATTGGAATGAACACAGGATAAGCAAATCATTATTACCCTGGAGCGGTCTTGAAAGCCGGCAAGCTGGACTGCATTGAGTCGCTGGAGGAAGGTGAAGTTTCCTGATAATTCGAGTTAGAAGAGTTGAGTGGTTGACGAGTGAGACCCGTCAAAGGATAAAAGGGATTTAAATCGGAGCTGACCTTGTTCTGGCGCTCCCTTGGTGTATTCGGTAAGCCGGAGGAGAGTTCCGCATCCTTGCTGGTCCGGGTCTGCCACCGGCTCTCATGAATCTGTCACTTCAAAAGAAATTGAGGATCTTGATAAGCTAAGGGATGTGAAAATCTTACTTTACGGATTACTCTTCGGATTTTCTGTCTTGGCAAAGGCTCGGAGTCGGAGGAAATGATAGTTACCTCTTCATCCTTGCCATGACTTTTCCTGTGTCCTCCTATTGATAATCAGTGTCAATAAGATGATTAAAAAAGGAGCCAAGAGAGTCAAGTGCTACCTCCAACTCAGAAGTATCTTCTAGCCGAAGCAAGTCAGAGGCGGTGGCCTTCTTGCCCTTCTTCTTCGCAGCCTCTTTCCTGACGGCTCTCTTAGCCTTCCTGGCTTTCTTCGCAGCCTCATGATCATATTTAACCTTCCAGAATTTATCACCAGCCTGTGAAAATCAGAAAAAAATATGAGTACAGATGAAACATCAAAGGATGAAGGTAATTTATTCTGATGGGCGACGGCTTACCGATGGAGCCGGGTTAGCTTCGCAGAAAGGGCTTAAGCCCACCGTGCCGCAGTTTGCTAGGCTTTCATTCAGGAGAGACTTGTTCATGTCGTTGATGACGTGGTCAGGCAAATCGTCAGAACTATGCCACAGAGGGTCATCCTTCTTGCGTGTATAGGTGCACATCAGGCCGGGGCGGCAGCTCAATGGAATGATCCGCCAGGCGAGCCAAACCCGGACTAAATCAATGCCAGTTTGTCCATTCCCCAAAAGAGCCTTGATTTTAGCCTTGGTGGGGGCAAGCGTCTGGCGTTCAGCGGCTGTAATCTTGTCAGGAAGCTGATGGTTGGACTCAAGACATAGAGCACGAAAAACGGGCAGAGGGTTCTCATCAGCCGGAGAAGTGTCTTGGCAATAGAACCATGTCTGGTTCCAGTCTTTGGGATGGCTTGGTGGGTTGGCATAAGGAAAAATTACGTCTCTCCGACGTTGGATCGAGACACCACCAAGTTCCAAGATTTGTCCGTTCGCACACTCATTCTGGTGGTTCAAGTAAAATAACTCTCTAAAGAGTAGTATGTTGGGTTCTTCTCCAAGATATACCTCACTGAACACTTGAAAATTGTAGATATTAGACACGGAATTGGGTCCGATGTCTTGAGGACGGAGGTCAAAGAAGTGCAGGACGTCCCGGAAGAATTTTGAGCCAGGTGGTGAGAAACCCCGATTCATATGGTCAGTAAAGACAATGACCTCCCCAGCTTTGGGCTCAGGCTTTTCCTCCGTCGGATCAGGAGCGCAGTATGACATCACTTCCTTCTTCGGCAGATAGCCGGTCTTAACAAAGTCATCAAGTGTATTGTCTGTGACGATGGATTTGACCCAGTTGCATGAAGTGGGTGGTTTAGGTGCCATTGTGATGTAAGCCTAAGAAAGACTAAAAATTTCCGGTTCAAATTTAAGCCGGAGAAAAACATTGCAGTGCATATTCAAGATGGCGGCTTATAAAAGGGCCTAATGGTATAAGGCTAATTGTGTCAGATTATTTAAGCCGCCATGAGCGCCATAAGCAGTTAAGTTATCTAAACCGCCATGGGCGGTCAAGAGTATCAATTGAGCATTGCCTTTTTAAGCCGGTGATAAGAGTCGCCATGGCTAGGTGGATCTAAAAAATACAGTTCTTTGCCTAAGTGTTGCATAAACAAGTTTCATAGGTTGCAGCTATTATTTTGGATCAAACGACTGTTCAGAAAAGAAAATATTCTAGACCTAAAAACGTGGTACAGATGAGTTCGTGAGTTCTAATGAGGCTTCTTTTCAAGAAAAAGGGATTTGTTAGTATCAAAAATGGACGCGGAACAACTACCGCATAAGTTCCATACTACTTTTGGATCAAATGAGGTCGTGGTGGAAGAACCACGAAGAAACCGTGATGAACCGCGAAGAACACATCGGAACTTGCGAACCCTAGCAGATCTGAGGTGCGGTAAGAAGAAGACTTACAGCTGCAGATCTACTGCGGAGGGTCGCGGCCGTTCTCTGGACCAACTCAGGTTGATGCAACGGCCGAGGTCGAGGAAGACGAGGTGCGCTGCGGCGGCGGCGGTGCTTGAGCGGCACTAGGGTTGCGAGAGGAAGAAGATGAGGAAAGGGGAGAATGAAGAAGACCTAGTCGTTTCTATTTATAAGGGAAGACTGATAAGTGGGCGCGAAAA
Source organism: Triticum aestivum (assembly GCF_018294505.1). Classification (NCBI taxonomy): domain Eukaryota; kingdom Viridiplantae; phylum Streptophyta; class Magnoliopsida; order Poales; family Poaceae; genus Triticum; species Triticum aestivum. The sequence goes on along the minus strand of NC_057801.1, from coordinate 358,851,898 downwards.
ATGAGGAGGCCGAAAACATGGTTATCCAATTACAAGGATGCCCCGATTCTCGGGATGGTCATTAAGATAAGGATCTGTTGAGATACGTTGGATAAAAATGTGTATTAATGGCAGATGACGTCATGGCAGGTTACCACAAATCCAAAGGATGACGTCATGGCGGGTTACAAAAATTTCATAAGCAAAGAGCAGAAGATTTTCCTTAAGTGTCGAAGATTGACATGAACCAGTTCAAATCAATCTGGGGCCTAATGTTGGGGATATAACTATTAGGTATGACCCGCCCAGGAGGGGCCGGGTTATACCTATGAGTACTCTTGAAGCCCAAGACCAAGCTTGAAGATGGCGGTTCAGTTAAGGGCCCAAAGCCTAGAGGCGACTTAAGGCTCGTAGAGATAAACCGCCATATGTACATGACTTGTATTGTAAAGCAAGAATAGTTAGATACCGAGTCGGACACTGTTTATGAGTCGGCCGGGACTCTGTGAGCCGCTGGGCGTCAACCTTTGTATATAAAGGGATGACCCGGCGGCGGTTCAGGGCAAGTAACATCAGATCGAGAGCTAGGTCAAGCGATTTCGCTCCCTGGTAATCGAGACATAAGAAATCCCACTCAAAACTGGATCATAGGTTTTTACCTTCACCGTAAGGGGGCGAACCAGTATAAACCCCGTGTCCTTTGTCCCGATTAACCCCTTTAAGCTTCCTAGTTGCGATGGCTCCACGACTAAGTCCTTTCACTAGGACATCTGACGTGAAAATTCCACGACACTACCCATAACTAAAGATAGACAACAACTAAGTACAGCAAATAAAAATTACTTAGTGATAAAACAAACAAGCACACATGAGAAAATTCACCCCACGCCATGACTCCCCGGCAATGGCGACAGAAAAAGGTCTTGATAACCCACAAGTATAGGGGGTCAATTGTAGCCTCTTTCGATAAGTAAGAGTGTCGAACCCAACGAGGAGCTAAAGGTAGAACAAATATTCCCTCAAGTTCTATCGACCACCGATACAACTCTATGCATGCTTAACATTCGCTTTACCTAGAACAAGTATGAAACTATAAGTACTTTGTAGGTGTTGTTGGATAGAATTGCAAGATAATAAAGAGCACGTAAATAAAAAGTAGGGGCTGTTTAGATAAAGAAGCAATAAAGTAAATATAGCGAGTGTGGAAAAGTGGTGGTAGGAGTTGTGAAATTGTCCCTAAGCAATTGACTACTTTACTAGACCGATAGCAAGTTTTATGTGGGAGAGGCATAAGCTAACATACTTTCTCTTCTTGGATCATATCCACTTATGATTGGAACTCTACCAAGCATCCACAACTACTAAAGATCATTAAGGTAAAACCCGACCATAGCATTAAAGCATCAAGTCCCCTTTATCCCATACGCCACAACCCCCTTACTCGGGTTTATGCTTCTGTCACTCAAGCAACCCACTATAAGCGAATATGAACGTATTGCAACACCCTACAGTGGGAATCCCTCACGCTTTTGTGACATGGAGAGCACCATAGGGCAGCAACATAACCAAAAGCAAATTAAACCAATCATAGCAATTCACCAATTACCGATAGGACAACAAAAATCTAGTCAGACATCTGTGACGCCCCCGATTCAATCGTACACTAATCATGCACGCAAATGTGTACGATCAAGATCAGGGACTCACGGGAAGATATCACAACACAACTCTAAAACATAAATAAGTCATATAAGCATCATAATACAAGCCAGGGGCCTCGAGGGCTCGAATACAAATGCTCGATCATAGACGAGTCAGCGGAAGCAACAATATCTGAGTACAGACATAAGTTAAACAAGTTTGCCTTAAGAAGGCTAGCACAAACTGGGATATCGAAAGAGGCGCAGTCCTCCTGCCTGGGATCCTCCTAACTACTCCTGGTCGTCGTCAGCGGGCTGCACGTAGTAGTAGGAACCTCCGGTGTAGTAGGGGTCGTCATCGACGGTGGCGTCTGGCTCCTGGACTCCAGCATCTGGTTGCGACAACCAGAAAGAAAGGAAAGGGGGAAAAGGGGGAAGAAAGCAACCGTGAGTACTCATCCAAAGTACTCGCAAGCAAGGAACTACACTACATATGCATGGGTATATGTGTAAGGAGGCCATATCAGTGGACTGAACTGCAGAATGCCAGAATAAGAGGGGGATAACTAGTCCTATCGAAGACTACGCTTCTGGCAGCCTCCGTCTTGCAGCATGTAGAAGAGAGTAGACTGAAGTCCTCCAAGTAGCATCTCCAAGTAGCATCTCCAGTAGCATCGCATAGCATAATCCTACCCGGCGATCCTCCCCTCGTCGCCCTGTGGAAAAGCGATCACCAGGTTGTCTGTGGAACTTGGAAGGGTGTGTTTTATTAAGTATCCAGTTCTAGTTGTCATAAGGTCAAGGTACAACTCCAAGTCGTCCTGTTACCGAAGATCACGGCTATTCGAATTGATTAACTTCCCTGCAGGGGTGCACCACATAACCCAACACGCTCGATCCCATTTGGCCGGACACACTTTCCTGGGTCATGCCCAGCCTCGGAAGATCAACACGTCGCAGCCCCACCTAGGCACAACAGAGAGGTCAGCACGCCGGTCTAAATCCTATGCGCGCAGGGGTCTGGGCCCATCGCCCATTGCACACCTGCACGTTGCGTACGCGGCCGGTGAGCAGACCTAGCAACCTCCATTACAAAGGAAGTTGCGTTAACGCAGTCCAACCCGGCGCGCGCCGCTCAGTCGCTGACATCAAGAAGGCTTCGGCTGATACCACGATGCCGGGATACCCATAACTACTCCCGCGTAGATGGTTAGTGCGTATAGACCAAATGGCCAAACTTAGATCAAATACCAAGATCTCGTTAAGCGTGTTAAGTATCCGCGAACGCCGAACAGGGCCAGGCCCACCTGTCTCGTAGGTGGTCTCAACCTGCCCTGTCGCTCCGCCACAAAGTAACAGTCGGGGGTCGTCGGGAACCCAGGCCCACCTCTACCAGGATGGAGCCACCTGTCCTTTCAGCCCCCTCATCAGAATCACTTGCGGGTACTCATCGAGTTGACCCGACTTTAGTCTCCATCTGTATAGTATGTATGTATGTATAGTATATACCCGTGATCACCTCCCGAGTGATCACGGCCCAATAGTATAGCAAGGCAGACTGACAAGAATGTAGGGCCAATGATGATAAACTAGCATCCTATACTAAGCATTTAGGATTGCGGGTAAGGTATCAATGACTGTAGCAACAATGACAGGCTATGCATCAGAATAGGATTAACGGAAAGCAGTAACATGCTACACTACTCTAATGCAAGCAGTATAGAGAAGAATAGGCGATATCTGGTGATCAAGGGGGGCTTGCCTGGTTGCTCTGGCAAGAAGGAGGGGTCATCAACTCCGTAGTCGAACTGGGGAGGTCATCGGCAGCCTCGGGGTCTACCGGAAAGAAGTAACGGAGGGGGAATACAATAAATAATAGAGCAATCAAAGTATCACAAAGCATAGCATGGCAATACGCGGTGCTAGAGGTGACCTAATGCAGTAGGAAGTGATACCGGTGAAGGGGGGAACATCCGGGAAAGTATCCCGGGTGTTTCGTGTTTTCGGGTAGAGGAGCCGAAGGGGGAAAGTTGCGAGTTCGATAGGTTAGGGATGCATGATGGATGAACGGGCTGCGTTTCCGGGTTCGTCTCGTTGTTCTGAGCAACCTTCATGTACAAAGTTTTTTAATCCGAGCTACAGTTAATTTTGTATAATTTTCTAAAGTTTTAAAATCATTTTTAGGATTTATCCAATTAATTTACTCCAACATTATCCAGAATAGTGTTTGCTGACGTCATCATGACGTCAGCAGTCAACAGAGGTGTTGACTGGTCAAACTAACGTGTGGGTCCCGCGTGTCATACTCTGTTTATTCTAATTAGGGTTTAACTAATCTAATTACTATTTAATTAATTAACAATAGTTAGATAGGTTAACTAACAGGATTAATTAAGTTAATTAATTGATTAATTAATATTTTTATTTATTATTCTTTTTCTTAATCTCTTTTTTTAACGTTCCAGGGGCGGGCCCCATGTGTCATAGGCACAGGGGCCATAGTGGATTCGGGCAGTGGTTAACGGGACGGGCGCTGGTTGCGGGCGCTCGTGCCCGAGGGGGCGCGGCGGTGCAAGGCCACCGGGGCACGGCGACAGATCGAGGCCGCGGCGCAGCAATGGTTGAGGCAGGACGGCGCGGCAGTAGCGGCCAGGTGGAGCGGCGGGCACCCGCGGCAAGCTGCGCGGGGCTGACAAGCTAGGCGAGCAGCGGGGGGGCGCAAGTGCGGGACGGCGAGGTCCGGCTGGCGAGCAGGACAGCGGGTGCGGGGTCGTGCGCGCGCGAGCAGTGAACGGCACCGGCGACACAGATCAAGGGGAAGAGGTCGATGGCCTCACCAGCGTTGAAGAGAAGCGGGGCGGCAAGGCTCGGGGCGACCCGTGGGGAGGAGATGAGGAGGCCACGGCGAGGTCGATCCGGCGCAGGGCGGCGGCGGTGGGGTAGCGCCAGCGAGGCGGCGCCTAGCGCCTGCGATGACGACGGGGTCGGGGGCGACGCGTCCAGGTCAGGGAGAGGGTGGTGAGGGTTGGTGGAGCCGGCGAGGAGTCACGGACGAAGCAACGACGGCATGGGCGATGAGGGGGCCGCTCCGTCGAGGAGGGTCTCCGGGGGGGCTTGCTGTTCCGATCTAGATCCGGTCGGGGGGGGAAGAGGAGCGAGGGTGTCGTTTCCCCGATCCAGATTGGATCGGGAATGGGAAGGAGAGAACGAGGGAGTGGGGGAAGTGGTGCGGTTAGGGTTAGCGGGGGAGTGAGGGTTAAGGCGGCGGGATGGGCCGGCCAGTTGTGGCCGGTATCGGCCAGCTGGGCCGAATGGCCCAGGGAGAGGGGGCTTTGCCCCTTTTTTTTGTTTACTGTTTTGTCTTCTCCTTTTCCTTATTTTCTTTTCTATTTTATTTCTAGTTTCTTTTACTTTTAGTTTTATAAAAATTACCACTAGTGCCCAAATTTGTATTTATCAACAAACTACTGTAAGATTAATTCTTAACCCATAATAAAATAGTTTTAGCATTTTATAAATTCTAAAATAGTTTTAGCATTTTATAAATTCACTGGGCATTTGTTTAATTGTTTTCACTACTGTTTTAATCATTTTAGAGCCTTTAAACATTTTATCAAAGTTTGGTTTCTCCACCATAATTACTTACGATTTATTTGACACAACCCGAACATTTTAGTTTTGATATTTGAAAATTTTACTGTTTGCCTATATTTTAAATTTTAATTTGAATCGTTTTTGAACTAACTCGAGTTTATCAACAGTAACCGAGGTGACGTGGCATCGTTAACGCGGGATTATTGTAGGCTAATTATCCGGGCGTCACAACATCATAGGATGGCAACACATCATTGGATAATAATATGAAGCATAAAGCACCATGTTCAAGTAGAGGGTACAGCGGGTTGCGGGAGAGTGGACCGCTGAATATAGATGGGGGAAGGTGATGGAGATGTTGGTGAAGATGATGGAGGTGTTGGTGTATATCGCGGTGATGATGATGGCCCCCGGCAGCGTTTTGGCGCCACCGGAAGCGAGGGGGAGAGAGCCCCCCTTCTTCTTCTTCTTCCTTGACCTTCTCCCTAGATGGGAGAAGGGTTTCCCCTCTGGTCCATGGTCTCCATGGCGTGGGAGGGGCGATAGCCCCTCCGAGATTGGATCTGTCTCTCTGTCTCTCTCTGTTTCTGCGTTCCCGGATTCTGCCTTTTCACCATTTCTTATATCCGGAGATCCGTAACTCCAATTGGATTGAAACCTTCGCCATGATTTTTCTCTGAAAATTAGCTTTCTTGCAGCAAAAGAAGAGCATCAACCGCCTTATGGGGTGCCCACGAGGGTCAGGGGCACGCCTGCCCCCCTGGGGGGCGCCCCCTGTCTCGTGGCCCCCTCGGGCACCGTCTCGCGTTGATTTTCCTTCCAGAAATCATAAATATTCCAAAAATATTCTCCATCCATTTTTATCCCATTTGGACTCCGTTTGATATGGGGTTTCTGCGAAACATAAAACATGCAACAAACAGGAACTGGCACTCGGCACTGGATCAATATGTTAGTCCCAAAAATAGTATAAAAAGTTGCCAAAAGTATATGAAAGTTGAATAATATTGGCATGGAACAATCAAAAATTATAGATACGACGGAGACGTATCACATATTGGGCGTGACAACAAGCATGCTTCACAAGAACTATGTCAAAATATCCAAATATACGCGAGAATGCTATGGGGGCAATCTCATTAGGAAGACTAAAAGCATTGTTGCACTCAATACATGTCAAATCATCTAGCATGAGAGAAGTAACATATAGAGATATATGACAAGAAGCAATAACAATCATGTGCAAAGCATGGTAATGGGTAGTCATCAACCGCATGAAATGAGCAAGTATGAATCATGGGTGATGCAACATGAGCAAGCATAGAGATCAAGTCGTGCAAACTAGTAGTGCGAAGATGCAACATACTAGAAGAAATCATGGCAATCATGTCATGTGAGCAAATAATAGGCATAGGCAATGCACATGACATATCGCAAGCACAAACACAAAGCAAGATCATGGTATCATCACAGGCATGTGCCACAAAGCAAACATGGCAATAACAAGTGATATCTCCACCAAGCTTGCAAATACACATACAAGTACTAGAGTCAATCATCATGTGTAATGCAAAGCATGGGTCACAAGTGCATGGCAAAGGCATAGTAATGAGCATATCATGCAAAGTGAACATGGCAAGATGGGCATATAATATGTAATGGACAATAACCCATAGCCAAGTGAGGGCCATGTAGAAGAAATGTGCGAAGTCTTTGTGAGAAGAGAGCGGTGGGAAAGACAATCCATGGGATCCAAAATCATCATTGCTCTCTAGAGCTCGTTTTGTCAACTCGTGGGATTGCGAGATTGACAAGTATTCATGGGTACCTACACAAAAGAGACACAAACCGAAAAAAATGTGTGCGTGGTAAATGTACACATCATCCATCATGATGTGCATGTGCACGTGTGAATTAGCGCAAGATAAGCATCGCTCAAAGAAATTTGATGCATGGTATAAGAACATGCCATCCATCGTGAGAGAATAGTTATTATGTATTACACGATGGGGACACAAATTGAGAATGCAAGAATATGGCACATCAATATCATGTTTGTTCATGGGAAGCATATGGTGCACACAAAAATTGGGATCATGCAATGACTGGGATGGATCAAAATCTCCTAATATGTATGAGAAGACTATGGGGGTCTCCTCATGAGCAATATCGGAAACATCATATGGAGAAAATGGACAACATCTAAAACAATGCATATCCGAAGCTATGTGGTAATGGAATGGCATATGAGATAAATGATGCAAAGGGAGCATATCAATGTCATCACAAGAAAAACAAATGCTAATAACCATGGGCTTGTCATCTATGCCATATGTGCAAATTGGGTTTATTTTAATGGCATATGCATAGTCACTACGATGAGGTTGCAATATGACATATGATGGATCTCATGCATAGCATATGACAAGTCAAGCGGATTGTCAAACATGATGTGACCTAAAGAATTGTCACAAGAAATCCTATGAAACATGGCGTCACAACTAATAGACTCGACATGAGAATCATCATACTCATCATAAATGGGCAAATCATCGCATGGTTTTTCTCTAGAAAAATCATCGCATGGAGAAATTATACTAGCATGAAGCATGGTACTAGGTGGATCAACATCATGCAAGCAATCAATGTCAAGAATGTCCACTAGTGGGACTAGAGCATCACCGTCCTATGTTACCGTTTTCATTCCACTCAAGTGGTGTAGGTGAGGTGGGAAAGACCAAATGGTGGTCATCATCATCAACTTGATGGAACCATGTGGGGGGTGCATCATATTGCACCATGGCCATCGTCTTGTCCAAAGAGAGGACGAAGTCATCGAGGATCGACGCGTCATCATAAATGGGACCTAGCACCAAATGAGAAGACACAATAGAGGTAGAGGTCAAGTTGTTAGAATTACAAATGGCCTCACGAGACCTATCAACTATCACACTCTCTCTATGTGGTGGTTCACTGATACGTCTACAACGTATCTATAATTTTTGATTGTTCCATGTTATTATATTACCCCTTTTGGATGTTTATGGGCTTTATTTTACACATTTATATCATTTTTGGGACTAACCTACTAACCGGAGGCCCAGCCCATATTGTTGTTTTTTTTCCTATTTCAGTATTTCGAAGAAAAGGAATATCAAACGGAGTCCAAACGGAATGAAACCTTCGGGAGCGTGATTTTTGGAACGAACGTGATCCGGAGAGCTTGGAGTGCAAGTCAAGAAGCTTCCGAGAAAGCCACGAGAAGGGAGGCTACGCCCCCCTGTAGGGCGCCCCCCTGTCTCGTGGGCCCCTCGGGCGGCCACCGACGTACTTCTTCCTCCTATATATACCTACATACCCCGAAAATATCCAGGGGCACCATGAAACACAATTTCCACCACCGTAACCTTCTGTATCCGCGAGATCCCATATTGGAGCCCTCGTCGGCACTCTGCCGGAGGGGGAATCAACCATGGAGGGCCTCTACATCAACATCCTTGCCCCTTCGATGAGTTGTGAGTAGTTTACCACAGACCTACGGGTCCATAGTTATTAGCTAGATGGCTTCTTCTCTCTTTTTGGATCTCAATACAATGTTCTCCCCCTCTCTTGTGGAGATCTATTCGATGTAAACTCTTTTTGCGGTGTGTTTGTCGAGATCCGATGAATTGTGGGTTTATGATCAAGTTTATCTATGAATAATATTTGAATCTTCTGTGAATTCTTTTATGTATGATTTAGTTATCTTTGCAAGTCTCTTCGAATTATCAGTTTGGTTTGGCCTACTAGATTGGTCTTTCTTGCCATGGGAGAAGTGCTTAGCTTTGGGTTCAATCTTGTGGTGTCCTAACCCAGTGACAGAAAGGGTTGCAAGGCACGTATTGTATTGTTGCCATCGAGGATAACAATATGGTGTTTATATTATATTGCTTGAGTTTACCCCTCTACATCATGTCATCTTGCTTAATGTGTTACTCTGTTCTTATGAACTTAATACTCTATATGCAGGCAGGAGTCGGTCTACTTGTTATGGACGTGATGCCTATATACATGATCATGCCTAGATAATCTCATAACTATGAGCTTTTCTATCAATTGCTCGACAGTAATTTGTTCACCCACCGTAATACTTATGCTATCTTGAGAGAAGCACTAGTGAAACCTATGCCCCCCGGGTCTATCTCTTATCATATTTGCTTTCAATCTACCCTTGTTTGCATCTTTACTTTTTGCATCTATATTATAAAATACCAAAAATATATTTATCTTATCATACTATCTTTATTAGATCTCACTTTCGCAAGTGGCCGTGAAGGGATTGACAACCCCTTTATTACATTGGTTGCGAGTTCTCAGTTTGTTTGTGTAGGTGTGTGGGACTTTTGAGGAGCCTCCTACTGGATTGATACCTTGGTTCTCAAAACTGAGGGAAATACTTACGCTACACTTGTTGCATCACCTCTCCTCTTCGAGGAAAACCAACGCAAGCTCAAGACGTAGCAAGAAGGATTTCTGGCGCCGTTGCCGGGGAGGTCTTCGCTCAAGTCAAGACATACCAAGTACCCATCACAAACCCATCTCCCTCACATTTACATTATTTGCCATTTACCTCTCGTTTTCCTCTCCCCCACTTCACCCTTGCTGTTTTATTCGCCCTCTCTTTCCCAATTCTCTTCCTCTCTTTTTCGCTTGTCGTTTTTCTGTTTGCTCGTGTGTTAGTTCGTTTACCTTGTCGTCATGACTAGTCCTCCTATCCTTATTCTCACTCCCGAACAAGGAATTCGCAATTTTAAGCAAAGGGAGAGGGAAAGTTTAAAAGATGCTTGGCATAGAATTTGCAATTCCCAATATAAAGCTACTAGGAAGCTTGCTACTTCCGTTCTTCTCCGCAATTTTTATGTAGGCATTACTCCTTGGAATAGATGTGTTCTCGATATTGCTACCGGAGGTGAATTTATGAGTAGCCATACTTTTGATGCTTATATTGCTATGTTAGATTTGTTTGCCCACCACCTCTTTTGGTTAATGGAACGGTTTTAACTCTAGAACATGTGATGCAACGGCTTGATATTATTGAAAATAAAATTGCCACTGTTGAGTTGATTGAAAATTTGGATAAAAAGATTCATAATCACATTACCCAATTTGGATCTATGGTTGGAGTTACTTTGAAAAATCTTAAAGAAAAAGAACCTCTAGTCAATAAAAAAATAGATCTAGACTCTGCTAGAATCGGTAAACTTGAGGATATCATTACAAACTTAGGTTCCGCATTTTCCCCCATGAAAAACAATCTAAATCCCCCTACTAAAACTGCCAAGTTTGTTTATGTTCCTAAAAGTAAGGGTGAATCTTCTAAGTGAGACGCGGATCTCAAATCCATAAGTGTTCTCCCCAATTGTCTCTCTATCGTTAAGGAACCTTTTGCTACCAATGAATTTCTTTAATTTTTGCCTAAAGGATTAGCCATTGCTAAAAAGGGAGAAATCCCTAGAGATCACAATCTCTCTACTTATGATTTTAGTGCCAAAGATGGCACTCGTTAGATCTATCTTTGCTTTTTATGCCTAGCTAGGGGCGTTAAACGATAGCGCTAGTTGGGAGGCAACCCAATTTTCTTTGTGTTTTTTGTTTTTGCTCCTGTTTAGTAATAAATCTTGCATCTACCTTCTGTTTAGATGTGTATTTATCTTTTAATTAGTGTTTGTGCCAAGTAGAACCTATAGGATAACCTACGATGATAGTTGATTTGATTCTGCTGAAAAACAGAAACTTTTCGCGCACGAATATAATTTTGCTAAATCACAGGAACGTGCTTTTGTGTTGATTCTTTTTGCTGCTGTTCAATAAACAATTTTTCCAAGACTTCCTATTTTTTTAGGATTTTTAGAGTTCCAGAAGTTTGCGTTAGTTATAGATTTCTACAGACTGTTCTGTTTTTGACAGATTCTGTTTTTCGTGTGTTGTTTGCTTATATCAATGCATCTATGGCTAGTAATTCAGTCTATGAACCATAAAGAAGTTGGAATACAGTAGATTTAACACCAAATTAAATAAAGAATGAGTTCATTGCAGTACCTTATGTGGTGGTTTTGTTTTCTTTCACTAACGGAGCTTATAAGATCTCGTGTTGAGTTTTGTGTTGTGAAGTTTTCAAGTTTTGGGTAAAGCTTTTATGGACTATGGAATAAAGGGTGGCAAGAGCCTAAGCTTGGGGATGCCCATGGCACCCCAAGATATTCAAGGATAGCCAAAAGCCTAAGCTTGGGGATGCCCCGGGAAGGCATCCCCTCTTTCGTCTTCGTTCGTTGGTAACTTTACTTGGAGCTATATTTTTATTCGCTACATGATATGTGTTTTGCTTGGAGGGTCGTGCATTATATTAGTCTTTGCTTTTTAGTTTACCACAATCATCCTTGCTGTACACACCTTTTGGGAGAAGCCTATTTGATTAGAATTTTGCTAGAATACTCTATGTGCTTCACTTATATCTTTTGAGCTTGATAGTTTTTGCTCTAGTGCTTCACTTATATCTTTAGAGCACGGTGGTGTCTTAATTTTGAAGAAATTGCTAGTCTCTCATGATTCACTTATATTATTTTGAGAGTCTTTTAGAACAGCATGGTATTTGCTATGGTCATAAAATTGGTCCTAGAATGGTAGGCGTCCAAGTTGGGTATAATAAAAACTATCATAGGAAGTGAATTGGATGCTATGATCAACTTGATGCTTGATAATTGTTTTGAGATATGGAGGTAGTGATATTAAAGTCATGCTAGTTGGGTGATTATGAATTCAAAGAATGCTTGTGTTGAAGTTAGCAAGTCCCTTAGCATGCACGTATGGTTAAAGTTGTGTAACAAATTTGAAAATGAAGTGTACTTGGCTTGTGCATCCTTATGAGTGGCGGTCGGGGACGAGCGATGGTCTTTTCCTACTAATCTATCCCCCTAGGAGCATGCGCGTAGTACTTGGTTTTTGATGACTTCTAAATTTTTGCAATAAGTATATGAGTTCTTTTGACTAATGTTGAGTCCATGGATTATACGCACTTTTACCTTTCCACCTTTGCTAGCCTCTTCGGTACCGTGCATTGCCCTTTCTCACCTTGAGAGTTGGTGCAAACTTCGCCGATGCATTCAAACCCCGTGATACGATACGCTCTATCACACATAAACCTCCTTATATCTTCCTCAAAACAGCCACCATACCTACCTATTATGGCATTTCCATAGCCATTCCGAGATATATTGCCATGCAACTTTCCACCGTTCCGTTCTTCATCATCATGACATACTTTACTTTTGTCATATTGCCATTGCATGATCATGTAGTTGACATCGTATTTGTGGCAAAGCCACCATGCATTATTTTTCATACATGTCACTCTTGATCCATTGCACCATCCCGGTACACCGCCGGAGGCATTCATATAGAGTCATATCTTGTTCTAGTTTCGAGTTGTAATTCTTATGTTGTAATCAATAGAAGTGTGATGATCATCATTATTAGAACATTGCCCAAAGAAGAAAAAAATAAAAAGAAAGAAAAAAGGGAAGAAAGGCCAAAAAAAGTAAAGGCCCAAAAAAATGAAGAAGAAAAAAAAGAAAAAAAAGAAAAAAATAAAAAAAATAAAAAAGGGCAATGTTACTATCTCTTTTCCACACTTGTGCTTCAAAGTAGCACCTTGTTCTTCATGTAGTGAGTCTCATATATTGTGCTTCAAAGTAGCACCATGTTTTTCATATAGTGAGTCTCATAAGTTGTCTTTTTCATACTAGTGGGAATTTTTCATTATAGAACTTGGCTTGTATATTCCTACGATGGGCTTCCTCAAATGCCCTAGGTCTTCATGAGCAAGCAAGTTGGATGCACACCCACTAGTTTTCTTTTGTTGAGCATTCATTTGTAGCTCTAGTGCATCCGTCGCATGGCAATCCCTACTCTTCATGTTGACATCAGTTGATGGGCATCTCCATAGCCCGTTGATTATCCTCGTCAATGTGAGACTTTCTCCTTTTTTGTATTCTCCACACAATCCCCATCATCATATTCTATTCCACCCATAGTGCTATATCCATGGCTCATGCTCATGTATTGCGTGAAGGTTGAAAAAGGTTGAGATTATTTAAGTATGAAACAATCGCTTGTCTTGTCATCGGGGGTATAGAAGTTGGGAACATCTTTGTGTGACGAAAATGAAGCATAGCCTAACTATATCATTTTGTAGGGATGAACTTTCTTTTGCCATGTTATTTTGAGAAGACATGATTACTTTGATTAGTATGCTTGAAGTGTTACTATTTCTTTTATCAATATGAACTTTTATTTTGGATCATTTGGATCTGAACATTCATGCCACAATAAAGAAAATTACATTATTAATTATGCTAGGTAGCATTCCACATCAAAAAATTCTTTTTTATCATTTACCTACTCGAGGACGAGCAGGAATTAAGCTTGGGGATGCTTGATATGTCTCCAATGTATCTATAATTTTTTATTGTTCCATGCTATTATATTACCCCTTTTGGATGTTTATGGTCTTTATTTTACACATTTATATCATTTTTGGGACTAACCTACTAACCGGAGGCCCAGCCCATATTGCTGTTTTTTTGCCTATTTCAGTATTTCGAAGAAAAGGAATATCAAACAGAGTCCAAACGAAATGAAACCTTTGGGAGCGTGATTTTTGGAACGAACGTGATCCGGGGAGCCTTGAGTGCAAGTCAAGAAGCTTCCGAGGAAGCCACGAGACAGGAGGCCGCCCCTCCCCCCTGTAGGGCGCGCCCCCTGTCTCGTGGGTCCCTCGGGCGGCCACCGACGTACTTCTTCCTCCTAGACGTACCCCGAAAACATCCAAGGGCACCACGAAACACAATTTCCACCGCTGTAACCTTCTGTATCCGCGAGATCCCATCTTGGAGCCTTCGCCGGCACTCTGCTGGAGGGGGAATCAACCATGGAGGGCCTCTACATCAACATCCTTGCCCCTCCGATGAGTTGTGAGTAGTTTACCGCAGACCTACGGGTCCATAGTTATTATCTAGATGGCTTCTTCTCTCTTTTTGGATCTCAATACAATGTTCTCCCCCTCTCTTGTGGAGATCTATTCGATGTAAACTCTTTTTGTGGTGTGTTTGTCGAGATCCGATGAATTGTGGGTTTATAATCAAGTTTATCTATGAATAATATTTGAATCTTCTCTGAATTCATTTATGTATGATTGAGTTATCTTTGCAATTCTCTTCGAATTATCAGTTTGGTTCGGCCTACTAGATTGGTCTTTCTTGCCATGGGAGAAGTGCTTAGCTTTGGGTTCAATCTTGCAGTGTCCTTACCCAGTGACAGAAAGGGTTGCAAGGCACGTATTGTATTGTTGCCATCGAGGATAACAAGATGGGGTTTATATCATATTGCTTGAGTTTATCCCTCTACATCATGTCATCTTGCTTAATGTGTTACTCTGTTCTTATGAACTTAATACTCTAGATACAGGCAGGAGTCGGTCGGATGTGTGGAGTAATAGTAGTAGATGCAGGCATGAGTCAGTCTACTTGTTATGGACGTGATGCCTATATACATGATCATGCCTAGATAATCTCATAACTATGCGCTTTTCTATCAATTGCTCGACAGTAATTTTTTCACCCACCGTAATACGTATGCTATCTTGAGAGAAGCCACTAGTGAAACCTATGGCCCCCGGGTCTATCTCTTATCATATTTGCTTTCAATCTACCTTTATTTGCATCTTTACTTTTTGCATCTATATTATAAAATACCAAAAATATATTTATCTTATCATACTATCTTTATTAGATCTCACTTTCGCAAGTGGCCGTGAAGGGATTGACAACCCCTTTATTGCGTTGGTTGCGAGTTTGCGGTTTGTTTGTGTAGGTGCATGGGACTTTTTAGGAGCCTCCTACTGGATTGATACCTTGGTTCTCAAAACTAAGGGAAATACTTACGCTACACTTGTTGCATCACCCTCTCCTCTTTGAGGAAAACCAACGCAAGCTCAAGACATAGCATTCACTCACTCCCTCAAGGTAGGTGCACTCAAACTGACATATGGTGGAGTCACTCATCGCACTCAAGTGGTGGGGGTTGTGGCTCTCCTCACATGGGATTTGTGGCAACACATCATATATGGGGCTAGTGGTGAAGTCACTCTCACTCTCGATATGGTGGCACAAGTCACTCAATTCATCATACGTCACCGTGGTCAAAGGGAAAATCCCATGCTCAACCATCTCGTCGCCATCGCCGTGGATAAAGGCCGAAGATGGCACATCATCACTCTCCTCCATGACCGAAGGGAAAAATCCCATGCTCGATCATCTTGTCATCGTCACCGTGGATGAAGGCCGAAGATGGCACATCATCACTCTCGCCTCCTAAGATGGAAGCATCATCCTTGCTCGCCACCTTGTCGCTCGCCTCCAAAGCTTGGTCCTTGAAGGTCTCCGTAGTCGTACTCGTCGTCGCACCGTCTTGAAAAAGAGTCGAAGTAGACTCGGCATCATCAATGCCACAAAGAGGGATGGCGGAGAAGTAGAACTTGGGAGCATCGTCTTGGAGCTCGTAGGGCTTGGACATCTTGGTCGTACTATCCTCATGCTCGTTCTCATGGAGCTTGGTCGTCGTGAAGTGAGCTTGGGGTGGAGAAGCCTTGGCCTTGTTCTGCCTTGAGAGCACCAATGTAGTTGTCATCAAGGTACTTGTAGTTCTCGAGGAAGATAGTCTTGGAGATGTTGTTGTGCAATCCCATCATGAAGTGGAACTTCATTGAAATGGGGTCGTCCACGCTGGCTCGTCGCAAGGCATTCTTCATCTCCTTGAAGTACGCATCGATGGACTTGGATCCTTGGATGATGTTCTCCAATTGGCGTCGAAGTTGTTCCGTGTAGGTTGGAGGCACAAACTCTCGGCGCATAGCTCTCTTCGTCTTGGGCCAACTCATGTCGTAGCTCTCCGAAGGTGTGTGAAGCCACCATGCTTATGCGTAGTCGTGGAAGTTTCTTGTGGCGCACTTCACAAGATCTTCAGGATGAACTTGATGTAGCTTGAGGTAGTCGTCCATTAAGCGCTCCCACTCGAGATACTCCTCAGGTTTTAGAGTCTCATAGAAAGGAATCTCGTGGTCAGTGTCAAGGTCGTAGTTGAAGGAAATATGCCCTAGAGGCAATAATAAAGTTATTATTTATTTCCTTATTTCATGATAAATGTTTATTATTCATGCTAGAATTGTATTAACCGGAAACTTAATACATGTGTGAATACATAGACAAACATAATGTCACTAGTATGCCTCTACTTGACTAGCTCGTTAATCAAAGATGGTTAAGTTTCCTAACCATAGACATGAGTTGTCATTTGATTAATGGGATCACATCATTAGGAGAATGATGTGATTGACTTGACCCATTCCGTTAGCTTAGCACTTGATCGTTTATTATGTTGCTATTGCTTTCTTCATGACTTATACACGTTCCTATAACTATGAGATTATGCAACTCCCGTTTACCGGAGGAACACTTTGTGTGCTACCAAACGTCACAACGTAACTGGGTGATTATAAAGGTGCTCTACAGGTGTCTCTGAAGGTACTTGTTGGGTTGGCGTATTTCGAGATTAGGATTTGTCACTCCGATTGTCGGAGAGGTATCTCTGGGCACACTCAACAATGCACATCACTATAAGCCTTGCAAGCATTGTAACTAATGAGTTAGTTGCAGGATGATGTATTACGGAACGAGTAAAGAGACTTGCCGGTAACGAGAATGAACTAGGTATTGAGATACTGACGATCGAATCTCGGGCAAGTAACATACCGATGACAAAGGGAACAACGTATGTTGTTATGCGGTTTGACCGATAAAGATCTTCATAGAACATGTGGGAGCCAATATGAGCATCCAGGTTCCGCTATTGGTTATTGACCGGAGATGTGTCTCGGTCATGTCTACATTGTTCTCGAACCCGTAGGGTCCGCACGCTTAAAGTTCGATGACGGTTATATTATGAGTTTATGTGTTTGGATGTACCGAAGGTAGTTAGGAGTCCCGGATGAGATCGGGGACATGACGAGGAGTCTCGAAATGGTCGAGACATAAAGATCGATATATTGGACGACTATATTCGGACATCGGAAATGTTCCGAGTGATTCGGGTATTTTTCGAAGTAGTGGAGAGTTACGGGAACTCGCCGGGGAGTATATGAGCCTTATTAGGCTTTAGGAGAAAGAGAGAGGAGAGGTTGGGCGACCCCCCCCCCAAGGCCTAGTCCGAATTGGACTAGGGGTAGAGGCTGCGCCCCCTCCTTCCTTCTCTTCTCTCTCCCCTTTCCTTAACTCCTACTCCTACTACTTGGAAGGGCGGAATCCTACTCCCGGTGGCAGTAGGACTCCTCGTAGGGCGCGCCATAGAGAGGGCCGGCCCTCCCCCTCCTCTACTCCTTTATATACGGGGAGGGGGGCACCCCTTGGAGACACAACAATTGATCTCTTGATCTTTTAGCCATGTGGGGTGACCCCCTCCACCATAGTCCTCCTCGATAATATTGTAGCGGTGCTTAGGCGAAGCCCTGCGATGGTAGAACATCAAGATTGTCACCACACCGTCATGCTGACGGAACTCTCCCTCGACACTCGGCTGGATCGGAGTTCGAGGGATGTCATCGAGCTGAACGTGTGCTAGAACTCGGAGGTGCCGTAGTTCGGTGCTTGATCGGTCGAGCCGTGAACATGTACGACTACATCAACCGCATTGTTCTAACGCTTCCGCTTTCGGTCTACGAGGGTATGTGGACAACACTCTCCCCTCTCGTTGCTATGCATCACCATGATCTTGCGTGTGCGTAGGATTTTTTTTGAAATTACTACGTTCCCCAACAGTGGCATCCGAGCCAGGTTTTATGCGTAGATGTTATATGCATGAGTAGGACACAAGTGAGTTGTGGGCGATACAAGTCATACTGCTTACCAGCATGTCATACTTTGGTTCGGCGGTATTGTTGGATGAAGCGGCCCGGACCGACATTACGCGTACGCTTACGCGAGACTGGTTCTACCGACGTGCTTTGCACACAGGTGGCTGGCGGGTGTCAGTTTCTCCAACTTTAGTTGAACCGAGTGTGGCTACGCCCGGTCCTTGAGAAGGTTAAAACAACACTAACTTGACGAACTATCGTTGTGGTTTTGATGCGTATGTAAGAACTGTTTTTGCTCAGCCCGTAGCAGCCACGTAAAACTTGCAACAACAAAGTAGAGGACGTCTAACTTGTTTTTGCAGGGCATGTTGTGATGTGATATGGTCAAGACGTGATGCTATATTTTATTGTATGAGATGATCATGTTTTGTAACCGAGTTATCGGCAACTTGCAGGAGCCATATGGTTGTCGCTTTATTGTATGAAATGCAAGCGCCCTGTAATTGCTTTACTTTATCACTAAGCGGTAGCGATAGTCGTAGAAGCAATAGGTGGCGAAATGACAACGATGCTACGATGGAGATCAATGTGTCGCGCCGGTGACGATGGTGATCACGACGGTGCTTCGAGGATGGAGATCACAAGCACAAGATGATGATGGCCATATCATATCACTTATATTGATTGCATGTGATGTTTATCCTTTATGCATCTTATTTTGCTTTGATTGACGGTAGCATTATAAGATGATCTCTCACTAATTATCAAGAAGTGTTCTCCCTGAGTATGCACCCTTGCGAAAGTTCTTCGTGCTGAGACACCACGTGATGATCGGGTGTGATAGGCTCTACGTTCAAATACAACGGGTGCAAAACAGTTGCACACGCAGAATACTCAGGTTAAACTTGACGAGCCTAGCATATACAGATATGGCCTCGGAACATGGAGACCAAAAGGTCGAGCGTGAATCATATAGTAGATATGATCAACATAGTGATGTTCACCATTGAAAACTACTCCATCTCACGTGATGATTGGACATGGTTTAGTTGATTTGGATCACGTGATCACTTAGATGACTAGAGAGATGTCTGTCTAAGTGGGAGTTCTTAAGTAATATGATTAATTGAACTTAAATTTATCATGAACTTAGTCCTGGTAGTATTTTGCAAATTATGTTGTAGATCAATGGCTCGTGTTGTTGCTTTCATATGTTTATTTTGATATGTTCCTAGAGAAAATTGTGTTGAAAGATGTTAGTAGCAATGATGCGGATTGGATCCGTGATCTGAGGCTTATCCTCATTGCTGCACAGATGAATTATGTCCTTAATGCACCGCTAGGTGACAGACCTATTGCAGGAGCAGATGCAGACGTTATGAACGTTTGGCTAGCTCAATATGATGACTACTTGATAGTTTAGTGCACCATGCTTAACGGCTTAGAATCGGGACTTCAAAAAACGTTTTGAACGTCATGGACCATATGAGATGTTCCAGGAATTGAAGTTAATATTTCAAGCAAATACCCGAGTTGAGAGATATGAAATCTCCAACAAGTTCTATAGCTAAAAGATGGAGGAGAATCGCTCAACTAGTGAGCATGTGCTCAGATTGTCTGGGTACTACAATCGCTTGAATCAAGTGGGAGTTAATCTTCCAGATAAGATAGTGATTGACAGAGTTCTCTAGTCACCATCACCAAGTTACTAGAACTTCGTGATGAACTATAGTATGCAAGGGATGATGAAAACGATTCCGAAGCTCTTCGTGATGTTGAAATCGACGAAGGTAGAAATCAAGAAAGAGCATCAAGTGTTGATGATTGACAAGACCACTAGTTTCAAGAGAAGGGCAAAGGGAAAGAAAGGGAACTTCAAGTAGAATGACAAGCAAGTTATCACTCCTGCGAAGAAGCCCAAAGCTGGACCAAAGCCTGAAACTGAGTGCTTACACTACAAAGGAAATGGTCACTGGAAGCGGAAATGCCCTGAATATTTGGTGGATAAGAAGGATGGCAAATTGAACAAGGGTATATTTGATATACATGTTATTGATGTGTGCCTTACTAGTGTTTATAGTAGCCCCTGAGTATTTGATACTTGTTCGGTTGCTAAGATTAGTAACTCGAAACAGGAGTTACAGAATAAACAGAGACTAGTTGAGGAGAAAGTGACGATGAGTGTTGGAAGTAGTTCTAAGATTGATATGATCATCATCACACACTCCCTATATTTTCGAGATTAGTGTTAAACCTAAATAAATGTTATTTGGTGTTTGCATTGAGCATAAATATGATAAGATCATGTTTATTGCGATACGATTATTCATCTAAGATAGAGAATAAATTGTTATTCTATTTACATGAATAAAACCTTCTATGGTCATACACCCAATGGTGGTGGTTTATTGAATCTTGATCATAGTGATACACATATTCATAATGTTGATGCCAAAAGATGCAAAGTTAATAATGATAGTGCAACTTATTTGTGGCACTGCCGTTTGGGTCATATCAGTGTAAAGTGCATGAAGAAACTCCATAAAGATGGATTTTCGGAATCACTTGGTTATGAATCATTTGATGCTTGTGAACCGTGCTTTTTGGGCAAGATGACTAAAACTCCATTCTCCGGAACAATGGAACGAGCTACTAACTTGTTGGAAATAATACATACCGATGTATGCGGTCCAATGAGTGTTAATGCTCGTGGCGGGTATCATTATTTTCTGACCTTCACAGATGATTTGAGCAGATATGCGTATATCTATTTAATGAAACACAAGTCTGAAACATTTGAAAAGTTCAAAGAATTTTAGAGTGAAGTGGAGAATCATCGTAACAAGAAAATAAAGTTTCTACAATCTGATCGTAGAGAAGAATATTTGAGTTACGAGTTTGGCCTTCATTTTAAACAATGTGGAATTGTTTCACTGCTCACGCCACATGGAACACCATAGCGTAATGGTGTGTCTGAACGTCGTAACCACACTTTATTGGATATGGTGCGATCTATGATGTATCTTACCGCTTTACCACTATCGTCTTGGGGTTATGCATTAGAGATAGCTGCATTCACTTTAAATAGGGCATCTAAATCTGTTGAGATGACACCATATGAACTATGGTTTAGCAGTAAACCTAAGCTGTCGTTTCTTAAAGTTTGGAGTTGCGATGCTTATGTGAAAAAGGTTTCAACCTGATAAGCTCGAATCCAAATCGGAGAAGTGTGTCTTCATAAAATACCCAAAGGAAACTGTTGGGTACACCTTCTATCACAGATCCGAAGGCAAAACATTCGTTGCTAAGAATGGATCCTTTCTAGAGAAGGAGTTTCTCTCGAAAGAAGTGAGTGGGAGGAAAGTAGAGCTTGATAAGGTAATTTGTACCTTCTCTCGAATTGGAAAGTAGTTCATCACAGAAATCAGTTCCAGTGATTCCTACACCAATTAGTGAGGAAGCTAATGATGATGATCATGAAACTTCAGATTAAGTTACTACAAAACCTCGTAGGTCTTCCAATGTACAGTCCGCACCAGAGTGATACGGTAATCCTATTCTGGAAGTCATGTTACTAGACCATGATGAACCTACGAACTATGAGGAAGCGATGATGAGCCCAGATTCCACGAAATGGCTTGAAGGCCATGAAATCTGAGATAGGATCCATGTATGAGAACAAAGTGTGGACTTTGGTGGACTTGCCCGATGATCGGCAAGCCATAGAAAATAAATGGATCTTCAAGAGGAAGACGGACGTTGATAGTGGTGTTACTATCTACAAAGCTCAACTTGTCGCAAAAAGGTTTTCGACAAGTTCAAGGTGTTGACTACAATGAGATTTTCTCAACTGTAGCGATGCTTAAGTCTGTCCGAATCATGTTAGCAATTGCCACATTTTATGAAATCTGGCAAATGGATGTCAAAACTGCATTCCTTAATGGTTTTCTTAAATAAGAGTTGTATATGATGCAACCAGAAGGTTTTGTCAATCCTAAAGGTGCTAACAAAATGTGCAAGCTCCAGCAATCCATCTATGGACTGGTGCAAGCATCTCGGAGTTGGAATATACGCTTTGATAAGTTGATCAAAGCATATAGTTTTATACGAACTTGCAGTGAAGCATGTATTTACAATAAAGTGAGTGGGAGCACTACAGCCTTTCTGATAAGTATATGTGAGTGACATGTTGTTGATCAGAAATGATGTAGAATTTTTCTGGAAAGCATAAAGAAGTGTTTTAAAGGAGTTCTTTAAAAGAAAGACCTCAGTAAAGCTACTTACATATTGAGCATCAAGATCTATTGAGATAGATCAATATGCTTGATAAGATTTTCAATGAGTACATACCTTGACAAGATTTTGAAGTAGTTCAAAATGGAACAGTCAAAGAAAGAGTTCTTGCCTGTGTTGCAAAGGTATAAAATTGAGTAAGACTCAAATCCCGACCATGGCAGAAAATAGAAAGAGAATGAAAGTCATTCCCTATGCCTCAATCATAGGTTCTATAAAAGTATGCCATGCTATGGACCAGACCTATTGTATACCCTGCCCTGATTGGCAAGGGAGTACAATAGTGATCTAGGAGTAGATCACTGGACATTGGTCAAAATTATCCTTAGTGGAATAAGGATATGTTTCTCGATTATGGAGGTGACAAAAGGTTCGTCGTAAAGGGTTACGTCGATGCAAGTTTTGACACTGATCCAGATGACTCTAAGTCTCGATCTGGATACATATTGAAAGTGGGAGCAATTAGCTAGAGTAGCTCCATCCAGAGTATTGTAGACATAGAATATTTTGCAAAATACATACGACTCTGAATGTGGCAGACCCGTTGACTAAACTTCTCTCACAAGCAAAACCCGATCACACCTTACTACTCTTTGGGTGTTAATCACATAGCGATGTGAACTAGATTATTGACTCTAGTAAACCCTTTGGGTGTTGATCACATGACGATGTGAACTATGGGTATTAATCACATACAGATGTGAATATTGGTGTTAAATCACATGGCGATGTGAACTAGATTATTGACTCTAGTGCAAGTGGGAGACTGAAGGAAATATGCCCTAGAGGCAATAATAAATTTATTATTTATTTCCTTATTTCATGATAAATGTTTATTATTCATGCTAGAATTGTATTAACCAGAAACATAATACATGTGTGAATACATAGACAAACATAATGTCACTAGTATGCCTCTACTTGACTAGCTCGTTAATCAAAGATGGTTAAGTTTCCTAACCATAGACATGAGTTTTCATTTGATTAACGGGGTCACATCATTAGGAGAATGATGTGATTGACTTGATCCATTCCGTTAGCTTAGCACTTGATCATTTAGTATGTTGTTATTGCTTTCTTCATGACTTATACACGTTCCTATAACTATGAGATTATGCAACTCCCGTTTACCGGAGGAACACTTTGTGTGCTACCAAACGTCACAACGTAACTGGGTGATTATAAAGGTGCTCTACAGGTGTCTTTGAAGGTACTTGTTGGGTTGGCGTATTTCGAGATTAGGATTTGTCACTCCGATTTTCGGAGAGGTATCTCTGGGCCCACTCGGCAATGCACATCACTATAAGCCTTGCAAGCATTGTAACTAATGAGTTAGTTGCATGATGATGTATTACGGAACGAATAAAGAGACTTGCCGGTAACGAGATTGAACTAGGTATTGAGATACCGACGGTCAAATCTCGGGCAAGTAACATACCGATGACAAAGGGAACAACGTATGTTGTTATGCGGTTTGACCGATAAAGATCTTCATAGAATATGTGGGAGCCAATATGAGCATCCAGGTTCCGCTATTGGTTATTGACCGGAGATGTGTCTCGGTCATGTCTACATTGTTCTCGAACCCGTAGGGTCCGCACGCTTAAAGTTTGATGACGGTTATATTATGAGTTTATGTGTTTTGATGTACCGAAGGTAGTTCGGAGTCCCGAATGAGATCGGGGACATGACAAGGAGTCTCGAAATGGTCGAGACGTAAAGATCGATATATTGGACGACTACATTCGGACATCAGAAAGGTTCTGAGTGATTCGGGTATTTTTCGGAGTACCGGAGAGTTACGGGAATTCGCCGGGGAGTATATGGGCCTTATTGGGCTTTAGGGGAAAGAGAAAGGAGAGGTTGGGCCCCCCCAAGGCCTAGTCCGAATTGGACTAGGGGGAGAGGCTGCGCCCCCTCCTTCCTTCTCTTCTCTCTCCCCTTTCCTTTGACTCCTACTCCTACTACTTGGAAGAGGGGAATCCTACTCCCGGTGGGAGTAGGACTCCTCCTAGGGCGCGCCATAGAGAGGGCCGGCCCTCCCCCTCCTCCACTCCTTTATATACGGGGAGGGGGGCACCCCTTGGAGACACAACAATTGGTCTCTTGATCTCTTAGCCATGTGTGGTGCCCCCCTCCACCATAGTCCTCCTCGATAATATTGTAGCGGTGCTTAGGCGAAGCCCTGCGACGATAGAACATCAAGATCGTCACCACACCTTCGTGTTGACGGAACTCTCCCTCGACACTCGGCTAGATCGGAGTTCGAGGGACGTCATCGAGCTGAACGTGTGCTAGAACTCGGAGGTGCCATAGTTTTGGTGCTTGATCGGTCGGGCCGTGAAGACGTACGACTACATCAACCACGTTGTTCTAACGCTTCCGCTTTCGGTCTACGAGGGTGTGTGGACAACACTCTCCCCTCTCATTGCTATGCATCACCATGATCTTGCGTGTGCGTAGGATTTTTTTTAAAATTACTATGTTCCCCAACAGTAGTAGCTCATGGAAGTCGCAGACTTGAGCTTTGGGAGCTTCTCTTGAGTGTGGTCTTGAGGTGCTTGTTGGCGAAGATGCCGTATGTCCGTAGGCGAAGATGCCTTGAAGTCACTTGGCGAAGATGCCAAGGGAGATGGTGAAGTCGTTGAGCGGTTGTTTGTGTTGAGCCCATGACCTTCACGTTCTTATTGGTGATGGTGTCGATGCCGATGTGATCTTGCCGGAGATGGTAGCTCGGAAGGATGTGCTCTTGAGCGTCTTCACGAAGATGAGGAAGATCGCTTGTAGGACTTGATGATGGCTTTGATCTCCTCCATTTGAGCTTGCATCTTGGCGTCGGAGTTGTTTTTCGTGGCATCGAACTCATCATTGTTGTAGACCGAAGGTGAAATGCCTTGCCTATCCATCACAAGACTCGAGTAGAGGTGAGTAGGAAATGAGATAAACAATACCAAGTTGCCTTTTCCCAAAGTTGAGGATGTATCCCGTTTCACTCAATGTGAAATGAGAGAATAGTGGAATTGGTACCGGACTTGTTCACTCACACCTATCAAGTAAAGCTTATGGTGGAGCTCGGTGAGGATAGTGGCACAAAAAATTGATGCAAAAAGTTAGCAAGAGTCAGTAATGTTGAAATAGATTCACAAATTTGCAAGTGAAACCAGTAGACCAATAGCAATGAATGGCACACGGAAACACACACATGGATAGATAAATGGGGTCGTGCAACCAAGGAATGAGCACAAAATGTGGAGTCCACGGAAAACGCTCGTGTTGCACAACTTAAGAGAGACGCTAGCACGATTGCTCAATAGGCGGATACGACACTTGTGCACAACCTATTAAGATGCAAAATAGATAAACTTTCTATCCCAAGTATGCTATGTATGTAAGTTCCGGTGCTTTAGCACAAGATGATCCAAGATGATCGGATATGATACTATATGATATATTGTGATGCTATGGCTATTGCTTACAAGCTCTTTGTTCAGTCTTTTTCTTTGCTTAAAAGCTTTTTTTTATATGGCCACTTTTGCACAATGCACAAACCAAGATAGCAATAGTGTATATGCGGGAAAAAACTTGTGACACAAGGATGATATGATGATACCAATATGATATAGTATATATGCAATGGAAGGTATGGATCACTAATGTGCACAAGTAACGTTGCCGACAATACTCAAATGGCTAGTCTCGATAGGCAAGTAACGCAAAAATGGGCTAGGGGTTATCAATGCAATTGCAAGGGGAAATATACAATGGTGTCGTCGAGGTTACCGTCCGTGTCGATGATGAGAGGCGGGTGTTGTCGATGTCAACCCGTTCCTAATTAGCCGAAACACCTTAGGAAATGGAAAAACCACAACTCAAAATCTCAAGGACACAAGTCAAATGGTGGTGGTGGTTGATGAAGAAGCAACCATCCCTAAGTAGCCGAAACACCTTAGGAGACTCGAATCACTACTCAAGCAACCACTAATGCTATGGCAAACAAAAAGGGTTAGGTTGCAGAAATCGATGGTGGTGTAGCGGAGAATGTGGTGAAAGTCCTAGGCAAAGATGCCAAAGTTTCAAAATTTTGATGGAGTCAAATGGTGTTGGTGGTATTTTTGTGGAATGGGGGATGTCAATAGCTTCAAAACGAGCTGAAGAACGTCAAAATTGGACTTCGAATGAATTAATTATGGCCGAAACAAGAATGAGGTGAAGTCAAATATCTATAGGTAGCGGACGTCCGGAAATGGACGGATGTCTGGTCGCCGGACGTCCGGTCGGGTCAGAAATCCGCTAATTTTCTTCTGTAATAGGATGCCGGACGTCCGGTAAGTAGCGTATGTCCGGTGGTTCCTGGGGCTCCGAACGTCCGGTAAAGTGGCGATCGTCCGGTGGGTCGGGGTGAACGCGGGATTTGAGCTCCGGGACGCGATTTTGGGCGGAATTTGGGGATTTGGGGGTCAAATTGATGAGATTTCATGGATGAAAGACGGGGAAACTTGGGGAAATGCTAGATCCACTCGAAACCAAGCAAATCCATGGATCAAAATCAACAAAACATCATCAAACCAACAAATCACAAAAAAATTTGGGGCTATTTTGGTGGGGATTTTCGAAATTTAGGACGAAATCAAGCAAAAGAAGGCTAGAAAACGGCGGGAGGGACTCCATATACGTGATAAACGTTGCTCATGATACCATATGATACGGGGCTAACCCGGTGTAGGTCGATCTTTCACGATTGGAGTGGGATCCCTCGAAGAACACGAAGAACATGGGAAAGAACGGGGAGAAATCACAAGGGGAAACACTCAAGAACCAGTCCAATCACACATCCACTAGATAATCAAACACACAAGATCCATAAGGTACATGAACAACAAAGGGAAAGATACAAGGTAAGGTTCATCTCCAAGAGAAGGTCTTGATGGTATCCTAGACGGATCTTCCCGTGAGGGGTCTTGATGATATCCCGCAGGATCTTCTCACATGGAGGTCTTGAACTCCATGGGAGTGGTAGTCTCTCTCTCTCAAGAGTAGAGGTAGGAGTAAAGCTCACATAAGAATGAGCTATCATATTTGCTAACCCTGGCTAGGAGGAGGCGGAGGTCTATTTATAGTTTTAGTGCAAAAGAGGGGGCGAAGTGAAGGGGTACATGGGCTTCAGCCCAAAACTGCGCGCAGACAGGGATCGGTCGGCCGGTGGGTGGCGGACGTCCGGTGTCTCAGGAGCGACCGATTGTCCACTAGAACTGTTCTGTGAAGGGACACCGGTCGTCCGGTATCTTTGGACTTCCGTTAATATTACCGGTCGTTCGGTGGGGGCCGGATGTCCGCTCGCTGGGAGGTGTTGTAGCTGGCATTGGCTGGGCTTCAGGCGCCGGTCGTCCGGAGGGGACCGGACGTCCGCTCGTTGTAGCTTCTTTGGCAGCTCTTCTTCTTGCGTCTTTGTTTCCACGCTTCCCTCGCGGATGGTGTAGGCGTTCCTTGGTGCTTGCACTCCTCCTCGTTGTCCGTGAAGCTCCAACGATACCTATGCATGCACACGAGTGGAGTGTCAACTAGTATACCATCCTCCAAGGGGTCAAGTGAACACGTGTAAAGGAGAAGATTCACCTTTATGTATGAGAAGTAGAGGTCGCACGTGTCGCTGGCTGATAGAGGCAAAGGTGTCCCGTCTTTCGTTGAGATGGTGATTGTCGTTTTGGAGGAGTAGACTTTGACGATCCGACTACGTACGTGCGAGGACGTCACGCCTTAGCAATCGCTAAACCAACTCCGAGAGGTATTGACCACGCCGGAGCATGATCAACCTGACCACGAGGGTCTATTTCCTGCGAGCAAACGAAGAACAAGCAAGAAACTGAGATTGCAATCTGGATATTGCGAATATAAGATGAAAGCTTTATTGATCAAGATGGGGTTCTGTGACGTCTTGGTCTGGTCGTTGAACACAAACGAAGTACACGAAGTTGCAACTATGACAAACTTTTAATCTAAACAAAACCCAAAGTCTAAACGATGCCCTAAGTGCTGTATATATCGAGGAAGAGGGGGGGGGGATTCGTGGCCCTTAAGGGAGGGGTCCGAAACCAACCCTAACTCTTGCTTCCCCACACATACGGACTCTAAAAACAGCCTATAATCAAGTATTTCAAAAAATACATGGGCCTGGCCCAATAATAAGGTGACACAAGACCTAGAATAGCCTCTGGACGAAAATTATGAAGTAGCATCTTGTATATTTCGTCCAAGGCTTCGTGCACTCATTATGGTGGCTTCAACGTCCTGAAATCATCACTTGTAACTCTGTTCTTGTTCCCCTTGCGTATGCCATCATCTCCATGCTTGTTCTTGCTCCAATGTTCATCCTTCTCCAAGCTAGGCCCTTCATTTGTGAGCAAAACAAATGTATCCAATTTAGGCAACATCATATTCTCATGAACATTAGAATCGTTACCAAGAAATGAAAGTACCTTGTAATTTAATTGGCGTGTGCGAGCTCTAGTAATTAGTCTAGTATGTATAGCAGCAGGGGCTGTGGGTGTAACAATGGTATTGCTGTCCTCATCACTTGACAAACGGACTCTTGACTTAGTGATGTCCGTAGGATGCTCCGCATCAATAATGGATCTGAACATATAAATCTTCCACCAAATAAACAATATAGTAATCAACTACAAGATGTAATCAACACTACTAGTCACCCACATGTACCAATCTGAGGTTCAGGTGCAAAGATTGAACACAAGAGATGAACCAGGGTTTGAGATGAGACGGTGCTGTTGAAGATGTTGATGGAGATT
This sequence comes from Triticum aestivum, assembly GCF_018294505.1. Lineage (NCBI taxonomy): Eukaryota > Viridiplantae > Streptophyta > Magnoliopsida > Poales > Poaceae > Triticum > Triticum aestivum. Next base: position 358,822,649 of record NC_057801.1, on the reverse strand, counting down.
GGCCTCCCAAAGATGAGAGGGTTGTTGGTGATGACGATGACTTTGATTTTCCCCCTCTAGAAGGGAAGTTCCCCCGGCGGAATCGTTCCGCCGGAGGGCAAAAGTGCTCCTGCCCAAGTTCTGCCTCGAGATGGCGGCGCTCCGTCCCGAAAGTCCCCCTCTTATTTTTTCTAGGTGAAAAGACCTCATATACCAAAAGATGAGCAGCAAAGGTGGGCTGGGCTGCCCACCACCCACCAGGGCGCGCCTGGGGGCCTGACGCGCCCTGGTGTCTTGTGGGCACCAGGTGTCCCCCCTCGGGTAGTTCTTTTCTTCAATATTTATTAAATATTCTAAAGTAATTCTCCGTGAAATTTTAGCTCATTTGGAGATGCGCAGAATAAGTATCTCTGACATAGCTTTTTCAGTTCGAGAATTCCAGCTGCCGGTATTCTTCCTCTTGGTGTAAACCTTGCATATTATGAGCGAAAATACATTAGAATACTCCATAAAGCATTATGATGCATAAAAACACTATAAATAAATAGTAGGAAAACATGATGCAAAATGGACGTATCACTTAGATGCAAGAACATAAAAAAGCTAATCTATAAATGACAGTATACAATTTTGTAACCAATAAGTAAATTAAGGGGAAAAAGCAAAATACCAAATTTGGTGAAAAAGGTATCTCTGAGATATACCAGACATGAAGGTCTTGTATATCTCTTTTGATCATCGAAATGGCGATAAAAAGAGATATACCAAACAACAAGACACATACACAAATCCATCAAGGTAGATCTAAAAACACGTATCTTACCACTGAATCTACGAAATCAAAGTGAAACATCATGAGATAACATACCAAATCTAACAAGAACTGTTGGGGAACGTAGTAATTTCAAAAAAATTCCTACGTACACGCAAGATCATGGTGATGGCATAGCAACGAGAGGAGAGAATGTTGTCCACGTACCCTCGTAGACCGTAAGCGGAAGCGTTATGACAACGCGGTTGATGTAGTCGTACGTCTTCACGATCCGACCGATCCAAGTACCGAACGTACGGCACCTCCGAGTTCAGCACACGTTCAGCTCGATGACGATCCCCGGGCTCCGAGCCAGCAAAGCTTTGGGGATGAGTTCCGTCAGCACGACGGCGTGGTGACGATGATGATGCTCTACGGGCGCAGGGCTTCACCAAAACTCCGCGACGATATGACCGAGGTGGAATATGGTGGAGGGGGGCACCGCACACGACTAAAGAACGATTCGTAGATCAACTTGTGTGTCTATGGGGTGCCCCCTGCCCCCGTATAAAAAGGAGTGGAGGAGGGGAGGACCGGCCCTCTCTATGGCGCGCCCTAGGGGAGTCCTACTCCCACCGGGAGTAGGATTCCCCCTTTCCTAGTCCAACTAGGAGTCCTTCCAAGTAGTAGGAGTAGGAGACAAGGAAGGGGAAGATAGAAGGGAAGGAAGGAGGGGGTGCGGCCCCTCCCCTTAGTCCAATTCAGACTAGGCCATGGGGGGGGGGGGCGCGGCCTGCCCTAGGCAGCCCCTCTCTCTTTCCCGTATGGCCCAATAAGGCCCAATACTTCTCCCCGACGAATTCCCGTAACTCTCCGGTACTCCGATAAATACCCGAATCACTCGGAACCTTTCCGAACATCGAATATAGTCGTCCAATATATCGATCTTTACATCTCGACCATTTCGAGACTCCTCGTCATGTCCCCGATCTCATCCGGGACTCCGAACTCCTTCGGTACATCAAAACTCATAAACTCATAATATAACTGTCATCGTAACGTTAAGCGTGCGGACCCTACGGGTTCGAGAACTATGTAGACATGACCTAGAACTATTCTTGGTCAATAACCAATAGCGGAACCTGGATGCCCATATTGACTCCTACATATTCTACGAAGATCTTTATCGGCCAAACCGCATAACAACATACGTTGTTCCCTTTGTCATCGGTATGTTACTTGCCCGAGATTCGATCGTCGGTATCCAATACCTAGTTCAATCTCGTTACCGGCAAGTCTCTTTACTCGTTACGTAATGCATCATTCCGTAACTAACTCATTAGCTACATTGCTTGCAAGGCTTATAGTGATGTGCATTACCGAGAGGGCCTAGAGATACCTCTCCGACAATCGGAGTGACAAAACCTAATCTCGAAATATGCCAACCCAACATGTACCTTCGGAGACACCTGTAGTACTCCTTTATAATCACCCAGTTACGTTGTGATGTTTGGTAGCACCCAAAGTGTTCCTCCGGTAAATGGGAGTTGCATAATCTCATAGTTACAGGAACATGTATAAATCATGAAGAAAGCAATAGCAATATACTAAACGATCAAGTGCTAGGCTAACGGAATGGGTCATGTCAATCACATCATTCTCCTAATGATTTGATCCCATTAATCAAATGACAACACATGTCTATGGTTAGGAAACATAACCATCTTTGATTAATGAGCTAGTCAAGTAGAGGCATACTAGTGATGTTGTGTTTGTCTATTTATTCACACATGTATCATGTTTCCGGTTAATACAATTCTAGCATGAATAATAAACATTTATCATGATATGAGGAAATAAATAATAACTTTATTATTGCCTCTAGGGCATATTTCCTTCAAGAACAACTAGTTAGTGATTTTAGACTGTATATAGATTGATGTAAGAACCGATTCAGTAAACATTAAGTTGATATTTGATTGAGTTGAAAACTGCAAGAACCCCTCCCAGTTTACCCAAGAAAAGTCCCTGCCCGAAAGTATAATGGGGGAATAAAGTGAAAAAGTGAAATCAAGCAAATAGGAGAACTAACCAACAGGAGAAAAACGATGAAATTGACATACAAGCCCAATGAAAAGAGGCGGCGATGCAGGGAAGAACACAGGGTGGAGGAACAATAATTTTGGTTAAAACACCAAAAAGGTCAAGGACAAGAGTGAAAAGAGAAAAATCAGAAACCGCGAAAGTGATAACCAAAAAACGTGATGTGATCGCCTCTCCTTCCACCATGTGTCGAGCGGGGAGCGTAGCGGAGAATCTCCTCGACATGCGACGTCCCGCCACTTGTCACGCTTGGAAGCCACGAGCGATAATACCCAAGGGTACCATTTAAGTAGTTATTTCGGTTCCAAAAAAAGTAGTTATTTTGGTTTTTTTACTAGCAGTGGCATGAATTTTTTGCTGGGATGATTATGCATGTTTTTTTTAGGATAGGATGATTATGCACGTGTTTGGTCAAGGTGCAAACGCGCGGTGATTGGGTGGCTCTCCTCCGCTTGCAACCTACCCTAAAAACATGGTTAATAGTATAGCCAGCTGCTGGTTATAAGCCAGTGCCATGTCATTTACAGCTCATTTTATAGTCAACATGTACAATAGTAGATAAAAAAGTGTACTACTGTTTTATTATGTGGCCCACCTTTTATTCTCACAAAGTGCCCAAGAGCACGTGCTTGAGCTAGCTCTTCACGAAGAGCCCGCTTACCTTTTCTCACCTCTTCTCTTTCCTCCAACTAAATAGAAATATACTAATTTATTCCTTATAACCTGCTAACTCAGCTCTATTGTACTTGCTGTAAGCTGGGCTTCTCTGGGCTTGAGCTCGTTTCGAACTCGACCGTCGCAAAATTTCACATCACAATAAAAGGCGAGGTAGACTCGGAAAATTAGGTCAAAAAGTAGGAAGAGAAACGCGATAGCCCCTCGCCTCGCCGCCGCCGCCGAGCAGCGCACCTGCCCTTCCGCCGGCGAATCCGCTCGTGCCCTAGCCGGAGACTAGGTATTGGCGCAGATCTGCCGGCAGCGATGTCGGGAACCGCGGCCCCACGGTACGCGCCGGACGACCCTACGGTGCCGAAGCCGTGGCGCGGGCTGGTGGACGGCACCACCGGCTACCTCTACTACTGGAATCCGGATACCAACGTCACCCAGTACGAGAAGCCCGTGCCGCCGGAAGCTCAGCTCCCGCCGCCCCCGCCTCTCCCGCCTCCTCCTCCGCGCGCCCGCGGCCGGGACCGTCGAGACCGTTCCCGTTCTCGCTCCCGCTCCCGTTCTCGCACACCGCCTCGGCGTGAACACCGGGACCGCGACCGCGACCGCGACAGGCGCCGTCACGACGAGCACGACTCGTTCAAGCCGTCGTCGTCCCATCACCATCTTCCTCCGGCTGCCACCATCATCCCTACCGCCGCAGCTGATGATCCATCAGCCGAAGCATACCGCCGTCGCCATGAGATCACAGTCATCGTAAGGATCTCGCAGCTATCCTCGTGTTACCTCATAGCATGTTTGTGTTACACATCTCATAGCATGTTCGTTACTCAGTATCTATTTTTTTTGTTTGGTCTGTGATGCAGGGGGATAACGTGCCGGCTCCCATAACTGAGTTTGACTCTGGTGTCATCCCGCTTGATATACTCAAGGAGGTATGCATAAGTTTGGTGATGAATTATCACCCAAGGTCTAACACTAACCCAAAAGAGTTTGATAAGGGTCAGCATGTTGGATCACGGGGATGCGCTCTTCTTTATCTTTATCTGTTTGATTGATTGTTCTAAATCAGGGACGCTTGCGAGTCAGTTACTTATCTACATCTCTGTGGCAGATGCGATATTCGCTCCAAGGTGGAGCTAATGTCGCACCCTGCTTCGTGCGCCCTCGTCCAGTCTGTAATTTCGACGGGCTGAGGGCGGATGTCGTTGATGGAGCTGCCAAGGGTGGGTGGACACCCCAGGCGGCTTGCTCCCTGCTAAGGGGGCTGCCCATGGTCTAAAAGGCCATCTACGTCGGCTGACGCTGATTTGTTTCTCCGCGTACGGTTCCTGGTAAAGGCTCCTCACATGGATGGCAGGCCTCTTCTGGGGGCTATGGAGATCTCACCCAGGCTGAAGGCCTCCAAATGCCTGACCAATGGAAGGGGCCTGTGGATGAACGATCCATGGCTGAGCGAGCCTGTCTCCAGGGATTCTGTTAGAGCTTTTCTACTTCGCCCTGTTTCCACACTTTGTGGATCTGTTCTCTTCCGTACGGCCTTAAATTGACTTCACACATTGTTGATTCTTTGTTGTTTTCACTATATAGAGTAACTAGAGTTTCAGTGGGAGCTGTAGCAGATGTAGGTGCATCACATTAACCATATTCTTTTGGTGTCCTTATTTTGTTTGCCTTTGCCTTCCGTTCCCCTTTCTTTTTTCCAGATACAACGCGCCGGATTCCCAAGTCCAACGCCTATCCAAGCCCAGTCCTGGCCAATTGCCTTGCTCAATCAAGATGTTGTAGCTATTGCCAAGACAGGATCTGGAAAAACTCTCGGGTATTTGCTTCCTGGCTTTATGCATATAAAGCGTATGCAGAACAGCACAAGGTCTGGCCCAACAGTGTTAGTTTTGGCACCTACCAGAGAGCTCGCAACACAGATTTTGGAAGAAGCTGTGAAATTTGGCAGATCATCAAGAATTTCTTCTACGGTGAGTTTTCTTTGCCTTGCTTCTTCCTGGATTATATGTTCATCATCTGATCCTTTGTTCTTGGTCTCTTCTTAGTGCCTTTATGGCGGTGCTCCTAAAGGGCCCCAGTTAAGAGATTTAGAAAGAGGGGTTGATGTTGTTGTTGCAACACCTGGAAGGTTGAATGACATTCTAGAAATGCGGAAAATAAGCCTAAAGCAGGTCTCGTACCTTGTTCTAGACGAGGCTGACCGCATGCTAGATATGGGGTTTGAACCACAAATACGAAAAATAGTAAGAGACATACCTTCTGGTCGGCAAACTCTTATGTACACTGCTACTTGGCCCAAGGAAGTCCGAAGAATTGCAGATGAGCTTCTTGTTCACCCTGTTCAGGTGACCATTGGAAGTGTGGATGAGCTTGTTGCTAATAAAGCTATTACTCAGGTACGCGACTTGCTTTGTACACTGCACTGATGATACTTGGAAATATCTTCTTTTTTTTTCCTTTCACCAAGTACATATCTTTTAATTTTCTGTTCTGTTCTGTCTTCTGCTCCTGTGTTCTGCTCCTGTTGCTCTGCCAGCATGTGGAGGTGGTCACTCCCTCAGAAAAGCTTTGGCGTCTGGAGCAAATATTGCGATCCCATGATTCAGGTTCCAAGATACTAATATTCTGTACCACCAAGAGAATGTGCGACCAACTATCAAGGACACTCAATAGGCAATTTGGAGCGGCTGCCATTCATGGTGACAAGTCTCAAAATGAAAGAGAGAAGGTCCTGAGTCAATTTAGATCTGGACGATCTCCTATTTTGGTGGCTACAGATGTTGCGGCACGAGGTTTAGACATCAAAGATATCAGGTTAGTCAATAATATTATTCTAATGATTTTATTGCTATATTGGTGCTGCTTCATGTATTTATATGACATACTCCCTCCGTCCGTCCCAAAATAAGTGTCTCAACTTTGTACTAAGCTTGAGACACTATTTTGGGACAGTGGGAGTATTTGAATGTCTAAATGGGGCTAAAGAATGGTTCCCTTGCGACCCATGGTAGCAGAAGTGCATGACAAGGATACCTAAAATTTCAGTAGATAGCATGTGTTTTTGGTTGTGTCCAAAACCTGTGCTACCAATGTTTGGTCGTTACCAAAACTTAGGTCCTTAATGGGATTGCAATTTTTCCGGCATGTTCATGCCCCTTTGCCCATTCTAGTTCATATGCGCCGCCATTTTTTCTGGCTCGGTAGGCCTTTGCTTAAACCAATCAGGCCCTAAACAAGGAAGTGCAGTCAATATGCCCTCAGAAGCTATTCATTATCATGGCATGTCCAGCTGTATATTTGCTGAAATTATTCTGGATTTAAGTTCATATAACTAGTGCAAATGTACACACAGAATCTTGAAGAAAGCTGTTGTTTAAATCAGTATTGTTCTGATCTTTACCACCAGTGCTTCAAATCTCAGAAATGATCTCACAATATCCTCTTGCTTTCTTGACATAGGGTTGTGATCAACTATGACTTCCCCACTGGTGTTGAGGACTATGTTCACAGGATTGGCAGGACAGGAAGGGCTGGTGCCACTGGTTTGGCCTATACGTTTTTGTGTGATCAGGATTCAAAATATGCCGCCGACCTAATTAAAATCCTGGAAGGGGCAGACCAAGATGTTCCTCCTGAACTGTTAGACATGGTCTCTCGGGGTGGGCGTGGTAGGAAACGTAACAAATGGGCAACCCGCTCTGAGAGGGGTGGTGGTTCACGCCCTGAACTGGATTCAAGGTATGGTGGCAGGTTAGAGGGTAGTCGCGGTGGACGTGGAAAGGATGATTATGGTGGCCGTAGCAGGTTCGTTCTGTCCCTTCCATTTTGTTTTCTGCAATTGCTGAAGAAAACAGAGTTTGGGTCTTGTTAGTGTTAACCGAAGTAATTCGAGATTATAAATTCTTTCGTCGTTGTTGTTCGGTAGTTTGTGTTCCTGAGCCAAGGACCATGGTCTTTACAATGTTGCTGATGTTTGCAGGAATGATCACGGCGGGTCTCGCAGGTCTGCTAGAGGTCGCAGCAGAAGCCTTAGCAGGAGTGACAGTGATAGGCGCAGCCCAAGCCCCAAGAGACGGCGCCATGATGTGCAGTCTAGCCGTAGCAGGACTAGAAGTCGGAGTCGGAGCAGGAGCAGGAGCAGGAGCAGGAGCAGAAACAAGAGCAGGAATAGGAGCCGGAGCAGGAGTTACACTAGGAATCGTCGTGCTAGCCGCAGCAGGAGTCGTAGCCCTGGCGCTAGACGCAGGCCTGAAAGAAGAGCTGGCTCTGGGTCTACACGTCCTGACTCTGCCCACCCAGTGGAGAAGAAAAGCTCACCCAATGCTCACCCTTCAAATGACCACAGGAGCCGCAGTGTCGACCCTTCAAATGACTATCAGGCGGAGGATGGGAAGATGGGAAAGGTTGATCTGGATCGGTCGCCCAGTCCGCAGGAGCAGGATGACAAGTCTGCTCCATATAGTTCTGTGTATAATGGCGAAGGAGGCAGGGGGTCAATGAGCCCTAATGGCGAGCCAGTGGTGGATGCTAAACCTGTGGAAGTCTCTGTGAGCAGCAAGAAGAGGGAGGATGAAGAGGAAGGTATGATTGATGAAGAGGGAGAGGAGGGTATGATAGCCGATGATGACCCTCGCGCAAGTGCAGCTGTGCAAAACGGTGGTGATAAGTGACAAGGCTTTGAACAATGAATTTGCTATTCTACAAACAATCCATGTTAAGACTTTTATGATTGAGCTGTTGTTTGTTATGTAACATTGAGCTTTCATTTGCTGTTTGTTATGAACCAGAGTCCAAGATCGTTGTTTGTTATGTCGACTTGTTTGAACAGCAATTCTTTTTGTTGATTTATTATGGGGAAACGCTTCTCATCAGTAGTCTGGTAGGATGATTTCGTCAGACCGGTCGCGCGACGTCGATGCGTTTTTAATCTCCCGCATGTCCCTGGCGCAGATGAACGCCAAGCTCGCGATGTCCTCGCCGCCCCAGCTCCGTCCGCCAGGAACAAGGCCTCTTCCGACGTGGCCGTGAGATCCACCGTTCTACAGTCTGGTATGGTGGCTGCTGTCAGGATCAGAGCTATGATCTAAGCAATTTAACGCACACACCAGGAAATTTAGTGGAAGAACAGAGCGATTTGCTACGGTTCTTGTTGAGAATTTGGGGAAAGTAGGTACAGCACGCCACAGGCGGCTAGGGTTTTCACCCAAATCACAAAGTCATGCCCTCTCACACGCAGGGTTTATAGCCATTACAAGAAGGGAAAAGTGAAAGAAAGCAGAAACAGAGCACATGTGCTTGTCGGATCAGCTACAGCTGTGTCTCAAGCATCGCCCGCCCTTGGATAGCAGATCGACGGAGGAGAGCTGCCCACTTGATCGAACCGTTATCTCCGTTTCAGAGCCACACGATGACAGATCTACGGCTACAGTGACTTCTGGCACGATGAAACAGGGGAATGCTATGAACTGGGCCTGACAATACCCCCCAATTGAAACGGAGCTTGTCCTCAAGTTCTAAAAGATGGAAAAACCTTCTGAATGAATGCAGAGTCTTCTCAAGTAGCTTCTTCCATAGGCATATTGGTCCATTTGACCAGCCACCAAACGACAGGAATACTGATGTTTCCTTGCTTCCTTGGAACCAGAGCTCTTTCCAGCACAGCTTCAGGCTCCACTTTGATGATTCCATCAGGACCAACTAGTGGTAGCATAGGGGAAGGGATGACTGTTGGTCCAATGTGCTTCTTAAGTTGGCTGACATGAAATGTGTCATGCAGCTGACAACCCTCTGGTAGCAGTAATTTATAAGCATGATTTCCAATTCTTTCCATTATTCTGAATGGGCCATACAATTTAGAGTGCAGCTTCATGTGCCTATGCAGGCTGAGAGAAGTATGTCTGTAGGGTTGCAACTTCAAATAGACCATGTCCCCCACTACAAATTCTCTTTCTTTCCTCTTTTTATCTGCAAAAAACTTCATTCTAGATTGAGCTTTCAGCAAATTATGCTTGATCACTTCCAGTGCCACTTCTCTATTATGCAATAGATCCTCATTGTCCTCAAAAATTGCATCAGGCAAGGCAGATTCAGCAATCATAGGGGGAGGAAAACCATACAGGGCCTGAAAGGGTGTCATTTTGAGTGATGTGTGGAAGGAGGTGTTGTACCACCACTCAGCTAGGGATAGCCACCCATGCCACTTCCTGGGTTGTTGGAAACACATGCATCTTAAGTAATTCTCCAAACACTGGTTAACCCTTTCAGTTTGACCATCAGTTTGAGGGTGGTAGCTGGTGCTCAAATGCAACTTGATTTTCAAGGACTTGAACAGTTGCTGCCAAAGATGACTAGTAAAAATTCTGTCTCTGTCAGTGACAATTACTAGGGACATCCCATGCAACCTGAACACATTATCAGCAAATGCTCTTGCAACAGATTGTACTGTAATTGGATGTCTCATAGCAATGAAATGAGAGTACTTGGTGAATCTGTCAACCACCACCAAAATCAAGTTCTTGTGTTCAGAATTAGGCAACCCTTCCACAAAATCCATGCTCACATGTGCCCAGGCAAAATCAGGCACAAGAAGTGGTTCTAATAATCCAGGGTAAGGAGTGTGCTCAGTTTTGTTCAACTGACAAATAGGGCATTGCTTGACAAACTGCACTACATCTTGTTTTAAACCCTGCCAGTGAAAAATTAACTTCACTCTCTGGTATGTAGCCCTCTCACCAGAATGACCTCCCAACTCTGAATTATGGAATGTTTGGAGGATTTCTTGTCTCAGAGTAGAAGCAGATCCCACTACAATCTTGTTATGAAATCTCAATATGCCATTTTTGAAGGAGTAAGCAAAGGTATCAGATTTGCCCACAACACATTCAACAATGAGCTCGTTGATCTTACTATCTTGATGGTAGCTTGCTGTGACCTGCTTGACCCAAGTAGGAGAAGCGGCAGTTGCAGTTAAAGCATGAATCACATGTTTCACTCTAGATAATGCATCAGCCACCCTGTTCTCCTTGCTTTTCTTGTACTCAATTGTAAAATTATATCCTAGCAACTTCAGCAACAGTTTATGTTGAATTCCTTCTGTAATTTTTTGTTCCTGAATATATTTCAGACTTTCCTGATCAGTTCTGATCACTAAGGATGTTGCTAAGAAATAGTGCTTCCATTGCTTAACAGCTTCAATTATGGTCAAGGCTTCCTTGTCATAAGTGCTCATTGCAGCTGCTTTGGGGCCAATGCTCTTGCTGAAGTAAGAAATAGGCTTTCCCTCTTGCATCAACACAACTCCTTGTCCATACCCACAAGCATCAGTTTCCAAAATAAAAGGTTTGGAGAAATCAGGCAGTGCTAACACAGGGGTGCTGGTAAGCTTGTTTTTCAAGGTCACAAATGCTTCTTGTTGCTCTTTTTTCCAAGAAAAACCATCCTTCTTCAAGCAGTCAAATAGTGGTCTACAAATTACTCCATATCCCTGGATAAACCTTCTGTAATATCCACTTAGCCCCAAAAAACTTCTCAGTTCAGTTACAGTAGTGGGAGTTGGCCAATCTCTAATGGACTGTATTTTAGATGGGTCAGTAGAAGCTCCCTCAGAGTTAATCACATGACCCAAATACTCAATCTCTTGCTGACCAAAAGAGCATTTTTCCATTTTTGCATATAACTTGTTTGCTTGCAATATATCAAACACCTGCTTCAACTGGTCCTTGTGTTCCTCTAATGAAAAACTGAACACCAATATATCATCAAAGAAAACCACTACAAACTTAAGATGGCCAAACAGTAAATTCATTAATGCCTGGAAGGAGGGAGGACCATTAGTTAGTCCAAAGGACATAACTAAAAACTCAAACATTCCCATGTGAGTAGTAAATGCAGTTTTTGGAATATCCTCCTCTGCCATTCGGATTTGGTGATATCCATTTCTTAGGTCAATTTTGGAAAAAATCTTTGCTCCTTTCAGTTGATCCAAAAGGTCCTCAATTACAGGAATGGGATATTTATTCTTGATAGTTATAACATTCAATTTTCTGTAATCAGTGCATAACCTCCAAGATCCATCTTTTTTCTTGACCAGTAGCACAGGAGAGGAAAATGGGCTTGTGCTAGGTCTGATTATCTCATTTTTCAGTAGCTCTTTGATGATTTTATCCAAAATTTCTTTCTGATGGTGAGGAATTCTATAAGGCCTCTGGTTAACTACTTTTGCTCCTTCCACTAGTGGGATTCTGTGATCACAAGGCCTGCTAGAAGGCAATTCAGTTGGCTCCTGAAACAGCTGGTCATACTGGTCCAGCAGTGGCTGCAATTCAGTAGGAATTTCTGAACTAGCAGCTGTAAATTCAGTACCAGAGGTTGTGAACAAGAAAAACCCACAAACAGCTTGTTCTAACAGTTTTTCAGTGTTGTCCTTGGCTTCAGCTACAGGGGCTAGGGGAACAGTCTCATCCACAAATGTAATAAACTGTCCAGAGCTGTCAGAAATTGTCATTTCCATTTTAATAAAGTCCATTTGTATTGGGCTATATTTTCTGAGCCAATCAACTCCCAAAATCATGTCATATCCTTTCAGTTTAAGCACTCTGAAACTGTCAGTAAAGAGATGGCCTTGAATTTCATAAGGGCAGTCCTTTGCTTGAAATTCAGTCCATAGCACTCCCCCACTAGCAACCACTACCTTTATCTTGGGTGTAGGGCTTGTACTGACAGGTAATTTACTTGCCACTTCAGGAGAGATGAAGGTAGAAGTACTACCACTGTCCACCAGTGCTGTGGCAACTATATTGCCTATCTTTACGGACAATATAAAAGTATTTTTGGTTGCTCCTATTCCCATAGCAGCATGCATTGACACTTTCAATACTGCTTCACCAGATGGTTGTTCTAGTGTTTCCAAATCAGGGTCATCAAAATATGTAACATAGATTGTCTCAGGATTTTCAACTTCCTCAACTTGTAGTGCTTGGATCTGAGCTCTCTGGCTCATTTTACAGACCTGTCTATGACCAGGCACCCAAGGCTCTCTGCACTTATAACACACTTGGTTTTGTTTTGCCTGCTGAATAATAGTGTTTCTGTTTGGTGTGACAGTAGTTACAGGGGTTTTGGGCTGATCAAATACTACTTGCCTTCTAGGTTGAGGGACATAAGGTTTAGTTTGCACTACAGTAGCTAGAACCTGGGCTTTCTCCATCCTCCTAGCATACCACACTGTAGTCTGCATATCCTTAGGCGTGAAGCACTCCACATGACTTTTAATATATGGGTTAAGCCCTGCCACAAAGCTAGAAACATAATAATCATCAGGGATTCCAGGGTTTTCTCTTCTCATTATGTTCATTAGCTGCTCAAACTACTCCACATATGCAGTAACTGTAGTAGTTTGTTGAGCTGCATGGAAGGAGCTGACAATGTCACAGACAGAATCCATAGAAAATCTGTCAGAGATGTAAGAGCAAAACTTGTGCCATGGAACATTGCTAGGAGCAAATCCTGTTCCTCTCCACCAATGTACATCAGGCCCTTTAAGGTAAGAAACTGCCAGCTTAGTTCTGTGCTCAATAGGAGTTCTGGCTGCAGCAAAGTACTGCTCCAAATTCTGAATCCAAGACTCTGGGTCCTGACCCTCAAATTCAGAGATGTTTAACTTAGCTGGCTTTACTATTAGCACGTTTCTTCGTGCCTCAACAGGGAAATTGGGCCCTCTTCTGTACTGCTGATCCATAACCTCCTCCTCTTGCCTCTCTTCCAGTTGGATTACATTGTTTGGTGCTGTTTCCTTACCCTGACAAAAATTTGGATGTCTGTAAGGAACTTTCAGAGTCCCATCCAAATTGAGTTCTTTTCTAGTGTGATCTCATAGTGTTGCATTTCCCACTGGCACAGGAGGTGCTTTCTCTGGCATTGTTACTGATGGAGGGGCTGGAGCTTGGAGTTGCTTGGGTCGTCCAGGAGCTATTTGAGGCGATTGGTTGTTATTGTCCTTGATTTGGACACTTCCCTGACCTTCCTCTCTTTCTTCTCCAGTAACTGGCTCCGGATCTAACAGCAAGCGCCTGAAGTTGTCTTGGATCTTGTCAAAAAAATTCTGCATCATGGCGAAATTTCTGTTCACTGTCGCTTGGAATTGCTGAAATTCTTTGCGATCTTATTCTCGGTCACGCTGCAGCATCTTGATGTCCAACTCCAGTGACTCAAGCTGTAATTCAGCCGTCGTGACCGATTCAGCTTGACCCGTCATCTTGACAGCTTCAGCAAGTCGCACCAGTGGTAGGGAGGGAAGGAATTCCCGTCGCCGCCGCCTACGCTGTCGCCTGCGCCCGCCTTCGCTGATACACGGTCAGATCGCAGGAGCTGGGGTTTTACTACCAGGGAATTTTTCCCTGGCAACCAGACTGCAATTCCGACTGTATCCGAATTCTGCCACTCCGGCCGCCTCCTAATTACTCCGCCGCCCGATTCAAGCGTGTAGAGGGATTTTACGGCCGCAACCAACCCCGACACTACTCAAATCCAAAACGCCTCCGAGGAAAGACTGGCCTCTGATACCAATTGTCAGGATCAGAGCTATGATCTAAGCAATTTAACGCACACACCAGGAAATTTAGCGGAAGAACAGAGCGATTTGCTAGGGTTCTTGTTGAGAATTTGGGGAAAGTAGGTACAGCACGCCACAGGCGGCTAGGGTTTTCACCCAAATCACAAAGTTATGCCCTCTCACATGTAGGGTGGCTGGCTTTATAGCCATTACAAGAAGGGAAAAGTGAAAGAAAGCAGAAACAGAGCACATGCGCTTGTCGGATCAGCTACAGCTGTGTCTCAAGCATCGCCCGCCCTTGGATAGCAGATCGACGGAGGAGAGCTGCCCACTTGATCGAACCGTTATCTCCGTTTCAGAGCCACACAATGACAGATCTACAGCTACAATGACTTCTGGCACGATGGAACAGGGGAATGCTAAGAACTGGGCCTGACAGCTGCGCCCACCATTATCGATGACAGGGCATGAGCAAGCTCGCAACCCCCCGGGCGTCCCGGTCCTCCAACCAGGTTCTGGTCTCATGCCGTATCGAAGTGTCGTCTCAGTTGGAATGAGTGGAATGAATCAATCACGCATGGACCATTGCAGGATAGTGCTAGTTATTGAGTCCCCATCTACATAGGTATTGAGTCCTCTCACGATCTCATCTAGATATAGTGCTAATTGTTTCCTAATTTTTTATATTGCAAGTTTTGTTTTGACATTTATTGTGTGCTTACCCTTTTCTTGGGTCGATTTCGTTATGTCATATGTGTAGTTCATCACCAAATCAGAGACAAATATCTCTGAATTTTCTATCAACATGACACAAATATGACGCTTCCAAATATCGATGCTTCTTATGCATCATTTACGTGCTTCTTCACTGCTTAGAGTTTGCGCCATTCTTGCCATGCTTCTATTTTTCTATACTATTTGTGTTATCTTGATATAGCATGAAATTGACGCTTCTTCTAAATACCACCAGTGCATGTTAGGCTGCCAATACAGGTTGAAGAATCCATTGCCATAGCAAGACGATGACGGAAAACTAGCTGGTGTGAGTAGCTGCAGTGATGGCAGCAGGGACATGGAATGTAATAGGTAGCTGGCACAATTATCTTGCCGCCGTGTTGTTCTCTTCTTCGGAGTCGTTGCATCTATATGGTGCTCTTAATCGATGGGTGCCTTTCTTTGGGTCAGCTCGTCTCTCATGCTTCCTACCCGACGTCGCTGGCTCTACATAGTGGGAATGATGTACTCCATTGTTACAAACGCAATGCTTCAGATTCTTTGTAATAAGTTTCATACTACCTATGTATATGCTTCCTTCGATTTAGCATCAGATATGTGCTACCGTATCATGTGGCATGTTTTCAAAGTATCTACATGTTTGCTTTGTTGTTTACACAACCATGGTAAATCGGTAATGCTTCGGAACTATATTGTTCATGCTTCAGCAATTGTCAAATCTCTTTTCTTGATGGCTCGCTGTGACATAAAATGCATCCGTATACATTTGACATGATATGTTTCCTGGAAAAATATTGTGTGCTTCATTTCTTACGGTAGTATGTGAAACTTGGTATTCCATTTCTCATGCTTCAACCTAATAGAATTGTGCTTCGAAACACAACCATTTGTGCTTCATGGTCACCATAGCATAAAAGAAATAATATGACCATGAAATATGAAGCATGCGTTGTACTGTTGGAAGCACAATATATTTAGCGTATGATGGAAACCACTATGGAATGCTAGGAAGCATTGTGCATATATGGAAACAACAGTGATTATATGGACATGGAGAAAAATGTGACCATGAAGTATGAAAGCATGCGTTGTACTGCTGGAAGCATATATTTAGCATATGACGGAATCAAGTATGCAATACAAGGAAGCATCATGCATATATGGAAACACCTGTGATTATAAGGACACAGAGCGAATATCGGAAGCATATATGGAAGCAGCGTATTATAGCAAGTTTACGAATATTATGGAAGCATATTTTCTACTATTATGGAAACAAAATTTCTCATCAATTTGCTATTATTATCCGTCTTCCAGTGTTACTCGACATCCATTGCTTAGTTTTTGGGTGTGATTAACTTGAGAAACAAAATTACATGGAAACAAAGTGGACCCACGTTCAAATTCTGGCCAGCCGTGATCTTTGGGAGCAATTAATTCTATGAAGCAGATTACAAGGAAACTATCAAGAAAAGGACCCACGCTCCTACTTATCTAACGGTTGAAGTAATCTCATCCTATGGTGTTCGGCTGGTCTGATGCGAGGCTAGGGATCAGTAGTCTGATCCCTAGCGGTGCCCTTTATTATGCCATTTGGCCAACTGCTTTGGAGCGAGTGGGCTCAATGGTCCTCACTGAGTGCTTCGAGATAGCATACCAAATTGGTTTGGTTTATTTTCAACACTGCCCACGGAGGCCGCGCGCAATCTTGCAAGGCATGCTTTTGGTTTGAACAATACACTAGTAATCCAAGCAACCTGCCTGTCGAAGGACTTGAAATTATTGCCAACATACTTTTGTGCGCAGACAGATCGATGATTTCTGGGAAGAAGGCAGAATTATCGTACTACCTCCGTCTCGGTGTATATGTCACAGTTCTAGGTTGATAGTTTAATTATCTAAATGTTATTATATGTGACAAAAAATATATATTTAGAAACTACATCGTGTAGAAATCTAGTGATATACTTTTCATGACATATAACACATTTAATTCCTCAAAGGACGACGATAACTGCCACACGTGTGACATACTAGCCATCCGTCCACACATCGTGTGTGGCATGAGCAGGAGGCAGCCCACACGGGTTATATGTTGGCGAACATTAGAATTGCCAACACGTATGGGCGCAGCTACTTCGTGCCACACGCCCAACAAAGTACTACTCATCTTCATCCCGCGCGTGTGGCACAAAGCAAAAATGCCCACATATCCTGGCGCAACTACGTTAGGTACCCGCGGGATGACGATTTAGTTGCCATCCGGGATGGCAGATGTAGTTATCCAGGGATAGCAAATGTAGTTGTAAAAGCATGGCAACTCTATCTGTTTTGGTTAACTATAGTTGCCATGTCTAATTTATGGTAGTTGCCGCGTGTAATCAAATCATAGTTGTTGTGTGTGATTAACTACTTGCCACATATGGTCAAACAGTAGTTGCCATGTGTGGTCCAACCATAGTTGTCATGTATGGTTAATCACAGTTGCCAAGTGTGTTTATCTGGTTGCCACGTACGCGCAACTGCAGTTGCCGTCTTGCAACGAATCATAGTTGCCATATGTGTTTACCTAACTGCCACGTACGCGTAACTGCATTTGCCATCCAATAACGTACTGGTGTCGTGTGGGTGAAAATCAGTTCGCGGCGAAAATCAGTTCGCCCACACGCGCGTGGACTAGGTGTTGGCTGTGTGGGCAGAAACTAGTTCGCCCACACATCGCAGTTGCCAAACCGCGTGCTGCGGGTGTGTGGGAGAACTCTCCAACGCCCACACACCAGCCCTGTCCTACATGGCACGCGAATTCTGCCTCAATGTGTCAAGATTCGTGCAAATTCGACTGGACGGTGATCCACGCGTGTGGGCGAGTTGCAAAATTGCCACACATGTGGGCGTTAGTGTTTTCGTTCCTCAGATCGATGACCTAGAACTACGCGAATGACTTATACACCTAGATGGAGGGAGTAAGATTTTGCTTGTCCAAATATATAGGATCCAGAGGGAGTCTTGGCTAGAAGGGCACAGTGAACGAATCTATGGCAACTTGGCAAGTCCTTGGAGCCTCCTAATTAGAAAAGCACATGGATGAACCCATGGGTATATGAACATACTTTGGAAAACTCATTCCTAAATGCCCAAAAATTCTAAAAAAGTTGCAGGCATACATCTTCACGTTCTATGTGTGTGCAGAAAGTTTTGCAAAAAATTAACCTTTTGTTTTGCCCAAAAAAGACAAAAAAAGAGGAAAATGTCGCGGAACGCTATTTAGGAGCACCGAAATTTGTCTTTCTCATGGAGGCAAAGTAAAAATAGATTTTTTTTCACAAAACTTTGTGCCCAACACACATGTTGCGAAGATGTATGCGTGAAATTTTTGTTTCGATTTCTTTTTGCATTTTTAAACATGTTTAAAATGCACTTTTAAAAAGCGGGTTTGTATGCCCATGGGTTCAAGACATTCACACTCCTCCTAATTCATCTTATAAAGAGCATCTCCAAAGCAATTTTTTTTCTTTACGGGACCCCTTAAAATCTTGTAAACTCTCGCTTCGTTTAGGGGAAGATGAACTTCCCCATAAAACTTGGAATGTCTTCCATGTAAACTTTCATCTCCTATTGTTCTGTCCGCCACCGCCCCCTGCCTCCCGTGGTTGGCCTTGTGCTACCGACCGCTCAGTATCCTCGCTGCACCGGGGAGGAAGCCGCCAGTGATGAATAACAGGAAGGGGGGCACGACCATGGCTGGTCCTCTTCCATGACGATGCCTCCACCGCCAACCTTTACCTCGACCTCTCACGTGACCTTCATGCATATGCCGCCGACATTCCCCGTGGAATATGACGACTTCAAAATGTGCAACATCAATGAGTAGTACGACGAAACGAATGAAAGGTAGTTTTTTGTTGTTGTTGGTGAGTATTTGTTGTTCAAATTATTCTATGAATTTCTTACCCCCCAGATTTCAATGTGAAACATTAAACTTGACAACTCGGCTACACAAACGAGATGTACAAGCATAGGGATAAAAATGGTATTTTGTTTTGTACCATTGTTGGGCTTTGCTCGGACAATGAGAAGTCGAAAAACAGGAAACATGAGCATCGTAAGGAGGAAGGCTAAATCATCATCGGTTGCACAAGTACACAACAATGACGATACCGATGATAATGTCGATGAAGTCCCAAATCCTAATCCCACCACTACTCCAAGCATCACTGCAAAAAAAGCCACTCACCCCTGCAAGAAGTCCACTCAGAAGGAAAGGTGAGAAAGATAAACAAAAGAATGGAGGGGATGTAATGTGTTGAAGACTGTGGTGGAAGACATTATAGCAAGCAAAAGTAAGTTGGAGGAAGTAAATAGAATTAGAGAAGGACTTGAGGTGGTCCGAGGTGAAGGGAATGAAGGAGCGCAAAGTGGCATGTGAGGAGTGCAAGATGGCAATCGAAGAAGAGAAGCTGATTGTAAGTGCATCTAGTGCAACCCCTAGTTGGTTTGGAGTATTAATGACAAACGTGGTTGAGGGACTAATGTGTTTGTGAGATTCAAGGGAGAACACAGGTAGAAGTCCCTCATTGATTCGGTTTACCTGTCGGAGATGACCCCTAAAAATGTATGAAGACATTGAAGATAATGGTGGTTCGTGAAGACATTCACATCAAAGATAATGACGTGTGAAGACATTCACTTGAAGACAATGGAGTGTGAAGACATAGTTTCTTTCGTAGTTTCATTTTCTTCTTTGGAACCACCAAACTGTCAAGTAGGGTCCAAGTGAACAAAGTCACAAGACTGATGTGATGCTCAACCCAAATCCTATGTCTTCGAGTGAAGACAATGAGAGAAAATCTTATCCAGAGTTGGATGAGTCAGCTTTGCTTGTAGCCCAAGTCAAGCTGTCGCGTGTGTTTGAAATCTGACCGTTGGACACGTATCAGTTCTTAGTGACCCAGGGTCATTTCAAACATATCATGTCGAGTTGCCTCCTGGCTATAAATAGCCCACCCCTACACCATAAATTGGTGGCTGCTCAGAGTTAGCACATGACTTTTGTCATTTGAGAGCAACCCACCCCCGAAGCCTTTGAGAGAGAATCCTTGCGAGGACAAAGCCCAAAACACCTAGAGCCCAAAGAGTGTTTGGCATCACCGAAGTCTTTCTATCCGCGTGATCTGAAGACTTATTACACTTGAAGACTGTGATCTTATGGTTAGTTAGGCATCGCGTTCTGAGGATCCAAGAGTCATTTGTGGATTGCCGGTGAACGAAGTCTGCGAAGGTTTGGAAGTCTACCTTGAAAACTTACCAGAGTGATTGGGCGAGGACTAAGTGTCCTTAGCTCAAGGGGAATAAAGTGAATACGCGGGCTTCTGAGTTTAATCTCAGCCTCCCTAACCAGACGTACAATTTTCACAACAAGTGGAACTGGTCTACCAAATCCTTGTCTTCGTCAAGCAACTGGTTCTATCACTTCACCCGTTCCTTACTGTTTAGCTTTGTGAATTCATTGATTGCTTGCTCTGTTTGACTTCATTGTGTGAAGACATTCTTCTTTGTTTTCATGTTTGGCTTCATACTATCTTCCTATTCTGATCCACTCTACCTAGCTGCTATCTCTCTTTGTGTTTACTCTGTACTATATCCTTGACTATGTGTCGGTGTGGAAGCACGATCACCTACAGGGAAGGGGTGCCCCTTTGTGGTTCGGCAAGGGGACATTGACATTGCACAAAGAGCAGAAACAACAGGGGCAGCGCGACGATGGACAACTCTCTTTTACCCAGGTCAGGGCCGCTTTGCAACGTAAAACCCTACTTGTGCTATGGTGGGTTGATCTGGAGGAACACGAAGACACGACTTGCTCCAGCCCGGCAAGGGTGCCTCGGGGGGAGCAAATGCACATACAAGTGTTGGGGGATCTAAAATTCGAACCCTTTGCTAGGTTGCCTCGAGCCTCCTTTTATAGCTTAAGGGGCGACCACAGTGGCAAAATAGTCATTTTGGTGTGATTAGATAGCTAACTGTGCTATCATACCTAACTCTAGCAGTTAGGACAAAGTGCATTAAATGCACTGCTAGGTGTCAATAAAGCACGGCAAGCCTGCCACGCCGCTTATCCATCTTCTCCTTGAGCCAACAGTCATTTTGCTGAGGTTGAAGCCCGGCAAGCCTGCCACGCTGCTTATCCATCTTCTCCTTATTAGCATGGCTCGCCATCTGGACGGGTGTCAATAAAGCTAATCTCTCCCCCACCATGCTGCCACGTGCCTAACAGGATCCACCTAGTTACTTGATAGCTTGACACCGCACTCATTAATGACTTGGGTATGATGAGGTGGAGCGGTAGTGTCTTGGTGAAGGCCTGTCAGCGAGGAGCCTGGCGGGTTCTGATCTTGATGGCCCGGAAACCTTGCCAGGGAGAACTGGTCTCGTCCCTCAGGTGCAACCTCGACCCGGCCAGGCTCTCCTGCTCGACAAGGGAGGCTCTCCTGAGGTGATATTCTGTCAACTTGATCTTCTTAATGCTCTCCTTGATCTCACGAAGAGCGATTTCTCTGGCTTATCTTTGTGTCATGCATTAGTACTAGATGTATGATCGACAACACGCCTGTGCATGAGTTTGGGCAGCAAACATGAATGTTTGTTGCACCGACAGGAGCCCCCAGGCCTGGTCCATACGTGCCGCCAGACATCGCTGGGGCAGGCCCAAACAATGCACATTCCCGCATACTGACCTTGCCGTGGTCGAGTCCATGTTTTTGGAGATTTTCTTTGCTTCTTCGTTAACATAGAATTGGATAACCTCCGGGTCTCCCATGAATCCTGCAACATCCAAACGACGTGGGTTCATCCATGCAGTAGGCCAGAGAACACCCACGTTCACGAGGGGGGGGGGGGGTAATTAGGGTGCCTGCGCGTGAACTGGAGGTAACTGCCATTTCATCTCATCCGCTACGCCCGCCGTTTCCGCCACGCGCACTGCATGCATTATGCGGGGTCGGTGGTGGACGCGCAGGGCACAAGAACATGCGCCTTGGCAATAGATGCAGCACCCTGGATCGGCGTGAAAGGGCGACCAACGAATCTGGACACCGTCAGGGGTGCAGATAGGCCGGATTGGAGGAGTGGGGCAGTCGCCCCAGAGTAGTGGAGAACCAGCCTCCCGCCTCGCTCCGCTATAAAAGGGAGCACGAGGGGGACAGAGATGCTCATCCACGCACCTCCTCCTTCCTTCTCATTTTTTCTTCCACCATGACGAGGGGAAGGAGGCATGCTCAGGCTCCGATGGTGGCGACGAGGGCTTCTTCTCAGCACCGTGCTCCTGCCCCTATTGCGGCTGCACGGGCAGGGTCCAGTGCGCCAGGTGAAGCCGCATTGCATGGTCAGGGTCGATGAATGATGACCCACAAGTATAGGGGATCAATTGTAGTCCTTTTGATAAGTAAGTGTGTCGAACCCAACAAGGAGCAGAAGGAAATGACAAGTGGTTTTCAGCAAGGTATTCTCTACAAGCATTGAAATTATAAGTAACGAGTCGTTTGATTGCAAGATAATTTGTAACGAGCAAGTAACGGTAACGACAAATAATATGCAGCAAGGTAGCCCAATACTTTTGTGGGAAAGGACATGCCAAAGGGTCTCTTATGATAAGCAAAACTTTATTGAGGGTACACTGGAATTTTATCTGGTCACTTTCATCATGTTGGTTTGGTTCGTGTTTGCTACTTTGATAATTTGATATGTGGGTGGACCGGTGCTTAGGTGCTGTTCTTACTTGAACAAACCTACTACTTATGATTAACCCCCCCACAAGCATCCGCAACTACGAGAAAAGTATTAAGATAAAATCTAACCATAGCATTAAACTTTTGCATCCAAATCAGCCCCTCACGAAGTAGCGCATAAACTAGGGTTTAAGCTTCTGTCACTCTCGCAACCGATCATCTAATAACTACTCCACACTGCATTCCCTTAGGCCCTAATAAGGTGAAGTGCCATGTAGTCGATGTTCACATGTGATGAGGACATGGCTACCACAGTTACACCCATATCCCCTACTATTTTACCTCTTGGAACAGTTGCTAGAGCTCAGATACGCCAATTAAATTATCATGTACTTTTGTTTCTTGGTAATGTTTCTAATGTTCATGAGAATATGATGTTGCCTAACTTAGATACATTTGTGTTGCTTGCAATTGAAGGGCCTAGCACGGACAAGAAGGTTGAACATTGGAGCATGGTCAAGCACGGAGATGAAAGTGCATGCGAAGAGAACAAGAACGGAGGTTCAAGTGGAGATTTCCGGACTTTGAAGCCACCATGATGACATACAAGATGGTGGACGAAATATACAAGATGGCCTTTCATAAATTTCGTCCATAGCTTATTATTGGTGTTGCGCCACCTTATTTTGGGCCAGGCCCATGTAATCTGTTTTTAGAGTCCATATTGTAGGGAAAATGACTTAGGAGGGAATCACAACATACATACCATGAAAATATCGAACACATATCAAATTCACATGATTACTTACAACAAGATTTCTCCCGTGACCTCAAGACCAAAAGTAACTACTCACAAATGATAATCATGCTCAAGATCAGAGGGGTATTAAATAGCATAATTGATCAGAACATATAATCTTACCCCAAATAAACGATATAGTAATCAACACTACTAGTCACCCACAATCACCAATCTAAGGTTCCGATACAAAGATTGAACACAAGAGATGAACTAGGGTTTGAGAAGAGATGGTGCTGTTGAAGATGTTGATGGAGATTACCCTCCCCAAGATGGGAGAGTTATCGGTGATGATGATGACGATGATTTCCACCTCCGGGAGGGAAGTTCCCCCGGCGGGATCGCTCCACCGGTGGGCAAAAGTGCTCCTGCCCTAGTTCCACCTCGACATGGCGGCGCTTCGTCCCGAAAGTCCTCTCATCAATTTTTCTAGGTCAAAATGACTTATATACCAGAAGAGGGGCACCGGAGGTGGGCCGAGGAGGGCACAAA
Organism: Triticum aestivum; assembly: GCF_018294505.1. NCBI lineage: Eukaryota > Viridiplantae > Streptophyta > Magnoliopsida > Poales > Poaceae > Triticum > Triticum aestivum. Next base: position 358,798,845 of record NC_057801.1, on the reverse strand, counting down.
CCACTAGGGCGCGCCTGGGGGCCCTGGCACGCCCAGGTGGGTTGTGCCCACCTGGTGGCCCCCATCTGGTAGTTATTTGCTCCAATAATATTTAAATATTCCATAAAAATTCTCTGTGAAGTTTCAGCTCATTTGGATTTCTGCAGAATAAGTGGCCTGACATAGCTTTTTGAGGTCTAAAATTCCAGCTGCTGGTATTCTCCCTCTTTGTGTAAACCTTGCATATTATTAGAGAAAAGGCATTAGCTACTCCATAAAGCATTGTTATGCATAAAAACAATATAAATAACAGTAGGAAAACATGATGCAAAATGGACGTATCAACTCCCCCAAGCTTAGACCTCGCTTGTCCTCAAGCGAAAACCAAAATCAAAAAACATGTCCACATGCTTAGAGAGAGAGAGAGAGAGAGAGAGAGAGAGAGAGAGAGAGAGAGAGTGAGTGAGAGAGAGAGAGAGAGAGGCGTCGATAAAAACAAAATACGGACATAGAAGCATCATGTATATTATTATAATAGTAACAATCTTTATTATAGAACTTTTATCATCTAACTTTTATCATGAACTTCTTATGAACAAGTAACAATTTATCACAACATCGAAGTATAAAGCATAAACTCTACTGAAAACCAACAAACTATGTTCTCACTCAACTTTGCAACTACAATTCATCATCTTTTCAGGGAGGGTCAAGTATTGAAGCGTTTTGGCAAGTCCACATACTCAATCATCATGTAGTCTTTTATGATTGCTAACACTCACCGGATACACATGAGCAAAAAGTTTCAACCGGACTCATAGAAAGATAGGGGCTTATAGTTTCGCCTCCCAATGTATTCACCTCAAGGGTGACGTCAACCATAATAACTCATGCCCACCCATATCCAACTGGATATATGTGCCTAGAACTTTCCTCACCACATGGTGCTTGCCAAAAGAGAAAATAAAAAGGAATAGAGAGAAATACTTTGACTCTTGCATAAAAGTAAATATATAAAAGTAAAAGATAGGCCCTTCGCAGAGGGAAGCAGAGGCTGTCATGCGCTTATTTGTTTGTATGCCAAATCCCTTAATGCAAAAGAATGTCATGTTATATTGCCCCTTATGATAGCAACCTTTATTATGCAGTCTGTCAGTTTTATTCTTTGCCATCACAAGTTCATACAATGCTCAATTTTCTCTTACACTAAATGATCCAACACTATTAGAGGCAATTTTTATTGCCTTATTGCACCGATGACAACTTACTTGAAGGATCTTACTCAATCCATAGGTAGGTATAGTGGACTCTGAAAACAAGATTTGGGTTGAGGGTTTTGGATGCACATGTAGTATCTCTACTTAGTGTGGAGTTTTTGGCTAGCAAAGATGAGGGGCAAGCACCACATGTTAAAGGATCTATGACAATATAACTTCTATGTGAATATGAACAAACATAAATCATCACATTGTCTTCCTTGTCCAACATCAATTTTTTTGGCATATAATATTTTGATGCGGGCTGACAATCATAAAAGATTTCCAAGATAGTGTATTTGCATGTGAATCTTCTCTTCCCTTATTAATTCTTTCATGAATTGCATCATTGACCAATGTTATGTTTGTAAATCTCCCATAAATTTTTCTACTATACTCTTCCTTATGTGATGTCATTACTTACCATAAGATTAGCGTATGATCTTTTTCCTTTATTTCCTTTCTTTTTATTAAACATGAAAGTAAAGAAAACAAAACTCAAACTAAACTTCATTATATATCTCGCACACGGTTACAAGGATAGATCACTAAGCAAGCACTTGAAAAGAAAGGATCGAACTAAACTTTTATTCAACTAAATCGAAAGATAACTAAGGATCGAAGTAAGATAAAAGCTGTTAGGACCCCAGTCCTAAGTCACACCGATCTAGCATGTAACGCATCATATCACTTTGTGGCCTCACGCACGGTATTCCCACGGGTGCCACCTTACCTGGCCCGGGACCGTTTGCGCCTTTTGGCTCACGTATATGATAGTGCCGCTAGCATCCATATGACAAATAACCCGGGCTGACATGGCTATTCGTGAACCCAAAGTGGCACTAACTCACAGGGACATGCATACATGACCCAGCAACGAACGTGTCGGTCATCAGCGAGTGAATCCGGGCTGTAGCAACTAGGCTAGTAGGACTCCGGTAAACCGGGCTGTAGCAGGCTAACAGGACTCCGTTAGACACCGCGTGACATTTCCCTGAAGGGACAGACACAGGAACGAAGAAGGACACATGCCGGCCAGCCTAAGTATTCCGGAGCAGTAGCAAGCTACCAAGGCTCAGTGGAAGCACTAGGAGACATTTCCCGGTAAGAGAGGCTACCAAGGATAAACAACTAGATAGTCAGATCCTGCACATACCAAGCATTTCAATAACATACACACAATATGCTCGATATGTGCAAATACAACATGGCATCACAACATGACTCTAAAATATAGTGATGGTGATACGATACCGAGGCACCTCCCCCAAGCTTGGCACAAGCCAAGGGGAGTGCCCATCCCTATACTCAAGTCTCCTTTGGTGATGAAGAAGTTGGTGGTGGTGATGAGGTAGTAGGTTTATCCTTCTCTTTCTCCAGCTTACGTCGGAGAGTAAAATTATCTATCCTCAACTCATCATTCTCCGTCTCAAGCTTTATTATCCTCTTGCATAATGCCTCCATGCTTTCATTCTTGAAACGAGGAGGGATTGGTTCATCTTCATCTTCCTCATCGGAGAACCATATGTAGGGATATGTGTCCTTCAAGATATTTTTATCTAAAGGTTGATAAGAAACTAGGCACTCCTCCTTGGAATCTTGAGACAACATATTTTCAGATCTGTGAGGAAAACAACGAGAAAAGAAAACAGAAGATTTCTCCAAGATACGGTGGTCAATAAGTTCGGGGGGTATGTAATTTTTTTTATCTTGGGGAACAAGCAAATGGGAGAAAACGGAGTCCGGAAGGTACCCGAGCTGGGCACAACCCACCTGGGCGCGCCTAGCTTGCCAGGCGCGCCCTAGTGTCTTGTGCCCACCAGGGTTGCCTTCCTGGTTGTTTCTTATTTTCCTAATTTTTAATATATTCCAAAACCGACAGAAAATATTTTTTCGGATTTTTCGAAGTCCGTTTACTTACTGTATCACGTACCTCCTCTTTTTTCATGATTCTGGAGTGTTCCGGAAGTTTTCTTTTATGTGTTCATCCGGTGTCATAGTTTGAATAATATTGCTTTCAACATTAATGGGCGTACCTGAGATATAATGTTTTATTCTTTGCCCGTTGACAACCTTCGGGTTAGTACCTTTGGAATTATTTATTTTGATAGCTCTAGATTGATAAACCTCCTCGATAACATAAGGTCCTTCCTAGTTGGAGAGAAGTTTTTCTGCAAAGAATCTGAAATGAGAGTTGTACAAAAGAACATATTCTCCAACTTTGAACTCACGCTTTTGGATTCTTTTATCATGCCATCTTTTAACCTTTTTTTCTTTAAATAATTTGGCATTCTCATAAGCTTGGGTTCTCCATTCATCTAGTGAGCTAATGTCAAATAACCTCGTTTTATCGGCAAGTTTGAAATCATAGTTGAGTTCGTTAATTGCCCAATATGCTTTATGTTCTAACTCAAGAGACAAGTGACAAGCTTCTCCATAAACCATTTTATAAAGAGACATACCCATAGGATTTTTATAAGCTGTTCTGTAGGCCCAAAGTGCATCATCCAATTTCTTAGACCAATTCTTTCAGGACCTATTGACTGTTTTTGTAGAATTAATTTTATTTCTCTATTGCTAAGTTCAACTTGACCACTAGACTAAGGATGATAGGGGGATGCAATTCTATGGTTAACATCATACTTACCAAGTATTTTACGAAAAGCACCATGAATAAAGTGTGAACCACCATCTTTCATTAAATATCTAGGGACCCCAAACCTCGGGAAAATAACTTCTTTAAGCATTTTAATGGAAGTGTTGTGATCAACACTACTAGTTGGAATACCTTCTACCCACTTAGTGACATAATCAACAACAACCAAAATATGTGTATACCCATTACAGGAAGGAAAAGGTCCCATGAAATCAAAACCCCAAACATCAAATGGTTCAACAGCAAGAGAATAATTCATAGGCATTTCCTGATGCTTACCAACATTACCAATTCTTTGGCATTCATCACAAGATAAAACAAACTTACGGGCATCCTTGAAGAGAGTAGGCCAATAAAACCCAAATTGCAATACCTTGTGAGCAGTTCTGTCTCCCGCATGATGCCCTCCGTAAGCTTCGAAGTGACATTTTTTGTAGGATTTGTCCCTATTCATGCTCAGTTACACAACGTCTAATAATACCATCTACTCAAGTGAAGCTAGGTGGGTCATCCCAAAAGTAATGTCTTAAATCATAAAAGAATTTTTTCTTTTGTTGGTAAGTGAAGCTAGGTGGTATATATTTAGCAACAATATAATTAGCATAGTTAGCATACCAAGGAGTGTTATGAGAAACATTTATTGCAACTAATTGCTCATCAAGAAAACTATCATTAATAGGTTGTGGGTCATCAAGAATGTTTTCTAACCTAGACAAGTTATCAACTACGGGGTTCTAGCTCCTTTTCTATCAGTGATATGTAAGTCAAATTCTTGTAGCAAGAGAACCCACCTAATGAGTCTAGATTTAGCATCTTTCTTTTCCATAAGATATTTAATAACAGCTTGATCAGTGTGAACAATCACTTTAGAATCAACAATGTAAGATCTGAATTTATCACAAGCAAACACCAGTGCTAAAAAATCTTTTTGAGTAGTAGCATAATTTCTTTGGGCACTGTCTAGAGTTTTACTAGCATAATGAATAACATTTAATTTCTTATCAACTCATTGTCCTAAAAGAGCACCAACAGCGTAATCACTAGCATCACACATAATTTCAAAAGGCAAGTTCCAATCAGGTGGTTGAACAATAGGTGCAGAAATTAAGGCTTTCGTAAGTGTTTCAAAGGCTTCTACACAATCATCATCAAAAACAAATGGAACATCCTTTTGCAAAAGATTTGCAAGAGGCCTAGACATTTTAGAGAAGTCTTTAATAAATCTCCTATAGAAACCAGCATGACCGAGAAAACTACGGATACCTTTAATATCTCTGGGACATGGAATTTTCTCAATTGCATCAGCTTTGGCTTTATCCACCTCAATACCTCATTTAGAAATTTTATGTCCCAAGAAAATACCTTCATTGACCATAAAGTGGTACTTCTCCCAATTCAAGACAAGGTTAGTCTGCTCGCATCTCTGCAAAACTCGATCAAGGTTGCTTAAGCAATCATCAAAAGAAGTTTTGTAAATGGAAAAATCACCCATGAAAACCTCAACAATCTTTTCACAAAAATCAGAGAATATATCAGTCATACATCTTTGAAAGGTAGCAGGTGCATTGCATAAACCAAAAGGCAAACGTCTATAGGCATAAGTTCCAAAAGGACAAGTAAAGGTGGTTTTCTCTTGATCAGGTTGTGAAATAGGTATTTGGGAAAAACCAGAATATCCGTCGAGAAAACAAAAGTGTGTGTGTGCTTAGATAATCTTTCCAGCATTTGATGAATGAAAGGCAGAGGGTAATGATATTTTCTAGTTGCTTTATAATTTTCTAAAATCAATTACCATTCTATAGCGAGTGACGATTCTTTGTGGAATAAGTTCATTTTTATCATTAGGAACAACAGTAATATCTCCCTTCTTAGGGACACAATGAACATGACTTAGCCATCTACTATCAGCTATGGGATAGATTATACCTGCTTCCAGAAGCTTCAATATTTTAGTTCTTACCACTTCTTTCATTTTAGGATTTAAACGTCGTTGATGATCAACAATGGGTTTAGCATCAGGTTCCATATTAATCTTGTGCTGACAGAGAATGGGGCTGATGCCTTTAAGATCATATAGCAGCTCAGTGCTTCTTCAGAATTTTCCATAATCTTTCTTCTTCATGTTCTAAAAGGTTAACACTAATAATAACAAGATATATCTTTTCCTCATCAAGATTAGCATATTCAAAGTGTCTGACAATTATTTTAATTCAAACACAGGATCACCTTTAGGTGGAGGAGGACCTCCTAGAGTTTCAATAGGCAAATTGTGTTTAAGCAGGGGTCGTTTTCAAAGAAAATTTTATCTATTTCATTTCTTTCATGCATATGCATATCATTTTCATGGTCTAGCAAATATTGTTCTAGTGGATCAGTAGGAGGCATGACAATAGAAGCAAGACCAATTATTTCATCCTTACTAGGCAATTCTGTCTTATGATGTTTTCTATTGAACTTAGAAAAATTAAAATCGTGAGACTCATCACCAAAACTAACACCGATGGTTTGTTTCTCACAATCTATTTTAGCATTAACGGCGTTCAAGAAAGGTCTACCAAAGATAATGGGAGAAAAGTCATCTAGCAGGGAACAAGAACTAGAAAATCAGTAGGATATTTTATTTTCCCACACAAGACTTCAACATCTCTAACAATCTCAAGTGGTGTGATGATGTCTCTATTAGCAAGTTTAATAGTAACATCAATGTATTCTATTTCAGTGGGTGCTATGTCGTCCATAATTTCTTGATATAAGGTAACATGAATAGCACTCACACTAGCACCTAAGTCACATAAACCATGACAACAATGTAGCGACCCGACCTGGTAAGAGTCGAAGTCTCTCTGCTTATCGTGCTAGTCCCTGGATCGACTTGCTAGCACACACAGTACTCGATGAAATAACAGAAGTAACACACATCTCTTTGTTACATTGATAGTCCAGGAGCAATACATTTATTACATAATAGGGCATAGAGCCAAATAAACAAATACTACAGAAGCAAAGTAGTAATGAGTCCAACTCCACGAGCAAGGTTGAGTGTAGAACATCGACCTATCACACCTTAATCCTCGTCGGATATATCTGGAACGTGATAAGTTGCAGCCATATAGATCAGTACGTTGAATGTACTTGCAAGTCACATCAATAGTATAATGAACCTATTTGTACATGCAATTTGGTTGGTGGAAAGCTCAAGTTTTATTTGCGTAAAGCTATTTTTCCCTATTACAAAAGATATTATTCTACTACTACTCATAACATAGGATGAGTTGGCAAACCCAACTCAATCCATTCCCAAAGTTTCATTTAAAACCCAACTGTTTAAATTAAGGGTGATGAGATCTCCCAACATTTCCACTACTAGATGCTCAAGTTGTCCGTAACCGGGGACACGGCTAATCGACTAGGTTGATGCTCTGTAGAGGTTGCACACTTTTCCCCACAAGACTCAACCACCTCCATGATTGGAGGATCGAGACATAGTCTTTCAAAAGTATTCCCCCTTAACCCACGGATAGGCCGGTACACCTACACATTCTACATCAGCTAGCATATCCCGAAAGGGGTCACACTATCTACTCAACTAAGCCAGAGCCCATATTGGCTTGTGGCTGCACACGTAAGCTTCTAGACATGAAAATATGTTTGATCCCTTTGATCCCGAGCGGACGGACCACTAGTGGTGCACCACCATGGGTTCCCTATGCGTGCCCCACTGTTCTTCGCCACCATTCAAACAAATTTTCGCCCAGGTAGTTCATTTAAGTCTTGGTCCCAATTACTACTTTGTCACTCAAGTCTCGCCATGAACACTTCCCAATCCATGTCTACATTTGCGAGGCAGAAATAAACATACACGATGGTGACAAGGTTGTATGGTTTAGACCTTCCTCAAATGAACTACTAGGTTAAAGCATAGCCATCCGGCATGAAATTCCTACCATGCAATCCTACCGCAAAGGACGTGCATAAATAAAACATAGGTAATTGGAAGAATGGTCAAATGTGAACTTGCCTTGGTACTGCTAGTTGAATTCTAGAGATTGATAATATTCTGCTTCACGCTCCGGACAATCTATCGCAAAGTAAAATAAGCAAACATTCTGAAGAACTAAAATAACATGCAAAGCAAAAATCTCGGAAAAACCAAATGAACATACAACACACTTAACTATCACAAAATATTCTAAGTGCAAAACAACTCTGGCCGACGAGATCCAACTGACGAAGGCGGTGGCCGTGAGGAGTGAGGGGGCAAGCGAGTGGGCAGAATGGAGAGAGGGCTCGGGGGCATTTTATAGGCGCGGAGAGATGGCGCAGGGGCTGCGGGATAAGCCTCATCCCGAGCGCAATGGCGCCGGTGGTTGCAGGAGCATGAGCGCGTGCTCTATCCCGAGTGGAGCGAGCGGGAGGTTGGGGACGAGGCGGCCTAGCGGGTGGGTCCCGTTTTCAGTGAGGACGGCTGCTAGCGAGCGAGGGGAGTCGAGACGGGCGAGCGAGGCGGGTAACATGCCGGCGTCGGCCTTGGGCCTAAATGGCCAGTGGCTGGCTGACTGTCACGCCCCTGGGCCGAACCAAGTTTCGGTCCAGGCAGTTGCTACCTCTTGAGCACTGCATTGGTTTTTCCTTGAAGAGGAAAGGGTGATGCAACAAAGTAGCGTAAGTATTTCCCTCAGTTTTTAAGAACCAAGGTATCAATCCAGTAGGAGGCTCCTCAAAAGTCCCTCGTACCTACACAAACAAAAAAGAACCTCGCAACCAACGCGATAAAGGGGTTGCCAATCCCTTCACGGTAACTTGCGAAAGTGAGATCTGATAGAGATAATAAGATAAGATAAATATTTTTGGTATTTTTATGATATAGATTGAAAAGTAAAGATGCAAATAAAAGTAGATGGGAAACTTATATGATGAAAGATAGACCCGGGGGCCATAGGTTTCACTAGTGGCTTCTCTCAAGATAGCATAAGTATTATGGTGGGTGAACAAATTACTGCCAAGCAATTGATAGAAAAGTGCATAGTTATGACATTATCTAGGCATGATCATGTATATAGGCATCACGTTTGTGACAAGTAGATCGAAACGATTCTGCATCTACTACTATTACTCCACACATCGACCGACTCCCGCCTGCATCTAGAGTATTAAGTTCATGAAGAACAGAGTAACACATTAAGAAACATGAAATTATGTAGAGGGATAAACTCATGCAATATGATATAAACCCCATCTTTTTATCCTCGATGGCAACAATATAATACGTGCCTTGCTGCCCCTGCTGTCATTGGGAAAGGACACCGCAAGATTGAACCCAAAGCTAAGCACCTCTCCCAATGCAAGAAAGATCAATCTAGTAGGCCAAACCAAACTGATAATTCGAAGAGACTTGCAAAGATAACCAATCATACACAAAAGAATTCAGAGGAGATTCAAATATTTCTCATAGATAAACTTGATCATAAACCCACAATTCATCGGATCTCGACAAACACACCGCAAAAAGAGTTACATCAAATAGATCTCCAAGAAGATCAAGGAGAACTTTGTATTGAGATTCAAAGAGAGAGAAGAAGCCATCTAGCTAATAACTATGGACTCGAAGGTTTGTGGTATACCACTCACAACTCATCGGAGAGGCCTTGGAGATGATGTAGAGGCCCTCCCTGGTCGATTCCCCCTCCAGCAGAGCGCCGGCAAAGGCTCCAAGGTGGGACCTCGCGGATACAAAAGGTTGTGGCGGTGGAAAGAATTTTTCGTGGTGCTCCTGGATGTTTTCAGGGTACGTGGATATATATAGGCGAAGGAGGTAGGTCAGGGGAGCCACGAGGGGCCCATGAGGGTGCGGGGCGCGCCCACCCCCCTAGGGCGCACCCTCCTGCCTCGTGGCCGCCTCCGCTACTTCTTGACGTCCACTCCAAGTCTCCTGGATTGCGTTTCTTCCAAAAAGATTGCTCCCGAAGGTTTCATTCTGTTTGGACTCCGTTTGATATTCCTTTCCTTCGAAACACTGAAATAGGCAAAAAAACAGCAATTCGGGCCGGGCCTCCGGTTAGTAGGTTAGTCCCAAAAATGATATAAAAGTGTAAAGTAAAGCCCATAAACATCCAAAACGGGTAATATAATAGCATGGAACAATCAAAAAATGTAGATACGTTGGAGACGTATCAAGCATCCCCAAGCTTAATTCCTGCTTGTCCTCGAGTAGGGAAATGATAAAAACAGAATTTTTGATGTGGAATGCTACCTAGCATAATTCTTAATGTAATTTTCTTTCTTGTGGCATGAATGTTCAGATCCAAATGATTCAAGATAAAAGTTCATAAAACATAAAAATAGTAATACTTCAAGCATACTAACAAGTAATCATGTCTTATCAAAATAGCATAGCCAAAGAAAGCTCATCCCTAAAAAATCATATAGTTAGGCAATGCTTCATTTTCATCACACAAAATACTCCCATCATGCACAATCCCGGTTTCAGCCAAGCAATTGGTTCATACTTTTTAACGCGCTTCAGGTTTTTCAACTCTTACGCAATAATGAGCGCAAGCCATGGACATAGCACTATATGTGGAATAGGGTGATGGTTGTGAAGACAAAAAGGGAGAAGATAGTCTCACATCAACTAGGCGTATCAATGGGCTATGGAGATACCCATTAATAGATATCAATGTGAGTGAGTAGGGATTGCCATGCAACGGATGCACTAGAGTTATAAATATGTGAAAGCTCAACAAAAGAAACTAAGTAGGTGTGCATCCAACTTGCTTGCTCATGAAGACCTAGGGCATTTTAAGGTAGCCCATCATTGGAATACACAAGCCAAGTTCTATAATGAAAAATTCCCACTAGTATATGAAAGTAACAACATAGGAGACTCTCTATCATGAAGATCATGGTGCTACTTTGAAGCACAAGTGTGGAAAAAAGATAGTAGCATTGTCCCTTCTCTCTTTTCTCTGACATATGTATGTATGTATGTATATATATATATATGTGTGTGTGTGTGTGTATTATTTGGTGGGCTTCTTTGGCCTCTTTTCTTTTTTTATTTTGGCTTCTTTGGCCTATTTTATTTTTATAAAGTCCGAAGTCTCATCCCGACTTGTGGGGGAATCATAGTCTTCATCATCCTTTCCTCACTTGGGACAATGCTCTAATAATGAAGATCATCACACTTTTATTGATTTACAACTCAATAATTACATCTCAATACTTAGAACAAAATATGACTCTACGTGAATGCCTCCGGCGGTGTACCGGGATATGCAATGAACCAAGAGTGACATGTATGAAAAATTATTGAGGAGGCCTTGCCACAAATACGATGTCAACTACAAGATCATGCAAAGAGTAATATGACAATGATGGGACGTGTCATAATAAACAGAACGGTGGAAATTTGCATGGCAATATATCTCGGAATGGCTATGGAAATGCCATAATAGGTAGGTATGGTGGCTATTCTGAGGAAGGTAATGGTGGGTGCAAGATACCGGTGAAAGTTGCGTGGCATAATAGAGGCTAGCAATGGTTGAAGGGTGAGAGTGCGTATAATCCATGGACTCACATTAGTCATAAAGAACTCATATACTTATTGCAAAAGTTTACTTGCCCTCGAAGCAAAGTACTACTATGCATGCTCCTAGGGGAAGGGTTGGTAGGAGTTAACCATCACGCGATCCCGACCTCCACACATAAGGAAGACAATTAAAAGAGCACCCCATGTAACAAATTTGTCACACAACTTTTACCATACGTGCATGCTACGGGACTCGCCAACTTTAACACAAGTATTTCTCTATTTCATAATTACCGAACTAGCATGACTCTAACATTACCACCTTTATATCTCAAAACAATTATAAAGCATCAAATTGATCATAGTGTTTAATGCACTTTCTATGATAGTTTTTATTATACCCAACTTGGATGCCCATCATTCTAGGACCAGTTTTATAACCATAGCAAATACCATGCTGTTCTAAAAGACCCTCAAAATAATATAAGTGAAGCATGAGAGATCAATAATTTCTACAAAATCAAGCCACCACCGTGCTCTAAAAAGGTATAAGTGAAGCACTAGAGCAAAAATTGTCTAGCTCAAAAGATATAAGTGAAGCACATAGAGTATTCTAATAAATTCCAAATCATGAGTATCTCTCCAAAAGGTGTGTACAGCAAGGATGATTGTGTTAAACTAAAAAGCAAAGAATCATATCATACACGACGCTCCAAGCAAAACACATATCATGTGGCGAATAAAAATATAGCTCCAAGTAAAGTTATCGATAGACGAAGACGAAAGAGGGGATGCCTTCCGGGGCATCCCCAAGCTTAGGCTTTTGGTTGTACTTGAATATCTTGGGGTGCCATGGGCATCCCCAAGCTTAGGCTCTTGCCACTCCTTATTCCATAGTCCATCAAATCTTTACCCAAAACTTGAAAACTTCATAACACAAAACTCAACAGGAAATCTCATAAGCTCCGTTAGTGCAAGAAAGAAAAACCACCACATAAGGTACTGTAATGAACTCATTCTTTATTTATATTGGTGTTAAACCTACCGTATTACAACTTCCCTATGGTTCATACCCCCCGATACTATCCATAGATGCATCAAAATAAGCAAACAACACACAAAAAAGAATCCGTCAAAAACAGAACAGTCTGTAGCAATCTGTAACTTTCGAATACTCATGGAACTCTACAAATCCTACAAAAATAGGAAGTCCTCGGCAATTTGTCTATTGATTTACTGCAAAACGAATCAACTAAAAATCATGTTTTTGTGATTTATTAAAATTGTTCTCGTGCTTGCAAAAGTTTATGTTTTTCAGCAGAATCAAATACTATCACCGTAGGTTATCCTATAGGTTCTACTTGGCACAAACACTAATTAAAACATAAAACCACATCTAAACAGAGTCTAGATGAAATATTTATTACTAAACAGAAGCAAAAAGCAAGAAACAAAAATAAAATTGGGTTGCCTCCCAACAAGCGCCATCGTTTAACGCCCCTAGCTAGGCATGAAAGCGAGAATAGATCTACGTTGTGCCATAATAATAAGATAGATCACGAGAACTCATCTCATATTCTATACGTTCAGCAGCAAGTTTTCTTTGTGTCAAGCAAAAGTAATCAAAAGGGCTAAATTTAATGGGACAAAAGTCCCCAAGATCAATCTCGGGAGGTATGGGTTCCTCCTTTGGCCCTTCATATTGCACAACCAATTCATCATTATAAGCATTCTTTTGACAGAACTTCATGAGTCTATACTCAAGAGAATATCCTAACTCATTATTTCGAATAGCAAAATCATTATTAAGTTCGGAAATTCTATCAACTAGAACAGTGGTAGGAACCTTTTTTCTAAGGTTTTCATTAAAAGCAACATAGTCCAAAGATTGGAAACGCATTATTTCCTCTTGATCGAAGAGGATCGCCTCTATGGGAGGACGGCCAGCGTCCACCCTATAGTGTGGAAAAATTTCTTTGGCTTCTTTTTTTATAAATATGAAGTCATGTGCCAAAAATATAGTAGCTGCGTGCTTAACAGAAGAATGCTCAGTATTAGAAAATTCTAGGAAAATCCTTTGTATGCAAGGATGCATGTGCATAAATTGTCTTTCAAGTTCAACTATAAGCATGGCGATAGCATCCGCAAGACAACTAGTTCTATGAAGAATAGAACTACCCACAGAAGGTAAAACACCGGCACAAGTAAAGAAATCTTGAATAACCCCTCTTCCAATTATATTACCACTACCGATTCGAATTTTTTTAGTATGTAAGATGGTGGGTTCTTTAGCAGGAGCATCAAAAATTTCCATGTTATTAATATTGTCCATATGAACGATAATCTCCCCAGTTTCAGACATAACTGCAGAAAATGCGAGGAGCAAGGGAAAGAGAGAGGCAAACAGAAAAGAGAGGGCGAATAAAACGACAAGGGTGAAGTGGGGGAGAGGAAAACGAGAGGCAAATGGCAAATAATGTAATGCGAGGGAGATGAGTTTGTGATGGGTACTTGGTATGTCTTGACTTGAGCGAAGACCTCCCCGGCAACGGCGCCAGAAATCCTTCTTGCTACCTCTTGAGCACTATGTTGGTTTTCCCTTGAAGAGGAAAGGGTGATGCAGCAAAGTAGCGTAAGTATTTCCCTCAGTTTTTGAGAACCAAGGTATCAATCCAGTAGGAGGCTCCTCAAAAGTCCCTCGTACCTACACAAACAAACAAGAACCTCGCAACCAACGCGATGAAGGGGTTGTCAGTCCCTTCACGGTAACTTGAGAAAGTGAGATCTGATAGAGATAATAAGATAAGATAAATATTTTTGGTATTTTTATGATATAGATTGAAAAGTAAAGATGCAAATAAAAGTTGATGGGAAACTTATATGATAAAAGATAGACCCGGGGGCCATAGGTTTCACTAGTGGCTTCTCTCAAGAAAGCATAAGTATTACGGTGGGTGAACAAATTACTATCGAGCAATGGATAGAAAAGTGCATAGTTATGAGATAATCTTGGCATGATCATGTATATAGGCATCACGTCCGTGACAAGTAGATCGAAACGATTCTGCATCTACTACTATTACTCCACACATCGACTGACTCCTACCTGCATCTAGAGTATAAAGTTCATGAAGAACGGAGTAACACATTAAGAAAGATGACATGATGTAGAGGGATAAACTCATGCAATATGATATAAACCCCATATTTTTATCCTCGATGGCAATGATACAATACGTGCCTTGCTGCTCCTGCTGTCACTGGGAAAGGACACCGCAAGATTGAACCCAAAGCTAAGCACTTCTCCCATTGCAAGAAAGATCACTCTAGTAGGCCAAACCAAACTGACAATTCAAGGAGACTTGCAAAGATAACCAATCATACATAAAAGAATTCAGAGGAGATTCAAATATTTCTCATAGATAAACTTAATCATAAACCCACAATTCATCGGATCTCGACAAACACACTGCAAAAGGAGTTACATCGAATAGATTTCCAAGAAGATCAAGGAGAACTTTGTATTGAGATTCAAAGAGAGAGAAGAAGCCATCTAGCTATTAACTATGGACCCTAAGGTCTGTGGTAAACTACTCACAACTCATCGGAGAGGCCTTGGAGATGATGTAGAGGCCCTCCGTGGTCGATTCCCCCTCCGGCGGAGCGTCGGCGAAGGCTCCAAGATGGGATCTCGTGGATACTGAAGGTTGCGGCTGTGAAAATAGTTTTTTGTGGTGCTCCTGGATGTTTTCAGGGTACGTGGATATATATAGGTGAAGGAGGTAGGTCAGGGGAGCCACGAGGGGCCCACGAGGGTGGGGGGCGCGCCCACCCCCTAGGGCGCGCCCTCCTGCCTCGTGGCCGCCTCGGCTGCTTCTTGACTTCCACTCCAAGTCTCATGGATTGCATTTGTTCCAAAAAGATCGCTCCCGACCGTTTGGACTCCGTTTGATATTCCTTTCCTTCGAAACACTGAAATAGGCAAAAAAACAGCAATTCGGGCTGGGCCTCCGGTTAGTAGGTTAGTCCCAAAAATGTTATAAAAGTGTAAAGTAAAGCCCATAAACATCCAAAATGGGTAATATAATAGCATGGAACAATAAAAAATTATAGATACGTTGGAGACGTATCAGCGGTGCTGTGTTTTTTTTATAGAAAAACAAAATGGCCCTAAAACAAAATCAAACTAATTTATAAAAATACCACGATAATTTCTAAAATTATCTCTAAATATCTACAACATAGTGAGCATTTATTCAAGCACAAAACATTTTGAAAATATTTTCCTAATGCATCTAATGCACTTTTTACAAATCAAAAAAATTACCAAATAAACTATAGAAACTCCAAGTAATTTTCAAAGTGAAATTTCCAACTCTTTTATAACTTGAGGAAGTCATCTTATCCCCTCTCATTTGTTTTTCTCGAGTGGAAAATTATTTGAATATTTGAAAAACTCCAAAATGGAAATAAAAATGATATGCATTGAATGATTCCACTAACATCCAAATTTAATAAAATTGGGATGTTACAAACAATGATCTCCTATTTTGACTGAGCCAACAGGAATGCAAATAACAAGTCTATGTTTATCTTTCTCATCGGGTTTAGGAATTCTAGCAGCTTCATTACATAAGTAAATATCATGCCCATCTATATTTTCTACCAGGAGATCTTTAACCATATCAACGCTAGGTTCTACTTTGATTTGTTCAGCAGGTTTAGGTGCTCTAATATTACTTTTATTGACCATGGTTGAAACCTTAGCATGTTCCTTTATCCTAACAAGGAAAGGTGGGTTTTCAATATAAGAAGTAGGAACATCTAGATCAACATTATAAATGATAGTTTCATCTTTAGCTATTGCCGGTTCTTTAATTCCTTCTTTAATAGGTGGGTGATATTTAAACCACTTCTCCGTAGGGAGATCAACATGAGTAGAAAATGATTCACAAAAAGAGGCTACTATCTCAGAGTCAAGCCCATATTTAGTGCTAAACTT
This sequence comes from Triticum aestivum, assembly GCF_018294505.1. Classification (NCBI taxonomy): domain Eukaryota; kingdom Viridiplantae; phylum Streptophyta; class Magnoliopsida; order Poales; family Poaceae; genus Triticum; species Triticum aestivum. The sequence continues at coordinate 358,782,424 of NC_057801.1, read as the reverse complement.
TTGAAAAGCATCGGTATTCATAAAAGATTTAACACAATCAAACTTAAGCTTAATACCTGACTCCTTACCTTCCTCTAGTTCCCAATCATCTGAGTTATGTTTAATTCTTTCTAAAAGATCCCACCTGAATTCAATAGTCTTCTTCATAAAGGAACCAGTACAAGAGGTATCGAGCATGGATTGATCATCACGAGAAAGCCGAGCTTGAAAATTCCGAATGATAATTTCTCTTGGGAGCTCATGATTGGGGCATGAATATAACATTAAATTAAGCCTCCCCCAAGCTAGAGCGATACTTTCTCCTTCACGAGGCAAAACATTATATATATAATTCCGATCATGATGAACTAGATGCATAGGATAAAATATGTGGTGAAATTCTAATTTCAATCGATTCCACTTCCAAGATCCAATATCATCGCATAGCCTATACCATGCCAATGCTTTTCCCTTCAAAGATAAAGGGAAAACCTTCTTATTAGCTTCATCTCCGGGTAAACCTGCAAGCTTAAATACTCCACAAATTTCAGTACATGCAGTAGGTTGAGGGGCAACTAATTGTGGTTCCGGTTGATGTGAAGATACCCCGAACAAACCCCTCAAGGGATTGTTATCCATAGTAACAAGTGACAACAAATTTCAGCATGTAGTAATAATTTTTCCTTACCAATTTCCATTTACCAGGAGCGCGTCACTCCCCGGCAATGGCACCAGAAAAGAGCATGATGACCCACAAGTATAGGGGACCAATCGTAGTCCTTTCGATAACTAAGAGTGTCAAACCCAACGAGGAGCAGAAGGAAATGACAAGTGATTTTCAACAAGGTATTCTCTGCAAGCACTAAAATTGTAAGTAACGAGTAGTTTGATAGCAAGATAATTTGTAACGAGCAAGTAACAATAACGACAAATGATATGCAGCAAGGTAGCCCAACCTTTTGTGGCAAATGACATGCCAAATCGGTCTCTTATGATAAGCAAAACTTTGTTGAGGGTACATGGGAATTTCATCTAGTCACTTTCATCATGTTGGTTTGATTCGTGTTCGCTACTTTGATAATTTGATATGTGGGTGGACCGGTGCTTAGGTGCTGTTCTTACTTGAACAAACCTCCTACTTGTGATTAACCCCCTCGCAAGCATCCGCAACGACAAAAAAAATACTAAGATAAAATCTAACCATATCATTAACTTTTGGATCCAAATCAGTCCCTTACGAAGTAGTGCATAAACTAGGGTTTAAGCTTCTGTCACTCTCGCAACCCATCATCTAATAACTACTCCACAATGCATTCCCTTACGCCCTAATAAGGTGAAGTGCCATGTAGTCGACATTCACATGACACCACTAAGGGAATCACAACATACATACCATCAAAATATTGAACACATATCAAATTCACATGGTTACTTGCAACAAGAGTTCTCCCGTGACCTCAAGAATAAAAGTAACTACTCACAAATGATAATCATGCTCAAGATCAGAGGGGTATTAACTAGCATAATGGATCTGAACATATAATATTCCACCAAATAAACCATATAGTAATCTACTACAAGATGTAATCAACACTACTAGTCACACACAAGCACCAATATAAGGTTCTGGTACAAAGATTGAACATAAGAGATGAACTAGGGTTTGAGAGGAGATGGTGCCGTTGAAAATATTGATGGAGATTGCCCTCCCCAAGATGGGAGAGTTGTTGGTGATGATGATGATTTCCCCCTCCGGGAGGGAAGTTCCCCCAACGGAATCGCTTCGCTGGAGGGCAAAAGTGCTCCTGCCCAAGTTCCGCCTCGATACGGCGGCGCTTCGTCCCGAAAGTCCTCTCCTCATTTTTTCTAGGTCAAAATGACTTATATAGCAGAAGAGGGGCACCAGAGGTGGGCCGAGGAGGGCACAACCCACCAGGGCGCGCCTGGGGGCCCTGACACGCCCAGGTGGGTTGCGCCCACCTAGTGGACCCCCTATGGTAGTTATTTGCTCCAATAATTCTTAAATATTCCATAAAAATTCTCCGTGAAGTTTCAGCTCATTTGGAGTTGTGCATAATAGGTGGCCTGACGTAGCTTTTTCAGGTCCGGAATTCCAGCTGCCGATATTCTCCCTCTTTGTGTAAACCTTGCACATTATGAGAGAAAATGCATTAGAATTACTCCATAAAGCATTATTATGCATAAAAACTATGTAAATAACAGTAGGAAAACATGATGCAAAATGGAGGTATTAGCGAAGCACTCGGGGCCGAGGTGGATGCAGTGGTGCACCGACACGCCTCCCCCAGCCGCTCCAGCTCCAATGGAGGGTCATGTGGGGGACACGACGCTGGAGTTCATCGTGAGGCTGCACGGGTTGAGGCTACACATGAGGAGTTGCTGCAATGGCACCATGCGGGTGGACGTCGAGTACCCGACACCTCATGTTATGCTTCTCCGACGTGGCTGGAAGACTTTTGCTCGTGCCCACATCCTTGCGGAAGGGCACATTATCCACTTCAAGCTGATGGAGGCTGATCTGCTCTCCATGAAGGTCTTCGAGCGTTTTGGTGCTCGCTTAGGGTGCTGCGCGGAGAGCTCGAGCAATGGCGAAAGCTCCTCCTCGAGTGACAACAATGAGGAGGACACTGATGGTGAAGACGACGATGAAGAGCCCCTGGTTGTCAAGCACAAAGACAACGACTCGGACTCCGACTGAATGACAGACACACAGTCACCATCAGCTAGGCGCCAGCAGCACCACCATCTGCAGCTGGACCCCGGCAGAACGATTTGCCAGGGGTGCTTCGCCTGGTCATCACCGCTCCTCTAGCTGGACCCCAGCAGGCTTCCTCGTGGACTTCGGCTTTGTCTTCCATGTAGGTGTCCCTGTCAAGCCGCGTACCTCTGGTCCTGGCGGGGGTGACCAGGGCATCGCCTAGCCGCTCTCCCCATCCCCGGTCTCTTCTTCCTTGCCGGGGAGGCGCCCTCCCGATCTTGTCCGGCTGCGTCCCGCTAGTCCTGACGGGGTCGGGCTGGGCTTCTGCCTAGACGCTCCTTTTGCCCTCTTTCCTTCTCGATGCAACTCCTAGGAGGAGAGCTACAAGAAAGGCATTACGGGACACTTATTTTTTTCAAATCAAAAGATGTAGGCACTTGCCAAGTTTAAGTTAAAACTATGTAATCTTTCATCCATGTTTGTACTTCGCATGATCTATACTTGTTTATCTACTATTAATGGAAAAAGCACTTGTCGAGTGCTTGTGCATGCATCAAACATGCTGAAGGATAAACCCTCTATACTTCCAAGTAAACAAAGTTCTCCGGCAAGATGTCTTCTTGTCGGCCATCATTACAGCTGCTACTAAACCTTGTTTGATGTACTCAAAAGCACGTTAGGAGCGTATATGAAGGCTAGCCTCTCACTAACCTCTCCAGTCGTGGCTACAACCAACATTGTCAAATAGACTCGAACCAAGGACATGAGTATGAATGGCAGAGGCAACGAGGTTTCCATACGTACAAGTTTTTCATACGTGAATACAACATGGAGTGTTGGGATGAACTTACCTTTGTTTGTTGTTCTTGTTATCGTTTCTGATAAGGAGGGGTTGTCGGGGACCAGTGCATGCGCTCATTCTCATCCTTCTTCCCGGGGAGCTTATCCCTGATAGAATCCTTCTGTTACCACTAAAAAGGAGGAAGGAGGAGAAATAACAGCACATGGCCCTCCACAATGAGTTAGTCATCTTACTCAAGGTCTATTGCAATCACAATAAAGTCATACTCAAGAAAATATGCATGCAAGTTTTTGTGAAAGCGCTTCATTTTATTAACTATACACAGGGTCTGCACCTGGCTTTGTACAAAGGGTTACATGTCCTAGGGACTATGCTTGTACAAAACAGGTTGCCGGGGCAAGGCCCGGCAACCGCGCCTTACTGGTAGAACTTACGAAGGTGGTCAATGTTCCATGAGTTTTGCATTGGTATGCTATCTTTGGTCTCTAGACGGACTGCGCCAGGTCTGGTGACCCGTACTACCCGGTAAGGGCCTTCCCACTTTGGCGTCAACTTGTTTGCCCCCCTGGCGGACTGAACATGCCTAAGGACAAGGTTACCTTCCTCAAGGCTTCAGGCATGAACCCTACGGCTGTGATAGCGGCGCAGGGCTTGCTGGTATCGTGCAACACGTACAACGGCCCGGAGACGATCTTCCTCAAGGAGCATGGCATTGATACGTCCATTTTGCATCATGTTTACCTACTGTTATTTATATTTTTTATGCATAATAATGCTTTTTGTAGTAATTCTAATGCCTTTTCTCTCATAATACGCAAGGTTCACATAAAGAGGGAGAATTTTGGCAACTAGAAATTTGGACCTGAAAAAGCTACGTCTGGCCACCTATTCTGCACAACTCCAAATGAGCTGAAACTTCACGAGGAATTTTTATGGAATAAATAATAAATAATGGAGCAAATAACTACCAAAGGGGCCACCTGGTGAGCACAGGACATCAGGGCGCGCCAGGGCCCCTAGGCACGCCCTGGTGGGTTGTGCTCAGCCCAGCCCACCTCCGGTGCCCCTCTTCTGGTATTTAAGTTATTTTGACCTATAAAAATAAGGACAGGACTTTTGGGATGAAGCGCCACCGTCTCGAGGCAGAACTTTGGCAGGAGCACTTTTGTCCTCTGGCAGAGCGATTCTGCCGGGGGAACTTCCCTCCCGGAGGGGGAAATCATCGTCATCATCATCACCAGCAACTATCCCATCTTGGGGAGGGCAATCTCCATCAACATCTTCAACAACACCATCTCCTCTCAAACCCTAGTTCATCTCTTGTGTTCAATCTTTGTCCGGAAATATAGATTGGTGCTTGTGGGTGACTAGTAGTGTTGATTACATCTTGTAGTTGATTACTATATAGTTTATTTGGTGGAAGATTATATGTTTAGATCCATTATGCTATTTAATACCCCTCTGATGTTGATCATGATTATCATTTGTGAGTATTTACTTTTGTTCTTGAGGTCACGGGAGAAATCTTCTTGCAAGTAATCATGTGAATTTTATATGTGTTCGATATTTTGATGGTATGCATATTTTGATTCCCTTAGTGGTGTCATGTGAACATCGACTACATGACACTTCACCATATTTGGTTCTAAGTGAACGCATTGTGGAGTAGTTATTAGATGGTGGGTTGCGAGAGTGACAGAAGCTTAAACCCTAGTTTATGCGATGTTCCGTAAGGGACTGATTTGGATCCAAAAGTTTAATGCTATGGTTAGAATTTATTCTTAATACTTTTCTCGTAGTTGCGGATACTTGCGAGGGGGTTAATCATAAGTAGGAGGTTTGTTCAAGTAATAACAGCACCTAAGCACCCGTCCACCCACATATCAAATTATCAAAGTAGTGAACACAAATCAAACCAACATGATGAAAGTGACTAGATGAAATTCCCGTGTACCCTCAAGAACACTTTGTTTATCATAAGAGACCATTTTGGCATGTCCTTTGCCTCAAAAGTATTGGGCTACCATGCTGCACTTTTGTTACCATTACTGTTACTAGCTCGTTACTAATTATCTTGCTATCAAACTACTCGTTACTTATAATTTCAGTGCTTGCAGACATTACCTTGCTGAAAACCGCTTGCCATTTCCTTCTGCTCCTTGTTGGGTTCGACGCTCTTACTTTCCGAAATGACTACGGTTGATCCCCTATACTTGTGGGTATAAAGGCTCTTTTCTAGCACCGTTTCCGGGGAGAGAAACACTCTTGGTAAGTGGAAATTGGTAAGGAAAAATTATTACTACGTGCTGAAATTTATTGTTACTTGTTACTATGGAGAACAATCCTTTGAGGGGTTTGTTCGGGGTATCTTCACCTCGACCGGTACCACAATTAGTTACCCCTCAACCTACTGCACCTACTAAAAATATTTAATATGAAATTCCTTCGGGTATGATAGAAAAACTGCTAGCTAATCCATATGCAGGAGATGGAACCGAACATCCTGATATGCACTTAATATATGTGGATGAGATTTGTGGATTGTTTAAGCTTGCAAGTTTACCCGGAGATGAAGCTAAGAAGAAGGTGATGTGGAGCATCCTACGGTCATCCCCATGGACCTACCATCGTCTCACCAAGAGCCAAGAGGACCTATGACACGAGCACGAGCTAGAGCCCTCGAGGCCGAGGTGACTTCTTTCCTTAGTGATATCTCATTCAATCCTCTCGATACATGGCTACTACCTAAGTCCGGAATGTTGTGCATGATTAGGTACCAAGAGAAGCCTCCCGAGGATGCACATGAAGATAGTCAAGCCCCCAAGTTCATGGACAAATAGGAACGACGAAAGGAACCGGAGAAGTCCCCAAGACCCAGACATCCGTCCCCAAGCCCCGGACATCCGGCCCCTGGAACATCTACCACAGCCGCAGCCCAGCTGAAGCTACAGGCCCCGGGCATCCGACACTCGGCGAGCACCCGGACATCCGGCTCGACCCCCGGAAATTCGGCGCCCCATTACAGAAGCTGAACCCTGCCAGCCTGGACATCCGACCCCAACGCCCGGACATCTGGCGCCTCGCGAGCACCCGAACATCCAGCTCGACGCTCGGATGGTCGGCCACCCCTGTCTGCGCACAGTGTAAAGGGCCGAGCCCATGTATCCGTTCGCCCCCTAGACTATATATACTCCTCCTCCGCCCTCTTTCTAAGGTCAGCGTTGTGTTAGCTCATATGTGAGATAGAGCTTCGCTCATCCATCCGGATCTACTCCACCGCAAGGGACCGACACCTCTTCGGAGAAGATCCACTTGGATTCAAGACCCCTAACGGGAAGAACTCAAGACCTCCTCACATCCGGCGACCCCGGACATCTAGCTCCCTGGCTCGGACATCCGGCCCCTAACAGCAACAACTCCATTCCACCGCTCCGTTTTCTGCCTTACTCTCGCCAAATTTTGTTCGGGTGCCCACATACACTTCCGCATACCACCATCACTTCTGCATACCACCACCGCTTTCCAAAAGCACCACCATAGCTCACCCGCTATCAACTTCGACAATTTTGACATGTTTTGGTCTTTGAGAATTTGAGTTGTGGTTCCCGTGTCCTATTGTGTTTCGGCTAGATAGGTACTGTTCGACATCAACATCACCACCGCTCATCTTCACCAAGGACTCATCTTCGCCAACAACCATCCGTAACTACAAATGACTACCGCGGTGGTAACCTCGACAACATCTTTGTCTATTCCATGCCATTTCATTGATAACCACATAGCCTTACTTTTGCCTTGCTTACCCATCGAGACTAGCCTTTGAGTATTGTAGGCAACGTGACTTGTGCACATTAGTGGTCATACTTCACATAGCATACATACCATATCATAGCGGTGCATATCTTGGTATCATCTTTTGTGTCACAAAGTTGTCATCGCATACACAATTGCTATCTTGGTTCATAAAGTTTTGCATGAGAAAAGAGCTCAAAAGAAAGAGCCAAACAAGCTTTTAAGCAAGAAGGAAAGATAAGCAAAGAGCTTATAAGCAAGAACCATAGCATCATACTACATTAAGATTGTCATATCCTATCATCTTAGATCATACCATCGGAATACCATACATATATCATACTTGGGATAGAAGTCGTTGCATTTTTGCCTAGTAGGTTCTGCACAAGTTCCGTATCCGCCTATTGTGCAATCGTGCTAGCGTCTCTCTAGTGTTGTGCAACAAGAGCATTTTCGTGGATTCCACATTTTGGCTCATTTCCTTGGTTGCACGGCCCCACTTATCTATTTGCGTGTGTGTTTCCATGTACCATATCTTGCTATTGGTCTTCTTGTTGCATTTGCAAATTTGTGAATCTTTTCCAACATTATTGAAGCTCACTAACAATCGCATCAAATTTTGTGCCACCATCCTAACCGAATAAGCTTTTACTTGTGTTGGTGTAAGAACCGACAAGAATTGGTACCAATTGTGCTATTTCCTTGTTCCACATTTGAGTGATCATTGATCCATCTTCGACATCGGTCAAGGTACATTTGGTATAAGTTCTTATCTTTCTCCCACTCACATATTTGCTTGGAATGATGGATAGGCCAAGTTCTTCTACCAACCCACTCTTTATCGAGCAAGATGATGACATGTCATCCTATGTCACCAAGAGCCACCTCTTCGGTGCACAATGAGCTTTGCATGAAGAACAACAAGCAATGAGCGGCTGCATCGACAATCTTGCCATCGACTTGTAACTCTCTGAGCAACGAACAAGAGACTACTTCGACAACAAGCTCGACGCTCACAAACAAGAGAACGATGCAAGAATGGACGAGATTCGTGCGTTGTTGGTGAGCCGCCATTCTTCCACTTCTTCCTACTCAAGACGGAGCCGTTTGAGTTGACACACCGACGACACCTTCTCCAGCTCAAGTACATCGACATCGAACACTCTACGTCGAGCCGCGCGTCAAGACCGTCAAGCATCTCGCAATCCTATACACGACAATCATCCACAAGAGCAAGCCGACGAGCAAGCACATCGTCCTTGACAAAACCAAATCCCTCTTGCACAAGCACAAGAACGACAATGTCAACGTCTCCAAGAGGAAGAGTGAGCGCGACAACATCAAGACACCAAGGCTCAACACCAAGAACAACGACTATGTGAAGCTCAAGCACTTGAAGCGCAACATGCCCTCCGAGAATCAAGTCGAGCCATTGCCAACCGCAACTGAGATAGGCGAAATCAAGAGGAAGCACTTCGCAAAGAAATTCAAGAGTGAAATTACCAAGCAAGAGTGCATCGTCAAGTTCCTCAAGCTCCTCCACAAGCTCGACAAGCTCCTCCACAACCTCAAGTTCATCAAGAGCAAGACGAAAATGGAAATCCTCCACGCCAAGAGAAACATGAGGTTGATAATCCTCCACGTCAAGGGCGTCATCATCACCCTCGACCCCAACACAATGAAGAGCAACGCTATGGCAAGCTCAAGTTCACCATACCCAAGTTCAATGGAAGCAATGATACCAAAGAGTACCTATCATGGGCATTGAAGGTCGACAAAATCTTTCGCTTTGCACAACTATGAGGAAGAGAAGAAGATCTCTATGGCATCCCTTGAGTTCCAAGACTATGTGCTCATATGGTGGGAACAAGTCCTTGAATGCCGAGAAGCAAGAGGTGAACCACCAATCACCACATGGGAGGAAATGAAAGATGTCATGCGAGCATGCTTCGTGCCAACCTACTACAACCGCGACCTCTTCAAGAAACTCCAACTCCTCAAGCAAGGAACAAAGAGCGTTGAAGAATACTACAAGGAAATGGAGATTGGCATGATAAGAGCCAATGTCACGGAAGATGATGAGCAAACTATGGCCAGTTTCTTGAATGGCCTCAATCATCCCATCAAGAAGATTGCCGACTTCCAACCCTACTCCAACCTCATTGAGCTCGTGCATCAAGCTAACAAAGTGGAACGTCAAGTGCAAGATGACTTCAAGTACGCCAAGTACTCGCCCAAGAGCTACTGCATCTCCAACACCCAGGCTTCAACGACTCCAACAACTCCAACAACTTCTAACTCAACCAAGCCATCTATAAGCAACAACGACAAGTCGAGTTACAAGAAAACTTCAACAACCTCAAGTCCTCCTCCTCCTACAAGCAACTTGAAGCCGCACGCTTCATCATCTACTCCAACCGATGAGACCGTCAAGACAAGTTCCATCAAGTGTTTCACTTGCGGCGGCCGAGGCCACAAGTCCTTTGAGTGTACCAACAAGCGCACCATGATCCTCAACGACGACGGAACCTATGACTCCATGAGTGATGAAGAGATGGAAGATGAGGGAGTTCCGGACTAGGGGGTGTCCGGATAGCCGAACTATCATCATCGGCCGGACTCCAGGACTATGAAGATAGAAGATTGAAGACTTCGTCCCGTGTCCGGATGGGACTTTCCTTGGCATGGAAGGCAAGCTTGGCGATACGGATATGTAGATTTCCTACCATTGTAACCGACTCTGTGTAACCCTAGCCCTCTCCGGTGTCTATATAAACCGGATGGCTTTAGTCCATAGGACGAACAACAATCATACCATAGGCTAGCTTCTAGGGTTTAGCCTCCTTGATCTCGTGGTAGATCCACTCTTGTAACACACATCATGAATATTAATCAAGCATGACGTAGGGTTTTACCTCCATCAAGAGGGCCCGAACCTGGGTAAAACATCGTGTCCCTTGTCTCCTGTTACCATCCGCCTAGACGCACAGTTCGGGACCCCCTACCCGAGATCCGCCGGTTTTGACACCGACATTGGTGCTTTCATTGAGAGTTCCTCTGTGTCGTCACCGATAGGCTCGATGGCTTCTTCGACCATCATCAATGACGCAGTCCAGGGTGAGACCTTTCTCCCCGGACAGATCTTCGTATTCGGTGGCTTTGCACTGCGGGCCAATTCGCTTGGCCATCTGGAGCAGATCGAAAGCTACGCCCCTGGCCGTCAGGTCAGATTTGGAAGTTTGAACTTCACGGCTGACATCCGCGGGGACTTGATCCTCGATGGATTCGAGCCACAGCCGAGCATGCTGCACTGTCACGACGGGCATGATTTAGCTCTGCAGCCGGACAATACCCTGGAGGCCGCACTCGAACCCGCTCCGATCTTCAATTCGGAGCCAGCTGCACAGATCGAGGACGGATGGCTAGACACCGCCTCGGGAGCTGCAACCTCTATGGCGATAGAGCCGAACACTGACCTTGTCCCTCATGAAGCTCGTGACTCCGAGGTGCCGGACTCCATGCCGAACTCTGAACCTCCCGCGCCCCCTCCAATCGAATCCGATTGGGCACCGATCATGGAGTTCACCGCAGCGGACATCTTTCAACACTCACCTTTTGGCGACATCTTGAGTTTGCTAAAACATCTCTCGTTATCAGGAGAGCCCCGGCCGGACTGCGGTCAGGACGGTTGGGGAGCGAACGACGAAGAAATTCAAAGCCCACCCACCACCCACTTGGTAGCCACTGTCGACGATCTAACCGACATGCTAGATTACGACTCCGAAGACATCGACGGTATGGACGACGATGCCGGAGACGACCAAGAACCAGCGCCGACCGGGCACTGGAAAGCCACCTCATCATATGACATATACATGGTGGATATCCCAAAGGATGGGAATGGCGAAGGAACAGAGGAGGATGACCCCTCCAAGAAACAGCCCAAGCGCCGGCGTCAGCGGCGCCGCTCTAAATCCCGCCACAGCAAGAATGAAGATTCCGGCACCGGAGATAATAATACACCGGACAGCGCCGAAGATAACCCACTCCAGCAAGACCCAGCGCAGGAGGATGGAGACGCCAGCCCTCATGAGAGAGCGGCAGAAGAAGAGGTAGAGGATTATATGCCTCCCTCTGGAGACGAAGCAAGCCTCGACGACGATGAATTCGTCGTGCCTGAGGATCCCGTTGAACAAGAGCGTTTTAAACGCAGGCTTATGGCCACGGCAAACAGCCTCAAGAAAAAGCAGCAACAGCTTAGAGCTGATCAAAATCTGCTAGCCGACAGATGGACTGAAGTCCTCGCGGCTGAAGAGCATGAGCTCGAACGCCCCTCCAAAAGCTACCCTAAACGCAAGCTGCTCCCCCGATTAGAGGAGGAAGCGTATGAGCCCGCATCACCAGGAGACAATACGGCTGACCGACCACCCCGTGGTCGCGACAGAGAGGCCTCTAGCCTCTTCACTAGACCCGTACCCCGACATTGCTCGAAAAGCACAAGGCCACAGGGGAACGCTCCGGACTTGCGAGATATATTGGAGGATAAGGCAAGATAATCAAGATCGATCTATGGATCGCGTGGGCGCCCCATGATACATGACGACAACCGTCGCGCCGGACACAGTAAGTCCGGCCAGTCTGAACAAAACAGATAAAGCTCTTTTGAGCTCCGTCGTGATATCTCCCAGTACAGAGGCGCCGCACACCCACTATGCTTCACAGATGAAATAATGGATCATCAAATCCCCGAAGGGTTTAAACCCGTTAATATCGAATCTTACGATGGCACAACAGACCCCGCGGTTTGGATCGAAGACTACCTTCTTCACATCCACATGGCCCGCGGTGACGATATTCACGCCATCAAATATCTTCCCCTCAAGCTTAAAGGACCAGCCCGGCATTGGCTTAACAGCTTGCCAGCAGAGTCAATTGGGAGTTGGGAAGACCTGGAAGCCGCATTCCTCGATAACTTTCAAGGCACGTATGTGCGACCACCAGACGCTGATGACCTAAGCCACATAATTCAGCAGCCAGACGAATCGGCCAGACAATTCTGGACACGGTTCTTAACCAAGAAAAACCAAATCGTCGACTGTCCGGATGCGGAGGCCCTCGCGGCCTTCAAGCATAACATCCACGACGAGTGGCTTGCCCGGCACCTGGGACAGGAAAGTCGAAATCCATGGCAGCCCTCACATCACTCATGACCCGCTTCTGCGCGGGTGAGGATAGCTGGCTAGCACACAGCAACAACCTCAGCAAACATTCTGGCAGTCCGGATTTCAAGGACCGAAATGGCTGGTCGCGTCGTAACAAAAACAAGCGCCGCATCAACGGCGACAATAGTGAGGATACGACAGTCAATGCCGGATTCAGAGGCTCTAAACCCGGTCAGCGGAAAAAGCCATTCAAAAGAACTGCTCCGGGTCCGTCCAATTTGGACCGAATACTCGACCGCTTGTGCCAGATACACGGCACCCCCAAAAAGCCAGCTAACCACACCAATAGGGACTGTTGGGTATTCAAGCAGGCAGGCAAGTTAACTGCCGAAAACAATGACAAGGGGCTGCATAGGGATGACGAGGAAGATACCCGACCGCCGAACAATAGAGGACAGAAGGGTTTCCCCCCACAGGTGCAGACGGTGAACATGATATACGCAACGCACGTACCCAAAAGGGAGCGGAAGCGTGCACTCAGGGATGTATACGTGATGGAGCCAGTCGCCCTAAAGTTCAATCCATGGTCCTCTTGCCCGATCACTTTTGACCGAAGGGACCACCCCACCAGCATCCGCCACGGCGGATTCGCCGCATTGGTCTTAGACCCAATCGTCGATGGATTTCACCTCACCAGAGTCCTGATGGACGGCGGCAGCAGCCTGAACCTGCTATATCAGGATACAGTGCGCAAAATGGGCATAGACCCCTCAAGGATTAAACCTACCAAGACGACCTTTAAAGGCGTCATACCAGGTGTGGAAGCCAATTGTACAGGCTCAGTTACACTGGAAGTGGTCTTCGGATCCTTGGATAACTTCCGAAGCGAGGAGTTAATCTTCGACATAGTCCCGTTCCGCAGCGGCTATCATGCCTTGCTCGGACGTACCGCATTTGCAAAGTTCAACGCGGTACCGCACTACGCATACCTCAAGCTCAAGATGCCAGGCCCTCGAGGAGTCATCACGGTCAACGGAAACACTGAACGTTCTCTCCGAACGGAGGAACATACAGCGGCTCTCGCGGCAGAAGTACAACGCAGCCTCTTAAGGCAATTCTCGAGTCCGGCCGTTAAGCGGCCGGACATAGCTAAGCGCGCCCGGAGTAACCTACAACAAGACCACCTGGCATGTTCCGAGCACGCGTAGCAGTGCGGCCCCAACCCCAGCCCCTTCAAAACATCAAAGCAGGTCCTTCGCGTACACCATTACGCTCTGAAGATACCATGGGCATGGGAGGAGGGGCACGACCACAATAAGCCCAGACTGCGGCTCAACCACACCAGGGGCTCTCAAGTGTGTCGTTCTTTTTTTTCTTTTTACCCTTTATTTTTTAAACCCACAGGACTCCGTTCGCCAGAGGCCCTGTCCGGCAGCAGACTTGCCGAACTCACGATGCAATAGCCAGGGAAGGATAAAGGCTACAATGAATATACAGGTGGTCTCCATTACAAGCATTTTTATACACCAATCCGCAGCCTACCCCTGGAGGAGGACATGTTTAACAGTCCCACCCCTTGCTTATCGCACTATTTGTATCGTTCTGCATTCATAGCAACACTTATTGAATAAAACAATGCATCACCTTTTTGCTTATAATTGCATTTCTTTTTCATACACATGTTAAAATTACGACATGTCGCTTCCGTACACTTTGGTACAGTTAAAACACACCAGGGGCTTATGTTTCCCGCATCATGGTGTGATAAGTCTGAACACTTTCACAAGTGCGGCACCCCGAACTTATAACATTATATGCATCGGCTCGGAATCATGTCTTGGGTCAATAGTTGGGTTTGCCCGGCTCCCATGTTTTGGTACCTTACGTTCTGTTATATCGGCTAAGGTAGCACTGGGAGAACCACTGCGATTGCGCCCCAGTTGAGCTGGGTTAACGCCTCAGTGGAGAAAGCTAAAACTGACCGTCATGATGAGGCGAGAGCCGGTTGCTGTTTGAGAGGTTTTTGCGAGTCCTTAAAGACTTATGCCGCTTAGAGCGAGGAGCCGGATCTTGTCCGGCCCAGGCGTGGATAGCGCCCCAAATTCGGCCTTCCGAAGACTAGGGGCTTCACCGAAATTTAAAATTATAGAATTCTATGGCTAAGTGAGAGTGTTCAAGCATTATAAGTCCGGTTGCCTTGTTCGCTGTGTTGAGCACCTCCCTAGATGGACCCAAAAATGGGAACAAGAGTGCTCAAGTTTATCCCGAACACCCTAGCACTTGTGGCATGGGGGCTGAAGCCGACGACTTGCCATCTCTCAGATTTGATAAACAGCCGCACAGAAGGTAATATTTTAAATTAACAAGTGTTGCTTAGCACATATGAACTAAGTTTTCAACGCACAGGATAACAAAAATGCGAGTCTACTCAAAAATTACATCTTTGGAGAACTCCCCCGCAATAGTGCGGGCGCCCTTCAGCACACTCTTATAATACATCTCGGGCGTGCGATGCTCCTTGCCCTCTGGTGGCGGGTCGGTCACAAGCTTCTGGGCATCCATCTTGCCCCAATGCACCTTCGCACGGGCAAGGGCCCGACGGGCACCCTCAATACAGGCGGAGTGCTTGATGACTTCAACCCACGGGCAGTCATCCACCAGCCGCCGCACCAGGCCGAAGTAGCTCCCAGGCATGGCCTCCTTAGGCCACAACCAAACTATGAGGCCCTTCATGGCCTGTTCGGCCGCCTTGTGGAGCTCGACCAGCTGCTTCAGCTGGTCGCTAAGGGGCACCGGATGTTCGGCCTCAGCATACTGAGACCAGAAGACCTTCTCCATCGAGCTCCCCTCCTCGGCCCGGTAGAATGCGGCAGCATCGCACACCCTGCGAGGAAGATCCGCGAACGCTCCTGGAGAGCTCCGAATTCGGGTAAGCAACAGGTAATTAACACTCACATGATTACTTTGCATGAAAAATGCCTTACCCGCTGCTATTTTCTTCACCGCCTCAATCTCCTGGAGGGCCTTGTAGGCTTCGGCCTTAGCGGCTTTGGCACTCTCAAGAGCTGTTGCAAGCTCAGACTCTCGAGTCTTCGAGTCACGCTCCAGGCTCTCATGTTTTTTCACGAGATCCTGGAGCTCTTGCTGTACCTCCGCCACCCGTGCCTCCTGTTTCTCGCGCTCGGTGCGCTCTGCGGCCGCATTTCGTTCGGCCGCGGCCACCGCCTCTTTCAGGGTCGCCACCTCGTTAGTGGCCCCTGCAATACCCACGTTATCCTTGTCATTCTTTTTGCAACCAAAATCCTTTTCTGTAAGGTACAAGTTTACTCAGGTGTCACTCACCTTCCTTGTCCTCGAGCTGCTTCTTGGCACGGCCGAGCTCGTTCTCGGACCGCTCGAGGTTTTCCTTCAAAGCACAGCCTGCAATCACATATTGACATATTTTTTTATATAACTCCTGCGTATATCTTTTTAGATCCTCAGTCCGGCTTTTCTTTCCGAACACCGAACCGAGCATCAGGGGCTACTGTCTATGCGGTACCATTTTATACATATTGAAATTCTTACCTCAAAGCCTGTTAGAAGGCTGCTGCAGGCTTCGGTCAGCCTGCTCTTGGCGAGCTGCACCTTCTGAATCACCGCACTCATAACAGTGCGGTGTTCCTCTTCGATGGAGGCGCCGTTGAGCGCCTCCAACAAGTTATCCGGTACCTCCGGTTGGACGGAGGCAGCCGGCGTCACGGTCTTGCCCTTCTTGCGAAGGGGTCGCCCGCCGGACTCCGGAGCCACTGTGGGTTCCGGGGCCGAGTCCGGTGCAAAGTCCGGGAGGTTGTCCTACGACACATCCGGGGCCCTCTCCTCCTGGTGGGTCCCTTCCTGGGATCCCACCTCGGCATCGTCCGCATCACGGGGGGTGGAGGCCGTCGGAAGAGAATCCATATCCGACGCACCTAAGGAGCCGCTCGACGAGGCGGGAAGATCATCCTTAGGCGGACTGCAGGGTTGTATGCGGCATTAGAAAGACATTATGTGGCGAAAAATAAAAACCTTGAAGTTATTCGGGAGTCCAGATACTTACGATCTCGCCAGGGGCTTGGCCCTTGGAGGCCAGTCCTCGTCGTCGTCACTGTCGTTGGCGGAGTAGTCCGAGGAAAGAGTTTTTCCCTTCTTGGACCCTTCGGCCTCCCTTGTTGGGGAGGCCTTCCTTTTCCTCCCTCCCCCCACTGGGGGAGAGGCTTTCTTCTTCTCCTCCTCGCCTTGGTGGGAGGAGTCGGCCTCGGATTCATCATCCGATAGCACCTGAAAACGGGAACTCTTCCGAGTCCCCGTGGCCTTCTTCTTGGCCTTCTTCTCCGGCACCACGTGGGGTGCCGGAGCCAGCAGCCCCGTTAGGCGGGCGTCCGCTGGGTCCTCTGGCAATGGGGCCGGATAGAAAGTCCATTCGGCCTTCGCCAGCCATTCCTGTCAAAGGTAAACGGAGTTTAGATCCCGCATAGAGTCAAACTTTGGAAAACAAGTGGTGAAATCACTTACTCGTCAGCTGGACGCTGCGAGCAGAATCCGCGATCTTCGGTAGCGGATGCGGGAGCTTCGACACCCTTGAACAACACCTTCCAGACATCTTCGTACATAGTGTCGAAGAGCCCGCTCAGGGTCTAGTGCTGTGCCGGATCAAACTCCCACATGTTGAAGCCCCGTCATTGGCACGGGAGAATCCGGCGGATGAGCATGACCTGGACTACGTTGACAAGCTTGAGCTTCTTGTCCACCAGCTTCTGGATACAGGCTTAGAGTCCGGTCAGCTCCTCCGAATCCCCCCAGATCCGGCCGCTCTCTTTCCAGGAGGTGAGCCGTGTAGGGATGCCGGATCTGAATTCGGGGGCCGCTGCCCAATCAGGGTCACGCGGCTCGGTGATGTAGAACCACCCTGATTGCCACCCCTTGATGGTTTCCACGAAAGTTCCCTCCAGCCACGTAACGTGGGACATCCTGCCCACCATGGTGCCTCCGCACTCCGCTTGGCTGCCCTTCACAACCTTCGGCTTAACACTGAAGGTCTTGAGCCACAAGCTGAAGTGGGGCTGGATGCAGAGGAAGGCCTCGCACACGACGATAAACGCCGAGATGTTGAGGATGAAATTCGGGGCCAGATCATGGAAATCTAGGCCGTAGTAGAACATGAGCCCCCGGACAAAGGGATGAAGTGGGAAGCCCAGTCCGCGGAGGAAATGGGGAAGAAATACTACCCTCTCATGGGGCCTGGGGGTGGGGATGAGCTCTCCCTCATTGGGGAGCCGGTGCGCGATGTCGCTGGACAAATATCCGGCGTCACGTAGCTTCTGGATCTGCCCCTCCGTGACGGAGGAGGCCATCCACTTGCCTCCCGCTCCGGACATAGTTGGAGAAGGTTGAGGTGAGAAGTGCGGACTTGGGCGCTGGAGCTCGAGTTCGCAGAGATGGATAAGCCAAGGAGGAAGAAGGCGCATGTAAAATGGTTGGATCTTTATCCCCTTATGTGGGCGGACAAGAACATGTGTCCCCACCGGCCTGGTAAAACTCGCTTATCTCCCAAGCGTCACAATCAATGGCGCGGTTGGGTTACCCACGTTCGTATTGATGGGAATCCCGGAATAAGGGGAACACGATCTCTGCTTCGACAAGACGTGCCAAGGAAACCACCTCGCTAAACGCACGGAGGTGGAACTATAAAAACAATTTGAGTAAAGGCTTGGTAATGGCATGACGTCACGCCACAAAATACGTCAGCAGATTGAACTTGTGTAATATTATTCTCTCTACGGTGGTATGTGGAATTTATTTTTGCAGAGCCGGACACTATCCTGGTGTTCACAATCTTCTGTAAATTATTCGGAGGAAGAACCCGCCTTGCAATGCCGAAGACAACATGCGTGCCGGACTCATCGTCATTGAAGCCTGGTTCAAGGGCTACTGAGGGAGTTCCGGACTAGGGGGTGTCCAGATAGCCGAACTATCATCATCGGCCGGACTCCAGGACTATGAAGATAGAAGATTGAAGACTTCGTCCCGTGTCCGGATGGGACTTTCCTTGGCATGGAAGGCAAGCTTGGCGATACGGATATGTAGATTTCCTACCATTGTAACCGACTCTGTGTAACCCTAGCCCTCTCCGGTGTCTATATAAACCGGATGGCTTTAGTCCATAGGACGAACAACAATCATACCATAGGCTAGCTTCTAGGGTTTAGCCTCCTTGATCTCGTGGTAGATCCACTCTTGTAACACACATCATCAATATTAATCAAGCAGGACGTAGGGTTTTACCTCCATCAAGAGGGCCCGAACCTGGGTAAAACATCGTGTCCCTTGTCTCCTGTTACCATCCGCCTAGACGCACAGTTCGGGACCCCCTACCCGAGATCCGCCGGTTTTGACACCGACAGAAGCCCTTGAGCAAGTGGACATGCACCGGCGCGTGAACAAAGATGAAGATGATCAAGTCTTTTGTGATGAGGATTCGAGCCCCGCTCTCGTTGTCTCCAAAGTCTTGACTCTTCAACATCAGGCATCAACTGAAGGTCCATCAAGGTCATCATCGATGGGGGTAGTTGTCACAACTTGGCAAGTGAAGAACTATGCTCCAAGCTCCAATTGGTCAATATAAAGCACCCGCACCCCTACAAGGTCCAATGGCTAAGTGATTCCAGCACTATACAAGTTGAGCATACGGTCAAAGTATCCTTCAAAATCGGAGCATATGAAGACACTTTGGAGTGTGATGTCATCCCGATGTCCGTTTGCCACCTCCTTCTTGGTCGACCATGGCAATTTAACCACGACGTCATCCACAACGGGCGTACCAATCACTATAGCTTCAAGATAAAAGGCAACGAGTATGTGCTACGACCTATATCTCCAAGTCAAGTGATAGCCGACAAGCAAGCCACCCATCATGGAGAAAAAAGTGAGAGAGTGACCCACCCAAAAGAGAGTGAGTGCCACAAGCCAAAATCGAGTGCCTCCACGATGAGTGACAAGAAAAACTTAGTCCTATTTGCCACCAAAAGTGAGATGAGAGAAGTGTGTGAGAACCCATCACGTGTTATGCACTATGTCCTTGTGTGCAAGGACGAGGCAACAAAAACTAACACCTCCCACAATCTACCTTTAGTGTTGTCTTCTCTTTTGCAGGAATTCCAAGATGTTTTCCCCGATGAGCTACCCCCAGGTCTTCCTCCACTACGAGGCATTGAGCACCGAATCGACCTCATCCCCGGAGCACCTCTACCTAACAAGGCTCCCTACCGCGTCAAACCCGAGGAAACTAAGGAGATCCAATGGCAAGTGCAACAACTCATCGACAACGGTCAAGTACGTGAAAGCTTGAGCCCTTGTACCATTCCAGTCATACTTGTTCCAAAGAAAGACAATACTTATCGCATGGTTTCCGATTGCCATCCCATCAATGCTATCACCGTTAGATATCGTTACCCTATTCCACGCTTAGATGATATGCTTGATGAGCTTAGCGCAACCGCCATTTTCTCTAAAATTGATCTGAAGAGTGGCTACTATCAAATACATCCAAGAAGGTAATGAAAACTGCATTTAAGACCAAATTTGGCTTATATGAATGGCTTGTTATGCCAATGGGTTTATCCGAAGCACCCGGTACTTTCATGCGAGTCATCCACTTTGTTCTTTGTCCCTATATTGGTGTATTTGTTGTGGTCTATTTTGATGATATTCTTGTCTTTAACAAATCTCTCAAAGATCATGTCACCCATCTTAGAACCGTGTTGCAAACCCTTAGGAAAGAGCGCTTTTATGCTAATATGGACAAATGCCTTTTTGGTGTTGACAAGCTTGTTTTCCTGGGTTTTGTTGTGTCTTCTAAGGGTGTTCATGTAGATGAATCAAAGATCAATGCTATTCAAACTTGGCCCCAACCAACGAACTTGCAACAAGTGCGTAGTTTTCTTGGTTTAGCCGATTTCTATCATCGCTTTGTGAAGGATTTTAGCACCATTGCTTCACCTTTACATTCTTTGAGTAAGAAAAATTCTCCATTAGTTTGGTGACCATCCCAAGATACCACATTTAATGAGCTTAAGAATTTGCTTACTCATGCTCCCGTGGTTGCATTACCCAACTTTGACAAACCTTTTGGAATTCATGGAGATGCTAGCGGTAATGGCATAGGAGGTGTGTTAACGCAAGATAAGCGTCCCATAGCATACTTTAGTGAGAAACTTTCTGGAGTGCAACTCAATTATCCCATCTATGACAAAGAGCTATATGCTTTAGTGCGAGTTTTGCGTGAATGGGAACATTATCTTCGCCCTCATGAATTTATCATTCCTATCGATCATGAAACGCTTAAGTACTTAAAAGGACAAACTAAGTTGAACAAGCGTCACGCTAAATGGAGTGAATTCATTGAGTCATTTCCTTATGTCATCAAGTACATCAAGGTTAAGGAAAATGTAGTGGCGGATGCCCTTTCTCGCATAAGCACGCTTGTCACTAAACTTGAATTGAATGTCATTGGCTTTGAGCACATAAAAGACTTGTATGCGCATGATCATACTTTTGCTATTCCTTATGCCAAATGTTTGATGCATACATCTTGGGAACAATATTACATCAAGGATGATTATCTTATGAGAGCTAAAAAACTTTGCATTCCCGAGTCTTCCTTTCGTTTGCTCCTTTTGCAAGAGGCTCATGGAGGCGGACTCATGGGACACTTTGGACGTGACAAGACATTCGCCACACTCTCCAAGAACTACTTTTGGCCCAAGATGTTCCGCGACGTCTCACTCTTCACCAACTAATGCTCTACATGTCGCAAAGCTAAGTCAAAAGCTCAATCCCATGGTCTTTACATGCCCCTTCCTATCCCTTATCAACCTTGGGAAGACATTGGCATGGATTTTGTACTTGTTTTGCATAGAACTCAAAATGGAAAGGATTCTGTGTTTGTTGTTGTGGACCGACTCTATAAAGTGGCTCATTTTATCCCATGCAACAAGATAGACGATGCTTCACATATTGCAAGTATCTTTTGTAGGAAAATCTTGCGCCTACATGGAGTGCCCAAGACGATTGTCTCAGACCGCGAAGTCAAGTTCTTGAGTTACTTTTCGAAGACTCTATGCGCCAAGCTCGAAATCAAGCTCTTGTTCTCTTCGGCATACCATCCCCAAACCGACGGCCAAACGGAGGTGACGAACCGAACACTCTCCACTCTACTACGCGTGTTGATCAAGAGGAACATCAAGGAGTGGGAGGAGTGTCTACTGTAACGCCCCGAGACCGATGCTCCAGGTGTCATCCAGTTATTCGCCGCTGTTGCCATGTCATTCGCTTGCGTGTTGTATCTTGTCATGTCATCATGTGCATTTCATCTGCATGTTTTTTAAAACTTGCATCCGTTCGGATCCTCCCAGTTCTCTCCGTTATCCGTTCTGAGCCCAACCACACTCGCACGCGCCCGCGGCACCTCCGAAATATTATTTTATAAGTGGCATAAAAACATTCTCGGAATGGGGTGAAAGTTGGCGTGCAGTCTTATTGTAGTATAGGTAGACCGCCGGTCAAATTTCATTGCATTCGGAGTCCATTTGATAGCCCAACCGTTAAATATATAGCCGCGATATAGCCGGTGTATTCGTCAGACGTTTTCGGTCTCCGAAAACTATTGCCGGGCTGCCCTCCTCTTATCTCTTCTAAGCCTGGCCCATCTACACAGACCATTAGCCACTCACCTAGTCCCTCTCCGCTCCGGAGCCGTCCGATGGCGATTGAACGGTCCAGAAACGGAGCTAAACCCCTAAACCTAGACCCCCTAACCTATTTAAAGACCTCCCCCTGCCATTTTTGGCCTTCTCCTTCCTCCCACCTCGATTTCCGTGCAGCCCCTCTCCCCCGCCGCCACTTGGCGCCGGCCCAGCGGCCAGCCGCCACCCAGCGCCGCCGCCCTCCACCAACCGGAGCCCGCCATCTCTCCCGCAGCGCCTCCGCAGCCAACCAGAGGCTGCCACGCCCCCCCGCAACCCTCCTCCTACCGCACCGGCCCGCCAGACCCATCGCAGGCCCGCCCGGGCCCGGATCATCGCCGCCGCGATCACGCGTCGCCCCGCCACCTAGCACCTGTGCCCGCTCGCCTCGAGCGATCCTGATCGGGAGAGGAGCTCCCGATCCAAATTGACCCCGCCGCCTCACGTCGCTGCTCCGGCCACCAGGCCTCGCCGGAGCTCCGACCTCGTAGGAGATGAGTGGCCCTCTGCCCTATTCCTCAACTCCTCCATCTGGTTCCCCCTCTTCTTCCCCTCTCACGATCCCTCTCTCTCCCGCAGGTCCCAGCCGCTGCCATGGAGCGTCGCCTCCCCGAGCTCCGTCCATCGCCGGGAATGGGATCCCCGGGGTCGGATCAGCCCAGCTCCGGCATGGATCCGTCGTGCCCTGACCTCCGCTCGCTCCGGCCGCCGTCCGTCCGAGTCCGGCAAGTTCCTGCCGCGTCGTCTTCGTCTCCGCATCGAGCAGTGCACGGGATCGAGCTCGTCCCGCTCGCCCATGTTGACCCCGCGCGTGGGCCGTTCCAAGGCCTAGCTCCAGCCACTGATCCGGCCTGCCTGCCTCCTCTGCCTTCCAGGCACAATCCTAACGTGAGCCCTCCACCTAATCCCTGCTTGTGCGCGATATAGCCATCCAACGCTCACTCGTCCCCCCCCAGGAAAATTGCCAAGTCCCTAAAAATTGCTCCTCATGTATGCATTTTGTGAAGAGCATAAGTATGTGCATGTTTGTCCGATTGAGATGTTGTTCATATGCAAATGTTCATCTCCTAATGCTCTATACGATGGAGTAGTTTGCATTCATGTTACTGTTCATATTGGTGCCTTAATCTTCGTTGCAAAACTGCTAAGTGATATAAACTGCTGAAATCTGCTGTGCATTAACATCATGTATGCATGTTGTGAGTGGTGTAACTTTGTCGCTATTGATCCTATGGTGATGATCTTGATATGCAAATGTTCTGCTCGTCATGATCTGCATGTTGGTGTGCTTTTCATTCATGTTAGGTTGCATTTTGACATGTTAATACCTGTTGCAAATGTGCTTGCTGATGTTACATGCTGAAAACTGTTATAACTTGCCCTTTTGTCTTTTTATATCATTTTGTGTGATTTTCTTTTGAGCAACATGTCAACATGTTTTAGGAGCATAATTATGACGTATTTGCATTGTTGCAATACATGTGTTTTGATATGCCTTGTGGTGAGTGCAACAAGCTTGTGAAGTGGGCTACTTGTTGTTAATGTTCTGTCGTCTGAATCTGTTATATTATGTTGCTGTGTTTTCTTGATGGTACCATCTAATCCATGCATAATATGGAGATGCTTAGTTGACATGTTTTGGTTTCCATGTTATTCTCTATCATTCCATGCCTTTTTATGCCTTATATATGTACTGTAACATATGTTTTCATTGCCATGAACTTACCTAAATGATGTTTCAGTTTTCTGTTAACTTCATGATGCCATGTTGTGAGCTTGATATTAATTGTTCTATGCCTCTTTTGGATATGCTCCAATTACAATTTGTGAAGTATGTTATCTGTGCTGGAAGTGCATGTCAAGTTTGTGCTCATATGATTCCTGTAGCATGTTGTTTTGATGATTGCAAAGTGCCTACTTGCTGTTTTGGACAACTTGTCCTTTAAACTTGTTTGGAGTGTATGTGTTGCACCGTTGCTCCGTTTTGAGCATTCTCGATATGGAACTTGCTTAGAATTGCATGTAGTTCATATTATCTTGTTGCATCCTTGTTTTGAGTGTGTTTGCTTGATGTTTGAATGCATTTTGCATCAATGCCATGTTTAACTTCTTTTGCTCATATCTTCTAGGCCATAGCTCGAAATTAAATGAACTCTATATGTAACTTGACTAGAATTTCATGTAGATTATGGTGGTGAACTTTAACTTGTTATTTACCAACTTGAACTTAATGTTTTGTTCAGATCTGGACCAACTTCGAAAATTGCATATGAGGACTTACCGGAATTGTTATATGTTGTTTCCGGCCTCATTTAAACTTGCTTTGATGTGTTGTTCTTGTATGCATCATCTCTTGCCATGAGTAGCATCATATAGCCTTGTCATGCATCATAGTTGGTTGAGCATCATGCCATGTTTATTTGTTGTGTGTTTACCATGTTGTTTGCTTCTTTTCGGTTGTGCTTCTTCTCGATAGTTCCTGTTTCATTGCGATCGTGAGGATTCGTTCGACTATGCTTGGTTCGTCTACGTGGCTTCGTCTTCTTCATGGACTCGATCTTCTTCCTAGCGGGATTTCAAGCAAGATGACCGTTACCCTAGATCTCACTACTATCATTGCTATGCTAGTTGTCTCGATGCTATCGCTATGTCGCGCTACCTACCACTTGTTTATCAAGCCTCCCAAATTGCCATGATAGCCTCTAACCTTTTCACCCTTCCTAGCAAACCGTTGTTTGGCTATGTTACCGCTTTTCTCAGCCCTTCTTATAGCGTTGCTAGTTGCAGGTGCAGTTGCAGGTTGTTCCATGTTGGGACATGGATATCATGAGATATCACAATATCTCTTATTTTAATTAATGCACATATATACTTGGTAAAGGGTGGAAGGTTAGCCTTATGCCTGGTGTTTTGTGCCACTCTTGCTGCCCTAGTTTCCGTCATACCGGTGTTATGTTCCTTGATTTTGCGTCCCTAACACAGTGAGGGGTATGGGACCCTCTTGACAGCTCGCTTTGAATAAAACTCTTCCAGCAAGGCCCAACATTTGTTTTACATTTGCCATAATAATACTTGAACTTAATTGGCATAGGGCGTCATGAACCCGAGGATTTTCTACATAGCAGGGAGGGGCCAACGCTAATGGTGTTGGTCCCAAACGGGCAGACTGCGGGGCCGCCTTGGGGAAACCCAAGGTATTTGGTATATACCTGTAGGCTGACCCATCCGGACGTGTTCTGAGACTAGATACGCGCAACTACTATCAGGGTGTCGACACGCTGGGAGGCTTTGCTGGATTAGTTTTACCATTGTCGAAATGTCCTGTGCACCGGGATCCCGAGTCTGATCGGATGTCCCGCGATGGAGGATTGTCTCTGCGGATCGTGAGCTTATCATGGGCTAAGTTGGGACACCCCTGCAGGGTTTAAACTTTCGAGAGCCGTGCCCGTGGTTATGTGGCAGATGAGAATTTTTAATGTCCGGTTGTAGAGAACTTGACACCAGATTCGAATTAAAATACACCAACCGCGTGCGTAACCGTGACGGTCTCTTTTCGAGTAAGTCGAGAAGAGAGCACGGTGGGGTTATGCTTGAACGTAAGTAGTCAGGATCACTTCTTGATCATTACTAGTTTGCGACCGTTTGCGTAGCTTCTCATCTCATTATTGTACTCGTAAGTTAGCCACCATACATGGCTTAGTCGCTTGCTGCAACCTCACCACTTATCCATTCCATACCCCTTTAAGCTTTGCTAGTCTTGATACCCATGGCAATGGGATTGCTGAGTCCTCGTGGCTCACAGATTACTACAACAACAGTTGCAGGTACAGGTAATGCGATGATCATGACGTGAGAGCGATGCTTTCTTGTTTTGGAGTTCTTCTTCTTCTGCTTCTTCTTTCAGGGGTTAGGTTCCTGGTCGGTAGCCTGGGCTAGCAGGGTGCATGTCGTTTGAGTTTCTGTTTGTGTTTCATCCGTAGTCGGATGCTCTTATGTATGATGTTGTTGTACTCATGTGGTATTGTATGCCTTTGTATGTATCCCCAAATATTATGTAATGGCACGATGTAATGATATCCACCTTGCAAAAACGTCTCCAATATGCGCTTCTATCCTTGGTGGGACCTTCGAGTTCCTTTAGGATAGGGTCGCATATTGGGCATGACATCTACCCACCTACAGCCGTGCAAGGCATTTGACTACCAGCAAGTTCCCCTTCGAGGTCGTCTACGGTTTCAACCCGTTATCCCCATTGGACATTCTTCCTCTACCACTACACGAGCGCACCAACATGGACGCGAGTGAACAAGTGAACTACCTCAAGAAGATGCATGAAGATAAGAGGCACACCATCGAGCGCCAAGTACAACGACTCGCGATCAAGCTCAACATCAACAAGCAACCCATGATATTCAACATTGGAGATCTTGTGTGGCTACACCTTCGCAAGGAGCACTTCCCCAACAAACACAAGTCCAAACTTCTACCACGAGCCGATGGACCCTTCAAGGTGCTTGAACGCTACAACAACAACGCCTACAAGATCGACATTCCATGCGACAAGTACTCCATGAGCGACATCTTCAATGTCAACGATCTGTCCCCGTACCATGGTGATGAGGATTTTGATCTAAGGTCGGATCTTTCCCAAGGGAGGGGAGATGATGCGGAGCATCCTAGTCATCCCCATGGACCTACCATCCTCTCACCAAGTGCCAAGAGGACCTATGACACGAGTATGAGCTAGATCTCTCGAGACCGAGGTGACTTCTTTCCTTAGTGATATCTCATTCGATCCTCTCGAGACATGGCTACTACCTAAGTCTGGAATGTTGTGCATGATTAGGTACCAAGAGAACCCTCCCGAGGATGCACATGAAGATGGTCAAGCCCCCAAGTTCATGGATGAAGAGGAACGACGGAAGGAACCGGAGAAGTCCCCAGGACCCAGACATCCAGCCCCAAGCCCCGGACATCTGGCCCCTAGAACATCTACCACAGCCGCAGCCCAGCCGAAGATACAGGCCCCGGACATCCGGCGCTCGGCGAGCAGCCGGACATCCGGCTCAACCCCAGAAATCCGGCGTCCCATCACAGAAGCTGAACCCTGCCAGCCTAGACATCCGGCCCTAGTGAGGGAGTCCTGGAATAAGGGGTCCTCGGACGGCCGGACTATTAACATGGGCCGGACTGTTGGGCTATGAAGATACAAGATGGAAGACTTCCTCCCGTGTCCGGATGGGACTCTCCTTGGCGTGGAAAGCAAGCTTGGCGTTCGGATATGAAGATTCCTTTCTCTGTAAACCGACTTTGTACAACCCTAGCCCCCTCTAGTGTCTATATAAACTGGAGGGCTTAGTCCATAGAGGCAATCATAATCATATAGGCTAGACTCCTAGGGTTTTAGCCATTACGATCTTGCGGTAGATCAACTCTTGTAATACTCATATTCATCAAGATCAATCAAGCAGGAAGTAGGGTATTACCTCCATGGAGAGGGCCTGAACATGGGTAACATCGTGTCCCCCACCTCCTGTTACCATCCGACCTCGGACGCACAGTTCGGGACCCCCTACACGAGATCCGTCGGGTTTGACGCCGACATTGGTGCTTTCATTGGGAGTTCCGCTGCGTCGTCACCAAAAGGTTTAATGGCTCCATCAATCATCTACAACCGTACAATCCAGGGGGAGATTTTCCTCCCCGGACAGATCTTCGTGTTTGGTGGCTTCGCACTGCGGTCCAACTCGCTTGGCCATGTAGAGCAGATCGACAGCTATGCCGCTGGCCATCGGGTCAGATTTGGAAGCTTAAATTACATGGCCGATATCCGCGGGGACTTGATCTTCAACGGATTCGAGCCCATGACGGATGCTCCCTGCCACCACGATGAACATGACCTAAATCTAACATCGGACCGTGCTCAGGAGATAGCACCTATAACCACTCTGGCCCTAGATCCGGAGAAGATTGCGCCATCCGAGGACGGGATGCTCAACCCCGCCATAGAAACCGCAGACTCAGCAGTGTTGGAGCCGCACACATATCCAACCTTGAGCAGGGCCTGTGTCATCGAAACCTCGGATCCGTCTCCGGCCATAAGTTCCGAACCGCATACATCCGCGCCCATCAAACCTGATCAGGCGCCGATCGTCAAGTTCAGCTCCGCGGACATCTTCCGGCACTCACCTTTAGGCGATGTGCTAAACGCATTAAAATCGCTCTCCTTGTCAGGGGACTCTTAGCCAAACTATATCCGACTTGAATTGGAAGCTGATGACGGAAAATTCCGCTTCCCACCCACCACCCACTTCATAGCCACCGTCGAAGACTTAACCGACATGCTCGATTACGACTCCGAAGACACCGACGGTATGGACGACGATGCCGGAGAGGTGCAGGCACAAAAACCACCGCTTACAGGGCGCTGGACAGCCACCTCTTCATATGACGTATACATGGTGGATACACCCAAAGAGAACAATGGCGACAATGAAAATCTAGTCGAGGATAAGCCTCCTGAGATACAGCCAAAGCGCCGGCGTCAGCGTCGCAGCTCTAAGCCACGCTATGATAAAAACAGCAATACCGTCACAGGAGAAAACAATACTCTGGACGATGCCGAAGACAATGAAGACCCCGTTGAGCCAACCTCCGAACAGGACGAACGGGAAGATGGCGAGTTAGCCCTGACAAACATGCCATGAATGAAGACTCAGAGGACAACAACTACCTTCCACTCTATGAGGACGAGGTGAGCCTCGGCGACGAAGACTTTATCGTGCCTGAGGAGCCTGTCGAACAAGAGCGCTTTAAGCGCCGGCTAATAGCCACTGCAAGGAGCCTGAAAAAGAAGTAGCATCAGCTTCAAGCTGATCAATATCTGCTCAACAATAGATGGACTAATGTCCTAGCAGCCGAAGAATACGGCCTCGAGCGACCAACCAAAAGTTATCTGAAGCGCAAATTGTGAACCCAGTTCGATAATGAGGCGCTGGAGCCCGTCCTACCAGCGCATAATGCGGCTAACCGACCACCACGTGGCCGGGACAAAGCGGCAACTCGAGCCGAACACCAGCCCACACTACCTCGCCGTAAAAACAGAAATACAATAGCTCGGGGATATACATATGACCTGCGGCATGACCTGGCAAACAGAGCAGGTCAGACCAGATCGATCTATGGATCGCAGGGGCGTGCCCCGATGCGCGATGATGGCCACCCGGCCGGACGTGACTAATATAACCACGTCCAGGCCGAAAACCACAAATGAACTCCATCCAAGCTACGTCACGACTTGGCCCGATACAGAGGCGCCGCACACCCCCTTTGCTTCACTGATGAAGTAATGGAACATGAATTCCTGGAAGGGTTTATACCTGTGAATATCGAATCATATGATGGGCCAACAGACCCCGCAGTGTGGATTGAGGATTTCCTTCTCCATATTCATATGGCCCACGGTGATGATCTTCATGCCATCAAATACCTCCCGCTAAAACTCAAGGGACCAGCTCGGCACTGGTTGAACAGTCTGCCTGAAAACTCCATTGGCAGCTGGGAAGACTTGGAAGATGCCTTCATCGACAACTTCCAAAGTACATATGTCCGACCTCCGGATGCCGATGACTTAAGTCACATAGTTCAACAACCCGAAGAGTCAGCCAGGAAATTCTGGAGTAGGTTCTTAACTAAAAAGAACCAGATCGTCGACTGTCCGAATGCCGAAGCTGATAGAGGCAAAGGTGTCCCATCTTTCGATGAGATGATGGATATCGCTTTGTTGGAAGTCGAATTTAACGATCCGACTACGAACGTGCGAGGACGTCGCGCCTTAGCAATCGCTAAACCAACTCCGAGAGGTTATTGACCACGCCGGAGCCCGATCAACCTGACCACGAGGGTCTGTTTCCTGCGAGCAAACGAAGAACAAGCAAGAAACTGAGATTGCAATCTGGATATTGCGAATATAAGATGAAAGCTTTATTGATCAAGGTGGGGTTCTGTGACGCCTTTGTCTGGTCGTTGAACACAAACGAAGTACGCGAAGTTGCAGCTATGGCGAACTTTTAATCTAAACAAAACCCAAAGTCTAAACGATGCCCTAAGGGCTGTATATATGGAGGAAGAGGGGGGAATTTCGTGGCCCTTGGTGGAGGGGTCCGAAATCAACCCTATCTCTTGTTTCCCCACACATACGGACTCTAAAAATAGCCTATACTTATGTATTTCGAAATTACATGGGCCTGGCCCAATAATAAGGTGACACAGCACCTAAAATAGCCTCGGGACGAAATTTATGAAGTGGCATCTTGTATATTTCATCCAAGGCTTCATGCACCCATTATGGTGGCTTCAAAGTCCTGAAATCATCACTTGTAACTCCATTCTTGTTCCCCTTGCACATGCCATCATCTCCATGCTTGTTCTTGCTCCAATGTTCATCCTTCTCCAAGCTAGGCCCTTCATTTGTAAGCAAAACAAATGTATCCAATTTAGGCAGCATCATATTCTCATGAACATTAGAATCATTACCAAGAAACGAAAGTACCTGGTAATTTAGTTGGCGTGCACGAGCTCTAGTAATTGGTCCAGTATGTATAGCAGCAGGGGCTGTGGGTGTAACAATTGTATTGATGTCCTCATCATCCTCCCCTTCTTGAAATGAAGTCGTCCTCGACGGAAGTTCATCTTCCTCACCCAAATAAGGCTTCAAATCTGCAATGTTAAAAGTGGGACTAACCCCAAAATCTGCAGGCAGCTCAAGTTTATATGCATTATCATTTATTTTCTCTAACACCTTAAAGGGACCATCAGCACGTGGCATTAACTTTGATTTGCGCAAATCAGGAAATCTATCCTTACGCAAATGTAACCAAACAAGATCTCCAGGTGCAAACACAACATGTTTTCTACCCTTATCTCCAGCAAGTTTATATTTAGCATTCATGCGCTCAATGGTTTCCTTAGTTAAATCATGCATTTTTAAAATCAATTCAGCACGTTGTTTAGCATCAAAATTAACCTTCTCCGAAGATGGAAGAGGCAACAAATCAATAGGTGCACGAGGTAGGAAACCATACACAACTTCAAAAGGGCACATCTTAGTAGTAGAATGCAATGAACGATTATAAGCAAATTCAATATGAGGCAAGCATTCCTCCCACATTTTCTTATTATTCTTCAAAACAGCCCTAAGCATAGTAGACAACGTTCTATTGACTACTTCAGTTTGTCCATCAGTTTGGGGGTGACAAGTAGTACTAAAAAGCAGTTTAGTCCCCAACTTAGCCCATAAACATCTCCAAAAGTGGCTAAGAAATTTAGTATCACGATCTGAAACAATAGTATTTGGCACACCATGCAAGCGAATAATTTCACGAAAGAACAAATCAGCAACATTAACAGCATCATCGCTTTTATGACATGGTATAAAGTGTGCCATTTTCGAGAATCTATCCACGACAACAAATATGCTATCCCTCCCCTTCTTTGTTCGAGGTAAACCTAAAACAAAGTCCATAGATATATCCTCCCAAGGAACACTAGGTACAGGCAAAGGCATATATAAACCATGAGGATTGAGTCGTGACTTAGCTTTTTGACATGTAGTGCATCGAGCAATAAAACGCTCAACATCCCGTCTCATCTTTGGCCAAAAGAAATGTGTAGCAAGTACGTTGATAAGGACATCAATACAATTGTTACACCCACAGCCCCTGCTGCTATACATACTGGACCAATTACTAGAGCTCGTGCACGCCAACTAAATTACCAGGTACTTTCGTTTCTTGGTAATGATTCTAATGTTCATGAGAATATGATGCTGCCTAAATTGGATACATTTGTTTTGCTTACAAATGAAGGGCCTAGCTTGGAGAAGGATGAACATTGGAGCAAGAACAAGCATGGAGATGATGGCATGCGCAAGGGAAACAATAACGGAGTTACAAGTGATGATTTCAGGACTTTGAAGCCACCATAATGGGTGCATGAAGCCTTGGACGAAATATACAAGATGCCACTTCATAAATTTCGTCCCGAGGCTATTTTAGGTGCTGCGTCACCTTATTATTGGGCCAGGCCCATGTAATTTCGAAATACATAAGTATAGGCTATTTTTAGAGTCCGTATGTGTGGGAAACAAGAGATAGGGTTGATTTCGGACCCCTCCACCAAGGGCCACGAAATTCCCCCCTCTTCCTCCATATATACAGCCCTTAGGGCATCGTTTAGACTTTGGGTTTTGTTTAGATTAAAAGTTCGCCATAGCTGCAACTTCGCGTACTTCGTTTGTGTTCAACGACCAGACAAAGGCGTCACAGAACCCCACCTTGATCAATAAAGCTTTCATCTTATATTCGCAATA
Organism: Triticum aestivum; assembly: GCF_018294505.1. Classification (NCBI taxonomy): domain Eukaryota; kingdom Viridiplantae; phylum Streptophyta; class Magnoliopsida; order Poales; family Poaceae; genus Triticum; species Triticum aestivum. The sequence goes on along the minus strand of NC_057801.1, from coordinate 358,749,840 downwards.
TCCAGATTGCAATCTCAGTTTCTTGCTTGTTCTTCGTTTGCTCGCAGGAAACAGACCCTCGTGGTCAGGTTGATCGTGCTCCGGCGTGGTCAATAACCTCTCGGAGTTGGTTTAGCGATTGCTAAGGCGCGACGTCCTCGCACGTTTGTAGTCGGATCGTCAAAGTCGACTTCCACCAAAGCGAAATCCATCATCTCATCGAAAGACGGGACACCTTTGCCTTTATCAGAGAAGGATGAACATTGGAGCAAGAACAAGCATGGAGATGATGGCATGCGCAAGGGAAACAAGAACGGAGTTACAAGTGATGATTTCAGGACTTTGAAGCCACCATAATGGGTGCATGAAGCCTTGGACGAAATATACAAGACGCCACTTCATAAATTTCGTCCTGAGGCTATTTTAGGTGCTGCGTCACCTTATTATTGGGCCAGGCCCATGTAATTTCGAAATACATAAGTATAGGCTATTTTTAGAGTCCGTATGTGTGGGGAAACAAGAGATAGGGTTGATTTCGGACCCCTCCACCAAGGGCCACGAAATTCCCCCCCTCTTCCTCCATATATACAGCCCTTAGGGCATCGTTTAGACTTTGGGTTTTGTTTAGATTAAAAGTTCGCCATAGCTGCAACTTCGCGTACTTCGTTTGTGTTCAACGACCAGACAAAGGCGTCACAGAACCCCACCTTGATCAATAAAGCTTTCATCTTATATTCGCAATATCCAGATTGCAATCTTAGTTTCTTGCTTGTTCTTCGTTTGCTCGCAGGAAACAGACCTTCGTGGTCAGGTTGATCGTGCTCCGGCGTGGTCAATAACCTCTCGGAGTTGGTTTAGCGATTGCTAAGGCGCGACGTCCTCGCACGTTCGTAGTCGGATCGTCAAAGTCGACTTCCACCAAAGCGAAATCCTCCATCTCATCGAAAGACGGGACACCTTTGCCTCTATCACTTAGTTAACTCATGCATTTTTAAAATCAATTCAACACGTTGTTTAGCATCAAAATTAACCTTCTCCGAAGATGGAAGAGGCAACAAATCAATAGGTGCACGAGGTAGGAAACCATACACAACTTCAAAAGGGCACATCTTAGTAGTAGAATGCAATGAACGATTATAAGCAAATTCAATATGAGGCAAGCATTCCTCCCACATTTTCTTATTATTCTTCAAAACAGCCCTAAGCATAGTAGACAACGTTCTATTGACTACTTCAGTTTGTCCATCAGTTTGGGGGTGACAAGTAGTACTAAAAAGCAGTTTAGTCCCCAACTTAGCCCATAAACATCTCCAAAAGTGGCTAAGAAATTTAGTATCACGATCTGAAACAATAGTATTTGGCACACCATGCAAGCGAATAATTTCACGAAAGAACAAATCAGCAACATTAACAGCATCATCACTTTTATGACATGGTATAAAGTGTGCCATTTTCGAGAATCTATCCACGACAACAAATATGCTATCCCTCCCCTTCTTTGTTCGAGGTAAACCTAAAACAAAGTCCATAGATATATCCTCCCAAGGAACACTAGGTACAGGCGAAGGCATATATAAACCATGAGGATTGAGTCGTGACTTAGCTTTTTGACATGTAGTGCAGCGAGCAATAAAACGCTCAACATCCCGTCTCATCTTTGGCCAAAAGAAATGTGTAGCAAGTACGTCCTCCGTCTTCTTCACGCCAAAGTGTCCCATTAATCCTCCTCCATGCGCCTCCTGCAACAACAAAAGACGAACGGAGCTAGCTGGAATGCATAGCTTGTTAGCATGAAACACAAATCCATCGTTAACAACAAACTTGTTCCACATTCTTCCTTCTTTACAATTATGCATTACATCTTCAAAATCAGCATCATGCACATATTGATCTTTGATGGTCTCCAAACCAAATATTTTGAAGTCAAGTTGTGAAAGCATAGTATAGCGACGAGACAATGCATCAGCAATAACATTTTCTTTTCCCTTCTTGTGTTTAATGACATAAGGGAAAGTCTCAATGAATTCAACCCATTTAGCATGTCTACGATTCAGTTTAGCTTGACTTTTAATATGTTTCAAAGATTCATGATCAGAATGTATAACAAATTCTTTGGGCCATAAATAATGTTGCCATGTTTCTAAAGTCCGAACAAGAGCATATAATTCTTTATCATAAGTAGAATAATTCAGACTAGGCCCACTCAATTTTTCAGAAAAGTATGCAACAGGTTTGCCATCTTGTAATAACACACCTCCTAATCCAATTCCACTAGCATCACATTCAAGCTCAAAAGTCTTGTTAAAATCAGGAAGTTGGAGTAAAGGTGATAGAGGCGGAGGTGTCCCGTCTTTCGATGAGATGATGGATATCGCTTTGGTGGAAGTCGACTTTGACGATCCGACTACGAACGTGCAAGGACGTCGCGCCTTAGCAATCGCTAAACCAACTCCGAGAGGTTATTGACCACGCCGGAGCACGATCAACCTGACCACGAGGGTCTGTTTCCTGCGAGCAAACGAAGAACAAGCAAGAAACTAAGATTGCAATCTGGATATTGCGAATATAAGATGAAAGCTTTATTGATCAAGGTGGGGTTCTGTGACGCCTTTGTCTGGTCGTTGAACACAAACGAAGTACGCGAAGTTGCAGCTATGGCGAACTTTTAATCTAAACAAAACCCAAAGTCTAAACGATGCCCTAAGGGCTGTATATATGGAGGAAGAGGGGGAAATTTCGTGGCCCTTGGTGGAGGGGTCCGAAATCAACCCTATCTCTTGTTTCCCCACACATACGGACTCTAAAAATAGCCTATACTTATGTATTTCGAAATTACATGGGCCTGGCCCAATAATAAGGTGACGCAGCACCTAAAATAGCCTCGGGACGAAATTCATGAAGTGGCATCTTGTATATTTCGTCCAAGGCTTCATGCACCCATTATGGTGGCTTCAAAGTCCTGAAATCATCACTTGTAACTCCGTTCTTGTTTCCCTTGCGCATGCCATCATCTCCATGCTTGTTCTTGCTCCAATGTTCATCCTTCTCCAAGCTAGGCCCTTCATTTGTAAGCAAAACAAATGTATCCAATTTAGGCAGCATCATATTCTCATGAACATTAGAATCATTACCAAGAAACGAAAGTACCTGGTAATTTAGTTGGCGTGCACGAGCTCTAGTAATTGGTCCAGTATGTATAGCAGCAGGGGCTGTGGGTGTAACAATTGTATTGATGTCCTCATCATCCTCCCCTTCTTGAAATGAAGTCGTCCTCGACGGAAGTTCATCTTCCTCACCCAAATAAGGCTTCAAATCTGCAATGTTAAAAGTGGGACTAACCCCAAAATCTGCAGGCAGCTCAAGTTTATATGCATTATCATTTATTTTCTCTAACACCTTAAAGGGACCATCAGCACGTGGCATTAACTTTGATTTGCGCAAATCAGGAAATCTATCCTTACGCAAATGTAACCAAACAAGATCTCCAGGTGCAAACACAACATGTTTTCTACCCTTATCTCCAGCAAGTTTATATTTAGCATTCATGCGCTCAATGGTTTCCTTAGTTAAATCATGCATTTTTAAAATCAATTCAGCACGTTGTTTAGCATCAAAATTAACCTTCTCCGAAGATGGAAGAGGCAACAAATCAATAGGTGCACGAGGTAGGAAACCATACACAACTTCAAAAGGGCACATCTTAGTAGTAGAATGCAATGAACGATTATAAGCAAATTCAATATGAGGCAAGCATTCCTCCCACATTTTCTTATTATTCTTCAAAACAGCCCTAAGCATAGTAGACAACGTTCTATTGACTACTTCAGTTTGTCCATCAGTTTGGGGGTGACAAGTAGTACTAAAAAGCAGTTTAGTCCCCAACTTAGCCCATAAACATCTCCAAAAGTGGCTAAGAAATTTAGTATCACGATCTGAAACAATAGTATTTGGCACACCATGCAAGCGAATAATTTCACGAAAGAACAAATCAGCAACATTAACAGCATCATCGCTTTTATGACATGGTATAAAGTGTGCCATTTTCAAGAATCTATCCACGACAACAAATATGCTATCCCTCCCCTTCTTTGTTCGAGGTAAACCTAAAACAAAGTCCATAGATATATCCTCCCAAGGAACACTAGGTACAGGCAAAGGCATATATAAACCATGAGGATTGAGGCGTGACTTAGCTTTTTGACATGTAGTGCAGCGAGCAATAAAACGCTCAACATCCCGTCTCATCTTTGGCCAAAAGAAATGTGTAGCAAGTACGTCCTCCGTCTTCTTCACGCCAAAGTGTCCCATTAATCCTCCTCCATGCGCCTCCTGCAACAACAAAAGACGAACGGAGCTAGCTGGAATGCATAGCTTGTTAGCACGAAACACAAATCCATCGTTAACAACAAACTTGTTCCACATTCTTCCTTCTTTACAATTATGCATTACATCTTTAAAATCAGCATCATGCACATATTGATCTTTGATGGTCTCCAGACCAAATATTTTGAAGTCAAGTTGTGAAAGCATAGTATAGCGACGAGACAAAGCATCAGCAATAACATTTTCTTTTCCCTTCTTGTGTTTAATGACATAAGGGAAAGTCTCAATGAATTCAACCCATTTAGCATGTCTACGATTCAGTTTAGCTTGACTTTTAATATGTTTCAATGATTCATGATCAGAATGTATAACAAATTCTTTGGGCCATAAATAATGTTGCCATGTTTCTAAAGTCCGAACAAGAGCATATAATTCTTTATCATAAGTAGAATAATTCAGACTAGGCCCACTCAATTTTTCAGAAAAGTATGCAACAGGTTTGCCATCTTGTAATAACACACCCCCTAATCCAATTCCACTAGCATCACATTCAAGCTCAAAAGTCTTATTAAAATCAGGAAGTTGGAGTAAAGGAGCATGTGTCAACTTATCTTTCAATACCATGAAGGCTTCTTCCTGTGCGGTACCCCAAAGAAAAGGCACATCTTTCTTTGTAAGCTCATTGAGAGGTGCAGCAATGGTGCTGAAATCTCTCACAAAACGCCTATAGAATCCAGCAAGGCCAAGAAAACTCCTCACTTGTGTGACCGTTTTGGGCTGCGGCCAACTCTCAATAGCTTCAATCTTGGCTTTATCAACTTCAATTCCCTGTGGAGTAACAACATAGCCAAGAAAAGATACTCGGTCGGTGCAAAAGGTGCACTTCCCAAGGTTACCAAACAAATGTGCATCACGTAGAGCAATAAAAACAGCACGTAAATGTTCCAAATGTTCTTCCAAAGATCTGCTATAAATCAATATGTCATCAAAGTAAACTACCACAAATCGTCCAATGAAAGCACGTAAAACTTCGTTCATTAATCTCATGAAAGTACTAGGTGCATTAGTTAACCCAAAAGGCATGACTAACCACTCATATAATCCAAACTTAGTTTTAAATGCTGTTTTCCATTCATCTCCCAATTTCATACGAATTTGATGGTAGCCACTACGCAAATCAACTTTGGAGAATATTGTAGAGCCACTCAATTCATCAAGCATATCATCTAGCCTAGGAATAGGATGACGATAACGAATAGTAATATTATTAATGCCTCTACAATCAACACACGTACGTGATGTACCATCCTTTTTCGGCACTAGAATAATAGGAACAACACAAGGACTAAGGGATTCGCGTATATAACCTTTGTCGAGAAGCTCTTGTACTTGACGCATAATCTCCTTCGTCTCCTCTGGATTGGTACGGTATGGTGCACGGTTTGGCAGTGAAGCACCGGGAATTAAGTCAATCTGATGCTCAATCCCTCGAATAGGCGGTAATCCCGGTGGCACGTCTTGTGGAAAAACGTCAGCGAACTCCTGCAAAATGTTAGTGACAGCAGGAGGCAAAGAGGAAGGCACGTCCTCGAATGAAAATAATGCCTCTTTGCACACAAAAGCATAGCAAACAGATTTGCTGAAATCTAGCTCATCAATATCAGATTTGGTGGCAAATAAACATGCACTTTTCAATTTAATTTCAGAAGCAACACTAGATGGTTTATTATTAGGCTTCATGTGTTGCTCAAATTCTTTTGCCACAATCTGATTCTCACTCTTATTCGTCTCCTGTTTTGCTTTATTAGCTCTATTAATATCATCTTTCAAAATGGAATCAGGAGTCATAGGAAGCAAAGTAATATTTTTATCCTTATGAACAAGAGTATAGTGATTGTTTCTACCATGGTGTACAGAATTTTTATCAAATTGCCATGGTCTACCAAGTAATAAGGAACATGCTTGCATAGGTACCACATCACAATCAACATAATCAGCATATGTAGATATACTAAAATGCACACTAACAGTACGTGTTACCTTAACCTTGCCGCTGTTGTTGAACCATTTGATGTAGTAAGGATGTGGATGTGGTCTTGTGGTGAGAGAAAGCTTTTCGACCATCTCCATGCTAGCCAAGTTGTTGCAGCTCCCTCCGTCTATGATGACGCGCACAGAACGTTCCTTCACAACTCCCTTGGTATGGAACAAATTGTGCCTCTGATTTTGCTCAGCTTGTGTGATCTGCACACTCAAAACACGTTGAGCAACTAAACATTCATACCTGTCAGCGTCTTCAGGAGCCATGTATTGCGTCTCATTATCAGAATCATCTCCACCATGTTCTTCACGTGTAATAAGAGCCAAAGTCTCCTCATCATAGTCACTAGCGGACTCATATCCACCATCCGCGGTAGCAATCATCACACGCGGAGATTTGCATTCTCTCGCATAATGACCTCCTCCCTTACAACGACGACAAATAATATCACTTGTGTGCCCTGTTGATGCTATGGAAGAAGAAGAACGCTGTGTAGGCCCCGCAGGTGCGCTCTTGGCAGATAATGGTGGTTGTGCCTGTTTTCTTGTATCACAGCTGGAGGTGGCACCTGATGGAGGTGCTGGTGCAGTTGAAGTAGAAGATGCACGTGGTGTCCATGATGAAGGTCGGCCTGCAGAAAAGTTAGTTCGCCCCAATGCTTGTCGATCCTGCACTTCACGTTCAGCTTTACAAGCAAGATGGAATAAACGAGTGATATTAGTATACTCCTTATAGTCTAGAATGGTCTGAATCTCTCTATTTAATCCACCCAGAAAATGTGCAAGCATAGCTTCATTCTCCTCAACAATACCACATCTAATCATGCCAGTTTGTAATTCCTGATAATATTCTTCTACAGAATTTTTCCCTTGTCTTAAACGCTGCAATTTTTGAAGCAATTCACGTTGATAATATGGTGGAACCCAACGCGTACGCATAGCAGTTTTCAAACAGCCCAAGTAGTTGGAATAGGATATAATCTACAATGTTCAGACCACCATACACATGCAAAACTAGTGAAAGCACAAACAGCAGCAGCAACTCGTCTCTCCTCAGGATATTGTAAACATGTAAATCGTTGTTCAGTTTCTAACTCCCAAGTAAGATATATATCAGGAACATATCTACCCTCAAATGGTGGAATATTCAATTTCAGTTTAGGAATATGGACATCATCTCGTACCTGAGGTGGTGGTGCAGGCCTACCATTACGAATATATACCTGAGGTCGACCTGCTGGTGGTGGTGCCGGTGGCTGCTCGTAGATCTGATTTTGATCAACCTCATCCTCATAATCGCCCGCATACTCATCATCCTCCTGGGTACCAGCAACAGCAGTAGCAGGAGCCACAGAAGTATCAACAGCAGCACCAACAGTTTGGCCAAACGCAAGAGGAACACGGCTCGCTCGGCGAAGGTCTATTTCGCGACGTGGAGGTAGTCGTTGTTGTTGTTGTTGGAGAGGTGCGTTAGGTGCAGCGGGTGGTGGTGGTGGAAGACGCGCGAGCAATTCATTAAATCTGTTATCGAGCTTTGTTTCGAACGTCTTCTCAAGGCCAGTGATCTTCTCCATGGCCTCTTCAAAATTGTTCAGCACATCTTGCACCTGTTCAGTCATCATTTGCTGAAACTTATCATGAAGCTCCTTGTTTGATAAATTCTCCCAGTCAATCTCGTCGGCTTGTGATCCTGGCATGGTTAGCAGCAATAGAAACACACAAGAATATGATCCTACAGACTACGAACAAGTGGTGGTGGTGGGTGTCACAAATCCGTCAAGCAAAACTCAAATTCTTACCAGTTCTTACCCAGCAACAGGCGGTGATCGGCAACCGTTGTAGTCAAAACTCTCAAAGCTTGGATAGAGCGATTACCAGGGAGAGTCAAACGGACGACGTAGATGTATGTGGAGCTGGGAAGGCTTATACTATGGTAGCAAAAAGGGTCAGCAATAATCAATTCAGAGATGCAAAGTTGAATAAACGCTCAACGACGGTACTGTGCTGGTCCTAGGCTAGACTGTGCTAGAGACGCGAGCCTAGAACACCAACAAAATCACGACGCGGCACGTATACAAGGGAAAAGCACACTCTGAATTTCTTTTTTTGCTCTTTTTTTTGCGCTCTTTTTTTTTGCGCTGCTTTTTTTTTTTGCGAAAAATCACTATAATGGCGAGTGTCTCAAAACTCTTCCTAGCTCAAACTGACAGGATGGGCACGAAATTTTTCGACCAATTTTTTTTTTCGACTGCCCGGACCCAAAAACTGGAAACGGGTCAAAAAAAACTTCCTATAATGGCACCTGTCTCAAAACACTCAGAAACACCTAAAAATAGGATAGCCAGAATTGTTTTTGAAAAAATGCGTTTTCGAAAAATTTTGGGCCTAAACGGAGCGTGGCTACCCGACTCTTTTTTTTTTCCCGAAACCTACTCCGGCAAGGAAACACGAATCGGAATCTGGATGGATCCCGAAAACAAACCTAATAAGCAAGGAACTCGGATTGGTGGTGGATATATGGTGGTGGTATATGGCAGCGGTGGTGGTAGCGGTGGTAGTATATGGATATGGATCGGTGGTGGTATATGGGCACGGATTGGTGGTGGTATATGGATACGGATTCGGAGCGGTGGTGGTAGATGGCAGGGGCGATGATGATGGTGCGGCGGCGGCGTGACAACTTATGACCAGAACTCGAAACTCTAAAAGACTAGACTCTAAGACCAGCAACTAGACCGACGATGCAACCGCAAATTCAACAAAGCAAAACCCTAAAAAGATTATGCAAAGGCTCAGATTGGTTCGGATATGATGAACTAACCCTAATTTTTTTGTGTGGTTTTTTCGTGGACTGTAGGTATGAAGAACAGACTCGATCTAAACTATGAAAAACTGTAAAATCTCACCGAGCAACCTGGAAATCTGATACCACTTGATAGAGGCAAAGGTGTCCCGTCTTTCGATGAGATGATGGATATCGCTTTGTTGGAAGTCGACTTTGACGATCCGACTACGAACGTGCGAGGACGTCGCGCCTTAGCAATCGCTAAACCAACTCCGAGAGGTTATTGACCACGCCGGAGCCCGATCAACCTGACCACGAGGGTCTGTTTCCTACGAGCAAACGAAGAACAAGCAAGAAACTGAGATTGCAATCTGGATATTGCGAATATAAGATGAAAGCTTTATTGATCAAGGTGGGGTTCTGTGACGCCTTTGTCTGGTCGTTGAACACAAACGAAGTACGCGAAGTTGCAGCTATGGCGAACTTTTAATCTAAACAAAACCCAAAGTCTAAACGATGCCCTAAGGGCTGTATATATGGAGGAAGAGGGGGGAATTTCGTGGCCCTTGGTGGAGGGGTCCGAAATCAACCCTATCTCTTGTTTCCCCACACATACGGACTCTAAAAATAGCCTATACTTATGTATTTCGAAATTACATGGGCCTGGCCCAATAATAAGGTGACGCAGCACCTAAAATAGCCTCGGGACGAAATTTATGAAGTGGCATCTTGTATATTTCATCCAAGGCTTCATGCACCCATTATGGTGGCTTCAAAGTCCTGAAATCATCACTTGTAACTCCGTTCTTGTTCCCCTTGCACATGCCATCATCTCCATGCTTGTTCTTGCTCCAATGTTCATCCTTCTCCAAGCTAGGCCCTTCATTTGTAAGCAAAACAAATGTATCCAATTTAGGCAGCATCATATTCTCATGAACATTAGAATCATTACCAAGAAACGAAAGTACCTGGTAATTTAGTTGGCGTGCACGAGCTCTAGTAATTGGTCCAGTATGTATAGCAGCAGGGGCTGTGGGTGTAACAATTGTATTGATGTCCTCATCAGAAGCCCTAGCGGCCTTTAAGCATAGCATCCGCGACGAATGGCTCGCCCGACACCTCGGCCAAGAAAAGCCGAAGTCTATGGCAGCCCTCATGGCACTCATGACATGCTTCTATGCGGGCGAAGATAGCTGGCTAGCCCGTAGCAATAACAATACAAGCAAACATGGCACTTCTGAAGCCAGAAACAGCAACGGCAAGCCCCGACACAACATACACAAGCGTCGAAACAACGGTGAAAACACCAAAGACACGGCGGTCATTGCCGGATTCAATGGCTCTAAATCCGGTCAGCGGAACAAGCCATATAAAAGAAACAATCCGGGCCTGTCCAGTTTGGACCGCATACTCGATCGTCCATGTCAAATCCACGGCACACCTGATAAACCAGCCGATCATACCAACAGAGAGTGTTGGGTTTTTAAACAGGCCGACAAGTTAAATGCCGAGAACAAGGAGAAGGGGTCACAAAGCAAGGACGATGACGAGGAGCCCCGGCATCGAATACAGGGGGACAGAAGAAGTTTCCCCCCAAGCTAAAACGGTGAAGATGATAAACGCCACGCATATCCCCATATCACGCCCAATATGCGACCCTATCCAAAAGGAACTCGAAGGTCCCACCAAGGATAGACCCGCATATTGAAACGCTTTTGCAAGGTGGATATCATTACATCAACATTACATAACAGATGGGGATACATACATAAGGCATACAATGCCACACGAATACAACATCATCTTACATAAGAGCACCATCCAACTATGTATGAAACACAAACATAAACTCAAACGACATCCACCCTGCTAGCCCAGGCTGCCGACCTGGAACCTATCCCCTGATCGAAGAAGAAACAGAAGAAGAACTCCAAGACAAGCAAACATCGCTCTCGCGTCAAGATCATCGCATGACCTGTACCTGCAACTGTTGTTGTAGTAATCTATGAGCCACGAGGACTCAGCAATCCCATTACCATGGGTATCAAGACTAGCAAAGCTTAAAGGGAATGGAAGGGGTAAAGTGGTGAGGTTGCAACAGCGACTAAGCATGATGGTGGCTAACATACGCAAATAAGAGCGAGAAGAGAGCAAATGGAACGGTCGTGAAGCTAGCAATGATCAAGAAGTGATCCTGAACTCCTACTTACGTCAAACATAACCCAAAACCGTGTTCACTTCCCGGACTCCGCCGAAAAGAGACCATCACGGCTACACACACGGTTGATGCATTTTAATTCGGATCTGGTGTCAAGTTATCTACAACCGGACATTAACAAATTCCCATCTGCCCATAACCGCAGCACGGCTTTCGAAAGTTTATACCCTGTAGCGGGTGTCCCAACTTAGCCCATGATAAGCTCTCGCGATCAACGAAGGATATACCTTCTCCCAGGAAGACCCGATCAGACTCGGAATCCCGGTTTACAAGACATTTCGACAATGGTAAAACAAGACCAGCAAGACCGCCCGATGCGCCGACAATCCCGATAGGAGCTGCACATATCTCGTTCTCAGGGCAACACCGGATGAGCAATCCATACAACTAAAACTAGACCTCAAGTTTCCCCGAGGGGGCGCTGTAAAGGGCTCTAGTTCGGACCAACACTTAGACAAGCATTGGCCCGGGGGGGGGCTATAATAAAGATGACCCTTGGGTTAATTACTCCCAAGGGAAATATAGGTGGTGGTGAGGCAAATGGTAAAACCAAGGTTGGGCCTTGCTGGAAGAGTTTTATTCAAAGCGAACTGTCAAGGGGGTCCCATAAATCACCCAACCGCATAAGGAAAGCAAAATCCGGGAACATAACACCGGTATGACGGAAACTAGGACGGCAAGAGTGGAACAAAACACCAGGCATAATGCCGAGCCTTCCACCCTTTACCAAGTATGTAGATGCATTAATAATAATATAAGAGATATTGTGATATCCCAACATAATCCTGTCCATCATGGGGCAATCTTCAACTTCACCTGTAACTAGCAACGCTATAAGAGGGCCGAGCAAAGCGATAACATAGCCAAGCAACTGTTTGCTAGGAAGGGTGTCAAAGGTTAGAGGTTCATGGCAATTTGGGAGGCTTGATGAGCAAAAGATAGGTAACGCAACATAGCGATAGAACGAAGCAACTAGCATAGCAATGATAGTAGTGAGATCCAGGGTAGAGGTTATCTTGCCTGAAATCCCGCTAGGAAGAAGAACGAGTCCATGAAGAAGATGAAGCCACGAAGACGAACCAAGCGTAGACGAACGAATCCTCACGATCGTAACGAAACGGAAACTATCGAGAAGAAGCATACAACATGGTAAACACACCACACATGAACAAGACATGATGCACAACCAAGAATGATGCATGACAAGACTACATGAAGCTACTCATGGCAAGAGATGATGCAAACAAGAGCAACACATCAAGGCAAGTTTAAATGAGGCCGGAAACAACATATAACAAATCCGGTAAGTCCTCATATGCAAATTTCGAAATTGGTCCAGCTCTGAATAAACATTATGTTCAAGTTGTTAAACATCAAGTTAAGTTGCACCAAAATGATCTACACGAGATTCTAGTCAAGTTACATATAAAGTTCATTTAGTTTGGAGCTACGGCCTAGAAGATATGAGCAAAACAAGTTAAACATGGCATTGATGCAAAATGCATACAAACATCAAGCAAACACCTCAAAACATGGATGCAACATGATAATATGAAACTACATGCAAAATCAAGCAAGTTTCATATAGAGCACACTCAAAACGGAGCAACGGTTCCACACATACACTCTATACAAGTTATAGCTACAATCTGTCCAAAACAGCAACTAGGCATATTGCAAGCATCAAAACAACATGCTACAACACATCAACAGAAAAACAAAAGCCATGTACATGATGTACAGGTAAATCATAACAAAACATGAACACTGAGCTATCTCCAGAAATCACTAGAACATGCTCAAACACACATGGCAAAATTGCAAATGATAATAGTTTCAGACTTTGCAGAAATAACATCAGGTTGCAATGTTTAGAGCTATCAAACAACATGTTACAGGAACTTATCATGGCAAACAAAGGCATGTCATGCTAGTACTAAATGCATAGAACAAAAGTCCTTTAGTGACCATGAGCCAAAAAGGATCAGAAGATATGATGGCACCCATGTAAACATAGCAAGTTATATGACAGATTCAAGCATGGCAGGAACATCAATAAGTAGGCATGTTGGTGAGCTTGTACCACTCACCACAGAGCAATACATGGCATGACAAGGCAACCAATAGTAAGAAGACATATTTATGAAGCTAAGCATGGCAATAGCAAGTTCATAGGGGGCATGGATCACTAGCAACAATCATGGCAACATTGAACTTAATGTTAACAGGCTGACAGCAACAATATTTAGCAACTTTGGAGCAAGATTACAACAAGTTACAGTAAGCTATAAATGCAACCAGGGGCATGGATGGATATAGCATGACATGTATAACAAAACATCCTTAGTGAACATCTCCATATTATGCATGGAATGACTTGTAGCAGCAGGTTTACATAGCATCACAAAATAACAGATTCAGCCTAGCAAAACAGTAACAACAAGTACACTACTTCACGAGTCGATTCACTCACCACAAGTCATTGCATGACAAGATAAGCATATCATCAGCAATAAGACATGTTTACGAAACTAACCAAGGCAAGACCAAGTTCATAGCATGCTGATAGAGGCAAAGGTGTCCCGTCTTTCGATGAGATGATGGATATCGCTTTGGTGGCAGTCGACTTTGACGATCCGACTACGAACGTGCGAGGACGTCGCGCCTTAGCAATCGCTAAACCAACTCCGAGAGGTTATTGACCACGCCGGAGCACGATCAACCTGACCACGAGGGTCTGTTTCCTACGAGCAAATAAAGAACAAGCAAGAAACTGAGATTGCAATCTGGATATTGCGAATATAAGATGAAAGCTTTATTGATCAAGGTGGGGTTCTGTGACGCCTTTGTCTGGTCGTTGAACACAAACGAAGTACGCGAAGTTGCAGCTATGGCGAACTTTTAATCTAAACAAAACCCAAAGTCTAAACGATGCCCTAAGGGCTGTATATATGGAGGAAGAGGGGGGAATTTCGTGGCCCTTGGTGGAGGGGTCCGAAATCAACCCTATCTCTTGTTTCCCCACACATACGGACTCTAAAAATAGCCTATACTTATGTATTTCGAAATTACATGGGCCTGGCCCAATAATAAGGTGACGCAGCACCTAAAATAGCCTCGGGATGAAATTTATGAAGTGGCATCTTGTATATTTCGTCCAAGGCTTCATGCACCCATTATGGTGGCTTCAAAGTCCTGAAATCATCACTTGTAACTCCGTTCTTGTTCTTGCTCCAATGTTCATCCTTCTCCAAGCTAGGCCCTTCAATTGTAAGCAAAACAAATGTAAACAATTTAGGCAACATCATATTCTAATGAACATTAGAATCATTACCAAGAAATGAAAGTACCTGGTAATTTAGTTGGCGTGGACGAGCTCTAGTAATTGGTCCAGTATGTATAGCAGCAAGGGCTGTGGGTGTAACAATTGTATTGATGTCCTCATCATCCTCCCCTTCTTGAAATGAAGTCGTCCTCGACGGAAGTTCATCTTCCTCACCCAAATAAGGCTTCAAATCTGCAATGTTAAAAGTGGGACTAACCCCAAAATCTGCAGGCAGCTCAAGTTTATATGCATTATCATTTATTTTCTCTAACACCTTAAAGGGACCATCAGCACGTGGCATTAACTTTGATTTGCGCAAATCAGGAAATCTATCCTTACGCAAATGTAACCAAACAAGATCTCCAGGTGCAAACACAACATGTTTTCTACCCTTATCCCCAGCAAGTTTATATTTAGCATTCATACGCTCAATGTTTTCCTTAGTTAACTCATGCATTTTTAAAATCAATTCAGCACGTTGTTTAGCATCAAAATTAACCTTCTCCGAAGATGGAAGAGGCAACAAATCAATAGGTGCACGAGGTAGGAAACCATACACAACTTCAAAAGGGCACATCTTAGTAGTAGAATGCAATGAACGATTATAAGCAAATTCAGTATGAGGCAAGCATTCCTCCCACATTTTCTTATTATTCTTCAAAACAGCCCTAAGCATAGTAGACAACGTTCTATTGACTACTTCAGTTTGTCCATCAGTTTGGGGGTGACAAGTAGTACTAAAAGGCAGTTTAGTCCCCAACTTAGCCCATAAACATCTCCAAAAGTGGCTAAGAAATTTAGTATCACGATCTGAAACAATAGTATTTGGCACACCATGCAAGCGAATAATTTCACGAAAGAACAAATCAGCAACATTAACAGCATCATCGCTTTTATGACATGGTATAAAGTGTGCCATTTTCGAGAATCTATCCACGACAACAAATATGCTATCCCTCCCCTTCTTTGTTCGAGGTAAACCTAAAACAAAGTCCATAGATATATCCTCCCAAGGAACACTAGGTACAGGCAAAGGCATATATAAACCATGAGGATTGAGTTGTGACTTAGCTTTTTGACATGTAGTGCAGCGAGCAATAAAACGCTCAACATCCCGTCTCATCTTTGGCCAAAAGAAATGTGTAGCAAGTACGTCCTCCGTCTTCTTCACGCCAAAGTGTCCCATTAATCCTCCTCCATGCGCCTCCTGCAACAACAAAAGACGAACGGAGCTAGCTGGAATGCATAGCTTGTTAGCGCGAAACACAAATCCATCGTTAACAACAAACTTGTTCCACATTCTTCCTTCTTTACAATTCTGCATTACATCTTTAAAATCAGCATCATGCACATATTGATCTTTGATGGTCTCCAAACCAAATATTTTGAAGTCAAGTTGTGAAAGCATAGTATAGCGACGAGACAATGCATCAGCAATAACATTTTCTTTTCCCTTCTTGTGTTTAATGACATAAGGGAAAGTCTCAATGAATTCGACCCATTTAGCATGTCTACGATTCAGTTTAGCTTGACTTTTAATATGTTTCGAAGATTCATGATCAGAATGTATAACAAATTCTTTGGGCCATAAATAATGTTGCCATGTTTCTAAAGTCCGAACAAGAGCATATAATTCTTTATCATAAGTAGAATAATTCAGACTAGGCCCACTCAATTTTTCAGAAAAGTATGCAACAGGTTTGCCATCTTGTAATAACACACCTCCTAATCCAATTCCACTAGCATCACATTCAAGCTCAAAAGTCTTATTAAAATCAGGAAGTTGGAGTAAAGGAGCATGTGTCAACTTATCTTTCAATACCGTGAAGGCTTCTTCCTGTGCGGTACCCCAAAGAAAAGGCACATCTTTCTTTGTAAGCTCATTGAGAGGTGCAGCAATGGTGCTGAAATCTCTCACAAAATGCCTATAGAATCCAGCGAGGCCAAGAAAACTCCTCACTTGTGTGACCGTTTTGGGTTGCGGCCAACTCTCAATAGCTTCAATCTTGTCTTTATCAACTTCTGATGAGGACATCAATACAATTGTTACACCCACAGCCCCTGCTGCTATACATACTGGACCAATTACTAGAGCTCGTGCACGCCAACTAAATTACCAGGTACTTTCGTTTCTTGGTAATGATTCTAATGTTCATGAGAATATGATGCTGCCTAAATTGGATACATTTGTTTTGCTTACAAATGAAGGGCCTAGCTTGGAGAAGGATGAACATTGGAGCAAGAACAAGCATGGAGATGATGGCATGCGCAAGGGGAACAAGAACGGAGTTACAAGTGATGATTTCAGGACTTTGAAGCCACCATAATGGGTGCATGAAGCCTTGGACGAAATATACAAGATGCCACTTCATAAATTTCGTCCCGAGGCTATTTTAGGTGCTGCGTCACCTTATTATTGGGCCAGGCCCATGTAATTTCGAAATACATAAGTATAGGCTATTTTTAGAGTCCGTATGTGTGGGGAAACAAGAGATAGGGTTGATTTCAGACCCCTCCACCAAGGGCCACGAAATTCCCCCTCTTCCTCCATATATACAGCCCTTAGGGCATCGTTTAGACTTTGGGTTTTGTTTAGATTAAAAGTTCGCCATAGCTGCAACTTCGCGTACTTCGTTTGTGTTCAACGACCAGACAAAGGCGTCACAGAACCCCACCTTGATCAATAAAGCTTTCATCTTATATTCGCAATATCCAGATTGCAATCTCAGTTTCTTGCTTGTTCTTCGTTTGCTCGCAGGAAACAGACCCTCGTGGTCAGGTTGATCGTGCTCCGGCGTGGTCAATAACCTCTCGGAGTTGGTTTAGCGATTGCTAAGGTGCGACGTCCTCGCACGTTCGTAGTCGGATCGTCAAAGTCGACTTCCACCAAAGCGAAATCCACCATCTCATCGAAAGACGGGACACCTTTGCCTCTATCAACAAGTAGTACTAAAAAGCAGTTTAGTCCCCAACTTAGCCCATAAACATCTCCAAAAGTGGCTAAGAAATTTAGTATCACGATCTGAAACAATAGTATTTGGCACACCATGCAAGCGAATAATTTCACGAAAGAACAAATCAGCAACATTAACAGCATCATCGCTTTTATGACATGGTATAAAGTGTGCCATTTTCGAGAATCTATCCACGACAACAAATATGCTATCCCTCCCCTTCTTTGTTCGAGGTAAACCTAAAACAAAGTCCATAGATATATCCTCCCAAGGAACACTAGGTACAGGCAAAGGCATATATAAACCATGAGGATTGAGTCGTGACTTAGCTTTTTGACATGTAGTGCATCGAGCAATAAAACGCTCAACATCCCGTCTCATCTTTGGCCAAAAGAAATGTGTAGCAAGTACGTCCTCCGTCTTCTTCACGCCAAAGTGTCCCATTAACCCTCCTCCATGCGCCTCCTGCAACAACAAAAGACGAACGGAGCTAGCTGGAATGCATAGCTTGTTAGCACGAAACACAAATCCATCGTTAACGACAAACTTGTTCCACATTCTTCCTTCTTTACAATTCTGCATTACATCTTTAAAATCAGCATCATGCACATATTGATCTTTGATGGTCTCCAAACCAAATATTTTGAAGTCAAGTTGTGACAGCATAGTATAGCGACGAGACAATGCATCAGCAATAACATTTTCTTTTCCCTTCTTGTGTTTAATGACATAAGGGAAAGTCTCAATGAATTCAACCCATTTAGCATGTCTACGATTCAGTTTAGCTTGACTTTTAATATGTTTCAAAGATTCATGATCAGAATGTATAACAAATTCTTTGGGCCATAAATAATGTTGCCATGTTTCTAAAGTCCGAACAAGAGCATATAATTCTTTATCATAAGTAGAATAATTCAGACTAGGCCCACTCAATTTTTCAGAAAAGTATGCAACAGGTTTGCCATCTTGTAATAACACACCTCCTAATCCAATTCCACTAGCATCACATTCAAGCTCAAAAGTCTTATTAAAATCAGGAAGTTGGAGTAAAGGAGCATGTGTCAACTTATCTTTCAATACCGTGAAGGCTTCTTCCTGTGCGGTACCCCAAAGAAAAGGCACATCTTTCTTTGTAAGCTCATTGAGAGGTGCAGCAATGGTGCTGAAATCTCTCACAAAACACCTATAGAATCCAGCGAGGCCAAGAAAACTCCTCACTTGTGTGACCGTTTTGGGCTCCGGCCAACTCTCTTCCCTGTGGAGTAACAACATAGCCAAGAAAAGATACTCGGTCGGTGCAAAAGGTGCACTTCCCAAGGTTACCAAACAAACGTGCATCACGTAGAGCAATAAAAACAGCACGTAAATGTTCCAAATGTTCTTCCAAAGATCTGCTATAAATCAATATGTCATCAAAGTAAACTACCACAAATCGTCCAATGAAAGCACGTAAAACTTCATTCATTAATCTCATGAAAGTACTAGGTGCATTAGTTAACCCAAAAGGCATGACTAACCACTCATATAATCCAAACTTAGTTTTAAATGCTGTTTTCCATTCATCTCCCAATTTCAAACGAATTTGATGGTAGCCACTACGCAAATCAACTTTGGAGAATATTGTAGAGCCACTCAATTCATCAAGCATATCATCTAGCCTAGGAATAGGATGACGATAACGAATAGTAATATTATTAATGCCTCTACAATCAACACACATACGTGATGTACCATCCTTTTTCGGCACTAGAATAATAGGAACATCACAAGGACTAAGGGATTCGCGTACATAACCTTTGTCGAGAAGCTCTTGTACTTGACGCATAATCTCCTTCGTCTCCTCTGGATTGGTACGGTATGGTGCACGGTTTGGCAGTGAAGCACCGGGAATTAAGTCAATATGATGCTCAATCCCTCGAATAGGCGGTAATCCCGATGGCACGTCTTGTGGAAAAACGTCAGCGAACTCCTGCAAAATGTTAGTGACAGCAGGAGGCAAAGAGGAAGGCACGTCCTCGAATGAAAATAATGCCTCTTTGCACACAAAAGCATAGCAAACAGATTTGCTGAAATCTAGCTCATCAATATCAGATTTGGTGGCAAATAAACATGCACTTTTCAATTTAATTTCAGAAGCAACACTAGATGGTTTATTATTAGTCATTTGTTGATCAAATGATTTTGCCACAATCTGAATTTCACTCTTATTCTTCTCTTGTTTTGCTTTATTAGCTCTATTAATATCATCTTTCAAAATGGAATCAGGAGTCATAGGAAGCAAAGTAATATTTTTATCCTTATGAACAAGAGTATAGTGATTGTTTCTACCATGGTGTACAGAATTTTTATCAAATTGCCATGGTCTACCAAGTAATAAGGAACATGCTTGCATAGGTACCACATCACAATCAACATAATCAGCATATGTAGAGATACTAAAATGCACACGAACAGTACGTGTTACCTTAACCTTGCCGCTGTTGTTGAACCATTGGATGTAGTAAGGATGTGGATGTGGTCTTGTGGTGAGAGAAAGTTTCTCCACCATCTCCATGCTAGCCAAGTTGTTGCAGCTCCCTCCGTCTATTATGACGCGCACAGAACGTTCCTTCACAACTCCCTTGGTATGGAACAAATTGTGCCTTTGATTTTGCTCAGCTTGTGTGACCTGCACACTCAAAACACGTTGAGCAACTAAACATTCATACCTGTCAGCGTCTTCAGGAGCCATGTATTGCGTCTCATGATCAGAATCATCTCCACCATGTTCTTCATGTGTAATAAGAGCCAATGTCTCCTCATCATAGTCACTAGCGGACTCATATCCACCATCCGCGGTAGCAATCATCACACGCTGAGATTTGCATTCTCTCGCATAATGACCTCCTCCCTTACAACGACGACAAATAATATCAGTTGTGTGCCCTGTTGATGCCCTGGAAGAAGAAGAACGCTGTGCAGGCCCGGCAGGTGCGCTCTTGGCAGATAATGGCGGTTGTTCCTGTTTTCTTGTATCACGGCTGTAGGAGGCAGCTGATTGAGGTGCTGGTGCAGTTGAAGTAGAAGATGCACGCGGTGTCCATGATGAAGGTCGGCCTGCAGAAAAGTTAGTTCGCGCCAATGCTTGTCGATCCTGCACTTCACGTTCAGCTTTACAAGCAAGATGGAATAAACGAGTGATATTAGTATACTCCTTATAGTCTAGAATGGTCTGAATCTCTCTATTTAATCCACCCAGAAAACGTGCAAGCATAGCTTCATTCTCCTCAACAATACCACATCGAATCATGCCAGTTTGTAATTCCTGATAATATTCTTCTACAGAATTTTTTTCCTTGTCTTAAACGCTGCAATTTTTGAAGCAATTCACGTTGATAATATGGTGGAACCCAACGCGTACGCATAGCGGTTTTCAAAGCAGCCCAAGTAGTTGGAATAGGATATAATCTACAATGTTCAGACCACCAGACACATGCAAAACTAGTGAAAGCACAAACAGCAGCAGCAACCCGTCTCTCCTCGGGATATTGTAAACATGTAAAACGTTGTTCAGTTTCTAACTCCCAAGTAAGATATATATCAGGAACATATCTACCCTCAAATGGTGGAATATTCAATTTCAGTTTAGGAATATGGGCATCATCTCGTACCTGAGGTGGTGGTGCAGGCCTACCATTACGAATATATACCTGAGGTCGACCTGGTGGTGGTGGTGCTGGTGGCTGCACGTAGTTCGGATTTTGATCAACCTCATCCTCATAATCTCCCACATAATCATCATCCTCCTGGGTACCAGCAGCAGCAGTAGCAGGAGCCAAAGAAGCACCAACAGCAGTAGCAGCGGCACCAGAATTTTGTCCTGGCTCAATATAAACACGCTGTGCTCGTCCATACTGATTCGGAAGGGGGCGTAGTTGTTGTTGTTGCAAAGGTGCGACAGGTGCAGCCGGTGGTGGAAGACGCGCAAGCAGTTCATTAAATATGTTATCAAGCTTTGTTTCGAACGTCTTCTCAAGGCCAGTAATCTTCTCCATGGCCTCTTCAAAATTGTTCAGCACATCTCGCACCTGTTCAGTCATCATTTGCTGAAACTTATCATGAAGCTCCTTGTTCGATAAGTTCTCCCAGTCAATCTCGTCGGTTGTGATCCTGGCATGGTTAGCAGCAATAGAAACACACAAGAATATGATCCTACAGACTACTAAGAAGTTGTGGTGGTGTATCACAAACCCGTCAAGCAAACCCCAAATTCTTACCAGTTCTTACCCAGCAGCAGGTGGTGATCGGCAACCGTTGTAGTCAAAACTTCTCAAAGCTTGGATAGAGCGATTACTAGGGAAAGTCAAACGCACGACGTAGATGTATGTGGAGCTGGGAAGGCTTATAATATGGTAGCAAAAAGGGTCAGCAATAATCAATTCAGAGATGCAAAGTTGAATAAACGCTCAACAACGGTACTGTGCTGGTCCTAGGCTAGACCGTGCTAGAGACGCGAGCCTAGAACACTAAAAAAATCACGGCGCTGCACGTAAACAAGGGAAAAGCACACTCTCGAATTTTTTTCGCTCTTTTTTTTTGCGCTGCTTTTTTTTTGCGCTGCTCTCTTTTTTTTGCGAAAAATCACTATAATGGCGAGTGTCTCAAAACTCTTCCCAGGTCAAACTGACAGGATGGGCACGAAATTTTTGTGACCAAATTTTTTTTTGACTGCCCGGACCCGAAAACTGGAAACGAGTCAAAAAAAACTTTCTATAACGGCGACTGTCTCAATACGCTTAGAAACACCTAAAAATAGGATAGCCAGAATTTTTTTTGTCAAGTGCGTTTTCCGAAAATTTTGGGCCTAAACGGAGGGTGGTTTCCGGACTCTTTTTTTTTTGGAAACCAACCTCTTCTACGGACGGCAAAAGATTGCTGGAATCCGAAACCTACTCAGACAAGGAAACACGAATCGGAAATTAGATGGATCCCGAAAACAAACCTAATATGCAAGGAACTCGGATTGGTGGTGGATATATGGTGGTGGTATATGGCAGCGGTGGTGGTAGTATATGGATACGGGTTCGGAGCGGTGGCGGATAAGCGGTGGTGGTAGATGGCAGGGGCGATGATGATGGTGCGGCGGCGGCGTGACTACTTATGACCAGAACTCAAAACTCTAAAAGACTAGACTCTAAGACCAGCAACTAGACACGACGATGCAACCGCAAATTCAACAAAGCAAAACCCTAAAAAGATTTATGCAAAGGCTCAGATTGGATCGGATATGATGAACTAACCCTAATTTTTTTTGTGGCTTTTTCGTGGACTGTAGGTATGAAGAACAGACTCGATCTAAACTACGAAAAACTATAAAATCTCAGCGAGCAACCTGGAAATCTGATACCACTTGATAGAGGCAAAGGTGTCCCGTCTTTCGATGAGATGATGGATATCGCTTTGGTGGCAGTCGACTTTGACGATCCGACTACGAACGTGCGAGGACGTCGCGCCTTAGCAATCGCTAAACCAACTCCAAGAGGTTATTGACCACGCCGGAGCACGATCAACCTGACCACGAGGGTCTGTTTCATGCGAGCAAACGAAGAACAAGCAAGAAACTGAGATTGCAATCTGGATATTGCGAATATAAGATGAAAGCTTTATTGATCAAGGTGGGGTTCTGTGACGCCTTTGTCTGGTCGTTGAACACAAACGAAGTACGCGAAGTTGCAGCTATGGCGAACTTTTAATCTAAACAAAACCCAAAGTCTAAACGCTGCCCTAAGGGCTGTATATATGGAGGAAGAGGGGGGAATTTCGTGGCCCTTGGTGGAGGGGTCCGAAATCAACCCTATCTCTTGTTTCCCCACACATACGGACTCTAAAAATAGCCTATACTTATGTATTTCGAAATTACCTGGGCCTGGCCCAATAAAATAAGGTG
Organism: Triticum aestivum; assembly: GCF_018294505.1. Taxonomy (NCBI): domain Eukaryota; kingdom Viridiplantae; phylum Streptophyta; class Magnoliopsida; order Poales; family Poaceae; genus Triticum; species Triticum aestivum. The sequence goes on along the minus strand of NC_057801.1, from coordinate 358,726,290 downwards.
ACGCAGCACCTAAAATAGCCTCGGGACAAAATTTACGAAGTGGCATCTTGTATATTTCGTCCAAGGCTTCATGCACCCATTATGGTGGCTTCAAAGTCCTGAAATCATCACTTGTAACTCCGTTCTTGTTCCCCTTGCGCATGCCATCATCTCCATGCTTGTTCTTGCTCTAATGTTCATCCTTCTCCAAGCTAGGCCCTGGTAATTTAGTTGGCGTGCATGAGCTCTAGTAATTGGTCCAGTATGTATAGCAGCAGGGGTTGTGGGTGTAACAATTGTATTGATGTCCTCATCAAAACTACCACAAATCGTCCAATGAAAGCATGTAAAACTTCGTTCATTAATCTCATGAAAGTACTAGGTGCATTAGTTAACCCAAAAGGCATGACTAACCACTCATATAATCCAAACTTAGTTTTAATTGCTGTTTTCCATTCATCTCCCAATTTCATACGAATTTGATGGTAGCCACTACGCAAATCAACTTTGGAGAATATTGTAGAGCCACTCAATTCATCAAGCATATCATCTAGCCTAGGAATAGGATGACGATAACGAATAGTAATATTATTAATGCCTCTACAATCAACACACATACGTGATGTACCATCCTTTTTCGGCACTAGAATAATAGGAACAACACAAGGACTAAGGGATTCGCGTATATAACCTTTGTCGAGAAGCTCTTGTACTTGACGCATAATCTCCTTCGTCTCCTCTGGATTGGTATGGTATGGTGCACGGTTTGGCAGTGAAGCACCGGGAATTAAGTCAATCTGATGCTCAATCCCTCGAATAGGCGGCAATCCCGGTGGCACGTCTTGTGGAAAAACGTCAGCGAACTCCTGCAAAATGTTAGTGACAGCAGGAGGCAAAGAGGAAGGCACGTCCTCGAATGAAAATAATGCCTCTTTGCACACAAAAGCATAGCAAACAGATTTGCTGAAATCTAGCTCATCAATATCAGATTTGGTGGCAAATAAACATGCACTTTTCAATTTAATTTCAGAAGCAACACTAGATGGTTTATTATTAGGCTTCATTTGTTGCTCAAATTCTTTTGCCACAATCTTATTTTCACTCTTATTCTTCTCCTGTTTTGCTTTATTAGCTCTATTAATATCATCTTTCAAAATGGAATCAGGAGTCATAGGAAGCAAAGTAATATTTTTATCCTTATGAACAAGAGTATAGTGATTGTTTCTACCATGGTGTACAGAATTTTTATCAAATTGCCATGGTCTACCAACTAATAAGGAACATGCTTGCATAGGTACCACATCACAATCAACATAATCAGCATATGTAGAGATACTAAAATGCACACGAACAGTACGTGTTACCTTAACCTTGCCGCTGTTGTTGAACCATTGGATGTAGTAAGGATGTGGATGTGGTCTTGTGGTGAGAGAAAGCTTCTCCACCATCTCCATGCTAGCCAAGTTGTTGCAGCTCCCTCCGTCTATTATGACGCGCACAGAACGTTCCTTCACAACTCCCTTGGTATGGAACAAATTGTGCCTCTGATTTTGCTCAGCTTGTGTGACCTGCACACTCAAAACACGTTGAGCAACTAAACATTCATACCTGTCAGCGTCTTCAGGAGCCATGTATTGCGTCTCATGATCAGAATCATCTCCACCATGTTCTTCATGTGTAATAAGAGCCAATGTCTCCTCATCATAGTCACTAGCGGACTCATATCCACCATCCGCGGTAGCAATCATCACACGCTGAGATTTGCATTCTCTCGCATAATGACCTCCTCCCTTACAACGACGACAAATAATATCACTTGTGTGCCCTGTTGATGCCCTGGAAGAAGAAGAACTCTGTGCAGGCCCGGCAGGTGCGCTCTTGGCAGATAATGGCGGTTGTTCCTGTTTTCTTGTATCACGGCTGTAGGAGGCAGCTGATTGAGGTGCTGGTGCAGTTGAAGTAGAAGATGCACGCGGTGTCCATGATGAAGGTCGGCCTGCAGAAAAGTTAGTTCGCGCCAATGCTTGTCGATCCTGCACTTCACGTTCAGCTTTACAAGCAAGATGGAATAAACGAGTGATATTAGTATACTCCTTATAGTCTAGAATGGTCTGAATCTCTCTATTTAATCCACCCAGAAAATGTGCAAGCATAGCTTCATTCTCCTCAACAATACCACATCGAATCATGCCAGTTTGTAATTCCTGATAATATTCTTCTACATAATTTTTTCCTTGTCTTAAACGCTGCAATTTTTAAAGCAATTCACGTTGATAATATGGTGGAACCCAACGCGTACGCATAGCAGTTTTCAAAGCAGCCCAAGTAGTTGGAATAGGATATAATCTACAATGTTCAGACCACCAGACACATGCAAAGCTAGTGAAAGCACAAACAGCAGCAGCAACCCGTCTCTCCTCGGGATATTCTAAACATGTAAAACGTTGTTCAGTTTCTAACTCCCAAGTAAGATATATATCAGGAACATATCTACCCTCAAATGGTGGAATATTCAATTTCAGTTTAGGAATATGGACATCATCTCGTACCTGAGGTGGTGGTGCAGGCCTACCATTACGAATATATACCTGAGGTCGACCTGCTGGTGGTGGTGCTGGTGGTTGCACGTAGTTCTGATTTTGAGCAACCTCATCCTCGTAATCTCCCACATAATCATCCTCCTCCGCATCAGCAGCAGGAGCCACAGAAGTATCAACAGCAGCACCAACAGTTTGGCCAAACGCAAGAGGAACACGGCTCGCTCGGCGGAGGTCTATTTCACGACGTGGAGGTAGTCGTTGTTGTTGTTGTTGGAGAGGTGCGTTAGGTGCAGCGGGTGGTGGTGGTGGAAGACGCGCGAGCAATTCATTAAACTTGTTATCGAGCTTTGTTTCGAACGTCTTCTCCATGCCATCTATCTTCTCCATGGCCTCTTCAAATCCGTTTAGCACGTCTTGCACCTGTCCACTCATCATTTGCTGAAATTTATCATGCAAATCCTTATTCGATGAGATGATGGATATCGCTTTGGTGGCAGTCGACTTTGACGATCCGACTACGAACGTGCGAGGATGTCGCGCCTTAGCAATCGCTAAACCAACTCCAAGAGGTTATTGACCATGCCGGAGCACGATCAACCTGACCACTAGGGTCTGTTTCCTGCGAGCAAACGAAGAACAAGCAAGAAACTGAGATTGCAATCTGGATATTGCGAATATAAGATGAAAGCTTTATTGATCAAGGTGGGGTTCTGTGACGCCTTTGTCTGGTCGTTGAACACAAACGAAGTACGCGAAGTTGCAGCTATGGCGAACTTTTAATCTAAACAAAACCCAAAGTCTAAACGATGCCCTAAGGGCTGTATATAGGGAGGAAGAGGGGGGAATTTCGTGGCCCTTGGTGGAGGGGTCCGAAATCAACCCTATCTCTTATTTCCCCACACATACGGACTCTAAAAATAGCCTATACTTATGTATTTCGAAATTACATGGGCCTGGCCCAATAATAAGGTGACGCAGCACCTAAAATAGCCTCGGGATGAAATTTATGAAGTGGCATCTTGTATATTTCGTCCAAGGCTTCATGCACCCATTATGGTGGCTTCAAAGTCCTGAAATCATCACTTGTAACTCCGTTCTTGTTCTTGCTCCAATGTTCATCCTTCTCCAAGCTAGGCCCTTCAATTGTAAGCAAAACAAATGTATCCAATTTAGGCAGCATCATATTCTCATGAACATTAGAATCATTACCAAGAAACGAAAGTACCTGGTAATTTAGTTGGCGTGCACGAGCTCTAGTAATTGGTCCAGTATGTATAGCAGCAGGGGCTGTGGGTGTAACAATTGTATTGATGTCCTCATCACATGCAAGGACCAACTACAACAAGCAAAATTGAATAACATGTAAACAATCTGCCAGGAAACATTTTATAGCAAAAGTAGAGCAAGAAAATGACATGCTAAACTACTCCATAATTGCAAACAGGGGCATTAATGGATAGAGAATAACCATATGTTCGAAACATCCTTACGTAAGTATCTCAAAATATGCTTGGATCTCTCTGTAGCATCAAGTTTACGTGGCATAAAAATAACAGCAGAACAGGGAGTGAAATCAGCAACATCATGAAGCCTAGTTTGCATTCTTGTTCTAGTCACCACATTGATCACAAAAATACATTGCATACACCCCTGTAAAGATGGCATGATGTAGCACAAAACACATGTAGAGCTCATGCTCATAAGATGCACACATCACATGCAACAAAAATGACAAATCACCAAGTTATAACAGTTTCAGCAGATTAACATCATGTAGCACTCTTGCAACAATGATTCAGGCATCAAGATGAGGTCAAATGAACATGGTGCAATGGAATGGAATGTAGAGCATCTCACAGCGAACATTTTGGTATATTACACGCACAAAACGGAACAGTATGCAATAAATTATGATGCGATGAACATGGCATGATAATGTAAATATTTTAGAGACTTAGGCGTTTTTCATAAAAAATAGGACGAGCGTAATATAGTCAAAGTGTGCACGGGGCGGGGGATATGTGGGCGCTCACCATGGGCCGAGGCCCAGAAGGAGGAGGAGGCAGGAGGCAGGGGGCCTGCTGGGCTGGGCCGGACACGGGGCGACGCTGGGCCCTGAGGGGTGGCGGCCCACGCGCGGTCAACGCCGACGGGACCGGGCTCCTCCCGACCGGCTGGCGGCGGCAAGAGTGGGCGACGGTGACCGGAGGGCGGCGGGTCTCGGCGATGGGGCGCGAAGGAGGCCAGATCCGGGACTAGGGGCTCGCCAGGGATCCATTCCCGGCGACGGCGAGGCCACCGGCGATGAGGAGGCCTCCATGGGGCGGCGGCGGCGGCAGTCCCTGCAAGGAGAGAGAGGAGCCAGGTGAGAGAGAGAGAGAGGAGACGCAGGGATGAAGAGGGAGCAGGGGACGGCGAGGCTCTGGCCTGGCGCGGCGCTCGGCTGGCAGGCGCTCGCCGGCGCGGTTGGGTCGAGGCGGCGGGGAAGGCGCGAGGCTCCGGCAACCTCTGGTGCGGGAGGCACTCGGGATCGGGCGGCGGCAGCGCACGCGGGCTCGCTCGGGCCCAGATCGGTCCGTTGCGGGCCTCTCGCGGGCCTGGCGGGCCGCGGCGATGCTGGGGGCTGCGGGGGCGCGGGAGGACGCATGGCTCCTTGTGGTTTGCTGCGGGAGGTGCGCGGCGGCGGCTGGCCAATGGGGCGCTGCCAAGTGGCGGGAGGTGGCTGGCTGGCGCCGGAAAACGAGGAGGGGGCGACGTAGGTGGTGGAGGCTGGTTGGGGTGCATGGAATTTGAGGAGGAAGGCGGTGAAAACGAGGAGGAGAGGGGGGTAGGCTGCCAAAATTGGAAGGGGAAGGTGTATATAAAGGGTAGGGGCTAGGGTTTGAGGGTTTCGGAGCCTCCGATGACGATCCAACGGCATCGGTTGGAGGGGGGTTTAAGCCGGGTTAGATGGGCTGTGCCGAGGGGGGTTGGGCTGAGAAGGGAGAAGAGAAGGCAGCCCGGCAACAGTTTCCGGAGACCGAAAACGTCCGACGTAAATACCGGCAACGGTGCCGCTATATATTTAATGGTTGGACTATCAAACGAGCTCTGAATGTGACGAAACTTGACAGGCGCTCTGTCTACACTATAATAATACTGCATGCCAAGCTTCAACCCATTCCGAGAACATTTTTATGCCACTTATAAAAATTAATATTCGAAGGTGCCGCGGGCGCGTGCGAGTGTGGTCTGGACTCCGAACGGACAACGGAGAGAACCAGGAGGACCCGAACGGATGCAAGTTTTAAAAAACATGCAGATGAAATGCAGATGATGACATGGCAAAATGCAACACGCAAGCAATGGCATGGCAACAACGACGAATAGCTGGAAGACACCTGGCGCATCGGATCCGGGGCGTTACACCCCAAGAGGGAGCGCAAGCGCGTGCTCAGGGACGTCTACGCGATAGAGCCAGTCGCCCCAAAGTTCAACCCATGGTCATCCTGCCCGATCACCTTTGGTCGCAGGGATCATCCGACCAATGTCCGTCATGGCGGTTCAGCCGCACTGGTCCTCGACCCAATCATTGATGGGTTCCATCTGGCGCGAGTCCTCATGGACGGTGGCAGCAGCCTGAACTTGCTTTATCAGGATAGAGTGCAAAAAATGGGTATTGATCCCTCGAGGATCAAGCCCACAAAAACCACCTTTAAAGGTGTCATACCGGGTGTAGAGGCCCACTGCACGGGCTCAATCACACTGGAAGTGGTCTTCGGACCCCCGGACAATTTCCGAAGCGAAGAGTTGATCTTAGATATCGTCCCCTTCCGCAGCGGCTATCTCACACTGCTCGGATGAACCGCATTCGCTCGATTCAATGCGGTGCCACACTATGCTTATCTCAAGCTCAAGATGCCCGGACCACGTGGTGTCATAACAGTCAATGGAAACACGGAATGCTCCCTCCATACTGAGGAGCACACCGCTGCCCTCGCAGCAGAAGTACAGAGCGACCTTTTGAGGCAGAACCTTAATTCGTTGGCCCAGCTCCTGGACACTGTCAAGCGAGTCCGAACTACTCTACAGCAGGACAGTCCAGCTCGTCAAGAGCTCAACTAGCAGTTCGGCCTCTGTCCCAGTCCCGACCAAGCGGTGGCATTCGTACCGCGCGTACATAACTATGCACTTAAAATACCATGGGCATAGACGGAGGCACAGCTAGATCGTGGTCCATAATACGGCTCGACCTATCCTGGACCCACATATTTTCACTTTTTCCTTTTTCTTTTCAGGTTCCCCCTTTTTCTTCCTAGGCCTCTCATGGTGGCCTGATTGACGGACCTATCAAGGGGCGGATAGACGACAAGAAGCTTTGACGTATAAGGGAATTTTCAGGTGGTCTCTTTAAACGATTGTTATGCCTGTCTTAAAGACCCGCACGCAGCTCTCCCTTGGTCGTGGCATGTTAGCCCTGTTGCTTATCGCACTACTTGTATAAAATACGCTTTGATGTATTAATCAAACTACAATGGAAAAAGGTCCGCGACCTTATTTCTACAACATTAGCCTATTATTTCATGTTTCTTTTTCTTGATATTCTCATCAAATTGCACCCGTACACTCTGGTATGCCTTAATTGGCCAGGGGCTTCATTACGCCCCATAATACAGCAACAAAGTCCGGACACTTTTTACAGTACAGTTCGGCACCCCGAATTATAGCATTATATCACTACAAAAAAAAGACACATCCGTGACATTTTGGGCCGAACGAATTTTTTTCCTGTCATACATATGACACTTCTATGACGATAATTGTGACAAAACCCGGTATCATCATAGATGTGGTGGGCTCCTACTTCTATGACAAAAAATCATGACAGAAAATGGGCTTTTCATCTTGGGCGGGCCGGAGACGCAGCTACATGACATTCTTTGGGCCGTCCATGACGGAAAAAACCATGGTAAAAGCGAGGGGGAGGAAAATTTCGGGGAGTTGCCGGTTACGGTGGGAGGTCGGGGGCCGAGCGATGCGCATTTCTCTCGTACGTACACGCGTGTGTGCGAGGCATTGGCTCTAACTAAGCCGAGCGAGGCGTTGGGCTCTAACTTAACCCGAGCGATTGCACTATAGGCTACGCATTACTGAACCCGAGCGATCGATCGATGGCTGTTAACTGAACCTGATGGAGTGATTCCTTCGCTACTGCTGCTAACTGAAGCC